>NC_137149.1:39152638-39885138 GCF_951394435.1 Stenella coeruleoalba | reverse complement strand
TCTCATTTTGGTTCCTTCTTTGTATCTTTAGTTCTAGAAGGTCTTTTCTCATAAGTTCCAGTCTTTCTCATCAATAGTTTCTCTGTAAGTAGTTGTAATTTTGGTGTATGAATGAGAAGGTTAGCTCAGTATCTTCCTACTCTACCAGTGAATAGAGTATTAAAGATGTATTTCAATTAAAATTAGGTTATTAGGGTGGACCCTAAACCAATATGACTAATGTCCTTGAAGAAGAGGAAACTTGGACACAGACATGTACATTGAAAAGACCACGTGAAGACACAGGGAGAAGAGAGCCCTCTATATACCAAGGAAAGAGGTCTCAGAAGAAAGCAACCATATGAACACTCTGATCTCAAATTTATAGTCTCCAGAATTGTTAGAAAATAAATTTTTCTTGTTTGAGTTACCCAGTTTATAGTTTTTTCTTATGGCAGTCCTAGCAAACTAATACTGGTACCTGCTATCATTCTTAATATAGGTATTAATAGCTATATATTTCCATCTAATGTCTGCTTTCAATGTAGCTCATAAATCTTGATATGCTGTGTTTTCAGTTTTATTCAGCTCAACATAATTTCTAATTTCCCTTGTGATTTCTTCTTTGACCCTTTGTTTATGTGGGAGTGTGTTGTTTAATTTCCACACATTTATGTATTCCCTAAATTTTTATCTGTTGTATTCTCTAATTTCATACCATTTTAGTGGAGGAATATACTCTGTGTGATTTTAATCCTCCTGAAGTTATTGATTTTTTTTTATGGGTGAATGTATGGTCTATCCTGTAGAATAGTCCAAGTGTACCTTCAGCACTTGGAATGTAATCTTGTCTTCTGACCTTCATATATTTTGAACACAGTACAGACATGTTATCTCTCACCTGAGCCTCTCTACCTGCCCTTATCTCTGCACAGTGTTTTCTTCTCTTCATTATAATCTTTATCTAATTCCAGCTAGTTTTTTTTTCTGTTTTTGCTAAGGTATCGCATCTTCAAAGGAGTGTTCCTTATCCCCTTACCTCTACCCAAATTTGTCTATGCTCTAATAACAAACATTTTGTGCATACCCATATTCTAGCACTTTCCATTTTGTATTTTCATTGTGTGCTTGTCTTTCTTTTGGAGACAGAAAGTAAGTCTTATTCAGTTTTATTAACAACTAGTAGTGCTTGTCATGTATCAATAATGTAATAATTATTTTTGGATGGAAGGATGGGAAAAGGACCACTGTTGTTCACTGAAATAATTTTGTAGCTGTACAAAGTAGAAAGATTAGAGTAGTTAATGTAGTCAAATATTCATGGCCAACATACAGACTGTTTTCTGCTCTTTCAGTATATATTTATTCCCTAAGTGTGAGTTTATCTTTGAAAGTTATTTCTCAAAGTGTGAGCAATAACTCCCTTAAGAAAATATTTCTTCATAAAATGTGTAAGATACATGAAACTTTTATAACTGCTATGGCAGTAGACAGAGTGCTACACTAGAAATATAAGAAGATTATTCAAAGATGGGCCATTAAGTGGAGCACAGTTTGAATTATCTAAGGCTGATGACATGAATATCTTTGTAGACTTAAAATAAAACAATAAGTAATATATTGTGTGAACATAATTAGCTATTATCATATTCTTATAATGTTAACTTACATCAAAGTACTTATAAAAATTTATTCAGATTATCCACATTTGTAAATTCCTCTTTCTTACGGGTTGTTTCCTTTTTTAAAAAAATTGCCAATACATGAAAATAGATATATTTAGAATTTTAGGGTAAGTTTTGTTTATATCGTGGATTTTTAATGATAAACTCTTTAAAGTGGTACTTATCTTTTGAAGGTTATTTAAAACACTCTATCACTCTTGGTAAACAGTCTAATTGCTAGCAAAATGGTTTTATCAATTAAACTGGAAGCTATAAAATATCCTATTTGCACTTTGATTTTATGTCTTTGTAATTTGCCCTCTAATCTCATTGACCACTCATTTTCAGTATCTTTCACTCTTTTCTCAGGTCTTTAAAGATTTAAATGTTTTAGTATTTAGTTCTTAGACCTGTTCTTTGTTGTCAACTTTCACTTTAGGTTACCTCATCAACTGAATGATTTTATGTGCCTTAACCTTGATGATTCCTAAATGTGTATTTCAAGTCCTGACTTCTCCCAATGAACTTCACACTCAATTATCTAACTGTTTATGAGATCTATCGAATGTCTAATATACATCTCAAACTTAAGATTTCCAAACCCAGCTCTTCTTTTCCACCTACATGCAAATCTGCTGTCTCAGTTATTCCCATCCCAGTAAATAACAAATCTAAACTTTAGAAGTCATGTGGGTCAAAAACTTAAGTAATTTTTGAATAATTCCTCTCTCTACATTTATAGATATCCACCACAAAGCAACTGCTCTTAGCTTTAACTTCAGACTTCCCTTCGCCAACCAATTTCTATAATATTCTTTGTAACCAACCAAGAACAAGCACCACCATTGCTCACCCATCCCACTACAATAGCATCCTAGTTATCTTTTTACTTCAACCGTGATCATCTCTCTCATAATATACACACACAAACTTTTCAACATCACTACATGACTGAGACTTTTAAATTTCAAAACTGTTGGAATCTTCCAGTGCTAACCTTTTTTCACAAAGAGAAAAATTTTAATTTTTACAATGTTCTACAAGGTGCCACAGTTCTTAGTTTACTATAGTAACCTTGTTACCCCGTATACTTCTGCCCCAGGCTGTTCCAGCATCTCAGAACACAACTTTATGGGATCTCATTGCCTGCAGAGATTACGTTATGGAGAATTAGCACATTTACATGACTAAGTTTTGCTATCCTAGAATGAGCTGTATGTATTTTCCTGTTTTTCTTTTCTAAATATGTTCTAGAGAAAAGTTGTATAGTTTTTTCCCACAAATGAATCTGTACATTTCTTATATTTCTCTCTATGTTTTATTTGTTATGTCTCTAGCCTTTGTTATTATTCTTAATGTGCACTTAATGTCTTTTACAATTATGTTTTCTAATTAATTATTATCTGACTGTATCAGGGTTTTTCAATCTTGGCACAATTTAATATTTTGGGCCAATAATTCACTGTAGAGGCAGGCTGTTCTGTGCATTGTAGAGTGTCTAGCAGAATCGTTGGCCTTTATGCAATATATGGTCAGTAGCATTGCCCCGACTGTGATAACTAAAAAATGCCTCCAGATATCTTGTGAGGCATGGAATTGCCCATGGTTGAGAAGCACTGATCTTTATGAAAGTACAGATGGGTTCTTACGTGCTGCATGCAGCTCATTCTCATTTGGTCTAAATGTTTCCCATGTTCCATACAATCTTAATTGGTTCTTAATTTGAAAACTTATGGGACCTAACATGTTGGCTATAAGAGATAGACATGCCAAGAGATTTCCTCAGAGCCTCACATACATTAATTCCATGATTCCCAGTAATCATAAGTCTACCAGTTTATGTGCTTTAGCCAGCACTAAGTAATTGAAAGTGCAAGGGCATTGGGGACATATAACCTGGGTGTGGTTCTTAACTCCACTATCTAGTCAGTATACAGTTTAATAGGCATAATTTAAACTCTTTATGTCTCCATTTTCTCATCTGTAAATGGGAGGTGGAAGCAGCTGCTTTACACAAGTGTTCTGAAGTTTAGTAATGATATATGTGTGGTCCAGAACACATTTTAGACCAATGTATGTGGCAATTAGGAGCTCTTCATAAGGCCTAAGGGCGGGACTGCAGAGGTGGAAAATAAATATTCCTTGATCAGCACTGCACTGGGTAGTGAATTATATTTACCACTTTACTGAGTACTCTCTCTAGGGATTATGGAAAACTGAATTTTCAAATGTGTGATATCTAGACCCTGTCTTTAAGAAGTTCACTGACAGGTAAAAAGAAACATAGTGACAGTACAAGGTGGTCTGCACATAATAAGTAAATGAATTATACTAATACAGGGAACAGATTCAGAGGGGTGATATTTCTGTGATGCCTCATCTCAAGAGTAAGAATTGATGTGATAAAAATGATTATCCTTATGTACAATATTAATTTGGTAAAATAATAATTGGTTTACAATTCCAAAATTTCCATCAATAGTCCACATCTCTGGAAATTTCCTTTTGGGTTTAGCTATTTGTATTAAGTGATGAATCCTTTTAACCAAACTTAAAAAATACCTTGGAGGGACTCATACAAGTTGTTTCTTCCTTAGTCTGCTAAACAGCATAAAATAATTAACCAGAGAGTTAAGAGGGATTTGCAATTGTTTGGCAAAGTTAGGATTAGCAGGACATGAAAAGAAAATAAACATCAGCTGGCCTAGAGCTACTACCTCTTCCTGAAGCCCCAGATTTGGTAAGGGGAAAGAGCTATAATTTACAGCAGGAATTAATTTATTCACCAAATAATAATTTTTAGAAAAAAATTCAGAATGTTTTACATGATTCTTTTGTTGATAGTTGATCAAAAGTAGGCCTTCCCATGCCAATACACAAATCCAAGAAATCAGACTTCAGGGAAAGAAAAAGAAAAAAAAAAAGTAGATACACTGTCTTCTTTAAGGTCATCACTTTTTTTTTTAATTAAGAAAATGAGACCCAGAGTGATGAAATGACTTGTTCATAGTAACATACTTCTTTTCTTTTAAAGCAAAAGCTAGAACACATTTATCTCCACACTTAGCCAGTGTTTTTTCTATTATATTTCCTCCTTTTCCATATACTTCACTTTGTCATATTTTTTTAAATGAATGGTGCTTGGATCAGTTCCAGAGGCAAATGCACCTCCAGCTCCATTTCAGGAGTCCATCCTGTAATTGTAACACCTGATCTCTGTCCCAGTGCCTGAACCCAATCACTGGAGATAATTTGAGTCGACTGAAACTCCTCAAGTCAGCCATTGACCCTCTTCATTCACAGTAAGCCACTGTGATAGGCAAGGTTGGCCACTGCCACTTTAAATTAGTGGTTTATCTTGAGTCCTGGAGAATGAAAGTCCTTTCAGGGGGAAAGGATGATGAATCACATGGCAGGGAACAAATGTAACTGTGATTAATGGGACATTACACAACAACAAAAAAATAGAGCCAACTGTGCACAGAGATAACTGGAACCACAAAGACTAACTTATTGTCTAAGTTGATGTAATTAACTTCAAGCCCCTTCAGAGCTTGGCTGGCTGATTCCGGTGAGCCTTTCCATTGTGCTGGTAATAATGACAAAATTGTGGCTCCTTAGTTCAAATACTATCTTATTAAGGACTATTTTTCTCCAATGCTTGGCACTGATAAAATGTCCAAGACTAAGATATGGCAATTTGAAGTAGCACAATTACAAGCAACTGCTCAGATTCATCCAACTTTCCCTTTTTCCCAGCGAAGACAATGGAAGACCACTCATCTTATGATATATGAGCTTCCTCAAATATATCAATGCAGAAGGGCTTACTGATTATCTTTTTTTTGTTTCTTTTTTGGGGGGTTGCTCTTAGTTAAAAGAAAAGAAGTTTTTAGAAAATGTCATGTTACAGTAACTGTGATGAAGAAAGATTTCTGTTTTCTCATCATGATCCAATAGCATAACTTATCCTGTCCATGCAAGTATGTTTCTCTCATTCATAGGAAATAAGTAATTGCTTTGTCTATTAGAAGGAATGGCTGCCTTGAATACTTAAGAGAAAGTATTATGGATTCAGAAATTATCTTGCACACTTTAAATAAAGAATATTAGCATTATGTATATTTTCATCCATTGAAATCTTGTCCACATTCTTCAGTTAGCAACGTTGGAATGAGATTCTGCATTTAAAAATGCTTGCCAACTTCCTTGCAAAATTTGGAGGCTTCCCAAATATTTGATACCTGTTTCTTTTCATATTTTTGGAATTGTTTGTCTACTCCCACAAGCTAACAGAATAGCAAATACTTCCTCTAAAATTCTGAGATATGATATATTCAGATTACCATTTTTTTTCCAACTGCCAGGTGTGTTTTTCTCCTCCTGACTTTGAAATTATAATAACATCTCATAATTTATAGTGTACTTATCCTTTACAAATAACATTAACCTAATTGATTCTATCAGGATAGATGTTAGAGAGCAGAGGTGTGGTATGAGTGAAAGAGCATGGACTCTGGGGTGACCCATCTACGTGTGACTTTTAGATCACTTAATTTTTCATATGAGTATTAAGTAACTTATTTTCTCTGAGTCTCATTTTCCTTGTCCATTAAAAGCAGGTAATAATATTTACTTCATAGAAGTTTCTGAATACTGAAAGAGACCTTGTATGCATGGTATGCTATGAAATCATTCAACTATTTCTTTCCACTATTCCCACCCTTTCTTTACTGGAAGAAAGCATTATGTTTTATTTATCTTTGTGTTTCCCGAGAAAAGAGAAAAAAATGAGGTAATGTAGCTTTTATTAAGAACATTCCGCAAGTCAAGTTCTGTTGTAGTTCATTTCATATACATCAGATTATTCAAAAGGTATTATCTCAATTTTTGCAAGTAAGGAAAGCAGATGTTGGGAATATTAAATAAATGATTAAAAAAGTGTCCAGGCCAGTGCTTTAAGTTTAACAAATGATTTCTGAAATGAAACATGAAATGCAAGTATGATGAGACATCATGGGTGAGCATTCTCTAATCTGTATGTCACTCAGTGTCCCATGCCAAGCTTCAGAACAGGCCCAAAGTCCTGCATATGCAGACAGCTCCAGCCACATGTGCAGTCCTTCAGCCTTAGTTCTACTTGCTTCATATCCATTCTCCACTCTTCTTCATTGAATCAATTTCACTCTGCTATTGACCCTACTGCCATCAGTATTCCTCCTCATTCTTCAACTTCCATAGTAGCCTCTTTGCTCTTGATAATGACCATCATTCCCCCAGGTATAACTTTGATTCCTATCCGTGATTCTGGTCTTCACCAACTCTCTGCATCAATGACTGCTACAAACATCTTTCCAAACTTGAGTTGCTTTGGCAATCCTCTTATCATTACTTCCTCTTTTGTTAGGCTCACACCTAGTGCATCTTGTTCAGTTAAAAAGGAAATAGTGTCAAAGAAAAATTATTCAGTGGCACTTGTTAAAGCATAGTTTGAAAGACTTTATTCAAGGGAGGACCATCATGGTAGGAATAAGGACCATTGTGTTGGAATTTTACAGTGATGGAGAGAGTTTGGATTCAACTCTGAATACAGCATGTGCAAGTCGGAATTTATGGCCAAGGGTTAGGGTGGAGGTCAGTGGATGGAAAATTAGTTAGAGGAAACTTCAGGAGTAAGGAGGATTCTGGTTTAACTGATCTAACAGGATTCTTGCTGAAGGCATGCAGGGTGATCAGACTTCATCTAGGGATGTGGAGGTGAGAAACTCAATCAGATATTGAAGATAATTAGATATTGAGTGTGGGAGTTCTGGTTAAACTGACTAATCAGGATTCTTGCTAAAACTGGACAATGCAGAGAGGATAACGGAAGTCCAAAAGTCAAGCTTAGTTGAGAAAAGAGTTCAGGGAAATATGAGTAGAATTTTCTCAATGAGAGAATCTTTGTCTCTAGACAAATGAATGAATGAAGTGAAACAACAATGGTTTGCTTCAAGTTGCAAAGTTAGTTATGGGACCAGATCTATTTTCTGCCTTAGCCTGAACTATGGCCATTTCTACTAGACCACTGCTTTTCAACAGGGGGGTGATTTTACCCCTCACAGGGCATTTGGCAATATCTGGAGATATTTTCTGGTTGTAATGCTACTGGCATCTAGTAAGTAGAGATCAAGAATGCTGTTAGAACATGCTACAATGCACAGGACACCTCCACAAACAAAGAGTTATCTGGACTCAAATGTCAGCAGGGCTATGTTTGAGAAGTCCTACCCTGGATTAAAGTACTGAATCATGAGGAAGCAGGAAGGAGTTTCCCTTGTGATTTTACTGCTTTTTATACATGTGAGAACAGCTTTGTAGAGCTATGATTAAAAATGCACGTCATGAGCTAAGAGTTCTATTTACATATTTCCTATTGATTTACTTTGTGGCTTCCTATTCATCACTTTATTCCCAATCACAAACATTTACTGAAAAGCCCAGGCATGTCACTATAAAGGAGGCATTAAGGAAACAGAGGTTTTCTGTAAAAGCACTGACCACTTGTGCACCTCTGTAGATACTATTCACCTCAGTGTTCATTTGTCTTTTGCAGATACAAAAATAAATAAATAAATTCTCTAATTTCCCATTTATGTTATGGCTATAACATCCAGAGTCAGTATCTAAGTGTTATTGGTCAAGTATTAAATAATGCAATATAAATCAATAATGTATTGTAATAAAATGTTCTTTATCACCATTTTATTTAGACTGCTTTATTAATATTTCTTTTGCTTGTTTTATTTATTATTTTCTTTCTGTCAGCCACCTGGCCCCAAATGTTGCACTAATTACTTAACCAAATCTCAGTTACTCTCTCATGTCTTTCTAGCTTATTTTTCTTCTCGTTTCTCAGCCTTAACTCTTTTATCTTAATCTTAGGTTGGTATTTTTTGCTATCTTTTTCATCTCCTCTCAATTAGTCTGTTTTCTCTACTTTTCCACTAAATCTTTTCTACTATCTTAAAAAAAAAAAAAAGTGTCCCCAGAGCGTTATAAAAAAAAAGAGGGAAATGGAAAAAGGGCAGACAATTACCAAACTCATAGCTATTTTCTTTCATTCTCTTCTGTAAAATTACTAATCATATTTCCAAGGAATGGACAATGGTGACAGCCAGACAGCCCATACCTTAGGGAAAAGGTAGACTTACACAAACCACAGACCCCTCAGAGCATGGAGCATAAGGCTGTGAGGCTGGTGGTAGGAAATGACTTTGAGATTCAATTGAACATTTACTCATTAAACTGTAAACATGAAAGTCAATCTTCCCATTGCTGGGTTCCTCACTGCCTTCAGAATAAGGCTGTTGAATGTTTGGCTCTTATCTCTTTATTCCCTTTATTTATATCTTGGACCCAAATGCCCTTCTCTGCAGTCAGTTGAGACACCTGGTGTTCCCTGAATGCACCATGTTGGTTTCATGTCCTTATGTCTTTACATCCAACATCCTTCCTATTAGGAGGACTCCCTTTTCCTGGTTCTCTGCCTAGAACATTTCTGTTCATCTTTAAATATTTAGCTAAGAAAAGTCCCCTCTGTTGTGTTTCCATATATTGCATACTGATCTTAATTATCTGAATGTATTTGTCTGTTGTTTTATTTTCTGTACTATGTTATAAATTTTTAGTGGGGGTTGGGGCTGTGACTTTTGCTCTTTCTCTCTAACATCAATCACATGATTTTGCTCGGTAGATGGGCAATGAATGGCAGCTGATTGAATAATTGGTTGGAAAGAAAATATGTGAAAATTACCAAGAAGAAGGGAGGTCCAAATGGGATGCACTCTTGGTGTACAAATATCATTGCCACAAAATACTTTTAAGTGCATGGGAAAAAATGATATAACAGCTAGCTAGGGATTATGGGAAGAAATGTCTATCATTTATTTTTTTCATTTTGAACACTTGGACTTATAATCAGTCATCTCTTTTTCTGGTTAAATAAAATCATTTCCTCCTTTAAGGTAATTTCATTATAACTATTAAATATGTATCTTCTAAAGGGAATTAGAACTAAACTCTACTTATGTATATGTAAAACTTATTTATTGCATGAGCTACACTTGTACCACTTTATTCTTTCTGACCAATGTCGTTCCAAAGCACCTTACCTGAGTTGTTTTTCCCCAAACTTGGATGATACTAAAGTTAAAAATAAGTTATCTGGTTAAATTCAAGTAATTAAAAAGAGTTTATTAAAGGCAGTCCTCCTCAATATACTATCAAACCACATATTATTCAATTTTAAAAAGCTTAGGGAACCCTAACTTAAATCAGAAAACTTGAGATGGGGAAGGAACTATTTTTTTTCCCTCTCTTTTTCATTCATTTTCTCCTCCAACTCGTCACTGATGTTTTGGGTTCTTTCTGGGTAGGAATAAATAAAGGTACAAGAGTTAAGGGAGAGAAAAATCTTTTATGGATTTAAAATTTTTAATTTGGCCCAGGTGTTCTTTGTATGTGGCTAATTCCCTTCTTTTGTGCTGTTTTATTTGAGAGGGAGTAGTTATTTGAAGTGCCTATATAATTTCTCTCAGTTCCAGTTTTCTTGGTCTAGGTAATGACTCATTTCAGCCACTTACTTCTTAACTTTCAAACCCTCTCTTCCCATCATCCTTTCCATTGTTGGGTCACCTTACCCATCCAGTCTGCTTTCTTGGATGAATTCCTCTAGACCACTCTGTCTACCTCCCTTCCACAGGGTGCCCATATGTCCCAACTTGAAATGCCTTGCTATACTTTCTTGTCACAGGCTGTTCTCAATGTACCCCATGTCTCCTCTATGCTGCTGGCAGAAAAGACTTCTCAAAGCAAGTGTCAAGTGCCATTTGCTATGTCCCTCATCCTCCTGGCAACACGCATCAAGCTTTCTAAATGGTCACTTTGTTTGAGTAACTAGACTACTTCTCACCTGATCTTCCATATTGGTATTGGCTGATGGACCATGGTACTCTGGAGATTAATTTCAAAGAAATCTTTCCATCATTATAAGTCATCGCTGTTTTTGCCCTTGGCTGCAAAGAGATTTTCTAATCACTGGCTCTGCTCCTTAATCCTACCACAGAATGACCTGGCTGGAACAGGTTATCCTTTGCTTGTAACCAGAAACAAGCATCTTTTGTATTTTAAGTGGCACCAGTGTAAAATGTCAATCTGAGCTCCTGCTGATACCTTAGAAAGACAATGTTCCTCTTTTTAGGCTTTTAGCTGGACAGAGCCTTGTGTGTTGCAGGGTGGTCAATAACCTATAGCAAACAGCAACATTTTTTACTACTGCTAAAATGACTGAGTATCTGTTAGCATCTGCTGCATAATAAACTCTCCTAAAAGTTATGGCTTAACAAAACAACCACTGGCTCACAATTCTGCAGATTGGTAATTTGGACTGGGCTTGGCTGGGTGACTTTTCCAGTCTGTTAGGCTCATTTGTGAAGCTGTGATCAGTTACCAGTTTTGCTGAGGCATCTCAGTAGAATAACTGTCCCTGCTTCATATGACACTGCATGCTCTAGCATGTTAGGATAGATGTCTTCACATGCTAATGACAAGGATATAAGAGAAAGCAGGACAAGAGTAGATGCACTAAAGTCCCCTTGATCCACATTGACACTTTCACTGCATTCTCTTGCCAGAGCAAGTTACAAAGCTAACCTGGGTTTTAGAGGAGTGGAAATAGATGTTCCTTTGTGATAGGGCATGGATACAGGAAGGGGAATCATTTTAGCCATTCTGTAAGCAATCTATTATAGATGGTCCAATGTATCTCTCTTTACACTGTGCCAATATCCATACATCCGTTCATCACTGGTGATGAAATCTACAGGCTGGAAATTATGAATGGGCAGGTAATATGAGAAGTAAAACTCACTCAGATCATCTATGGGATCACTTAACAAAATAGGGAAGTAAAAGCTCAAGTGGAGGGTTAAAATCTAACAATTTCTAATGTTCTGTGGTTGTATATTTTTGTGAGTCCAGTTTTGAAACAATGAGATCTTGAATTTTGTTTTATGGCTATTATGTTACTATTTTCACATCTCTTTTTCTAAATTTAGGTAATTTTCTTACAATTCTCAAATTATAAGAATTGCCTTTACTTCTCCTAAGAAAATGTTCAACATAGTGTAACTAACAAATAACAGATATAAACATATTTATGAAGTTTAGCAATTGAAATGTGATGTGTCTGTAAGTTATCATTTTTTGTTGTTCTTTACATGTTAGACTTGAAAACACCCAAAGACATGATTTTACTCTCACATTCTCCAGAGTTCATTTTTGTTTGAGATTTATGTATTTATTTTTAACTTTTATTGGAGTATGGTTGATTTACCATGTTGTGTTAGTTTCAGGTGCACAGCAAAGTGATTCAGTTGTACATATGCACACATTCATTCTTTTTCAGATTCTTTTCTTATATAGGTTATCACAGAATATTGAGTAGAGTTCCCTGTGCTATATCCCTGTGCTGGTTATCTATGTTACATACAGTAGTGTGTGAATATTCATCCCAAGCTCCTGATTTATCCCTCCCCGCAAATGTTTCCCCTTTGGTAACCATAAGTTTGTTTTTGATATCTATAAGTCTGTTTATGTTTTGTAAATAAGTTCATTTGTATCATTTAAAAATATAGTTTCCACATATGAGTGATATCATATGATATTTGTCTTTCTCTGTCTGAGTTACTTCACTTAGTATGATCATCTGTAGGTCCATCCATGTTGCTGCAAATGGCATTATTTTGTTTAGTTTTTAAAATGTTTGAGATTTCTATATGCATTTTACATGCACCAAATTATCCTACAATGATCCATCACCAGTAAATCACTTACAGACAATTTTTCTGTGCTTTAGGTATTGCATTATTAATTGGCAGAAAATTATAAACATGGTTTATGAATTATTTACAAAGTGTGTCTACTGGGAAGGAAGAAATCTGAATACAGGTAATGCAAAAACATGTCTGAGCTCCAGATACTTAGGTTACCATTTGGGGAATCTCTATTTGAAACATACAATGAGTAGCATGATTTTTCACTCGATATAAATAACTGGAGCTTTCACTGTATTATAAAAAGACTCCTTAAAATTCAAGGCATGATAGAATATTGACAAGTAATACAAGATTTGTAAGCACAGTTCATATTATTTTGCCTATCAAATTAGTAAATATTTTTTAAAGTAAGATAACTGAATAGATACAGTGTTATAGGTTTTCTTTTGCTATAGGAGATGGGAAAATAGATTATCATAATCTGGAAATACAGATGAAATGCCTAAGAATATTCCTGATACTTTGTTTTGGTTGAGGGGTGACAAAAAAGAGCATCTATCTTCTCTACTTGGGTTCTGATGAAACTTAGAAGTAAGGGAATGGATTCAACAGATGGAGACCGGTTATTACCTTTATTTCTCTCAAAGGCAAGACTGAAGACATAACTTACATGTTAGGCAATTATGTTTCTTAACACTTGCTAATATTAATGTTCAGAATTAACTTTATCAAACCAGTCATAGACAATAGCTATCCCTATAATATTGGAGGAGAGGCCAAGAATTTATACCAACCTAGGGCACCATCATATCAAAGTTAACTCAGGTATGGAGCATGGTCAAACATTGTGAGGCATGGTCACTGAGCTGACACCAGCAGATGTGCCTTGAGAAAGGCCTTGGTAAGCTAAGATGGCCCTGCAGCAGAAGCTGGGGAATGACTAAGGCTGGATGGAGGTAATGTCAGACAATAATATCTAGACCTTGTAAAATTGAATCTACTGTAAATTCAAGGCTAACAAGGATAAGTGGCTGAAGGCAGAAGCAAGAAGAGAGAAGCCATCTTATAGGCTAACAATTTTTATTAAGAATTTGAGCATAACATATATGGAACATGCTCATGCTATCAAATTGCTCTGTGATTTATACCAGATTGGATAATTATCTATTTTATAACCCTTTCAACATGTAAGGGAGAAACTTAGAATGAAAAAAGGGGAGGGGACAGAAAAAATCAATAAAAGGACCAGGCTTCCCTGGTGGCACAGTGGTTGAGAGTCCGCCTGCTAATGCAGGGGACACGGGTTCGTGCCCCGGTCCGGGAAGATCCCACATGCCACGGAGCGGCTGGGCCCTTGAGCCATGGCCACTGAGCCTGCACGTCCAGAGCCTGTGCTCCGCAACGGGAGAGGCCACAACAGTGAGAGGCCCGTGTACCACAAATAAATAAATAAATAAATAAATAAAAGAAAAGAACCCAAATTTATAAGAACAACAAACTTTAAATACAAGTTAAACTTTGGAGCAACACTATCTTAGGCTTGTGGAAAGATCGTTCAATTAGAGATCAGGAGCCCTCTGTTCAAAATGTAGTTTATCTACCAAATAGTTGTGTGGTTTTAGGCAATAGCCTTAGCCACTATATTCTGAAGCTTGCTCCTCCTACCTTTTTATTTTTAATTTAGGAATTGGCCAAAGTGACCTTTAAAGAATTATCATATCTTATGATCTTAGATATTGTTTGTAATACATCTCTACTGTAAACCAATACCATAAGAGTAAACATTAGCACCTTTCTACTCACATTAATAACGTTTTTATTAAACTTGATCTCTCTATATATCTAATTTATAGTAACCCATATTCAAATTGTTGTCAATTTCTAAAGAGACAATGAATCTATATTTCTGCAAAATACTTCTTCTTAGGAAGACCTAACTAAATGGTTAAAAGATTAAAAGTTGTCAAAATCGAATCCAAAAGAACCTATTTTGATTCCTTATACAATCTTTTCTATTAAATCACTTATAAATAACTCGCTTGTTTATCCTTCTACCTCAAGACTCCCATGCCCATACACTTAAGAGAATCAAGGCATTGGGAAACATCCATTTAGAAAATAGAAAATAGAATAGACAGTTGACAGTTCCAACTATGAGGTTAAAGCTCATTAGGATGTTGCTGACTTGTTTTGGTGCTTCTTCTTTGAAATACTTAATATTCTGGCTTACTTATTGCTTTGACCTCAAACAACTGTACAAAACTTCAAACACTCTGACCACAGAGACTCGACCATTGCCTCATCATCAGTATTATTTAGATCCTCAAGTGTACTGAACAGTTTAGTACTGTTTGTTATACAATATTGTTGGGAATTAGGCGGCTGCCAAGAAATAATGCTTCAATATTCTTTTCCTAGATTTTGATCCAATTGAACAAGCATCAGAAGGTAGAAATCCTTAATAGGTTCTTGAGCCTCAAAATGCCATTGATCAGCAGTGTCTGGGAGACAATAAATGAAGGTATTTCTTAAAAGACATACCAGGTCTGTAGATAGACACTTGGGATACTATTCCACTATTTCAGTAAGAGGAGGGGGTGTCCCTACTGTTTTGAAGATTTTACTCGTACAGGGAAACCACAAAGTCAGAACCCATGCAGGCTTGCAGCACCAACTGTAAGGGATGACTGTATAAACATATACACAAAGGGCCCTGAATCCTTGACTGCAACTCTCCTGACACTCTAATGCACTCACTGTGCACCACCTCTGATGTTGGGATGTGCAGCTTTTCCCTAGGAAACCTGTCAGGTACTTGGATCTCTCTTTAAAATAGAGACCTTCTGGACTATTCAAATGGAATGAAACACAGAAAGGAAAAAAAAAGGAAATAAAGAAAAGACTGAGAAGACTCAGTAGGAGAGGACTTTCTAGCTGGCAGAGGAGTAAGATGTGGAGATCACCTTCCTCTCCACAAACACATTAAAAATACAACCAAAATTTGCAAGCAGCTCATGGAGCTCAATATCAAAAAAACAAACAACCCAATCCCAAAATGGGCAGAAGACCTAAACAGACATTTCTCCAAAGAAGATATACAGATTGCCAACAAACACATGAAAGTATGCTCAACATCATTAATCATTAGAGAAATGTGAATCAAAACTACAATGAGATATCATCTCATACCAGTCAGAATGGCCTCTTCAAAAAATCTATGAACAATAAATGCTGGAGAGGGTATGGAGAAAAGGGAACCCTCTTGCACTGTTGGTGGGAATGTAAATGATACAGCCACTATGGAGAACAGTATGGAGGTTCCTTTAAAAACTAAAAATAGAACTACCATATGACCCAGCAATCCTACTGCTGAGCATATACCCTGAGAAAACCATAATTCAAAAAGAGTCATGTACCAAAATGTTCATTGCAGCTCTATTTACAATAGCCAGAACATGGAAGCAACTTAAGGGTCCATCAACAGATGAATGGATAAAGGAGATGTGACACATATATAAAATGGAATATTACTCAGCCATAAAAAGAAACAAAATTGAGTTATCTGTAGTGAGGTGGATGGACCTAGAGTCTGTCATACAGAGTGAAGTAAGTCAGAAAGAGAATAACAAATACCGTATGCTAACACATATATATGGAATATAAAACAAAAAACAAAAAATACATCTATATGTGGAACAAATCCTACAGAACATCTAGTGAATGGTGGCAGAAGACCTCAGACTTCCCAAAAGCTGTGTGGCTGACAGGGTCTTGTTGCTCCAGCTGGGTGTCAGGCCTGAGCCACTGAGGTGGGAAAGCCGAGTTCAGGACATTGGATCACAAGAGACCTCTGGGCCCCACATAATATCAACTGGCAAGAGCCCTCACAGAGATCTCCATCGCAACGCTAAGACCCAGCTCCACTCAATGACGAGCAAGTTGCAGTGCAGAACACCCCACTAGCAAAACAGGAACACAACCCTACCCATTAGCAGAGAGGTTGCCTAAAATCATACTATGCTCACAGACACCTCAAAACACACCACCAGACACGGTCCTGCCCACCAGAAAAAAAAGTTCCAGGCTCATCCACCAGAACACAGTCATTAGTCCCCTCCACCAGGAAGCCGACACAACCCACTGAACCAAGCTTAGCCACTGGGAGTAGACACCAAAAATAATGGGAACAAAGAACCTGCAGCCTGCGAAAAAGAGACCAAAACAGAGTAAGTTAAGCAAAATGAGAAGACAGAGAAATACAAAGCAGATGAAGGAGCAAGGTAAAAATTCACCACACCAAACAAATGAAGAGAAAATAGGCAGTTTACCTGAAAAAGAATTCAGAGGAATGAGAGTAAAGATGATCCAAAATCATGGAAACAGAATGAAGAAAATACAAGAAACATTTAACAAGGACCTAGAAGAACTAAAGAGCAAACAAACAATGATGAACAGCACAATAAATGAAGTTAAAAATTCTCTAGAAGGAATTATTAGCAGAATAACTGAGGCAGAAGAACGGATAAGTGACCTGGAAGATAAAGGAGTGGAAATAACTACTACAGAGCAGAATAAAGAAAAAAAGAATGAAAAGGATTGAGGACAGTCTCAGAGACTTCTGGGAAAACATTAAATTCACCAACATTCGAATTATAGGGGTCCCAGAAGAAGAAGAGAAAAAGAAAGGGACTGAGAAAACATTTGAAGAAATTATACTTGAAAAGTTCCCTAACATTGGACAGGAAATAGTCAATCAATCCAGGAAGGGCACAGAGGCCCATACAGGATAAATCCAAGGAGAAACACGCCAAGACACATATTGATCAAATAGAAAGAAAAAATATTAAAAGACACAAAGGAAAAGCAACAAATAACATACAAGGGAATCCCCATAAGGTTAACAGCTGATCTTTCAGCAGAAACTGCAAGCCAGAAGGGAGTGTGAGCACATATTTAAAGTGATAAAAGGGAAAAACCTACAACCAAGATTACTCTACCCAGCAAGAATCTCATTCAGATTCGACAGAGAAATTAAAACCTTTACAGACAAGCAAAAGCTAAGAGAGGGGCTTCCCTGGTGGCACAATGGTTGAGAATCCGCCTGCCAATGCAGGAGACATGGGTTCGTGCCCTGGTCCAGGAAGATCCCACACACCACGGAGCAGCTCGGCCTGTGAGCCATGGCCGCTAGCTTGCATGTCTGGAGCCTGTGCTCTGCAACGGGAGAGGCCACAACAGTGAGAGGCCCGCGTACCGCAAAAAAAAAAAAAAACAAGGGCAAAGGAGCTGAATAGACATTTTTTCCGACGAAGATATAGAGATGGCCAAAAGATACATGAAAAAATGCTCAACACAGCAAATCGTTAGTAAAATGCAGATTAAAACCATGAGACAGGGGCTTCCCTGGTGGCGCAGTGGTTGAGAGTCCGCCTGCCGATTCAGGCGACGCGGGTTCGTGCCCCGGTCCGGGAGGATCCCGCATGCCGCGGAGCGGCTGGGCCTGTGAGCCGTGGCCGCTGAGCCTGCGCGTCTGGAGCCTGTGCTCTGCAACGGGAGAGGCCACGACAGTGAGAGGCCCGCATACCACAAAAAAAAAAAAAAAAAAAAAAAAAAAAACCATGAGACATAACCTCACACTTGTTACAATGCCCATTATCAAAAAGACAAGCAATACAAATGCTGGCGGGGATATGGAAAAAAGGAAATTCTTGAGAACTGTTGGTGGAATTGTAAATTGGTATAGTCATTATGAAAAACAGTATGGAGCTTCCTCAAAAAGTTAAAAAAAAAGAAAAATAGAACTTCCATATGATTTAGCAATTCTACTTCAGGGAATATATCCAAAGGAGACATAAACACCATGTCAAAGAGATATCTGCACCGCCATGTTCATTAGCAGCATTATTTACAATAACTGAGTCATGAAAACAACCTAAGTGTCCATCAACAGATGAAAGGATAAAGTTGTGGTGAATATATATAGAATGGAATATTATTAAAACATAAAAAGAAGGAAATCCTGCTATTTGCAACAACATGGGTGAAACTTGAGGTCATTATGCTGAGTGAAAAAAATCATATAGAGAAAGACAATACTGTATAATCTCGTTTATATGTGAAAACTACAAAACAAACAAAATTCCTAGAAAAAGTAATCAGATTTGTGGTTACAATAGGCAGGGAATGGGGGGAGAGGAAATTGCATGAATTGCATGAATGTGGTCAGAAGGTACAAACTTCCAGTTGTAAGATAGATAAGTACTAGAGATTTACTGTACAACATGATGAAATATAGTCAGCACTGCTGTATGAAATATTTGAAAATTGTTAAGAGAGTAGATCCTAACAGTTCTCATCATAAGGAAAATTTTGCTTTGAACTTTGTGTGTGTCTATATGAGATGATGGATGTAAACTAAAGTTATTTTGGTAATTATTTCACAATATATGTAAGTCAAGTCATTATGCTGTACACCATAAATTACACAGTGTTGTATGTCAGTGATATGTCAATAAAACTGGAAAAATGATATCTCAGTGCCAAAAGAAAAAAATCACAAATTCTTTTTGTGCCTCCTCTTCAGATTCATTGAATCAGAAATTTTAGGACTGTAGACCAGGAATAGGCACTTTAGACAAGTTTCTTAGTTTCACTCAAGTTTAAGAACACATGATGTAAAAATATCCATTTCAAAATATATTCTAAGACATTTCTGTCTAAATTTTATGCATGTTATTCACAACTATATTCTGTGTCTATCAGCTAACATTGCATAAAAAAGTAAAATCAAGTGACTGACAGGTCACTGTAAACACCATTTTAAAGGCTGCATGATATTAATACGTGAAAGTACTCTAGTTATTTTCATATTTTTTCAACATTTCAGGTTTTTGTTCTATAAAAATTATTGATGTGGATCTCTTTAAACATATATATTTCCCACATTAAACTCTATTTATCAAATCTGTTGACTCTTAGTCTACCTATAGTGTATTAAAATGCCCTTGTTACTTCATACTTGCCAGCACTGAGAATTGCCATTTTTCCAATAGATGCAATTTGAGAGACAAACTTCTATTACTTTTACCTTGGCATCCTTAAATCAATGTGTAGTGTTCAATATTATTATCATTGATATTTCCTATTTTATGAAGCCCCTGTGATCCTTACCATTTGTCTACTGAACTTGCTGATTTTCCCCTTAAACTTTGATCTACATAGTTATTTATTCATTATGAAAAATAACTCTTTAACATAGCTATTACACTTATTTGCTATTTTTTTCTTTGAATTTCATTCATTTAGCTTTTTTTTTTTTTTTTTTTTTGCTGTATGCGAGCCTCTCACTGTTGTGGCCTCTCCCGCTGCGGAGCACAGGCTCCGGACGCGCAGGCTCGGCGGCCATGGCTCACGGGCCCAGCCGCTCCGCGGCATGTGGGATCTTCCCGAACCGGGGCACGAACCCGTGTCCCCTGCATCGGCAGGCGGACTCTCAACCACTGTGCCACCAGGGAAGCCCCCATTTAGCTTTTTAAAAGCATTTTTCTTTTTGTACTTAACTTTTTAGAACACTTCTGCTTATTTCATTACACTTATTCTTAGCTTGTATTCAGATCCGAGCATTTGATAGACATTAAGTTAGTTAATCTTCCAGGCACTTTGTGTGTGATTTTTTTCTTTTTGTTGAATTCTTTGGGATTTATTTACAGGTATATTGTGAGAAGATTATCAGCAGGTCAGTACTCTTATGATGGTCCAACGTCTTGTGATTCCATGAAACAAATTCAGCATTGGTACCTTAAAGGACCCTTACCAGCCATCCTCCTAGAACAAGAATCCCAACCTCAAGCAAACCTGGAGGCAAAATACTGGTGTTCCCAGGTGCATTGGTTATATCCTTGGAAAAAATAGAAGGTCAAAGAGCTCCCAAGTGGGAGAAATCACACAGATCTGGTGTAGGCTCATGGCAGGCAAGGCACTCCCACCTCTATAATGTCAAAGGGGACTCAGAAAATTTTGAGGAAGCCATTGGCACTGTATGGGGCAGATAATGCCTTAAGAGGCAAGACTTGTTCTGTTTAAGGACAGAGCTATAGAGGGGTTAAGAATCATGTACAAGACAGAACATCAATGATGAGGTTATTACTAGTGTTTCTTTTTTTTTTTTTAAATTGGGTTTGTTTTAGTAGAGGAGATGTCCTCCCAAGACAGTCTCATGCGTCCTCAAATCAAATTCTTTGTCCTAAAATAAGTTAGTTTTGAGACTTTATTTTCATAAAGGAAATATTTATCATTATCATGTATCATTCAAAAATATAGTTTACTATGACTAAATAGGATTAATAGTGCATATCTGTCCAGAAGTATGTGAAATTATGCATACATGTATATCTGCTTGAACATTTTTCTTAGCTCAATTCCTAACTCATGGTAAGTACTCAGAATTGGTTAGCTTCCTCCTAGGCTCAGTGGACAATCATCCAGAAGCCACCCTGATAGAATGCCAGTTGGTACTCATTCCCGCCTCCCTCCTATTCAATATAAGGAACTTCATTTTTTTTCCACCATGGATAAAGTACTGGGTGAGTAGTAAAGTAAGTGAATCTAATGGAGACAAGATGAACAACTTAATTCATTATTTAACTGAACTTTCTGAAGCATAGACCATACAAGTATTCTATGACCTTTTTTTTTTTGGTTTTGGTTTTAAACACTCATTTAATGTGTTACTTTCCGACACAAAACATATCACAGGCTAAATTGATACAAACAACTACTACATTTGATTTTAACGAAAACGTCGAGAGGGGACCTTCTATGACCTTTTTGAAGAGTGTTATATTAAACAATGTATGTTTATATAGAAAGACAAGAAAGACATATGGACATGAAAACAGCTATGTTTAGGAGATGAAAATATAAGTGACTTTCTTCCCTTTATTTCAAGTAATTTAAATCATTTTGGGATACTGTTTTTAAAATTGAAAAATTAACAAATGAAATATATATACATGCTATTAAGATATTTCAGTGATATTCCCTCTTACAAAAGTGAAAGAAGAATTTTTCCCTTACTATTTTAAACGTATGTGTAGCCACCTGTCCTGGAAATTCTAATATTTCTTTTCACTAATTGCCTTAGTATCCCTCCCATATTCTTTTGTGCCAGCAGCAAACTGCCTCTTTTTTATGTAATAACTGAAGCATTTTTCTTGGGGATGATATGAGCCTTTTTTCACTTTAGTTTTTCTCTCCACTTTCTCCTTTTAATAGTTTCTTTCTTCATCACTCATAAAGATTTCTATGATAATGTCTGCCACTGGGTTTAAAAATGACTACAGTTTGCCAGTCTTTTGAAATTGGATCACGTGCAAGATTTATAATTAAGTGATGGCAGAGAGGTCCTCCCTCAGAAGGAATAAAAACAGATCTCTGCTTGAAGCTGTGCAATTGGGAAAATAAAGAACTGATGACACCAAGGGTGAAGTGTGTGAAAATAAAGATTCTCAAAATCTATTCTGTAAGCCCTCTAGACCAATCTGCTAGTTACTAACTACCAGGCCACTCAGACCTTCATCCTCATCTGAAAAATAGCACATGATTTGTGTTCAGTCTAAGTCTCATGACTGTTGTGAGGATGGAAGAAGATAAAACAATTAATGCAAAGCTGCCATCTCTTACAGACTTCAAAGGAAGGGGATAGATTTTTCAGTTCTAAACTATCCCCCCAAAGCATAGCCAGCATGTTGATACGCATACTGGTTTAAGGTTAAGGGCTCCTGACTTCTATCTCTGCTCAGCTGAAAGGAAATAATGAACAAGAACAGGATTTGACTAAGAGAGAGATTCTTGGAACCAGTTTTGTGGGGGCAGGTGAGCCAGCTGATGGTTCTACCACATCTAATTAATTACAGTGTTGATTTCTCTATCAACAAATACTTAATGACATCTCACAGCCCAGGTTTACGTCCCTGAGAAACATGCCTATTTTATAATGTATAAACATCATACAGTACTTACTTAGTCTAAACCAAGCTGTGCCAAAATCACCCTTCCAAAAAATGCTATTGGAACTGTTGATATTGGCAAAATTACAGCTACGTGAACAGAATTGTCTTTTAAAGAGAACTTGTAGGGAAATCTTAAAATTCCAGTTTTCCTTATGTATTATTTTTCACATGTAAATAGAATTATTGAGTCTCAGTGAAGAAATCAGATACATTGTGCTTCCGGTCAGTGTGTTTTGATTTATTGCTTGTTTGATAAATTAAATGACATCAATTGTTATTAGCCTCATAGAGCTATCATTCAATAATTAGTATCATTACTCCACCTAAATTCTTCTTATATGCAATTTTTAAAAAAGAAAATTGACTTGGACACATAATTTGAAAATTAAATTGTCAGAAGTTATGAGCACACGTACTATACTAACATTACCCTATGAATAGTGTGTGTGTTTGGGGAGGGAAAGCATAGTTTATATATTATTCTCTCATCTAACATTTAGTAGAAACCTTCCTTTGGTCAGACATTGAGGTCTGTTCTGAGATATTTGGCAGGGGCCTATGGTTTCATTATATCTCCAAATTGCATTATACACCCATCCATTCAGTTGCCATTTGACAAGTCTTTATTGGACTCCCATGCATTTGTACATTTATTGGAAGTAGAATTTTGGCCTTCTGAGGAGGTAGGTTATATGATCAATTCCTTGAAAACAGAGACAGTGGCTTGTGGACCTTTACAACTCCTGTAGCAGACAGCAATATCTTTTGCACCTAATAGGTATTCAGTGCTTATTAGTTTAAATTAACAGGGAGGATCTGATAAGGCTTAAGTATTAGTTTAGTCTTTTTCTTTAAGGATATTGTGCTTTCGTAGGAAAATAATAATTGTTTTTTTTGTCTTCTACTAAGAAGTATGTCTATAGAGAAATATACCATCTAACTGTGAAGGGTAAAAATGGGCAGAGTCGAGTATATATGGATGGAGTATGGAAGGAAGGAATAATGATTGACATTGTTGAGTGCCTCCAACGTCATGGGCCCTGGATGATGTTGGGCTTAGTACTATGTCTCCATCCTTCCTTGTGTAGACATTGAGATCTGCTCTAGGATATTTGGTAGGGGCCTGTTGTTTTATTACATCTCCAAATCACCCTTTTTTGGTTACACTGACCACTCACTTTGGATATTTTTGTTCATTTACTCTATGTTTATAAGCTCCTGTTGTATACCAAACTGTGTTACATGTTTTTTTGTGACCTGGCCCTTGATTACTTCTCCAAATTTACTCTGTCATTTTATCCTATTTAAAATTAATTGGCCACCCAGACCTTTGGTCACCTTTTCCAATATACCAAATTATTTCCCATGTTAAGATGTTGTAAATGCTGTTTCTTCTTCTTGGAACATAAACAAACAGCTCCTTGCAGCGGTGGTTGCTTTGTCATTTTTGACTTCAGCTTAAATGTAATTTAACATCAAAGAGTTCTTCCATGAATATTGTCAAGAATTCCCATTACTCTTTATCACAGTCACTAATTTAACAACTTCTTTGAACTTACTGAGCAAAAATATTTCTCTAATCTGTCAGTTTAATTGTTTTTGACTGTCATTCACTCTCACCATCCCTATTCCACAAAATGTAACCAACATGAGGGCAGGAATATAAGACTTGGTGAGAAGTTTATTTGAAGATAGTCTCTGGCACATAGTGGAAGTCAATGCATATTTGATAATGAAGTGACTACCTGAGTGAATGAATTCAAGACAAGTAAGACAGTCCCTACTATCAGAATCTTATAATTTATTGCAGACTAAGGTTCTAGAGAAGGAGACACAATGAAATAAGCTATAAGGTATAAGCCAGAGATTCATGGATGCCCAGTGGAGGGTACCAGAACCCAGAGGTAGGAAGTTAGGGCTAAGAGTGCAAAGCTGACCTGAAAAGCCTAATCCTGAATTTTCAAGAAGTGCAGGACTAAGGGATAATGACATATTTTACAGTTAAATGTTAAATGCACTACTACATACTGAATTGTGTCCCCTCAAAATTCATAAGTTAAAGTCCTAACCTCCAATGTGGTGGTATTTGAAATGAAGACTTTTAGGAGGTAATTAAGGTTAAATGTGGGTATAAGGGTGGGGCCTTATTCCTACAGAATTGGTTACCTTATAAGAAAAGGAGGAGAGAGATGTCTCTCTGCTAGCTCAGAGGAAAGGCCATGTGAGGACAAAGTACTGTCTGCAAATCAGAAATAGAGCTCTCACCATCAACCAACCCTCTCAGACCTTGATCTGGGACTTCCACCTTCCAGAACTGTGAGAAATAAATTTCTGTTGTTTAAGCCATCCAGCCTGTGGCATTTTGATATGGCAGTCCGAGCTGGCTAGTACAAGTATAAACAGAAGAGATTTCTTAATTAAAATTTCTTCATTAAAATTTCTTAATCTATGCTGAGCCTGAACAAGATTCCTTTTCATCCACTTCTTTTAAACTTCTCTCTCTTTATTCCTCACTCTTGAGATTTTAATCATCTTTCCCATATATCCTTGCACTATAACTTGCCTCAAATGCCTTTGGGAAACAATTAGGTGATTTGTCAATAAGTAAATAATGGTAAAGTTTTCCTCACCCTAAACACTAATAGCCAGCAATTTATTTATTTATTTATTTATTTAGTAAGCATTCTGAGGCAAAGGAGAAGATTATTCATTAATTGTTGCTTTTTGTTTTTAGCTTTCTTCCTGTATCTGGCAATATTAAACCTATATCGCTAGACATGCTATAATGCAAATTTATTTTAATTGTAAGAGCAGTGCAGCTGAGGTTGTGACTAATTCACCTCTTTGTAGTACACCTCTTCTTTATGGCTGCTTAACAATTGCTATCAGCATTGTTTGGCTTCTAAATCTAAATTATTGTTCACGAATACCCAGAGGTTTATCAGACAGTGCCAGATTTCCCAAGTGAGAGTTGAGAAGTCTCCTTTTCAGTGGCATAATCAGTAGGTAAAAGGGCAATATTCCTTAGTGTGTGCTTCAAAAATATCATTGTATTGAGAAATTTTTCTGATAAATGTCGCTTACATAGAGAAAGCTGAAAATGTCTCATCTGGTCAGAAATTTAGTTTGAAACCAAGTCCCCCTAAAATTGAGCTCCTCAGCTGAGTTTATAGTTAACTTCTCTATCCAAAACTTCACTCTCTTTCTTGTCCCCTCAAAATCTAGTGGTATCAAAGAAAAGGGGGGGTGAAACAAAGGAGGGAGGGCCCTTCCAGGTACAAAACACCCTCCATGTCCCCCATTTCTTGTTTACAGAAAAAGGCTTTAGTATCCTAGGTCTGCCCTGAGTTCCAAAGAGCAGACTCAAGCACTTGCTAATTAGAGACAAACAGTTAAACAAGAAAAGTAATGACAATAGTTCAGCAATAAAACAGAGTCCTAGTTCCTCCTGAAGGGATATACATGGCAATCTGATGGATATCTGAGTTGTTCTTCAGGAACTAAGACCCTTCCCTCCCTAGGTGGAGGATGGTGACCACGTGCTGAACACAAGCACAGAGACCCCTGGCTGGTTGGAATCAGAATGTTGATGATTGAGATTCATGAAACATCACACTTCTAGCTCACCACCTACCAATGAGAAGAAAATCATGAATACTGCAGCCCTCACCTCCAAATGTTGCCTTTAAAAATGCTCTCCTGAAAGCCATTGGGGACTTTGGGTCTTTTGAGCATGAGCTGCCTGTACTCCTTTCTGGGTCTTTCAATAAATGCTATATTATACTTTCCTTCACCACAACCTGGTGTCTGTAAATTGGCTTTGCTGTGGTGGGTGAGCAGATGCAAGTTCAGTTCTGTAACAAGTTCAACCAGTGGCATGATGTAACAGAGGAAAAAGTAAGTTTCCATAAATTTTGTCTGTCATTTCTTCAATGCATTTTTAATTTTTTTTTTTTTTTAAATTTAGGAGGTCGACTTCTTGATCTTTCCATAACTGGTGAATGGATACAATGCAGATTTTTAGGCAGAAGAGGTAAATAACCAGTATATCTTGCATAGGTTACTTAATCATGCTAAGCTTAATTTTCCACATCTGGAAAGCAAAGATACTTATAATACCTTGGGAAGAGATGAAGCAATATATGAGATAATACATGTAGTAAGCATAGTAAATACTCAAAAATGTTCCTTTTAATACTGATAATGTACAAAGAATTCTGGTTCTGAAATTACTAAATTTGTTACCACTGGATATACCATTTATTTATCTAAGTTTCAGTCAGTATGTGTAAAATTGGGGTTAGAAGATATGATATACATATTTCTCAGGGATCTGAAAATAAAGTAACCTAGCTCTTTGTTAATGTCATGTGGTATTCTGATGGTTAATTATATATGTCAGCTTGGCTGGGCATAGTGTTAAGATATGTGGTCAAACATTATTCAGGATGTTCTGGTGAGAGTGTTTTTAATGAGATTAGCATTTTAATTAGTGGACTTTGAGTAAAACAGAATGCCCTCAATAATGTGTGTGGTCCTCATCCAATCAGTTGAAAGCTTGACTAGAACAAAAGACTGATCTCCCCTTTCCCCACCCCCCAACAAGAGAGAATTCTGCTAGTAGAGGACCTTTGAACTTGAACTACAGATTTTGGACTTGCTAGGTTCCATAATCATGTGAACTAATTCCTTAAAATAAATCTCTCTGTATACACATCTTATTGGTTCTGCTTCACTGGAGAATACTGATTAATACCTATATGGATTGATTTATTTAAACTCCCATACAATATTTATCAAATATTTAATGTATGCCATACACAGTTCTAAGCAATAGGGATAGAGCGATGAATGATATAGAGAAATTCTTGATCCCATGCAGCTTACATATTGGAGTGGAATAGACAGACAAACAGCAAGACAGCATAATTTCATGTAGTAATAAATGTTATGAAATAAAGGAAGCAGAGAGGAATGACCAAGAGTGCCTAGTGATGGAACACTAAAACAGACTGCAACTGATACCTTTTGTCTGCCCCTCCACATCCACTCTCCCCCTGTCCCTACCCTTCTCTCTGCTTTGGAAGGAGACTGACTCAGGAAGACTACATTGATTGGTAACCTAAGGCTTCTTGAGGATTTCGCTTCCTATAGAGATTGGAAGAAAATGAAGTCTGAATATTTACTTATTTTTGCTCCTTTCCTGTAAGGTGACCTTGGGTTGGCTTTGTCCTTTGTCTATAGGTTACTGTTCCTAGGACTCTACACAGCTGTCCTTCATTCTGGCTTCTGGTAACTATTACTACTCTGCACTATCACTTGGGTTTCCCCATACTCATGTTTATAAATAGTCTCCTGAAAAGTAAATCCTCAAATTATCCTGTTTTGCATGTGTTGTCTCTGTTCTGTTGGTGTCTGACAGATATACATCACAGAAGGTCTCATGGGGGATGATCTTAAGCTGAGGCCCACATGCTGAGAAGCAGCTAGCTGTGTGAAAATATTTGGAAGAATATTCCAGGTAGAAAGAAGAGCAAGAACAGAGGTCCTGGAGATAGAGACAAATATGATGTCTGAAGATAGGAAGAAGGTCAATGTGGCTGGTGTGTTGAGTGACAAAGAGAATGTGGGTAGAGATCAGAATAATAGGTAGTGACATATACATTGGCTGGAATAAACAAGATTAAAGCCTCTGAAGTGTTTCAAACAGAGAAGTAGAGCAATATGAATGATTCTTTTAATAGTAGAAGACCTCTGTAGTGGGCTGAGTGTGAGGACCTCCCCAAAACATGTCCACATCGATCCCCTGAAACTTGTGAATATTACCTTTTGGTAATTTGGAAAAAGAGTCTTTGCAGATGTAATTACATTAAATATCTCGAGATGAGATTTTCCTAGGTTATCCAGGTGTGCCCTAAATCCAATGACAGGTGTCTTTGTAAGAGAAAGGCAGAGGGAGATCTGAGACATATAGAGGAGAAGGAGGATGTAAAGATGGAAGTAGAGATTGGAATGATGTGCCATGAGACATGGAAGCCAAGGATTGCCCACAGCCATCAGAAGCTGGAGGAAGCAAAGAAGGAGTGATCCTCCTCAAGATCCTCCAGAGGAATCATGACTCTACTGAAACCTTGATTTTAGACTTCTGGCCTCCAGAACTGTGAGAACATTTCTGGTATTTTATGCCACACAGTTTGGGGTAATTTGTTATAGCAGCCTCAGGAAGCTAGTACAACTTCCATGAAACCTTCATATAACTCACTCTGAAGATTAACCTTAACTTTGTTTTACCACTGGCTTCTTTTTGCTGCCTTCAAGCAGCTTGGGCTCCCAAGAGCATTTGAAATGGATGCATACCAAGGGGCAGTTGTGTTTATCTCCAACCTGTTTATACCAGTTCTACTTGTTTATACAATTATTTAATGATACAATTCAGCATTATGTAAATTAATGGGATATAAATATGCATAACTACTTGTATAAGAGGATGAGCAGAGTTACAAATAGACTTAAAACTCATACAAAAACATCATGTGGTCAAATCACACTGGGTTTTCTGAAGGGATAAAAGAAGGAGCCCAGTGTAATCAGGAGAAGAGTAGAACAATAAAGAATAGGTCAACAAATGACAGATGGAGGCTCAAGATTTGGGACTTCAAGATTCCCACAAGGAGACAGATAGTTGTTGATTATAGCTTAAGAATAAATGAGCAGATTATCTGAGAAAAACAGTGACTTTCTCCTAGACCCAGTCTTATACACATAAACTGACAGCAATTCTGCTTATGATAGTGGCTAGACGTGCATCAGGATTCTATCATTTGAATCAGGGGTACCTTTACATTCTTTGGGTCAGTTTCTCTGAAGCTTTTATGTTAGATTCCCAAGAGCTTCTAAAAGTCAAGCTAACAAGGTCTTGGTCTTTGGGTTTATTGTACAGAATTCTAGAAAATGAATGAACTAATCAATAAACCAACTAACCAACCTGCTAACTAACAAAATAGAAAACAAACAGAGAACTATAACAACAGACTCTTGAGAGTCATAATTTCTTTGAAAACTAACCTAAATATCTTAGAATAACTTATAAAAAGAGAGTTGATTAAAAATATAAATGTCAAATTATGTATTAATGAGACAACTGTAAACTACAGAAAATTATTTTAAAAGTTTAATTAGATTCTAATCACGTATTGTTTTGAAACTATCTTTACATTCTGACCCACTTTAAAGACACTTAGGCTGGAAATCAAAGATGATTCACGGTGGGCGTGGCTTATAAAGGAAACGGGAAGCAGGACTCCAGCAGGAATCTGGACTCCAGGGAAAGTGTTCAGTCTATGACATAAGGCTAGTAAATCTATATACATTAATAGTTTCAGGTTAAAATAAAATTAATGTACAAGTTATGTGTGTATCATTTATATCATTAATAAAAAATA
This sequence comes from Stenella coeruleoalba, assembly GCF_951394435.1. Taxonomy (NCBI): domain Eukaryota; kingdom Metazoa; phylum Chordata; class Mammalia; order Artiodactyla; family Delphinidae; genus Stenella; species Stenella coeruleoalba. Next base: position 39,855,226 of record NC_137149.1, on the reverse strand, counting down.
ATATTTTATACATTAATAAAACATTTTTTATGAATTTACCAAATACTGGTTCTTATCAGATTAAGAAGGCCTGTCTTTATCAGTACTGACAAATTCTTGGGTTATGAACACCTCGAGTTTTTCATTTTGAAATGTATTGCCCTTGTTTTTCCCATGTCTCTTTCTCACCCAACCCACCACCCCAGTCTGCCTCAAAAAAAAAAGAAAAAGAAAACAGTCCGCCTTAGTTTTACAACAGTCCAACACCTACTATACTGCCTAGTGCAAAGTAAGGTCTGATAAGAGTCATTGCTTTAAACCGATTTGGGCATTGGCCTTCTGATTTGTTAGGTAAATAATTTCCTACTTGGTATTAGATTTTTTTTTTTTCAGAGAAGGCTTCCTGATCTTTCTTTCAGTCAATTTAAAAATGGTTAAAGTCAGAGCCAAGGCTAGTGAACAAGAGTTGTGATCTGGTTAGGAAATACTGATTGGAAGTAGATAATGATAAGCTAAAACAGTAGGGCAGCACTTTCTGTTTTGCTCAAAATCTGAATCTGATTGTCATTGTGACTTGAAGGAATTAAAATTTAGAGTGGATGCAAATAGGTGTTTGTACTTTTCCACTAAGTTCCCAAAGTGTAAGAGCTGCATCTATTTATTTAATAAATAAATAAAAGTTTGTTGAGTACTTACTGCTTGTCAGGCACTGAAAGTAAATGCCAAGGGTAATTTTATTTAATCATCCTACAAGTCCTGATCATGTCTGGAAACAGTATGGACTATGGGATCTGGGAAACCAAGTGGGAATTTCATGCCTAATCTGGTGAGACGTACTGAGCACTTAACATATGCTGGTCACTGCTCTTAGCACTTTACTTGGATTTCCTTTTCATTCCTCACATCATTTCCATGAGATAGAAAAATGCCATTGCACCATTTTCCTGAGAAGATTCAGAAGCACAACAAATAATTCTTTTTCAGCTCAGATAAGTGACAGAGGCTTGATTTAAAACTGGGCCAACTCTAGAGCTTTTGTTTACATATCTGGTTTCCTTCTTCCAAGGTTTTACTTTTATGTTAACCTGATATGTTTTATACTTAGTTTCTCAGTTTCCTCAAATGTAAACTGGGAAATGAGAAATTTTGTGCAAATTAAAGAAGCTTGCTAGTGACTTGGTTCTAGATTAAAGCAAACAAACAAAACTAATGCCTACTCTTATACACATGAGGTAACTGAAGCTCAACAGATTGAACTGAATGATGCAGGCCAGTGAGTAAGTGGTAGAGCTCTACAAAATCCTTTGCATTATGACATTTTGATCTTTATATACCCACAAGGATTCACCCTATGTTGTGAGTGTAGTATGTGCTCAGTAAATGCCTAGGAAATCCAACTATTTAAAACTATGCTGATCTTCTAAAGTATTTCGATGTCATTTACATTTACATTCATATGCATTCATATATTCTGAGGTTTGCTCAAAATTGCTTTGTAGTCTTACCACATATATGCAAATTTATTAAAAATGTGGGGCTTCTAAGTCAATCTTCAGTCACAGTTGACATTTATGTTGTCACAATATTTATCTTGTTCTTTTAGGTTACAGTAGATTTTTCAATTTCTTATTTTAAAAATAAACTGAAATAACATGAAATCAAGATATAATCTCCATCTGTTTGAAAGCAGGCCCTATAGCTCTAAGGCCTTCTGTTTTTGGTCATTTATTCTCATTCCAAAGCCATCATTCAATGTCAGAGTCCAAAACAAAAGATTAAGGAGTAAGAAGAAAGCTTTAAAGTTACAGAAGGCTGGAGATATTTTTTAAATTGACAAATTGGATAAATTTAGCATAAAAAAAACCTTGAAAACAAAGGCAAAGTTTGAGATACTAGAGAAACAAAAACAAAAACAAATTTTCAAAAGCATCTATGAAAATCAATGAAAAAATCTATGAATTAATAATAACAAAAGATTATTCATGACCATTTTAATAGCTAAATTAGTCACAGTTGTATTATAATTATGGGACTCAGTGAGTGTAGGTAACATTCAAGGCATATAATTATTCATCATTCATTCATTAAAAAAAAATTTGAGAATGTACCAAAAGCTAAGCATCATTAATTCAGGCAAGAATGTGGTGTTTACTTTTTCTTCTTTTGTTTGTTTAGAGCAAGGGTCTCCAAATGAGTGTGTGTGCCATAAGCAGTGTTTCGTATAGAGATTAACACCAGGAATCTTGCTTAGCATTCCAGACAGTTAGATTAGGGACTTGAAGTGGATTGAATAACAGACCCCAATTCTTCATTTTTCTCTGCCTCTCTCCAGTTCTGTCACCTCATTGTGGGTAGAGTGTATTCCCACCTCTTGATTCTGGGCTTAGCCATGTGACTTGCTTTGTCAAATGGCATGTGGCTGGAGGTGACATTGTGTCAGATCTGAGCCTAGGTCTTAAGACATCTTGTGTATTTCCATTCTCTTTCTCATTTATGCTTTTGCCATCACCTTGAAAAGAATATGTCTCTGATGTCCCTTCAGCCTGGGCCCCAGAATAAATGCACAAAGATTAGAGTCACCCCAGTCAGCAAGCAAACCTGTAGGCTAAGACAGAGCCACCCAGCTGAGCCCAACCTAGATCATCCAGTACTCATCTGAGCTTCAGATGGTTAAGAGCAAATGATTGTTGCTTTTAGCCACTGCGTTTGGATGTGCTTTGTGATCAAATGTTTTAATGGCAATGGCTGATTTCCTATCTGTTAGCTCAATTCTGCTGACCTCTTCCTATCCCCTCACTTCTCCAATTTCCTGATTGGTGAGTTTGGAAAAATAATTTGGAGACATATAGTCAAGTAATTTCTTCTTCCTTTATTCCATTATTATGGGTGCACACGTTGTAGGAAGTCTTTGAGAGAATGTGACCACTGTTGACCCTCAAGCTGGACCCGGCCAAAGGGAGGCTCCCCACCCTCTCCCCTGACCTTAGAATGTACATCTTGCTTGCCTTCCCCTCACTAAAAGCTATCTATGGACAATGCCTTGAAATAACAATATGTTATTGAAACCATCTGGATGTATACACAACTGAGCCCACTTAACACCTGTATATAAACTATAAAAAACACCTGTATATAAACTGTATATAACATCTGTATATAAACTATAAAAAGATTTTGGTGGGCAAGTTCGAAGCCTATTGGCCACCCAAGGCAAGCCTTGTAGGTAAGTTCCCTTTTTTTATTAAACTTGCCACTGATCAACCTGGAACTGTCTGCCTCTGCCTCTCTCTTTTGTCTCTTCTTGCCCTCCACATATGGGGGCTGGTTTCAGATTACACCCAGGAGGCTCCTGAGGTTATGAACTAACTACTGTACATGGTGCCTGCAGGGATATGTATTTTACTCCACTTCTCATCTAAGTTTTACAGAGTGGAATACACACACACACACACACACACACACACAAATACATACGACACATGTATGGAGACCTGTTCCATTTGGGACAGTCAGACTGAGTGGGTAAGTTGCTTAATTTTGAGGTTCAGTATCAGAAAGTTTACAGGACTACAAATATAAGCCATAGTCATTAACATTAGCTTTAACAGTAATAAAATTTGTGTTTTAGCCTCATCTGCCTTATGTTATCTTATTTCTCAATTTGTTCAGAGCTAAGGAAAGAAAGGAGAATGCCAATCTTTGAGTCTCTTCAAACCCCAAGATATGAAGTTTGGGCCTGAAGGATTGGGATAGATGTTCCATGCAGTAAGCTTGGTGGAAAGGGCTCTTCCTTCAAGGTGGTGGTGATGGCAGCAAAAGAGCTGGAGCTCGGTCGAGTTCATTTCATTTGGGTGCATTAGGCTGTGAACTTTGAGAAACAGGATGTAATTGATTAATTAATGTATGTATGTGTGTATGTATGTATACTTGATAAACACTTATAAAGTGCTTGTTATGTGTTTTGCAAATATGAAGTCATTTAATCTTTGTAACAATACTATATCATAGCATTATTGTACGTTATCATATAGTGTTACTGTATCATAGTGTTATCCCAGTTTAAGTGATGAGGAAAGCATCATTAAAGCACAGAGAAGGGAAGTAAATTTCCCAAAGTTACATATTTAGTAAATGGCAGAGCAAGGATTACAATCCTGACATTATGTCCCCAATATTAATATTCTTAGCACTAAACTTTGTCTATACAACAGATATTAGGTTAAAAAACAATACTTGGAAATATTTTTGTTGTGTTCAACCAACCCAGCATTGAGCCTATTATGTGGATATGACATGTTAAGCTTCATGATTTTTACAGGCATATGCTGGGATACAAGGCCATTTTTTTAGTTGAATTGTAACCACTGTCACCTGACTACCTGATTTAGGCCTTAGAGCATGTGGGCTTTTGAACTTAATTGATCTCTACCATTTAAGGCAATTTTTTGTAAAGTCAGACAGTATACTTTATAGAAGCATCACCAGATATATAAATCCCCATGCAGTAGGGCTTAGGCTTTGTTTGTTTTTTGCAAAAGTGAGCCTCAGGAAAGTTGTGGACCATGGAGTTTGGTATGGCAGCCCCTGGATGTAGTAATAGCAGAGAAGTTCTGACACTTCAGCAAAACCATGGAGACTGGTCTGGCAAGCAAATATTGGGCACACTAGCTTCTGCAAGGAGAAAATTTCCATAGTTATGGATTGCAGGCTCAATGACAGAATGCATGGGGTAGCTGTTAAACCTTGACCTTACACTTACAAAAGCTTTGGCCTTAGCACATAGGTTGCTGTGGAAGCTAAAGTCATGCATTGTCCTCTAGAGTGGCCACAGCACATGCTAGCTCTGTGGATCCTAGCCACAAACTCAGGTGAGGCTACAACTGGCCTCAGCAGAGGAGTGGGCCAACTTTCTGTGCCTTGATATTGAGATATGAAAATGCATCTTTTCCTGAGCAGGGTTGGGCAAGGCAAACATTTCATCATAAGGGAAAAAAATCTTCTTAGCCTTTTAGATAGTAAAGGAGAGGAATATATTTTTTTTCCTTTCAAACGTTAGGCACATGAGTTGCCCATGAACTAGACAAAGGTACTAGGGCCCCAACTTCTAATTGTTAGTCCCAGGAATAGTCATGTAGTGGTAGACTAGGGGATCCAAATTGTATTCTTCTTTTAGGACTAGAGGCTAACCTTGGATGCATGGAAGTGCTTCTGCATAAGTTGCTTTATGGTGAAAGTAATGAAGCATAGGCTTCAGGGTCTCTCTTATGTAGTTTCCCTCCAAAGCTCTCAGAAATTTCCTAGCAATGTGTTCAGAGGGCCATATGTTTTATAAAATTGGCAAAATTAAGCTATCTGAGCCATAATCAGTTACGACCATTAGTTATTTAGACTCTGAATTTCCCTCATCTGTCTTCCCCAGTTTATGGATGAGATGGGAGTTGCCATAGACATTTTTGGAGATCCAACTAAAAGGAAGTTAAAACACGTAGTTTGGGCTGAGCGGTATATATGCATGTGGATCTCGATCACTTTCATGAAGGGTTATACTATTTTTAGACATCCAGATACAGGCCATGATTCCAAGAATATCCCTTCCATCTCTGTGCTAACCCACCCAAAGGCATTACACACAGGAGCAGTATCAGAGGTCATAGTTTGTTTAGTAATTGAAATTCCATGTTATTTTTTTTTAATAAGAGGACGTTGCAAATTATATAAACTTCAGACCCCACAAAACCTGAATGTGACCTTGTCCACAGGTTCACCTCTTCCAGATGGTCTCAAGTTAGCTCTAGATTAAATAATTCCCTGTGAGGCAAAAAGAATAGCTATGACAAATTTCACGGTGAGAAGTAGTAGAAGCAGGCACTGGGGCAAAGGACTAAACAGGGAAGAGCGAACATTATGTCACTGGAAAGAATTCATGCATTAGCAATTATTTTCAAGGATAAAAGGAGAAATGGGAAATAAGAGAGACATATATTGACACAGTTATAAATATGGATATAGATATATTTATAAATATATACTAGATGGGAGAAAAAGTTATTTAAAATACCTGGTGACCTGGGCTACCACTACTGAACATTTCTAAAACTTGCAAGAAGTTAGTAATAACACGTATGACATTCTCTGATGGTCAGTGCTTATAATGTGAATTCTGTTTAGACTCCTTGAGAAATAAGATAAAGATAGAATTTACCATGGAACTAAAACATAAGGGGAAGGAGAGAGACAGAGATGGATAAAGAGAAAGACAGGCAGAGACAAAGAGACAGAGACAGAGACAGAACGAGAGGCTTCTGGCTACTACAAAAGGAATTTTGACCCAACCAAGCATCAAGAATGTCTTGCTGAAACTGAGCCGAATAAGAAATGGGGAAGGATGAATTTTAAATTTGAATTTTCTTGAACTTTAATTCACAAGGAAGAAGAATTTCATTTTAGGCATTAATTCACTGTAGACTTTAACTTGTAAAATTATTCAGTTTTTAATTTTTGGACTTAAAAACTTCCTGAAATTACAGGACACAGTTTAAATTAAAGTTGGGACCATTTTCATACTGTTGACATTTTGAGTGTCTTAACTGCATTTAATCTTATTGTAGCATCACTAATAAGATGCATTGTACAACATGGCTAGACATAATTTGAGATGGAAAGTAAATATAGAATGCATTTTAAACTTTAGGTTCTGACCGTGATTAAATGAAATAGTGCAGAATTACCCTCCTGTAATATAAACGAAAAAGAAATGGACAAAATATAGAAAGTAACCATTTTAACATGATGGACAACATTCAGCATTTTTATTGATGCCTGAAAAAAGCAAAACAAACAAGGTGGGTGAGCCCTATGATTGTCCCAGCTTTCTGACTGGAGGGAATTACAGAATGAGAGTCTGTCAGGTGATGTCAGATTGACCAGCAATCTTGCTGAGTAGAAAAGGCAAGGATAAAAGTAAGGAAGGTAAAGGCAGCTATAATATGTGGAACTGAGTGTCCAAGAGAAAGGAGATGTCTAGAAAAAACTCTGAAATGTTTTTATCAGGGGTCTTCTTGAGTCTTTAGCTGAATACCAACCTGTTCGTGTATAGAGTGAAATCCCACAAAGCAGATAATAAAAACTCAAGGAAAGAAGCATTACTGTGGAACTGTAAGCCAAATAATTCTCAGAGATCACACAGAGTTGGATATTATTATAGACCCCTATGGGAGACACCTTGTTAAATACACAGAACAATCAGTAGAGATAAGAGAGGAGCTATGCCATAAAAGATAATTTTTTCATATTAAATTCTGGTCCTCCTCAAAAATAAACCTTTAAAAAAACAATCTTCACGTGTTTTAAAACCCAGTGCTTATTTTGACTTAGTATTATGTTCAACATTTATCTTACCATAGAATCACCCTCTATGGAAGAGGCATAACAGTAATTTTCATTTTCTAGGAACTGTATGACATATTAAAAGGTCTGTTTGTGTAACAAGACAGTTTACAAAGTATTAAATTAAATCTTCATTTACATTATTCTATAAAACTCTGGCAAGGACTATGATAAAATTATCTTCAATTGAATGTAATAATAAGACTTTTTTCAGTAAATCACAGTGATACCTTCCTTTAGAAAAATAAATGCAATAAATCAAGTCGATTTAAAAACAAGAGAATCAGATAATTTAAAGAAGCTTGTATTTTTTAAAACTTGGAAACCGTTCTGTAAAATAAAGAGTAGTCACTTGCCTTTCACTTAAAAAAAAGCCTCAAAATCATGAAACTAACACAAAAGTAACAAAACTACCTGCCAGATAAAGCCACTGTTTTTTAAAATAGTGAAGTAAAATCTAGCAGTTAAAAGCATAACATTCACAGACTTCATTATTCAAATAAAAATCACTAGATTATAAAAAAGCAGAGAAATGTGACCTATTGCAAAAATATTTTCAGTAGAAACAGATCTTGAAGTAAGAGAGATGATAGAATTAATAGAAAAGAACATTAAAACAGATAGTATACTATGCTCCAGATATTTAAATAAGTATCAGAAAATATGAATACAATTTTAGAATGGAATATATAAAAAGATCCAAGGGAACCTGTAGAGATGAAAAATACAACACTGGAATAAAAAATACATAGAATAGGATTAATAGCAATTTGGACACATATGAAAACAAATCAACAAACTTGAAGACACAGCAATAAGTATTATCCAAATTAAACAGAGAAAATAAAAACCATGTATAGTGAATTTAGCTTAACCTATATACTATATATAAGATTGTTAATTTTATTTGTCCACTTAAATGGTCCATGGGGGCCCAGATATTTGGTCACACATTATTCCAGGTGCATCTGTGAGGGTGTTTCTTGATGTCAGCCCTTGAATCAGTAGACTGAATAAAGCAGATTATCCTCCCTAATGTAGGTGACCCTCATCCAATCAGTTGAAAGTCTGAATAGAACAAAACAGCTGATCCTCCCTTGAGTAAGAGACAACTGCTTCTGCCTGACTGCTTGACCTGGAATATCAGTTTTTTCTGCCTTTGTATACAAACCAAAACATCAGCTCTTCTTGGGTCCCCAGCCTGCCAGCTTTCATTTTGGAACTTACATCATCGGTTCTTCTGCATCCCAGTTTGTTGACTCCAGATCTTGGGACTTCTTAGCCTCTGTATTTACTTGAGCCACTTCCTTATAGTTAATCTCACCCTCTCTTTCTCTCTCTCTCTGTCCATATATATATATATATATATATATATATATATATAGCTCTCTGGTGAACCCTGCATAAACTAATACACTAATACTGTATGTATATTGAGATGATTTTAAATATACTCCAGAGTGTGTCTGTTTATATATATAATTGTGACCTGTAGCACAATATAAAGTGAGGACGAGGACCCTCTTTTTGGCAGATGGTCACCTTCTCACTGTGTTGTCAGGTGTCAGAGAGAGCTGTGGCATCTCTTCCTTTTCTTATAAGGACACTAATTCCATTGTGAGAGTCCTACCATCATGAATTTATCTAAACCTGATTATATTCCAAAGGCCCCATCTCTAAATACAACCACATTGGTGGTTAGTGCTTCCACCTATGAATTTGGTGGGAAGGTGCAGTTTAGCCCACAACATCAATTATTTCTTCAGGATAAAACCCAGATATTACATATTTTGGTAGTTTGAATATATAAGAAAATATATTTTTTTAAATATTAGAAACCTACCCTCTGAGAAAATTGCACTGTGGCTCTCTTATATTTGCTTATGAAAGTGCCTGTTTCTCCAATGCTAAATATCATTTACTATTTTTTGCCAATATATTAAAATAACATACTAACTTCTTACTTCATTTATAAAGTTCATTAGTAACTAATGGAATAAAAATGATTATGCTTATTGGTTATTATTATTGTTCCATTTACTAATCATACACTTTGCCTATTTTATATTAAGATTTTACATTGTTTTATATTTTTGTTTTATATTTTAAGCTATCCTGTATCTTATTTATCAAACTTTCTCTATCATATGTTAAAATATTTTAAATCATTTTTTTCACATTTTCATTTTATGATAACATCAATATTTTTATGTTGAAAATATAAAAATCAACCCTGTTGTGTAGCTTCTAAGACAGATTTAAGTCCTATCAGCAAGTGATGGAGGTGAAATATGAACCCAAGTGTTCTGATTCTGGAATTTTTAACCTTATTTCCCACATTATAATACTATGTGACTGTAGGCAACTAGCTTAGCTTCTCTGATTTTTCATCAAGAGGGACAGGATAGCAGTATGTATCTTACAGGGACTGTGAAAGATAACAAATGTAAAGCACTGAACACATGGTAGGTACAGAACAAATGTCAGTTTCCTCATTAAAAAAGATAAATTAACGCTTTGTAATTGGAAAGTGCATGTTGTTACCCAGTATATCTTCCAATATTATGTAAATTGAAATTTCAATTAGGATAGCCTCGTGCTTCTTTCTTCTTCCCTCTACATCTGAAGGACCTGATGATACATGTAAGAGGAATGTAAAAAATGAACCATTTTTTAAAATCTCTGAGTGCTCTGAAGGAGTTTCTCCAGAAGGTGAAGGGCCTTCATTAAAGGCAGTTAATGATGTTCTTTATAAAGCATTTCACATTAACCGGTCTTAAAAATCAAGCTCTTGTGTATGCGGTCACATTACCTGAGCCAACATTCTAAGCCTCCTGCAAAGCTGAAACTTTTATATACTCCAGGAAGCACCAAGCCTGAGCAGTTCTGACTACCAGTGGAAAAACAGGCTCAAGGCAGTTCCAGGAAACTAAAACAGCAAAGTGGAAAGAGACAGTGGAACAATTCATTCCCCAAATTTACGAAAGAATCCTTGGTGGGGACGAAAGCAAAGTGTTTGCTTTCTTTTAACTGCTGCCATTAAAAATGAAATTTATATTTTATTTTTAAAACCATGGCATTCCAAGCTGAAGGTTGACATTAGACCACACACCTTTAGTTGTACAAATAAACACATTAATCTCAGTGGAGCTGTGGATTTGCTTGTTTTGTATTAGTGCCAACCTGAGAATGTGCTCTGATTGCTTGGTTTTAAAGAAAACAAGATGTTAAAATTGGGTGAATTGAAGCTTGCGTGTTAATGTAATTCTTTGGGATTAATATTAGAAAATTGCTCTTGTATTTAAGGCAGTACCTGGTGTGAGTGTTTCTTGTAGTTTTTCAGAACATTGTTTTATAAGTGTAAGTTGACAGTAGACCTTGATATTCTCTGAGGGAACAGTTGCTACTTATATCTGATTATGGCTATAAGATGCTATGAATGCTATATTATATGCCACTGGGCTTGCAGAAGGGAGAATGCTATTTTCCTCTAGGTTGGAAACAGATTTTCCAAGAAGGATAAGTTGTCCTTCTCATCATCCTTATCTCTTGTTGAGGAGATTTTTCCTTCTCATACTGGAAACCAGAACGAAGAAAAAACTCTAGGTGGGGTTAACATTCTTGGTCTTGAAGAGGAGGGGTCCTGATGACCAGGAGAAGGACAATGAAGATAAGTGTTGGGATAGAACTAATGATGTGGAAAGGCAGGGGGATTGAGAATCAGCCCTTCAATATGTGTGCCAATCAGGGTTCATGATATCTCTATCAATGTGTACAAGTTAACTCTGGAAACTTGAAAAGGTCATTCTTTCAAATTGTCATTTATATTCCATCATAATGACACTAAGTGACAAATCCAAGCCCATTCAACTTAGCTGAAAACTACTGAACCAGTGAATCTTGATTTCTTGGCCCAGCACTATTCCCTCCAAAAAATAGTTCCTTTCTTATTATTTCCTTTGCTCCACTTGGTCAGATTTCAACTTTCCAGCCTGATTTTTTTCTTCCCAACAAAAAGGAATTTCATTAGAGTTGAGTAGTGTTCAATGTGTAAGCCCTTGGTTTCAAACCAACCCCCTTGTTTTTCAGAACTACACAGGGAAAGATGGTAGCACTGACAAATTGAGTTTGACACTAAAATAAAGCTCATATATCAGGTTTTCAGTGTAGACAGAAAAAGAGAGACAGGATGAAGAGGTAAAGTCAGCAAACATCCTTGAGGACCAGAGCAGCACCTGTACTTGAGAAACAGCAGACACAGATTCCCCACTGATGTTTGGAGCTGAACAAGAACTGATGGAACCAACATGTCTTCTAAATCCAGTGGTTCCTGGAATGGAAGGGTACATTGAAGGCAGGAAGGACACCTTTATCTGTCACAAACGAGTAAAAAATGCAATGCAGGGAAAAGGCCGTTGACGCTGGGATCAGATAGACAAATATTAGAACACTACTCCTTCCACATCCCAGCTAACTTATTGGTCCTAGTCTTGAGAACCATTTTCCAATATTATTCTTAACCAATAAATTGGGGTTAAGAATAATACCTTAGAGTTGTCATAGCTGTCAAATGAACTAAACCAGAGGTCTTGAACTGCAACCCATGGCCAAATCTTGCCACTGCCTTCTTTTATAAATAAAGTTGTATTGGAACACAGCGAGGCCCACTTTTTTACATGGCTACAACTGCAGAGTTGGGTAGTTGTGATGGACACTGACACTATTTGCTTGCAAATACTAAAATATTTACTATCTGACCCTTTACAGAAAAAAATTGCTTTCGCTTGAGCTAAACTATGTAAATGAAACTAAACTAAGTAAAATACCCATGATCTGGGCACAAAAGTAGTAAACACTTTTGAGCAACTAGTGTTAATTTTGTTATTACTGTTATTACCCATGAATATTCTGCCCAGCTGATGAAAGCAAATGTAATTGTGTTAACTGTGACTTAAATTCTAAATCCACAATCTCAGAAAACTTGACTAGCTTTCTACCTTTGTGCTTAATTCATGCACAGTTTAAGCATATGGAAAAATAATGTTCTTTATGACAATCTAACATGCAACTGCTAGTGTTTATTAGTTTCCCACCATGAGGAGCAGTTCTAAACTATGTGTTGTCATTAAGAATAGCCTTTCTTGGGCTTCCCTGGTGGCGCAGTGGTTGAGAGTCTGCCTGCCGATGCAGGGGACACAGGTTTGTGCCCCGGGCCGGGAAGATCCCATATGCCGTGGAGCGGCTGGACCCATGAGCCATGGCTGCTGAGCCTGCGCGTCCAGAGCCTGTGCTCTGCAACGGGAGAGGCCACAACAGTGAGAGGCCCATGTACCGCAAAAAAAAAAAAAAAAAAAGAATAGCATTTCTTCCTTCAGCACAAAGTCTAGATTTGAGGTCAGTTTAAAAAAAAAAAGCCTTTTTTTCTATTTCTTACCTTGTTCTTTAGATCTTTTCTCTCCAGCTGTGTTCAAAGGAAAAGGAAGCAATGGCATTTCCCTTCTGATCAATTAGAGCAAGAATCATACACTCTATATCTCATTTCTCAAGGTTCTCACTCTGGTTCTCCTCAAGCTTCCCAAACTCTAAGCATCTCCCCAAAAGGTAGCACTCCCAGGCAATATGGTACTATGCCTGCTATATGGTGAAGCCAAAAGTGGGTGTGATTCTTAGTAATGTATTAGAATGAGTGAAACCTAAGAGGAAACTTCATGTCCCAATCTTCTTGCCACATATTAGTTGTTTTCTTCAAATATTAGTAGCTTGACTGTATCAGGATAAGAAAGTATTAAGTGAGAAGCACAAGAAGGAAGAAATGTTTGACAATTTTTATAATTTTCTATCTCTTTCACATCTTTCCATTACTTTATGTATCAAAATTTCTAGTAATTTACTCGAAGACACTACTGAGTATTCTCTAAGACTCCAGTATGTTCTTGGCCCATACTTTCTCCTACCCAATGATGGAATTCTGAGATAGGTTGAACTTGATCTACCTGAGAGCTAACACTGAGGAAGTACACAGCAAATAAGAGCTGAGGAAAAAACCTTCAGATTTGGAAATCTAACCCGCCTTATGCCACAGATTTGGAAACAAGTCCAGTGAGTCACCAGGTTGCCTTAAGCCATGCGGTAGGGAATGCAGAGGTGTCAGGTACCCTACAAATCTCAAGTTGCCTTCTTTATAAATGGTTAGAAAATGTATCATCATACTATGTTTTATATAAAAGTTCATCAATATGCTGCATTTGGGGTAATTTTTTTATGAATAAAATAGTATCCAATAAGGTCTTAAAATTATTTTTTATGCACCAATGTTTAGAGAAGAATGATGTTTCTTCATTCCAGAGATATTTATTGACCGATAACCAGGTGCCAGAGATACATGAATAAATAAAGCAGATGAGAGTATCTGCCTTATGGGACTTACTTTTTTTTTTTTTTTGCGGTACGCAGGCCTCTCACTGTTTTGGCCTCTCCCATTGCGGAGCACAGGCTCCAGACTCACAGGCCCAGCGGCCATGGCTCACGGGTCCAGCTGCTCCGCGGCATGTGGGATCTTCCCGGATCGGGGCACGAACCCCTGTCCCCTGCTTCGGCAGGCGGACTCTCAACCACTGCGCCACCAGGGAAGCCCTGGAACTTACATTTTAAAGAGAGGAGCCAGAAAATTAGATAGTTGGCTTTCCATATCCATGGGTTACATACTATGAACATACTATGTTTACCATCTTAGGTTGGTTGAATGCGCAGATGCAGAACCCGCTGTTAAGGAGGGCCAACTATGGGACTTGAGCACCTGCAGATTTCCACAGCACCTCCTGGAAGCAATCCCCTATGGATACCGAAGGAGGACTGTAAATGAATAAGATGTACAATACTCTAACAGTGATAAGTTCTATGATAATACATAAAGCTGAGAAGGGGAAGGGGTTGCTGGGTTAAAGATATCAGTCACCATTAAGTAGAATGGTTCACTAAAGCTGGGAGATGCTTCAGCAAAGCACTAGGGGAGGGAGTCAGCAGGTGGTATGGATTTTGGGGAATGAGATTTCCAGGCTATAGGAACATCAGAGAGAGGGCCTAGTGGCTGGATTCAAGTGAATGAGAGGACAGCCCAAGAAAAGCTGAGAAGAATGAACAGGGAAGTCTGCATTGTTCTATAAACCATTTTTAGTTGGACTAATTTTGAGTGAAATGAAAGTCATTAAAGGTTTGCAGAAGTGTTAAGTAGTCTGACTAAAATTGGCTGCTGTTTGAGAATAGATTTAAAGAGAAAAATATAAAACGTGTTGTTCTGCTACAGGAAAAGAGAAAACGTTCAAAGTTCCTACCTGGCATAAAAGACTTTCCATAATCTCATTCTATTGATACACTCACTCCATGTGACCTTTCCTCCAGTCAGATTACCTTCAAACTTGCCCAAGATCCTGCTGGCAAAATGGTGCTCTTTCTGCCTGTTCTTATTTCTCCATCTTCTCATTAAAAAAAAAAAAATGTCTATGTAGTTTTCAAGATTCAACTCAATGAATTTTGGCTCAGCTTCTAGAATACCTTTTTCAGCTCTGTTAGCTTGGTCCCTTTTCTCTAGAGATACAGCAGCACTGTGGGCATGCCTCAACCCAAGACTTGGCTCAGTGAATTGTTCTTATCCATTCATGTGTCTGCTTCTGCAGCTGGACTCTGAGCATGTAGACAACTAGTCCCCAGCTTGGAGCCTGTGCTCAGTGTAAGAGCAGTAAATAAACGACTAAATAATTCAAAGAAAGAGTGGATGAATAGGTTCTAGAAATATCTGTACAACATGGTTCCTATAATTCATGATATGCTATTGTTCACTTCAAAATTTGAGAGGGTAGATCTCATGTTATGTGCTATTACCACACACAAACACACACACACACACAAATACATACAAATGAAGAAACAGAAGGACAGAGGAAACTCTGAGAGGTATTTAGGTATTTTCAGCCATCATGTTCCCTAACCCCATGACACTGATGTTCTTAAACCTCAACATGGCATGCTTCTCCAGGCTCCTTCTGCTTTTTTTTCTTCTACCTTCCTTCTCAACAGCCTTGACTAGGGATACTCAGCCAATGAGATAATTTTTATAGACATTAAATTTGAAAAAGCTGTTTACACTACCAATACAGAATGTGTTTCTTTAGAAGAAATATGAGCATCTTTGATGAACTCTATATACATCTATTTCTATGTCACCTGAGAGTCTTCTCACTTTTTTATTTGACCTTAGATCCTGATGTGCCATATTTAAGTCCATCAATACAAACTCCCAGAATAAGGGAGCATAGTAAAATGAAGAAAAATAAATATGAATCAAGATGCATCAGCTGATAGCTCACAGAGGTTCTCTGCACTGAACCATTAATTATGACCTGTGCAAATTGAGCTTAGACATACACAAACACCCTTCATACTATTACCACCATAATGTGGTGTCAACAAAACTGTTGAAAAAAAGAAGAAACTGAACAAATCAAGACCTGTAAAAATGCCCCTTTCTTTCTCTATCTCAATCAGGTCATCTTCACCACAAACTATCTAATACTGGTTTTATGGAATTTTCTAAGTACCATGAGGTCATAAGACCATAGAAGAGTAGGACTAAAATTACATGAGGACCAGAGGGGAGAAAAAAAAAAAAGGTTAGGGGCTTCCCTGGTGGCGCAGTGGTTGAGAGTCTGCCTGCCGATGCAGGGGACACGGGTTCGTGCCCCGGCCCTGGAAGATCCCACATGCCGCGGAGCGGCTAGGCCTGTGAGCCATGGCCACTGAGCCTTCGCGTCCAGAGCCTGTGCTCCGCAATGGGAGAGGCCACAACAGTGAGACGCCCGCTTACCGCAAAACAAACAAACAAACAAACAAAATAATAAAAGGTTATTTTGTTTCTTAAAAGTCAGTCTAACTGGGCTCCACAAATTGATTTTTTGAGCTACTACAGTAAAACAAGTCTCAAAAATAAATGTATTATAGGCAATGGTATGCTTTCAACCATCAAGCTGAGCTTTAATTCCAGAATGCAATCAATAAGGCTTTGTGTTTCCATAACAGAACAAGAGTAGAAAATCTGTGATGGGGGCATATGTGTTTATACAGTTGCTGATATTTCAGGCCAATGACTTCTTTGACAAATGATACCCTACTTCCAATCAATAACTCATAAGCCACAATTTACTTTTTCTTTACCTTGAACTATAACCAAAAGGAGGCAAGCATCACTATAATTTCCACTTAAAACATGGGTAAGAGTTGATTGTGTGTGTGCATATATGTGTGTGCATGGCCCAAAGACAAATTATGACCACTAAAAGCAGTGGATTCTTCTGTTGGGAACTGTGTGAGTACTTATAATTGTGGAGGGAGGACATACTGCTAGAGAAATTTGACAATATGCATTATGTTTCTTAAGTACTTCATGTCCTTTGAATCAGAATTCCATTTTGCTTGAATCTATCCTATGGAAATAACCCATTGTCTGGGGAAACGGAAAACTATATACAAAGATGTTGATTGCAGCATTATTTATAATAGAGAAAAATAAAAGCAAGCTAACTTTCCAGCAATAGTCATGGTGAATATCCTGATTTGGGTAGTACACAGCCAGTATTAATGCCCTGAGAAAATGCTAAGAGAAAAAAGTGAAAGAGAAAATTGGACCCTTGGTATTATTTCAAACATGCAGAAAAATACACATAGCATGAATATAGGACATAAATATGCTAAAATATGTCCAGTAATGGTTTAAAGGTTTTAGGGATATGAGGACTTTCTTATCACTATGTATTTTCCAAATTTATTATCAATATGAGTAGCATTATTATTAAAAGAAAATCTCTGACTTAATAGCTTGACTTCCTAAAATAGTAAAATCAAGGAAAGAAACTGTAAAAGAAAAGGTTAATACATTTACTTTCTAAACATTGATAAGGACAATTTCTTATTTTAAAAAGAATTATAAATAAAACTAAAAGTCAAAGTTCAAACTGGAGGTGGGACACGGAACATAGATATTAATTTTGTTAATATTTTTAATATTAAAACATTTTAAAATAATAAAAAGTATTCTTAATATATTATATAACATTATTTATATTAAGAATATTTACTCGTATGTCATGTTATATATATTAAGATTCTATTACATAATAATAGAATATATGTAAGTATGTATAGTATATAAAAATTCTTAGTATATAAAACCAGTAAAACAGACCAGTAAATCAAGCATATCGATATAATAATCAAACATAAAATTTCCAAAATAGAAAACACAAATGGACAATAGCTGAGCTTAATAATAAGGGTAAACACTGAAAGTCTACTACACCAAGATCAGGGACAGATTGAGACCCAGAGTGGACAATTCTGAGTCAATACATTGAAGAATGTTTAAACCCAATATTTTTTCTGAACACTCTGAGCTGCAGAAGTAGCCCACTTCTTCCATTAATGGCTAGTGCTCTCCACTTGCTTACAGACAATACAGAGAAATCTACTTTATAGAACAGCATGCAACTTCTTCAGGATTTCCCCCTACTTTCTTACCTGGCCATCGGACCAATGATTTAGATCAACTCACTATACAACTTGACCTGGGAAGTGATGAGTCTGCTAGGTGAAAAAAAGATTAATTGACTTTTATAGTTAAAGAAACTGAGATATAGGTGCTGATTTTCACTCAGTATGGTTATGACAATTTTACATGGTAAAGAAGAAACACATCTTGGTTTTCATCTTCAGTTCTAAATTGCTGCACTAATTATATGTTTACTGAGATTTGTAAGAGAATAGTACATACCAATCCTGGAAGTATCAACAGAAAAATTTGGAGTTTTGTGTTCTCTTTTGCTAAGTTTTCTGTCATGATCTGTGATGAAATACATTTTTATTTATGGAGTGTTCATGCCATAAATCACTAACTGTTGAATTTCTAAGTATATTCAATCATTGCTGTTAAACTTTCAATAGGCAATCATATTATATATATTATATAGAATATTATTTTGGAGTTCAATTATATATTATTTTTTACCTCTAAATACAAAAAGTTACAGTAAATTCTAGAATAATGAAAATCAAGTGGGAGAGGAAATTTAGCCAATATCTGTATGGAATCTCATTTATTGTACCTTGAATTATTTTTCATTTTACTTGTGATTGTTTTTCTTATACCTAGGTCTTTCATATACCCTTCATATTTTTTGGTGGATTCCAATACCTAGCATAGCACCTTTTCCATAGAACTTTATTGATTTTTGTTCCTAAGACTAAATTAATGACTTGAAAGCAAATCATATGTGCATTGCGGGATGCAAGCTCAGATACATTCATTTATTCATGGAACATGTACTGAATTCTTACTTTATGCCAAGGAAACTGCTAGACACTGAGTATACGGTGTTGTCTAAAGTATGACATTTGCTCCCAAGGGACTCACATCTCTAAATGCCTTGAAATTAACAGATGCCAAAACAAAACCTACTTGACAGCAAAATCCTCTATGAATGCTGGCTCTAGGTGACAATAATAACTTAACTTCCTAGATAAAATCTTTGGTCTGTTGCTAAAAAAAAATTAGATTTCATCATAACTCATTGTGACACTCAAATTGCAAATAGTGCCCCAAATTTAATACCATACCTCAATGTAATTTATATTTTTCAGATTCAAATTTTACCAAAACTGTTAAATAATCTGTTATAGTCTATAATAGGCTCTTTTGCATACATTATGCAATATATTTAGTGTCTCCTTTCATTTCATCTTTTGTGCAAAAAGCTGATCACTCGACCCTGCATTGTACCAGCCCTTAGAACATAGCAATGAATAAGATATTTCCTGCACTTGATTTGGAAAACATTAGTCTTATTTTAAGGCCCATCTCAACAGTAAGTCCTTCTATGTTGCCTTTCATGATTCATCTTAGAAGTATAAACCACTCCTCTGTTTTTACTCCTGTGATTCTTTGTGTTCATACTCAGAGAAGAAGGGGAGATATTAGAAAAAGATTTAACACAGATACACCAAGGAAGCTCCTCAGTTCATGATATGAGCACAATTCAACATGTCATTGAGTTCAATTTTCCCTATTGGAAGAATGTATATATTATTTTTAATAATTGTTCAATTTGGAAGTTGATCTTAAAGCATACCAGAGAAACATGGTCCATAATTCTGACGGTTTTGAGGCTTTGTGTCCATGCGGATATAAAATATTTACAGAAAACATAAAATGATTAGTGTGCACTCAACATGATAATAATGTTCAATGCTTGTTGCAGTCCTCTAAATTTGTATGCAAGTCATAAATTCTCTACTCAGTACACCAAGTCTCAGTGATCTCATCTGCAAAATAGTAATAATATTTAACTGCATAAATTTATGGTAAATAATAAATGGCACAAGGAAAGCAAATGGCTTAAAATAGTGCCTGGTTATAAATGGCACTCAAAAAATGTTGATTTTTATATTATTAACTCATGCTTTTAAGGAAGGTGAGCCTCTATCTTCTATTTAGTGAACCATACTAAGATATTTGCTTTCTGGAATTTGTAGAGTGATGCTTATTCCATGCTAGAGCCATGTATACCTTTTAACTTTATTTTCTGCCTTCTGTTATTTATTTATTATTTTGCTAACTGAAAAATATCATACAAATGTAATGGAAGTTGAAATTGATTATAATGATATTATTTTGTATGAGATAATGTGGCTAAATAAAAATTGCATAATTTCTTAAATCCTAAATTTTTTATTAACAGTGTTTACTAGGTCAGTGATAATAGGAAAACTACCTTTAAACCATGTTTTGGTAATATATTAAGCATAAAATATGTTGCTTGGAAGTTTCATATATGTAGTATCATTGTTTGGAAAACAAATTTGCAAATCACATGTTATTGTCATTTTTCAATGAAGAAATTGAGGCTTCTAAAAGTAGTTAGTGAAAGTAACTTGGCTAGGATATGTGTGGTAATTCAACAGTGAGTTTCATGTATTTCCCTCAATCCCACCCAAGTTCCTTGTCCACAAAATGTAGGTGAGAATGATATTTAATTTTAGAGTAGACATGAGAATCAAATTAAATATGGTATATATAGATGTTTTGTGAAACATCCATATATAATCCATGCTATTACTGTTACTCTTACTGCTGTTATTATTTTACTGATTATTTACTTCTTCAGTATTCTTTTACTTTTACCAATTATTGTCTTCTCTAAAACTTATCACTGAGGCTGTTCCTTCAGTCCTCTTCCATTCCTTTTAAGACCAAGCATTTCCAAATCAGTGTTAAAAACATAAGTCTTCAGGTTATACTATCTATTTACTGCAGTGAAAGTGTTGAAATCTCAATTTATTTTGGGAAGAGAGTTTCCAACCTGAAAACATCACTGTAAGTCATAAAGCAGTGGAAATAATACATAAAAACCTTCATCTCACTAAATCTCCTGAGTGGATGTTGATCCTCTTTCAGAAAGAATATCTATCATTTTATTTTCAATTCAGACTTGTCAAGGAATAAGTCAAAACAGAAATAATCACAGAAATTGACAGGTATAATAAAATAATAGTTGGCACTTGTCCTGTATTTTTTCCTGTTGAATTAACCTCTGGTTGTTGAATGTCTGCACTTAACCAAAGAGAAAGAACATAGAAATAAAAGGAATACTTGAGAGAAAGTCTCTCAGAAGGAGGGAAAAACCATAACCTATATCTTGGCACACACACAATTTAATTTCCTTCTGTTGGATTCAGTTTAGAAGGTACTGAAGGTTGGTCAAAGTGTTACAGAATATTTATTCCTTGCAAAGAACACTGTGAGGCCCTGGAGTCAAATATAAAATAATAGTTTGTTTTCAGCAGTTCCATAAATGATATGACTTAAGGCAAAACAATTCACGTTCTGAGATTCATTGAGGTCAATTTTGATAGGTCATTGAATTGGATGATATCTAGGTTACTTCTACCTCCAAATTACAAGGTAGTGAGTGACTACCATAAATAACTTGAGGAAAATGGAGCTTTTTTTTTATAACTTCCTAACATATTGACCTATCAACATTCATAATGAATTTTAAGTACCAATGTATGCATGTATGTGTTTTCTAAATTCCATTCAAGTATGGTTTACAAGATATTGAATATCAGGCAACAAGGGACAGTGATCCAGAGATCTGGGAAACAAGGGAGGTGAGTCCTACTATTTCCCAGTCTCATTGCCTTGAATATTTCCTGGATGCAGTGCAGGGATGAAGGACCCCAAGAATTCTTGCAGTATCTGTGAATTAAGGAAATAGGGTTGAGAGCTTCAGAGACACAGACATCTAGAGTTCAAATTCTGGAATACCTAGAGGAGAGGACAGCACAGACAAAAATCTCTGAACTTCTGAACATAGTTATCTTTGAGTATTCAGCAGACCAGCACATGAAGGAGAAGAAACTATCTGAGGCTGGGGCAAAGAACAACATCAAACAGGGTTTGAAGACCAAAATTAGTGCCTATTCCCACAAGCCAAACCAGAAAATCCTCATGATTCTTGGGGCATTGGATCTTAACTCCAAGAAGAATTTTACACAAAAGGGTCTTGCCTCAGTAATTGGTAGTAATTAGCCCTAGATTGACAACTATTCTGACCATACCTAACAAATTTGAAAATAATTGGAAAGGATCCAACTATTTCCAAGAAACTTCGGTGTGTAACAAGAATGCTCAAGTGTTTTTATCAAAAATAGAACCACACAAGGTAAAATTTATAATGTTTGGCATCTATTCAAAGATTACCAGACATTAAAATAAGTAGGAAAATACAAACCATAATGAGAAGAAAAATCAATCAAAAACTGATCCAGTTGTGACATAGATAGAAACCAGTTATTAGCAGACAAGGACATGCAAATAATTATTATAAACATATTCTATGTGTTTAAAAATATAAGTACAGGTAGAGAAATATTAAAAAAAACTGAACTTCTAGAAGTAAAAATTTGAGATAAATGATATATTAGATGAGATTATTGCTATAATAAACATTGCAGAGGAAAAGATTAATGGACTTGAAGATAGAACAGTAGAAACTCAAATAAAATGCAGAGATAAAAGTGAAAACAACAGTAAAAAAAATCAACTGAGCATTAGTGAACTGTGAGAAAAATGAAAACAACCTAAAATGATGTTATTGGAGTCTCAAAAACAAAGGAAAGAGAAAACAATTTTTTTGAAAAAATAATGATGGAAAATTTCTAAATTTGATGACCTCTATAAACTCAAAGATCCAAGTAGTTTAATGACTCTAAGTGTGTGTGCTGCATGCATGTACACAGACACACAATATGAATAAAACTGCAACATGCACAACATAATCAAATTGCTCAAAATTAATAATAAACAAATCTCAAAACCATAAAAGGAAAGTAAAGAAGGAACTTACAGAGGAACATTGATAAAGGTGATAGAATATTTCTTGCTCAAAACAATGCAAGTCAGAAGACAGTGGGGCAATCTTTTAAGTTCTGAAAGAAAAAAATAATCTGTCAACTTAGAATTTTATATCCAGGTACGTTATCTTTAAAAATAAATTAGTTTTAGACAAATGATGGGTAAAAATCACCAGCAGAACCACACTGCAAGGAATATTTTAAAGCTCTTCAGGGTGAAAGACAATGACATCAGAAGGAAATTTGGATGTACATAAAAGAATAGAGAGTAAAGAAAATAATAGCTACATAGATAAGTACATAATATAGTGTTATTTTTATTTAAATCAATCTAAAAATAATTGTTTAAATTATCCTGTAATGCAGGTTTGACACCATATATAAAAGTAAACTATATAGCAACTGTGACACAAACATTGGGGAGAATTCAAGTATAGTATTGTAAGGTTCTTAAACTATTTGTGAAGTCATATAATATCACTTGAAGGTAGAGAGTAATAAGTAAAGGATGCAAAACTAAATAAACCACTAAAATTTTTAAAAGATTATAGTTAATAAATCAACATAGGTAAATTGAATTATACAAGTTATTGAATTAATAAAAATAAAGTAGAAAAATAGGAGAAAATGAACAGAGAAATGATGGGATAAACAGAAAGCAAATAACAAAAAATTATAGTGAAAGCTAATCAGATCAATAATCACATTACATGTAAATAGTCTAAATGACACAGTTATCTCAATTTGACTCAACTTATCTCAGTTTGGATAAAAAAGGACAGCACAACTACATGCTACCTAAGAAAACACCTTTTAAATATAAAGGATCAAACAAGTTAAAAATAAAAGGATGAAAAATTACATTCTTTGCTGGAGGGGGATTTCAGAGCAAAGAATAATGCTGGGTTAAACAAAGTCATTTCATAATGATAATGGGATTAGTTCAACAAGAGAACATAACAATCCTAAATGTTTGTGTACCTAATAATAGAAACATAATACACATGAAATTAACAATAATGAAATTGAAGAAGAAATAGTTAAATCCATAGTTAAAGTTGGAGATTTCAACATCTCTTTCTCAATAATTGATGGAATAATTAGACAGGAAATCAGTAATTATATCAAAGATTTGAAGAATATGATCAACCAACTTGACATAATATTTATAGAACACACAATCACAGCAGACTATTATTAAGATAAATTAAAGAAGATTTAAATAAATGGAAAGGTATGCCCTGCTCATTAGTCAATAGACTCAATGTTGTTAAAATATCAATTTTCCCCAAATAGATCTATAGATTCACTGCAACCAGCAGAATTGGTTTTTCAGTGAACTGATGAGTCAATGCTAAAATATAGATGGAAATGTAAAAGTTCTAGAAGGATCAAAACAGTTTTGAGAAAGATCACAGTTGGGAGTTTGACTACACTATTTCACATAGTATTATGAAATTATAGCAATCAAGATAATGTGGTATTGTCAACATGGTACTTTCAGTGGAGCAGGTTAGAGAGTCTAGAAATAGAATATAAATATATGGACTACTGATTTTTGATAAAATACAAAAGTAATTCAGTGGAGAAAGGGTAGTTTTTCATCAAATAGTGCTAGAATAGTTGTATATTCATATGTAACAAAATGAATGTCAATATGTACTTTATATCATGTACAAAAATTAAATATAATGTATCATATGCCTAAGTGCAAAACCTTGAGCTATAAATATTTTAGCAGAAAACAGTTGTGACCTTGAGTTAGGCAAACATTTCTTAGCTACAACATCAAAAGCATGATCCATAAAAGAACAAATTAATAAATTAGACTTAATAAAAACCATGAAGTTCTGCTCTTCAAAACACACTGAAGAGAATAAGAGGACAAGCAACAGATTGGGAGAAAATATTTGTTAATCATATGTCTGTTAAAGGACTTATATTCATAAGAGATAACTCTCAAAACTTTGTAAACAATTCATTAAAAATGGGCAAAATATTTGAACATTATTTTTCACTAAAAAGATATACAGATGACAATTAAGCATATGAAAAGATGCCCAGTGTCACCAGTCATTAGGAAACACAAATTTAAACTTACAATGGGATACCATTACACACATATCAGAATGGTTAAATATTTTTAAAAATGATTGAGTATGCCAAGGAAACTTATGAGTGTTTTTAGCAAATTTATTCATAATAACCCCAAACTGGAAACAACCCAAATGTCTGTAAAGAGGTGAATGAGTGAACAGTGTTCCTTAGTATCCATATAATAGAAAACTATTCAGTAACAAATAGGAATGACATTGATGTATGCTATAACATGAAGGACTCTCAAAACAATTCTGGGTAACTGATGCCATACAAAAAATGAAAATATATTGTATGATTCCATTTAGACAATTCAAAGAAAATTAAAGCCAATCTAGAGTGACAGAAAGTTGAGCACAAGTTCCCTGGTCGGGGTGGATGTGTGGTAGGAAGGAGCTGGTCAGAAGGATTGCAGAGTACTAAAGAAAAATGGGTAAATTACATGAGCAATTTTAATTTGGAAAATTAAAAATATTCAGATGCCTAATTAACCAAAATGTTCGGCCTTGGCACTAATAAATTAAAATGAAGTGCTTTATCATTAAGGAATATTTTTGTTAGTCAGTTGATCAAAGATTAAAAATAATGATACTCCATGGTAACAGAAATAAAGGAGATGGCCACTCACATAATTATCAATAAATATATAAATTGTTGCATTCTGTCTGAAGAAAAATTTGTCTCTATGTAAAGCCCTAATTTTATTTTTTCAAATCATTGCCTAAAAGCTAATCTGAAATGTAGATACCTATTGATTCCAACACCTTCTCAACATTTTTATAATAGCAAGGATTTTATTAAAACATAAATGTCCAAAATTGAATACAACTTATGCCAAAATGCTTAAAATAATATTTTTGCAGAATGTTGAATAATATGAGAAATTGTATGGTTATATATGTTCAGTGGAAAATATGTATAAATATAAATGGAATAATTACTTACAGTATAAAAAATACGTACTAAAAAATAAAGGAAAACATGGTATACTATAAAAAGTTAGTTAGGTCCATTAATGCTTAGAGATGGGACTGGAAGGATAAATGACAAACATGCATGATGCTCTTAAATCAAGGGAGGGGACTGAACATTGGGAGGAATAGGAGATGATAGTTGGAAGGTGGACTTTAATGTTTCATTATATATATATATGTTTAGCTACTTAACAATATGAATGTATTTGTACATAATATCCATAATATGCTAATACTTTTTTTTTTTTTTTTTTTTGCAGTACGCGGGCCTCTCACTGTTGTGGCCTCTCCCATTACAGAGCACAGGCTCCAGATGCGCAGGCTCAGCGGACATGGCTCACGGGCCCAGCCGCTCCGTGGCATGTGGGATCTTCCAGGACTGGGACATGAACCCGTGTCCCCTGCATCAGCAGGTGGACTCTCAACCACTGCGCCACCAGGGAAGCCCCGTGCTAATACTTTTGTATATGCTGAGGACTTCCGCATTACTATCTCTATTCTTGACCTTTCCATTAGTTCCAGATGTATGCACACTTCATGAAAAGATGTAACTGTTATTCAGATTTAAATAATAAATTATTTTATATAATTTATAGACAAACTGCCATATAATACCTGCACACACATGTGCACACACATATACACATACACCCTTGCAAAATAATCTAGGGACAGATCTCTTAAATTAGGTTTATTTTGCAAGTAACCTAGTAAGTCACTTTTTGCATATTGTTCACTACATCAGTACTCTATTCTGAAATTAAACCATCCTGGGAACTCCCTGGGTGGTTAATGTATGAAGAAAATGGTACTGAGCACTTTTACTGCTAATGGAAAGGGCGAAAACAACATGAATGGAATCTCAAAGATTTTGCAGTCTTGTCAGGATGACAGATAATGAAGAAAATGCCTTAAAATCAATTTCTCTTTGGACAGTATTGTTCTGAGAATACATTGCTTGATTTTATGTTGTTGAAGAGAAAAAGCACTATTGATAAAAATCAAGTCAAAGCCATTTGGAATTAACTGATATGAAATACTTGGCATGGACGTTTTACCTAGTTTAAGACTTAAATGGGTATTTGGAAAAATCTTTTTATTGCTACTCTTATTAAGTCTCTAATCATTCCATTAACATTTATTTAGTGCCAGCACTTGAGCAGCTGCAATCACACCTGCTCCGAAAAAACTTTATTTTTCAAAGTATTTGCTATGCTTAAAGCTCTGAATTTTATAAATAAGCTTTATGAACTTAAAGAGAGAGCATGCAAAACCCAGATAGTCTGTGAGTGGAGTTGTTATTGCCATGTAATGACGTATATAATGTGTTCCATATTAACACCCATAATTTTTTTCCTTAGCATTTCTGTACTCTATGGCCTTGTGGCTTTCCTTCCCAAGAAAACTCGGCACCAGAGAATCACATTACCATTCACTTGTCAGCCTTGAGCCCGCGACCTCCGAAAGTAGGCAGAGTTTGTTCTAGGCTGGGGGTCCACTGGGACCTGGTATTAGGAAGTAAGAATCATTAACTTTGAAGAGCCCCAAGGCTCCTCGGGGCCAATTCTACAGTGGAGCACTATGCTACTTAATGACCAGGAATAAACTGAAGGCCACTCTGGGCCAGTCCCTTTGCTTAACTGAACCTTGATACTGTGCCTAATGGGTGTACCAAGGGACTTGGAGGGAAGACCATGGTTATTTTTGTAATAAATAACCCTCTTCTGTATTATGTGGGCATGAGAGATGTACTTTGTCAAAGACCAAAAGTACCTCACAGCTGCTAACTCTGTGACCTCAGGCAAGGTGCTCAGTCAACCTGAGACTCAATTTCCTCACCAGCCAAAGGAAGCTAATGATAGCTGTCCTACCTTCTCTGACGTGTAACGACACTCTATGTAATTAATTTAGAAGCTATGAATCAAGGTTTGGCTTTGTGTGTGCCAGATTCAGTAAAAGAAAGCAAGGACACAACATGAATAAAACATGTCCCTACTCTAAGAGAAGTAGCTCACAGTTCATCAGGAGAGACAAAAAGGTAGCTAATGGTGCTAGAGGGTGGGGATGCCATGATGAAGCTACAGGATATATGCTATGGGAGGCTTAAATGAGGGAATAATTAATTCTGCTCTGAGACAGGGAAAGTCTTTAAAAAAAGGATGATTTTGTAGCATCATCTTGAGAAAGAGTAGGAGTTTGCCAGGTAGAGAAGAGTTGAAGGACTTTGCACAGAGTAAAGAGTAATCAATAAAGAACCTGCACAGAGGAGAGGTATGTGAGGAAAATGTGTGCATATCAGGACATGTATGCAAGTGTTCTGCCAAGTGATATACAAGTATAAGGTGGCATTATTATCAAAGCTACACTGAAGTTGTTTGAGAGCAAAACTCACCTCTCTTTCCTCCCATGCCCATGGCATAGTTACTGGTCTGGTATTCATGACTTCTCTTCTTGTGTGGTTCTGCTAAATTCTTTACTTATGAAAGTTCATATATGCACTGAATTTGAAAAATTCAAGTAGCACTAAAAGTCTGAAAACACTCTACTCCCAACTCTCATTCCTCCCAAATCACTTCCAGTTATTATAGCTATTCTCTTTGGTATTTATAAATAATATATCTAAACTGAGCTTGTTTCTTTTTTGCTTTGAGATCTTATCTATTGACTTCTTGTTATGAAAGATACAATTTTAACCCTCTTTCTCCATCACTTCCCATTACATTTTGCCACTCGTATGCACCAAAAGTGATTATGTAACAGTTATCTCCTGTCATTATATAGTGTATATAAATTATGACTACATAAATATTGTTCAAAGGTGAGCCTTGCTGTGTACTATTGTGTATTATGACAAATCATTTTCTTCCTTGTATGATACTATTAATTTGCTCATCTTACAAATTGGCTTGATTATTTTAGCTTGGGTTTCTATGTATATATCCTTAATTATCCTCTCCACAAATAGATAATGGAAGTGTGAAACTGTTTTAAATAAGGACAAACACATAAGAACTTCTGTTTTTTTCTTTGTCTTTTGTGCGGTTTGGAGGGGATATGGCTTCTTATTCCAGTTTTCATTGATTTCTTTTTAGCCCTACTTTAAATGGAAATTTCCTTCTGAGTAGTCTTATGTGGAATGTCTTGCTTCCTGGATTACACGACTTCCTCTTTCTTGGTTCACTCCCTTGTTTGGGGAATTTTCTTCCCAGATTACTTTCCTAGGATATATTAAAAAATTATTATGTCGTTAAGATATCTAGGACTTAAGAATTTTTTTATTCTTACCCTCATTCTTGTTTGATAGTTTAACAAATTATAGAATTCTGGTTTGGAAACTCCTTCCACTCAGAATATGAAAGCATTTCTCCCTTATAATCAAGTTTCTGACATGTGGTGTCATGGAGATGTACAACTCTGATCTTCCTGAAAGAAGGAACTTGGATTTGCCTGGGATTGCAGTGACATTGTGATCACTGTGACATTGGGGAGAGACAATATTTCCCTGGACACCTACAGCCAATGAGTGAGCTTGGTGAAATGATAGGGACTGTCCATTTCTCCCCAAGAGAAGGGGTCCTTGGATGGGCAGTCTTTTCTGGGGAATTCCGCTTTGGGTCCCCTGAGACTTTTCAGACCTATATTGCGATATGAGATTCTTCCTACCCATCTCTACTTCTTCCCATCTTCCTTTCACAGGTTTCAAATTTGCACAGTGGTCTTATCTATGTGGAACCTTTTTTTAATACCTCATTTTTAGCCCCTTGCCTTACAGTACCCTCCACTTTGCCTGTTGTACTTAAGTTAGTAGGCAGTTAGGACTCAGCATTACCCATTCTACTCTTCTAAGCCAGCTACTATGTATCCAACAGATTTTTAATACTGTTCAGAACTCTTGTCTATTGAATCATTATAATGGGGACCTAGATCCTCATTTTTATTCCAGCTCTCAGGAGTGCTGCCTATCATGCAGAAGTCTCACAACTGAGCCCTTCTCTAGTAGTTGCACTCAGCCAACAGGGGCAACTAGTTTCACTGGAGTTCATGTCTCTTTCTGGTGGTAGCATGCATCCAATCACTGATTAATGTGTGGTTAATTAGTGATTATACTTTAAGATGGTGGAGGAGTAAGATATGGAGATTGTT
The DNA here is from genome assembly GCF_951394435.1 of Stenella coeruleoalba. Lineage (NCBI taxonomy): Eukaryota > Metazoa > Chordata > Mammalia > Artiodactyla > Delphinidae > Stenella > Stenella coeruleoalba. The sequence goes on along the minus strand of NC_137149.1, from coordinate 39,825,188 downwards.
TTCCTCCCCACAAATACATCAAAAATACATCTACATGTGGAACAACTCCTACAGAACACTTACTGAATGATGGAAGAAGACCTCACTTACCAAAAGGCAAGAAACTCGCCATGTACCTAGCCATGTGGCTGAAAGGGTCTTGGTGCTTCAGCCAGGTGTCAGGCCTTAGACTCTGAGGTAAGAGAGCTGAGTTCAGGATATTGGACCACCAGAGACTTCCCAGTCACACATAATATCAATCAGCAAGAACTCACCCAGAGATCTCCATCTCAACACTAAGACCCAGCTCCACTCAATGATAAGCAAGCTCCAGTGCTGGGCACCCCATGCCAAACAACTAGCAAGACAGGAAAACAACCTCACACATTAGCAGAGAGGCAGCCTAAAATCATAATAAGGCCACAGACACTACAAAAAACACCACTGGAGAGAGTCCTGCCCACAAGAAAGATAGGATAAGCCTCATACACCAGAACACAGGCACCAGTCCCATCCACCAGGAAGCTTACACAAGCCACTGAACCAACCTTACTCACTGGGGACAGACACAAAAAGCAACAGGAACTACGAAATTGCACCCTGTGAAAAAGAGACAACAAACACAGTAAGTTAAGCAAAATGAGAAAACAGAGAAATATGCAGCAGATGAAGGAGCAAAGTAAAAACCCACAAGACCAAACAAATGAAGAGGAAATAGGCAGTCTACATGAAAAATAATTCAGAGTAATGATAGTAAAGATGATCCAAAATCTTGGAAACAGAAGGGAGAAAATACAAGAAACATTTAAGAGGGACCTAGTAGAACTAAAGAGCAAACAATGATGAACAACACAAAAAATGAAATTAACAATTCTCTAGAAGGAAGCAATTGCAGAATAACTGAGGCAGAAGAGCAGATAAGTGACCTGGTAGACAAAAGAGTAGAAGTAATTACCACAGAGGAGAATAAAGAAAACAGAATGAAAAGGATTGAAGACAGTCTCAGAGACCTGTGGGACAACATTAAACACATGAACATTTGAATTATAGGGGTCCCAGAAGAAGAAGAGAAAAAGAAAGGGACTGAGAAAATATTAAAGACATTATAGTTGAAAACTTCCCTAATATGGGAAGGGAAATAGTTAATCAAGTCCAGGAAGCACAGAGAGTCCCATAAAAGATAAATCTAAGGAGAAACATGCCAAAACACATATTAATCAACCAATCAAAAATTAAGTACAAACAAAAAGTATTAAAAGCAGCAAGAGAAAAGCAAAAAATAACATACAAAGGAATCCCCATAAGGTTAACAGCTGATTTTTCAGCAGAAACTCTGCAAGCCAGAAGGAAGTGGTAAGACATATTTAAAGTGAGGAAAGGGAAAAACCTACAACTAAGATTGCTCTACCCAGCAAGGATCTCATTCAGATTCAATGGAGAAATTAAAACCTCTACAGACAAGCAAAAGCTAAAGGAATTCAGAACCACCAAACCAGCTTTACAACAATGCTTAAGGAACTTCTCTAGGGAGGAAACACAAGAGAAGGAAATGACCTACCAAAAAAAATCAAAACAAAACAAAACAAGTAAGAAAATGGTAGTGGAACATACATATTGATAACTACCTTAAATGTAAATGGACTAAATGCTGCAGCCAAAATACGTAGACAGGCTGAATGGATACAAAAACAAGGCCCACATATATGGTGTCTACAAGAAACCCACTTCAGACCTAGGGACACATACAGACTGAATGTAGGAGATGGAAAAAGTTATTCTGTGCAATTGGAAATCAAAAGAAAACTAGGGTACCAATTCTCATATCTGACAAAATAGACTTTAAAATAAAGTATATTACAAGAGACAAAGAAGGACATTACATAATGATCAAGGGATCAATCCAGAAAGAGGATATAACAATTGTAAATATTTATGCACCCAACATAGGAGCACCTGAATACATAAGGCAAATGCTAACAGCCATAAAAGGGGAAATCAACAGTAACACAATAACAAAGGGGACTTTAACATCTCACTTTAACCAATGGACGGAATTGCTCACAAAGATAAATAAAACTGAAAGCTAGATATTTGAGAAGATAAACAAAATTGATAAACCATTAGCCAGACTCATCAAGAAAAAAAGGGAGAAGACTGAAATCAACAGAATTAGAAGTGAAAAAGAAGTAAGAATTGATGCTGCAGAAATACAAAGGATCATGAGAGATTACTACAAGCAATGATATGCCAATAAAGTGGACAACCTGGAAGAAATGGACAAATTCTTAGAAAGGTATAACCTTCAAGACTGAACTAGGAAGAAATAGAAAATATGAACAGACAAATCACAAGTAATGAAATTGAAACTGTGATTAAAAATCTTCCAACAAATAAAAGCCCAGGACCAAATGTCTTCACGGGTGAATTCTATCAAACATTTAGAGAAGAGCTAACACCTATCCTTCTCAAACTCTTCCAAAATATAGCAGAGGGAGGAATACTCCCAAACTCATTCTACGAGGACAGCATCACCTTGATACCAAAACCAGACAAGGATGTCACAAAGAAAGAAACCTATAGGCCAATATCACTGATGAACATAGATGCAAAAATCCTCAACAAAATACTAGCAAACAGAATCCAACAGCACATTAAAAGGATCATGATTATACTACCCAAAGCAATCTATAGATTCAATGCAATCTCTATCAAACTTCCACTGGCATTTTTCACAGAACTAGAACAAAAAATTTCACAATTTGTATGGAAACACAAAAGACCCCGAATAGCCAAAGCAATCTTGAGAACAAAAAATGGAGCTGGAAGAATCAGGCTCTCTGACTTCAGACTATACTATAAAGCTACAGTAATCAAGACAGTATGGTAGTGGCACAAAAACAGAAAGATAGATCAATGGAACAGGATAGAAATCCCAGAGATAAACCCACGCACATATGGTCACCTTATCTTTGATAAAGGAGTCAGGAATGTACAGTGGAGAAAGGACAGCCTCTTTAATAAGTGGTGCTGGAAAAACTGGACAGGTACATGTAAAAGTATGAGATTAGATCACTCTCTAACACCATACACAAAAATAAGCTCAAAATGGATTAAAGACCTAAATGTAAGGCCAGAAACTATCAAACTCTTAGAGGAAAACATAGGCAGAACACTCGATGACATAAAACACAGCAAGATCCTTTTTGACCCACCTCCTAGAGAAATGGAAATAAAAACAAAAATAAACAAATGGGACCTAATGAAACTTCAAAGCTTTTGCACAGCAAAGGAAACCATAAACAAGACCAAAAGACAACCCTCAGAATGGGAGAAAATATTTGTAAATGAAGCAACTGACAAAGAATTAATCTCCAAAATTTATAAACAGCTCATGCAGCTCAATAACAAAAAAACAAACAACCCAATCCCAAAATGGGCAGAAGACCTAAATAGACATTTCTCCAAAGAAGATATACGGACTGCCAACAAACACATGAAAGAATGCTCAACATCATTAATCATTAGAGAAATGCAAGTCAAAACTACAGTGAGATATCATCTCACACCAGTTAGAATGACCATCATCAAAAAATCTAGAAACAATAAATGCTGGAGAGGGTGTGGAGAAAAGGGAACACTCTTGCACTGCTGGTGGGAATGTGAATCGGTACAGCCACTATGGAGAACAGAATGGAAGTTCCTTTAAAAACTACAAATAGAACTACCATATGACCCAGCAATCCCACTACTGGGCATATACCCTGAGAAAACCAAAATTCAAAAAGAGTCATGTACCAAAATATTCATTGCAGCTGTATTTACAATAGCCCAGAGATGGAAACAACCTAAGTGTCCATCATCAGATGAATGTATAAAGAAGTTGTGGCACATATATACAATGGAATATTACTCAGCCATAAAAAAAATGAAATTGAGCTATTTGTAATGAGGTGGATAGACCTAGAGTCTGTCATACAAAGTGAAGTGAGTCAGAAAGAGAAAGACAAATATTGTATGCTGACACATATAAATGGAATTTAAGAAAAAAAATGTCATGAAGAACCTAGGGGTAAGACAGGAATAAAGGCATAGACCTGCTAGAGAATGGACTTGAAGATATGGAGAGGGGGAAGGGTAATCTGTGACAAAGCGAGAGAGAAGCATGAACATACATACACTACCAAACGTAAGGCAGATAGCTAGTGGGAAGAAGCTATATAGCACAGAGAGATCAGCTCAGTGCTTTGTGACCACCTGGAGGGGTGGGATAGGGAGGGTGGGAGGGAGGGAGACGCAAGAGGGACGAGATATAGGAACATATGTATATGTATAACTGATTCACTTTGTTATAAAGCAGAAACTAAGACACCATTGTAAAGCAATTATACTCCAATAAAGATGCAAAAAAAAAAAAAAAAGAATAAAACAAGTTCTCAAACTAGGACTCTCGAATGTCTTTTCAGTCACATTATTGGCTTATTATGTCAAGCATGCAGATCCCAAATTTCTTTGCTTAAAATGAATTATGAATTCTGACGTCTTACATCACAGAATTGGTGTATTGGAGTTAGTTAGAATAGGAGTGACTCTCTCTGTGCATACCTGGCTGTTGCCCGCAACTGATTCACTGAAGGGTGAGCAAGTGACCAAGACACGCAATTAGAATTCCTTTCCAAATATTATTGAACTAGAGTGAGAGAAAAAAATTGGTCTCTCTGATGGCAAAGCCACTTGTTGTTAGGTTAAGGAATTGCTGCTTTGTTTAAAAGAATAATGCCTGTGTATAACAATGTATAGGGATGAAAGAGAGAAAATTAGTTCTAGTGGGTCCAGTTGTTCCTCAAGTCTAGCTAAATGACTGCTCCTTACATTATTTGTGTCTTTATCTACCTATGTCATCTATTTTTTATTTAATTACACAAGCCAGGAAATTATCTTTTTATTTAAATTATTTCAGTTTTGTTTCTGACTTTCGGTAAACAAGGATTCCAGACAATCTCTGTGTCTATAACATAGTTTGTAAAATGTGATGGCAATAATAAAATTATCATGATGAATGAATAAATTGATAAAATACTTATATGAATCAGAGTATAATACCTAATGCTCACCAGCTTCTAACCCCCTTTAACCATTCTCTACTTACATAATATATATAATACAATAGCATTGAATGAAACTATTCATTACCAGTTTGAAATAAAAAGCGGTTTATGAACAAAAATATAAATATATCAAAATATATAGCAGAACTTAAGAGATTTTAGAGAAATTGCATTTTAACCTAATTTTATAACTTTCTAAATGTGTGATTTTGGGCAATTTGCTTAACAATTTTGCACCTCCATTTCCTCTATGTAAAAAAATGAAAGCTAGTTCTCATTTCACATTACTGATATGTGATGTAAGGACAGGGCAAATGAAGTAAGTACTCAAATGATTTTACTTTTCTCTTTTCCCTAAAAATGTATTCATACGTAGTCTGACTCCAGCTGTGATTTGAAGTTTATGAATATAACTTCATAGAGTGACTCATGATGTCCACCGTCAAGTCTATATAATGTATGTTCAGATGAGACAAACATAGAAGATATGATCCATCTCTTTACTCTTTTATATATTTTTTTGAATTTTATTTTTTTATACAGAAGGTTCTTATTAGTTATCTATTTTATACATATTAGTGTATATATGTGAATTCCAATCTCCCAGTTCATCCCATCACCACCAACCTGCCCCAGCAACCTTCCAAGTGGGAGCTACTCTTCCTTGCAGTGTGCGAGCTTCTCATTGCAGTGGCTTCTCTTGTTGTGGAGCATGGGCTGCAGGCACGAAGTCTCCGTAATTGTGGTGCATGGGCTTAGTTGCTCCAGCACATGTGGGATCTTCCCGGACAAGGGATGGAACCCGTGTCCCCTGCCCTGGTAGATGGATTCTTAACCACTGTGCCACCAGGGAAGCCCCTACTCTTTTATATTTTAATGGTGAAAAAAGGGAATCCAACCCTTCCTTGGGGTGGAGGTGGAGCTTCCACCTGCAAAGAGTCAACATGTTATTCTGGGTTTTCATTCACTTTCAATTTCCTCCTCATATGAAGTTGATTTGGGTAATGATATAAATGTGGATGATAAGTAGGAGATTTAAGCCATCTCTTTTTTATGACAGGAGGGAAAGATAATTGTAGTGTAGATAAGGACAGGTGTATAGGTTTGCTGGCATCTGAAACTAACATGTATAAAACTGATCTACTTGTATTTTTGCCCAAAACGGCTCCTCTGCTACCTCTCCATCTCAGTTAAGGGCAACTCCATTCTTCTGGTTTTTAAGGCCAAACATCTTGGTGTCCTTTTTGACTCTTGTCTTTGTCCTATGCACCACATTCAACCTCTCAACACATTCTGGAAGCTCTATCAACCAAATATGTCCACAATTAAGCACTTCTCACTCTTGCACTGCCCCTTTTGATCTGATCTACTTTCCTTTCTGGTTTGGATTGCTGCAATTTTCTGTTTAAGATATTTTACCTAAGAAAATAATCTAATATATGGAAAAGCTTTATCTAGAAATAGCAGATACTGTTTCAAAGTATATAAACATATGTCCCTAAGTTGTATATATATTCTGTTAGTTGTTTTCTAAATTAGAAATAACAATTTGTACAGGAACAAACGTTGTTTCCTGATTACCAGTAATATAATGTACTCTTTATAATAATAAAAAAGGGATGTGTTCAAATTTGTATTTATTTGATTACCATGACCTGAAGGCTTCTCCAGATGTGATGGCCCTTTATCTCTCTGACCCCATACTCTATTACTTCTATACTCATTTAGTCTTCTCTGGCTACAGTGCCTTCTATAATAAAGGTCATAATTTTAGTTCATGGAATCTAATTAGGCAAACTTTCATAAGGATAAAGACTTACCTAGGACTTAACGACAAATTTAAGCATAGAACACAATTGATACAAGAGAATCTCCATTTCTCTCTACACGTGTCTCTATTTCTTTTCACTGTAGATCAACTATCCTCATATATGATAAGAACCATCACCAACTGCAGCTTCCAAATGACACACATATAATCTTTTACCAAAATTAATACAGAATTATTTATAGAAGTAAAGGACATTGAGACATAAATATAAACTATCCTGCTATAACCATTTTTGTGCATATTGATATAGAAAACCTTAAACATTCACTGAAGTAAAATATAGTCAGAAATAATTGTTTCATATACTTTTTTTTTTTTTTTTTTTGCGGTACGCGGACCTCTCACTGTTGTGGCCTCTCCTGTTGCGGAGCACAGGCTCTGGAAGCGCAGGCTCAGCGGCCATGGCTCACAGGCCCAGCCGCTCCACGGCATATGGGATCCTCCTGGACCGGGGCATGAACCCGTGTCCCCTGCATCGGCAGGCGGACTCTCAACCACTGTGCCACCAGGGAAGCCCTGTTTCATGTACTTTTAAGTGTTGTGTTTTTTTATTGCCTTAAATTGGTGATTTTTAAATTAATTTTATTGGAGTATAGTTGATTTACATTGTTATGTTAGTTTCTGCTGTACAGCAAAGTGAATCAGTTATACATAAACATACATCCACTCTTTTTTAGATTCTTTTCCCATATAGGCCATTACAGAGTAATGAGAAGAGTTCACTTTGCTATACAGTAGGTTCTTAGTAGTTATCTATTTTATATATAGTAGTATGTCTATGTCAGTCCTAATTTCTTAATTTATCCTTCCCTCCTTTTCCCCCCGGTAACCGTAAGTTTGTTCTCTTCATCCGTGATTCTATTTCTGTTTTGTAAATTAGTTCATTTGTACCACTTTTTTAGATTTCACATATAAGTGATATCATATGATATTTGTCTTTGTCTGACTTTTTTTGTTTAACAAAAATTTTCTATTATTTGACAGTGGTGTTCTGAGATGCTGTGACAATGTTTCCTCATCTCCATGTATCCAGCTTTGACTTTGAAGGTGATGTATTTCATCCAGGGAAGAAAATATGGCAACATAAAGAAATTTTGACACAGAGCTGATGAATCTTGTTTTTCCTAGCTTGGACAAAATGATTTATAGAGTTAAAGGATATCAGTAAACATGGATCTGAAAGCTGCTGAAATATATGAATAATTTGACTGTGTATTACATTTTATGTCTGTATCTAAACACATTGAAAAATAGAGGGTATAAGAAATAAATGCTTGAAACTCCAGAACCAATAATCTAAGCTCTTTCCCAATGTGTTTGTGGCCTGAGATGAGGGGGCTTTTTTTTTTTTTAAAGGACAGTGAGACTGCCAAACTTGCTTGTAGAAACTGATTGCAATTTTTAATCTAATGAGCTGTCGTATTTCGTTCTACAGAGTTGGATTGAATTCTATGTCTGACAGCTAAAAGTTGCATGATTCTAAGTGCACCACTTATTTTTCTAAAGTTGAATTTTCTCATTCATAAAATGAAGTGTAGTGTAAACCCCAACAGGATTTTTGCTGTTGTTTTGTTTTTTTGTTTCTTTTTTGTAACACAAGTGTCTGATTTAAGTTTTTGTTTGTTTGTGTTTTTTGCGGTAGGTGGGCCTCTCACTGTTGTGGCCTCTCCCGTTGTGGAGCAACAGGCTCCGGACGCGCAGGCTCAGCAGCCATGGCTCACGGACACAGCCGCTCCGTGGCATGTGGGATCTTCCCGTACCAGGGCACGAACCTGTGTCCCCTGCATCGGCAGGCGGACTGTCAATCACTGCACCACCAGGGAAGCCCCTGATTTAAGTTTTGCTTGTCCAGGCATCTATTTCAAAGAGGCATCCAATTCAAAGATCAAGCTATCTCAAAGAAACACACTGCCAACCTCCCCACACTGAGACTTCTTTGTTTTAGAGATCTCGGTTAATTTTAATAACTGACCAATTGAGTTGTTTGTTTTCTTTTCTCTTCCCCTGCTTTAAGTTCCTACTCTCATGTTTGAAATTTGCTAATAAAGGATGAGCCCATGAAAACCTGGGTCACCACCCTTGACCCCAATAAAAGCAGAGTCCCAAATCCTCAAACCCGTGCATTGTCTCTCTACCTGTGACCTTGCTCTGTGGCCCCAGGTGTGCTATGGAATTTCCAGGTCTTGTAAGTAATAAACCTTTATTTTTTCATAGTTTCCTGATGGTTATTGCTAGGGTATTGTTCAGTCATAACAAGAAGCACAAGTGCTAGTCCAACCACAACATTGATTATTGATAGGCCAAGACTAGCACATAACAGGGGGAAATACCAATTTCCAGGGATGTTCAAAATATTAGTGACTGGTACAGTAGATGCACTGACTACCTAGAAAGGATGCTGGTTACAGCACTGGTGCAGGCAATTGGAACCCAGCTGGACAAGTGTACCTTCTTATTTGCTGGATTGTGGGGAGCTCAGAAGAATGTTGAGATATCTGACTAGGAAAGAACCAGGGCACTCGAGAAGTGGCTATTTATGATTTGTAATGGAAACATTTCAATATTTTGACAAGCAGGGGATCTACTCTTGTGTGTGTGCCTGATCTTCGGGCAATTTCAGGGTACACAATTTACACTGTAGTGTAGTGGGATGCTCCCTCCCATCTTGGAGTTTTGCAGTATACAACCTGTGCAGTGGTACCTGATGGGCCTGTTCTCAGTTTAATATGGGAAAAGTAGCTCCAAGATTGTTTTTGTTGAGTAGTCATTGTGACTGAAATTCTGTCCTCATCATTCCAGTAAATCATACAACCTTCAGTTCAAGCGTGTGGTATGTGTAAACACCCATTATGTATGTTTGATGTTACAATAGTCTGATTAGTTCCCTGGGTTCAATCAATTCTCCAAAATTCTGCCTGGCATTTTTTGCACTACTTTTTCAGCTCTTCCAAGCCTTTATGGTGATTAACAAATGTCTTACCTGATAATATTGATATGTATTTAGCGGAAGAGTCAATGGGGTTATATGTACAGCCTCACTCACAGTCTTTTGGATTATGTTTTTATAAGATCATTTTTGGAAGCTCTGTGACGATGAGTGGAGACCAAGGATGAGAGTAGGAAGACAGCATAACCTTTTTTAAATAATGCAAGCAATAATGTGGACCAAGGTAGCAGGGATACAGGTGGCGAGAAGTGATTTCTTACCAAGACAAGTCCAGTAAAATGTTTCTGTGACTTCTGCATATCCTAGTATCTGAATGATGACTTTTAGACCTTCAAGGTTGTGGACCAGGGCTGCAGTTTGATCCATGTTACCAGATGAAAGATAAATTCTTTGTGGTGTACTCAGGCATATCTGAATACAAATTGCCTTCAATATCGAGTGTGATTAATGTTGTGTCTATATGTTTTAGAGTGTTATTTACAGGGAGAGAAATAATGGATGCAATAATGCATTTTATTCCATGATGTTAAATCATCAGGGTTGTAATGTAATCAGTCTAATTTGATTGGCAAAGATGTAAAGTTATAAGTAAATAAGTACAGTGGATTTGCTTTTCCTTTATCCTTTCTTCCTGAAAACTATGCATTAAAATATTATAGTCTTCTTTTCACCCTAAATATTAATAATCATAGCTCATCTTTGTTATTTAGTTTACACATTTATAAATATGCTTTTGTAGTACCCTTAGATAGGGATTTCTGATTACTATTTCTGCCACTGCAAATACTAACAGCTTTTTAAGCAATTCCCTTGCTTACCCAGTGTGCTAACTCTAGTTAGAATCTAGCTGAAATTGGTTGATATATAACTGTTGACATGGTATGTAAATAGTTTCATTAGCGGGGGGAATAGGTAGTTTTGCACATTTGAAATTAAAGCATTACCAATTTTGTATTTTGCCCTTCATCATTTATTATACAAATGGTTTGAATTATTATATCATAAACATGCTTTGAAGGTGCTGTATCATCATTTATAATTATCAAATTAAGTAAAAGAAAACCATTGTGTAGAGTTAATGTACCAATTACCCCTCATTCAGATAACAAGAAATGCAGTCTTTGAGTGACCTAAATGCTTTCACAGCTAATTTAGGTAGAGCTGGACCCAGTTTCCTAATTTCTTAACTAAGTAGCCGCACTATTGGGTCATACCACAGAGAACTCGTATTAGAGCAGATTTATAAGTATGTAGAGGTGACATAAAAAAGTATCTCAGTGAAGACAGTATATAGCCAAAGAGGCTAAATTGAAGCCTTCTAAAAGTTTAACTCACCTATTTAGAAATATTCTCTCCTTTATATTTCTTCTTATTTTTAAAACATATATATTCTAAAATCTTGAAGTCCACTTGAGAATGACTACTATTTTAAGCTGAATTACAAGAGTAGTTTTAAATACATTTTTCCCCACTGTGTTTGGGAATTTAGACATAATCTCCAAGAGCTATGAGGTTAGGTATTCAAGAACACTTGACCTACCCTATGATCTGGTCCAGTTTCTTCTAATAGCTCTTTTGGGCCATGGAGCAGATGGCCGGGTTAACCTGATGACCATGCCATCTGTTTGAATGAACTTAGTTCCCAGCTGACAGAGTAATTAGAGGCCATATTAATACCGTGGACAGGACTGTTAAAGACTGGTTGGGTGGTCTGTTGGCTGGATATGAACAATCTTAGTATCAGTTGGACTCATAGCCAGACATTCCCAAATAAGCCAGAGGCATTCAGGAAGTTATAGCTTTAAATGATGTTGAAAAGAGTTTGTTTTCACTTAAAAAAATGAACTTAAGTTAAATTGGACTTTAATAGAAGCAGCAGAGAATGTTGCTCATTTACCTTCTCCTTTTTTAATTCAAGTCTCTTTTAACTTCATTGTACATTTTTATAGAAAATATGAGCTTTCCCTCTGGAAGCTAATTGCACTGAAATGTTGATGGGTGATAAAACCAACTAACTCCATAAGCTTTTGGTGGGATATCATGTAGGCTACAAAATCATATTAATTTATTTCAAAGAGTGTGTTCTTTCAAGAGGTCTGGAATATCAAAACTGATCTGATGCTTTGATCATTCAGAGGAATTCAGGAGAATTCAATTTGCCACCCAACACATATATTGAATGTTACTGCTTCAAAACACATTCACTTTACTTCATTTACTCTTCACAAAGATTATTCTCTTCATTTTTTAGAAGAGTAAATGGGGATGAGTATAATGGGGCTCAGAGAATGTAAGAAAGTGTCAGAATGGTCATAATTTGTATTGTTTTTAGTTTATTAGATGTTCCCACCCCAGCTTCCTAGTTTTCTGAAAACCAGGCAGAGTTGCTGGATCCATAACCGTTATACTGTACAAGTATGAGAGTAACATTCTGGGGTGGTGGTTCCCAAAGGCTCTTTTGGTGACAATCTTTCTAAACAATCCCTTCATGGTCTTACAAAGCATCCAAACTCAGCACTGTCTCAGAAGTGTATGCAGATTTCTCTTCATCCAGGCCAATGGCAGGTGGCATCGTGCAAACTCCACATGTTGCATTCAAATTAAAACAATTAAATACTATTTATACACAGATATACCTATTGGTATATTGATATACCTTCAGACTGGCAAAAGTTAAGAAGTCTGATAATATCATACAATGACAATATATAGGGAAACAGAAACTTTCATTCACGATTGGGAGAAGTTTAATTAGAGCTACTATGGGGAGAAATTTGGCCCACCTAAATGTCTGGATGAATGGATAAAGATGTGGTACATGTATACCATGGAATATTATTCAGCCATGAAAAAGAACAAATAATGCCATTTGCAGCAACATGGATGGACCTAGAGATTGTCATACTGAGTGAAGTAAGTCAGACAGAGAAAGACAAATATATAATATCGCTTATACGTGAAATCTAAAAAAATGGTACAAATTAACTTATTTACAAAACAGAAGTAGAGGGCTTCCCTGGTGGCACAGTGGTTGAGAGTCTGCCTGCTGATGCAGGGGACACGGGTTCATGCCCCAGTCCGGGAGGATCCCACATGCCACGGTGTGGCTGGGCCCGTGAGCCATGGTTGCTGAGCCTGTGCGTCTGGAGCCTGTGCTCCACAACGGGAGAGGCCACAACAGTGAGAGGCTCGCGTACCACAAAAAAAAAAAAAAACAAGACAAAGAAACAAAAAAAACAGAAGTAGAGTCAGAGTTGTAGAAAACAAACTTATGGTTACCAAGGGGGGAAGGGTGGGGGAAGGATAAATTGGGAGATTGGGATTGACATATACACACTACTATATATAAAATAGATAACTAATAAGGACTACTGTATAGCACAGGGAACTCTACTCAATACTCTGTAATGAACTATATCAGAAAAGAATCTAAAAAAGAGTGGATATATGTATATGTATAACTGATTCACCTTGCTGTACAGCAGAAACTAACAACATTGTAAATCAACTATACTCTAATAAAAATTAATTTAAAAAGTAAAATGTGCATTCCCTACGTTCTGATGATTTCTCACCTTTATAAATAGCTGAGAGAAACTTGCATATTTGCTCAAGGAAACCTATAAATGTATGCTCATTGCAACATTGTTTCTAAAATGATTTTTAAAATAAAACATTCTAAACATCCATTAAAGAGTATGAGTAAGTAAAATGCAATGTATTCATATGAGATAATACTATAAATGTTAAAAATAACACATTAATTATTTTATCCCCTTGATGTTAATATTAAAAGGATTCCAAAACTAAAGTTGAATTTTAAAAAATCAATTGATTAATGATGTGTTTATGAATTTAAATATACATAAAACTATACTAAGGAGAACCTATATTTACTGAGTGCTTAATACATGCACTCTTCACAGGACTTCAGATGTTCATAATTCTTATGATATCTTTATATCCTTTGAGTAGGTAGCACGATTTCCCCACTTCATAGATGAGAAAAACAAGTTCCGAGGATAAAAAAATATTTCCAAGTTCCCACAGCTGGAATAAAAATGAGTCCTGTTTTGCACTCTTCCAATATTCTGCAGACAACAGCAAGCTGGTCATAAGTGTGTGTGTGTGTGTGTGTGTGTGTGTGTGTGTGTGTGTACACGTGTGCAGATGTACATATAAATTATGAAATGTTAATGACAACTTTGGTTAAGAAAGGAAAATTGGACTGGAACTGTTCTTCTAAAGAGGCTGTAATGCAAACTCTAATGTTTTAGTTTATCTTTAAAAAAAAAAAGAAAGCATGGTGGAATATAAATACTGGATGACTAATATTATAAAACATTTATTCAATGTACCTCCTTAAAACATTAGTGCAATTAGTACTCTTACACACACAAGCTATGAATAAAAGCCCAAACTACAACATATAACAACATTTTTCTTCCTATAGGTGTATGGCAAAAATTCCCAACACAGTAGCTACTTAACATTCTAGAGTTTATAAGTGCTTATATCCAAGAGCTGGCATTGACCTTTAATTTCCTTGGGATAGTTTAATGATAAATGCAGGCTTGAAAAGCATCAACATATTGCCAGTTTAGCAAAACAAAAGACATTTGTTTCAGATGAAAATAAACAAAAGAACTCAAATATTCTCTATGCAAATGCATGTGTTGAGAAAAATAAACCCCCCCTCCCATGCACATAGTTAAGAGATCATGAGACTCACTCACACATCTGTTACAGTGATCTCAGTCAAGCCACTGCAATATTCCTATTGTTTTTTAATATGTTGTGAGCAGTTTTCTCAGTAAGATCAAGTTAACATTTACTGAGCCCTATCCTCAGTGCTGTTGGAGAATTAAAAGATGAATAAAGCATAACCATTATATTTTTGGAGCTCAGAATTGATTAGAAGACTCTTTTAAGCATATGCATAATTATAAATTAGACTATTATAGTAAGAGAAGTCTTATAAAATTGTTCTGGGACTGCAGGAGAGAAAGCAAGTCATTCTAACTAGAAAGATTGGAAAAAAGACTTGCAAATGTTCCATTGGGACTTCTCTTTGAAGGTTACATAATATCAGAGTGATAGAGACAGAGGGAATCTCTATACAAATATTTTTATTGCATTTTAATCCACATTATGATTGTTAATTGGTAAAAGCAATTTAATAACTACATTGCAGCACACATTTTGCATACACTACTACTTATTAGCGTGGCTGTGGTTACTGGCTAATATTTATTGAGTGATTACTATATGATATCAACTAAGAATTTTGTATACCTTATATTTTTTTTCATCCTTAAATGAAGACTACGAGGTGTGTGTTATTATGCCATTTTACAATAGAGGAAACTGAGGCTCAAAAATATTAAATGACATCTAAAAGTGACATGTCTGGTTTTCAGGCTCAGTTCTGCTTATTTGAAGACTGTGCTCTCCTGAGAGTAACCCTACTATCTAAATGAGGAAATGAGTAAGTGACAGAGGACAGATTCCCACCCAAAGACAGTCTAGTTGCAAAGAATTTGGTCTTTCCTCCTTACAGTAGGACCCTACAATGTTGGTAAGACATGGGGAGATACAGTTTTTAGCTGGAAAGTACAGCCCGTAAGGCAGGAAATCATCTGTATAGGGATAATTTTCAAAATTCCCAACCTACAAGAAAGAAAGAGAGGGAGAGAGAGACAGAAAAAGAGAGGGAGCAAGGAAGAAAGGAAGGAGAGAAGGAAGGAAGGAAGGGAGGAAGGAAGGAAAGAGGGAAGGAAGGAAGGAAAGAAAAAAGGGAGGAAGGAAGGAAGGAAGGGAAGAAAAAAGCTTGATTCACACTGAGAATTTCCATGTGAATGTCCTGCTGATCCTTCAACATTTATACTCCTCAAACTTAACTGACTGAATCTTCTTCATGGTACTTAAAGGGTGCCATCATCCTTGTTGTCAGACACCAAAACCTGGAAGACATTCTTGAATTTTCCCTTCACACATTACCCACATCCACTTTCTGCCCAAATGGTATTGATTTTATTTCCTAAATATGTATTGAAATCAGCCTCCTCTGCTTCATTCCCACCAAAGTGAGCCCACCAAGCCCGTAATGTTACTTGTCTACAAAGTCCTTATAATAATACTCCTGCCCATTTACATTTCTTCCTCTTGTTTGTCAGCTACACCCCTGCCAATGTTGTCTTGTTAAAAGAAACCTGATTCTTACCTTTGTGGTTAAATCATCGAATTTTTATTAATTACATCATGGAAAATCCTTTGCTACTAGTTCCCTTGTTACATTATATCATGACAGTGAAGGGTCAGGATTCCACAATCAGGTTGCAGATGTACAGGTGCTTCACTCATGGCTCTGACACTTTAGCTGTGTAACCTTGTGGACAATTCATTTAACCTCTTAGTGCCTGTTTCTCACGTCTGAAAAGATGATAATGGTATATATCTAATAGAATTGTTGTATGGATTAAATGAGTTAATATATGTAAAATGCTTAGATTAGTGCCAACAATTACTACTAAGTGTTTGCTATCATATTATTTTAACCCAGTCACAAATCTACTTGCTAGGGATACAGCAGAGTCCAGGCATACAATACTCGTTCTCTGACATGTCTTTATCCTTTTATATCTGGCAAACTCTTCTATTCTTGAATAACTCCATGCCAATATCCTTTATGCCCTGATTCCTTCCTTGTTACCCCTCTATAAGATCAATAGTTTCCTTCTCAGCTTTCCCAGAACAGTTTGTTGAGACTGTGATTATAGTATTTATAACACTGCATTGTAAACTCTGTTAAGTGTCAACAAATCACATCAAACTCCCTCCAGAACTGAACTTGGATTTTATTCTGCTTTGTTTCCTAGCAGCAAACACAGTGCTGAGAGAAGAGTGACATGATCATGAATGAAAAAAAAAAAAAAAGTACCACTGGCAGGAGGAGGAATGTATGAATGGAAAAGGAGAAGCTAGATTCAGGGTAACTTTTCAGGAGATTAATCATATGAAAGACAATAAAGGCAATGGTAATGAAGCAGTCATTTCCAACAGAATTTGGAGGTTGAACTAAAACTATATCATGGGTAATGGAGGCTAAGAGCTATGTCAAAGATAATGCTTTCACTTGGGTATAAAAGAGAACTTGGTTTTGTATTGTTGTCAATTTTCTTCCAACTCCAACTTTTTCCTCCCCTTCTGCTTCTTCCTTGATCCATAGGTCCACATATGCTGATCGCTATATATGTGAAATATTTAGACCATATATGAATGGCATAATTTCAGTGATGACTTTGAAAGTGTAAATCAGTATATAAATTGTAGCATAAGTTATTGAAAAGAGGTGAGGCAGAATTCCTGGCTGTCTGCTCTAATCTCAAGTTTATTACTTGTGTGATTCTTTGGTCTCTTAACCACCATGTGAGGCTGTATAATTGCTATCCTAAGATGCAAATGATGAACATGTGCAAATCCATTCTGAAAATTATAAGAAGCTCCACAAATGGGAGGTACCACTTTTCTTATTATCGGAGTGTTGTAACAGGTTTCTACATAATAAGATTAATTTTGTCTTGCTTCTAGGGAATGTACTACTTATATGGAGGTTGCATTTATTTAATCTGGTTGAGGTTTCTAGGATATTACTCAAACTTCAACAGTATTTGCCTAAACTTAGTAACTTAATTTGTTACAAAGTGCTTTTTTTTTTTAACATATGCAGGGAATATGTTTGTATTTGAAGGAAGCATATGTACATCTTTTAAAATTTCAGTAAAAATATCAAATAGTTGGAGACATTTCTTCATGTTACTTTTGGCTATTTATATTCTACAGAGTACCAAAGTCAATAACCTTGTCAAATCAAGTTAAACTCTAGCCTGCACCCAACCCTTGCTTGATTGGGTGGAGGGAGGAAATACTCTTTAAATATGCCTGGAGAAAGACAGGGAGGACTTACAATAAAGTGTTCTTGATGTTATTTTTTGACATAGTGTTAAAATATGCTTCCTTCACATCCTTTGTAAGGAACTTTCTGACATCTCTCCCAATCTAAAATAACTGTGGTGACCTTCAGTTAAATACAACTACATGATTAATTAAGACAAGTCATAAAGACTACAGTAACCTGTGACAAAATAATTGCAAAGTAACTCTAAAAGTGTCTTAGCTAAGCTAACATATATAGATATTTTGAAGATGACATACCAAGCAATTACTGGATGATGTTTCAAACAAACTCCTAACATTTAAAACCTCTTTTGAAAAACATGTACCAACATATACTGCAAAATAAAGACATGTAAAATAAAGATATTTAGTAGAAGCAATATTGTAATTATTATCACCATGAGAATGTTAAGAACCATGAAGCATCTGAGTCGCCAGCCAGCATTTCACAGATGCAAGTAGAAGACATAAGACTCCTGTTTCAAAGGTGAAGAAGTATTAATTACAGATGGCAATAATAGTAGTCCGAGCATCAGCAATTTTGTACCTCTTCCCTGAGGCCCAATTCCTATAAGGTGATGTGAAGGGGCCAGATGACACCTGTGTGTACAGTAAGTTGCATTACAGGAGGGAAATCCTGAGGTTAGAGAAAGCATGCATTCCCGTTGTTACAGATGGAGACATTATGTCTACTTTTCAAAACTGCATGCAAAAAAGTCTTTTGCTCTGGAGAGAAACACTATTTCTATCTTCCAATATGTTCACTATACTAACATCCTTAAAAAGATAGTCTGGACAAAAGGACCATTAATGCCTTACTTGCAGGTCTTGCAGAAACACCTAGATAATGACTGTCTCCCAGAGAGACACTACCCTTGAGTTATGAGGGAGAACTACCTGTTAGTTACTTTAGAGTCTTAGGCAATTTACTACTCACAATTCTCTAAGTTTCCTCATCTGTAATGGGGATAGTAATATTCCCTATCATAGAGTTACTGTGAAGATTAAGTCAATTAATACATGAAAAAACTTTAGAACTGTGTATACACTGTAAGCATTAAAGATGTATTACTTACTGTAGATAAATTATATTATAAATAATTTATTTACTTTTCTTACTTTAAAGCATTACTTAAGAACTGCAGAGTCTCATCCTTTTAGTTGAAGAATTTATAGGTAAGGTCTTAACAGTTCCTGGGACCACTTGTCCTGAGAAGCTGCCCCTCAGAGTTCCTCCAAGAGGCACCACCTACCACAGAGCTTGGTAGCTGGAGAAAGGAATTGGTATTTGGGAGCTGACAGGCTACATACAATAATCCATGTGGCTTACAGAGTCTTGGTGCTCTGGCCAGGAGTCAGGCCTGAGCTGCTTAGTTGGGAGAGTAAAACTCAGAACATTGTTCCATGAGAAAAATCCCAGCCATGCGTAATATCAGTCGGTGAGACCTCACCCAGAGATCTCTGTCTCAACGATAAGACCTGGCTCCACTCTATGACCAGCAAGCTCCAGTACTGGACACCTCATGCCAAACAACTAGCAAGATAGGAACACAACCCCACCCACTAGCAGAGAGGCTGCCTAATATCATAATAAGTTCATAAGACACCCCAAAACACACCACTGAACACAGTCCTGCCCAACAGAAAGACAAGATACAGCCTTATTCACCAGAACACAGTGCTTGGAAGCAGGCACCCAAGATACAGTCCCATCCACCAGGAAGCCTACACACCCACTGAACCAACCTCACCAACTAGGGGTCAGACACCAAAAACAACAGGAACTACAATCCTGCAACCTGCAAAAAGTAGACCCCAAACTCAGTAGGTTAAGCAAAATGAGAAGACAGAAAAATACACAGCAGATGAAGGAGCAAGGTAAAAACCCAACAGACCAAACAAATTAAGAAGAAATAAGCAGTCTATCTGAAAAAGAATTCAGAGTAATGATAGTAAAGATGATCCAAAATCTTGGAAGTACAATGGAGAAAATACAAGAAATGATTAACAAGGACTTGAAGAACTAAAGAGCAAACAAGCAATGAGGAACAACACAATAAATGAAATTAAAAATTCTCTAGAAGGAATCAATAGCAGAATAACTGAGGCAGAGAATGGATAAGTGACCTGGAAGATAAAATAGTGGAAATAATTACTGCAGAGCAGAATAAAGAAAAAAGGATGAAAAGAATTGAGGACAGCCTCAGAGACCCCTGGGACAACATTAAACACACCAGCATTCAAATTATAGGGGTCCCAGAAGAAGAAGAGAAAAAGAAAGGGACTGAGAAAATATTTGAAGAGATTATAGTTGAAAACTTCCCGAATATGGGAAAGGAACTAGTCAATCAAGTCCAGAAAGTGCAGAGAGTCCCATACAGGATAAATCCAAGAAGAAATAGGCCAAGACACATATTAATCAAACTATAAAAATTAAATACAAATAAAAGACATTAAAAACAGCAAGGGAAAAGGAAAACAAATAACATACAAAGGAATCCTCATAAAGTTAACAGCTGACTTACCAGCAGAAACTCTGCAAGCTAGAAAGGAGTATGAGGACATATTTAAAATGATGAAAGGGAAAAACCTACAACCAATATTACTCTACCCAACAAGGATCTCATTCAGATTCGACAGAGAAATTAAAACCTTTAAACAGAAGCAAAATTTAAGAGAATTCAGCACCACCAAACCAGCTTTACAAAAAATGTTAAAGGAACTTTTCTAGGCAAGAAACACAAGAAAAGGAAAAGACTAACAATAACAAACGCAAAACAATAAAGAAAATGGTAATAGGAACATACATATTGATAATTACCTTAAAGGTAAATGGATTAAATGCTCCAACCAAAAGAAATAGACTGGCTGAATGGCTACAAAAACAAAACCCATACATATGCTGTCTACAAGAGACCCACTTCAGACCTAGGGACACACACAGACTGAAAGTGAGGGGATGGAAAAAGATATCTATGCAAATGGAAATCAAAAGAAAACTGGAGTAGTAATTCTCATATCAGACAACATAGACTTTAAAATAAAGATTATTACAAGAGATAAAGAAGGACACTACATAATGATCAAGGGATCAATCCAAGAAGAAGATGTAATAATTGTAAATATTTATGCACCCAATGTAGGACCACCTCATACATAAGGCAAATGTTAACAGCCATAAAAGGGGAAATTGACAGCAGCACAATAATAGTAGGGGACTTTAACACCCCACTTTCACCAATAGAAAGATCATCCAAAATGAAAATAAATAAGAAAACACAAGCTTTAAATGACACATTAAAAAAGATGGACTTAATTAATACTTATAGGATATTCCATTCAAAAACAACAGAATACAATTTGTTCTCCAGTGTTCATGGAACATTCTCCAGGATATAAAATACCTTGGGTCAAAAATCAAGTCTTGGGAAATTTAAGAAAATTGAAATAATATCAAGTATCTTTTCTGACCATAACACTATGAGACTAGATATCAATTACCAGAAAAAAGCTGGAAAAAACCTGTAAAAAATACCAACACATGGAGGCTAAACAGTATGCTATGAAATAACCAAGAGCTCACTGAAGAAATCAAAGAGGAAATAAAAAAAAAATCTAGAAACAAATAAAAATAACCCAAAACCTATGGGAAGCAGCAACAACTGTTCTAAGAGGGAAGTATATAGCAATAAATCTTACCTCAAGAAACAAGAAAAATCTCAAATAAACAATCTAACCTTACACCTAAAGCAATTAGAAAAATAAGAAGAAAAATACTCCAAATTTAGTAGAAGGAAAGAAGTCATAAAGATCATATCAGAACTAAATTAAAAAGAAGTGAAGGAAATGAGAGCAAAGATCAATAAAACTAAAAGCTGATTCTTTGAGAAGATAAACAAAATTGGTAAACCATTAGCCAGACTCATCAAGAAAAAAAGGGAGAAGACTCAAATCAATAGAATTAGAAATGAAAAAGGAGAAGTAACAGCTGACACTGCAGAAATACAAAGGATCATGGGAGATTACTACAAGCAACTATATGCCAATAAAACTGGCAATCTGGAAGAAATAGACAAATTCTTAGAAAAGCACAACCTTCTGAGACTGAACCAGGAAGAAATATAAATATAAACAGACTAACCACAAGCACTGACATTGAAACTGTGATTAAAAATCTCCCAACAGACTAAAGCCCAGGACCAGATGCCTTCCGAGGTGAATTCTATCAAACACTTAGAGAAGAGCTAACACCTATCCTTCTAAAACTCTTCCAAAATATAGCAGAGGGAGGAATACTCCCAAACTCACTCTATGAGGCCACCATCACCCTGATACCAAAACCAGGCAAAAGTGTCACCAAAAAAAAAGAAAACTAGAGGCCAATATCACTGATGAACATAGATGCAAATATCCTCAATGAAATATTAGCCAACAGAACCCAACAGCACATTAAAAGGACCGTACACCTTGATCAAGTGGTGTTTATCCCAGGAAAGCAAAGATTCTTCAATATATGCAAGTCAATAAATGTAATATAACATATTAACAAATTGAAGTAAAAAACCATATTATAAACTCAATAGATGCAGAAAAAGCTTTTGACAAAATTCAACACCTATTTATGATAAAAACTCTCCAGAAATTGGGCATAGAGTGAATTTCCCTCAACATAATAAAGGCCATATATGACAAACCCACAGCCAACATCATTCTCAATGATGAAAAATTGAAACCATTTCCACTAAGATCAGGAACAAGACAAGATTGCCCACTCTCACCACTATTATTCAACATAGTTTTGGAACTCCTAGCCATGGCAATCAGAGAAGAAAAAGAAATCCAAATTGGAAAAGAAGAAGTAAAACTGTCACTGTTTGCAGATGACATAATACTATACATAGAGAATCCTAAAGATGCTACCAGAACACTACTAGAGCTAATCAATGAATTTGGTAAAGTAGCAGGATACAAAATTAATGCACAGAAATCTCTTGCATTTCTATACACTAATGATGAAAAATCTGAAAGAGAAATTTAGGAAACATTCCCATT
Source organism: Stenella coeruleoalba (assembly GCF_951394435.1). Classification (NCBI taxonomy): domain Eukaryota; kingdom Metazoa; phylum Chordata; class Mammalia; order Artiodactyla; family Delphinidae; genus Stenella; species Stenella coeruleoalba. Next base: position 39,802,318 of record NC_137149.1, on the reverse strand, counting down.
TACCATTGTAACAAAAAGAATAAAACACCTAGGAATAAACCTGCCTAAGGAGACAAAAGACCTGTATGCAGAAAACTATAAGACATTGATGAAAGAAATCAAAGATGACACAAACAGATGGAGAGATATACCATGTTCTTAGATTGGAAGAATCAACATTGTGAAAATGACTATACTATCCAATTCAATCATCAGACTCAACGTAATCCCTGTCAAACTACAAATGGAATTTTTCACAGAACAGGAACCAAAAAAAAAATCACACAATTTGTATGAAAACACAAAAGTCCCTGAACAGCGAAAGCAATCTTGAGAAAGAAAAATGGAGCTGGAGGAATCAGGCTCCCTGACTTCAGACTATACTACAAAGCTACAGTAATCAAGACAGCATGGTACTGGCACAAAAACAGAAATATAGATCAATGGAACAGGATAGAAAGCCCAGAGATAAACCCATGCACATATGGTCACCTTATCTTTGATAAAGGAGGCAAGATATACAGTGGAGAAAAGGCAGCCTCTTCAATAAGTGGTGCTGGGAAAACTGGACAACTACATGTAAAAGAATGAAATTAGAACACTCCCTAACACCATGCACAGAAATGAATTCAAAATGGATTAAAGACCTAAATGTAAAGCCAGACACTATAACTCTTAGAGGAAAACATTGGCCGAACACTCTATGACATAAATCACAGCAGTATCCTTTTTGACCCACCTCCTAGAGAAATGGAAATAAAAATAAACAAATGGGACCTAAGGGAGCTTAAAAGTTTTTGCACCGCTAAGGAAACCTTAAACAAGATGAAAAGACAACCCTCACAATGGTGAAAATATTTGCAAACGAAGCCTGTGACAAAGGATTAATCTCCAAAATATACAAGCAGCTCATGCAGGTCAATATCACAAAAACAAGAAAACCAATCCAGCAATGGGCAGAAGACCTAAATAGACATTTCTCCAAAGAAGATATACAGATTGCCAGCAAACACATGAAAGGGAGCTCAATATCATTAATCATTAGAGAAATGCAAATCAAAACTACAATGAGGTATCACCTCACACTGGTCAGAATGGCCATCATCAAAAAATCTACAAAAAATAAATGCTGGAGTAGGTGTGTAGAAAAGGGAGCGATCTTTCACTGTTTGTGGGAATATAAATTGATACAGCCACTATGGAGAACAGTATGGAGTTCCCCTAAAAAACTAAAAATAGAGCTACCATATGACCCAGCAATCCCACTACTGAGCATATACCCTAAGGAAACCATAATTCAAAAAGAGTCATGTACCACAAAGTTCATCGAAGCTGTATTTACTTTAAGCAGGACATGGAAATAGCCTAAGTGTCCATCTACAGATGAATGGATACAGAAGATATGGCACCTATATACAATGGAATATTACTCAGCCATAAAAAGAAACAAAACTGAGTTATTTGTAGTGAGGTGGATGGACCTAGAGTCTGTCATACAGAGTGAAGTAAGTCAGAAAGAGAAAAAAATACTGTACACTAACACCTGTATATGGAATCTAAAAAAAAGGATTCTGAAGAACCTAAGGGCAGGACAGGAATAAAGACGCAGATGTAGAGAATGGACTTGAGAACACAGGGAGGGATAAGGGTAAGTTGGGACAAAGTGAGAGAGTGGCATGGACATATATACACTACCAACTGCAAAATAGATGGCTAGTGGGAAGAAGCCACATAGCACGGGGAGATCAGCTTGGTGTTTTGTGTCCAACCAGATGGGTGGGATAGGCAGGGAGGGAGAGAGACACAAGAGGGAGGAGATACGGGGATGTATGTATATGTATACAGCAGAAACTAACACACCATTGTAAAGCATGTATACTCCAATAATAATGTTAAGGAATAAAAAAAAAAGAACTGCCTATACATGGAAAAAGACCATGTCATATATTCTTTTAGGAGGTTAAAATATACTTATTTATTATTTGAGTTTTTAAAATTTGATGGTAAAAAATTACACATTTTATATCTCTTTAATTTATTTATACCCTGTTGAGCTTTCCTAATGTGTTCTGTGTTCCTACACTAATTTTTTTACACATATTATTTCATTTGCACAGAATACTTGGAGTTAGATGACATTAGCCCGAAGGGCTAAAGCCAGGCTTTTAACCCAGTACTCTGTGTGCCCTAAACTTATACTTTTTCCTATTAGATATAAAATACTCTCTCAAGGGATATATCTTAACCTTTGAATCTATCACAGCACCTTTACAAGGACTATGTGACAGTAATAATTTCCTCTTTATCTAGTGTTCTATAGTTATAAAAGCATTTCAATCCATTATGTTTTATAAATTTCCCTGCTTTAGTGTTGAATAAGCTAATTTCAGTGAGAGTTGAGTTTCTGCCACAATGTCACAGCACTTGAAAATAGAAGAGGAAGGCTTCAACCCACATATCCTAACTTGCCCCTTTCTCTGGCAAAACACACTCTTCGGCTGTGTCTCTTTCCCTTCTCCTATCTACTCATGGGGACACAATTTCATTGCTTAACACTTTAGAAAGACTTCCCTGCCTAAATGAGATGGCCTCTAGTATAAGGGAATAGTGATGCAATTCTCAATGATTCCTACTAGTGATCCTGCTATAAATTAGTGAAAAAGAGGACAAGGCAGGTTGAATGAGAGATCCTGGAAAATTTTCTTTCTTCAGGATGGACTCCTGGACTCCTCAGTTGTTCTAGGCACTGTCCTCATGGGCACGTTGAATTCTTTCATGTGAAATCAGGTTCATGAATTCAGAGTAGTTGTGAGAAAGAAGACTCAATTTTACTATAAAGGACACCATGTTACTTCAGTCTTGTGCTAAACTACAGCCAATTTTTCACTCACAAAAGACAATACAAAAGTGATGGGGGCTTCCCTGGTGGTTCACTGGTTGAGAGTCCGCCTGCCAATGCAGGGGACATGGGTGCGTGCCCTGGTCCGGGAAGATCCCACATGCCGTGGAGCAGCTGGGCCCATGAGCCATGGCCTCTGAGACTGCGCGTCCAGAGCCTGTGCTCCGCAACAGGAGAGGCCACAACAGTGAGAGGTCTGCGTACTGCAAAAAAAAAAAAAAAAAAAAAAAAAAAGTGATGGTATTTTTAGATGGACTTGTGGCATATATTTGTACAAAGTGGGTAATATTAAGGCATATTGTAAGGAACCATGTAGCAGTTTTGTAATATTCCAGAAGTCAATGGGTGATTTAATCAATACCCAGATTTAATCTCCTGACAGAAGAGAATAAGACATATATAAGATGTCAGCATCCTAAACAGTTAAAATGTGATTTTTTAGTAGGTCTCTAGTTCTAATAGGTAAAGTGCTAGCCTTGGAAACTGAATATGATCCCAGTGATAGCTAGGAACTTGATCTTACCCAGTTCAGACAGGGACTAGGTACTGTTTAGCGAGTATGCAGGTGGCCAGCACTTTTTGGCTGCAAGGCTCAGTCCAGATCTCATTCACTATTTAGCCCCAAATAGAAGTAAGTAAAAGTGCCCCCAGAAGGACTTTCCCAAGATAGAAGACCTGGAGATTGTGTAAAGATAGAAGGTCCCAAGAGATCCTAGTACTGAATTATCAAACGAGAAGCCTGAGTTTCGGTCTACAGAGAGTTAGGATTCTCCTAATGAGAAAGTAATATGCAAAACATATGAAAATGTGATGAGGTCATAGACCAAAATAATTAAGAGATATGTGGAAAATAAAGCTAGAGGAAAATATGTACAACTTATTCAGAACTTCCATGTGGTATCAGGAATAAGATTGGGGGTCAAGAGGTAGGAAATGACTTTTGGATACAGGAGGTATTATGTATAGGGCAGCAAAATTTATTTGAGATCCATCCAACTGAGGTCTGAAGATAACAATATGCTTTCTGCTCTGGGGAAGACTAGCTCATAAAATAGAGACTAAGCCTGCTTCTAGATAGACATTTGAAGGGATGCCAGACAGGTAGAGAAAGCAAAGGATGACAGCACCTTGCCAGGTGGTAAAGAAGATTAAGATGATTTCTACACATTATGAAGTCCTGAAATTCTAGCTGTGATGTAAATTGTGCCCAGGCCATTAAAGCCAAGCAAAGAAGAAGATTTTGATTTTCACCTCAGTGATTGTTAAGGAAGTATAAAGCAAACATGATCAAGTTTTCACCTGTCGGAGTCATGAGATATCTTTGAACTTTGTTACTAACAAAAATTTGGAAAGCATTCTTTAATTAGGATTTTCCCAGCATAGACATGATTAGAGACACTTTAGTTTGTACCCATATGTATGCATTCCCTTGGTCTAGACACTTATTAAGTCAGAAACACTCCTCACGATCTCAGACTTATGGGAACCACAAAAAGCAGGAAATGAATTTAAGGGCATGCATTCCAATTTGGTTTGTTATAATAAGATACTGACAAATCCATCCCAAGTAGAACATAGCTGTATATTTTACTTTTATAATTATTCAGTTTTTGTTTAAATAACAGTTGCCCCATCTGAGTTTGTCCAGAATGCAGTCAGGAGATTGCAGAATCTATGTCAGGGGGTATCATGCCTGCATAGCTACAATGTCTGGCCATCATCAAACAGCGACATTCTGGTCTGATGAGATGTCTACAGGTACTGTTATTTCTCTCCTCTCTTTCCAAGACACCATCTAGTTATCATATTTCCATTCTCTATTTTATCGTTTCAGTAAATGTCTCCTATCTGCCCCTTTAAGATCAATTTTCCTACTATACACAATGCTTGGCATCATTTTTATTCTTTCAGCCACTCTTTAAGTCAGATTTGGATTTCAGAAAGGCCAATCTTTTCTATTGGAAAATTGCAATTAGCCTCACTGTCCTATAACAATAGGAATTCCTGCTGGATCTTTGTTCCCAGTTGCCATACAAAATAAAACTTATCCCGAAAACTTATAACATCCATTCTGTTTTATAACAAATATTGAACAGAACAGAAATTATAGTAGGTTTTCCCAGACATCAAGTAAGAGATATCTGGAAATATTCTTTCTTGCTGTTTGAATCCTAGAACATGATCTCTTTATGGAATAATCTTTACTATGTACCTCACTGTGCTTTGCTGCCCAACAGAATTACAGCTTTACTTTACTATTCAACTGGGACTGGAAGCCTACTTGACTAAAACTGAGTCTGATTCCTGGAGATCATCTCACTCACTTGGCTTGTGCTAGATCTCTAATTTCTCAGAGGATTGAACTCTGATCAGAATTTCTAAGGATTGGCTGAGTGGAGTTCCAGTGGAAAATTCTCCCAAACTTCACCATTTGGCTACAAGTGTTGTCACCACCTGCGTACTCCCGTTGCCTTGCCCCTATCCCCTAGAGCCTACACTCTGATATAAGGACCAAATCAGAGGAAGTATGAGCTCTCCTGGTCTTTTGGACACTATACTTTGAGTTGCTTTCCTTTCCTATAATGAAGGCAGGTGTTACAAACTTACTCAACATAGCTTACATAGTAAAGCCCCTGAGTGAGGACAATTTCTGACATTATTAAGGAGAACCTAGCAACAGTTTAGTGCCTCTTTAATAGTGGGTTCTTTCTTAGTTCACTCAACTCTCCAACCCAAGGGAACCATGAATGAAGGGCAGTAGTGGAGCAAAGGGGTCAGGTCTTATGCTTCCCTTGGTCCCATTAGCAAACCACCAGCTGAGCTTCAAGAATGACTTCTCACAGAGCTGTTTAACATGTGTTTTCTCAAACTGGACTCAGGTGTGGGTCATGCTGTCCAGGAACACACAAGTATTTTAAAATGTTGCAAGCAACCAGAGTTTCTAGGTCACCTTAATTCAAGACCAAATAAACAAAGTTTGGTAAGAGTCAACATGGTCACCTCCATTTTTAAAGGATTAAAATTTTAAAAAGAGAAAGAACTAATAGCTTTATTTGATATGAATTCTGGCATAAGTAATGTATATGTCAAAAGAGAGTTCTGGACTATTGAAGTTAGGCAAAAAATAAGAGAAGAATGAATCTTTATTTATATAAAATAATTTAAAGTTAATTGTGGATTATTTTTTGATGACTTCCAAGTTCCAATTTATATGTCATGAGACATTTTTGTGTAAATACAATGATTCTTTTCTGTTTGAGATGGAGACAAAGACGTATTATGTGACACTCCTGTTTATCTTGAATAACTATAATCTTCAATAGTAGTTCTATTTGGTAGAGGAGAGACTTCTGGTCTTCCTGGTTTCCACCCTTGAGTCTTTCCTAAATTATTTCTATTGTTGTATCAATACAAGCTTGAATATACCAAACCTGTGCAATCATGTGATGAATAGTTGAGTTGTTTGTGTGTTTCAAGTATGATAAATACGGGTTTTCAATACTGGTAACTTTCTCACATAAAGAAACATTGATGTGCATGTGTTCAAAATGAATGAATGAGAACATTCACTGAGAACATTCATGAACTCAATTAATGAGAACAGACTTCCATGCCAGGAAAGGGTATCTACAATACTTTTTTATAAATACTATAACATGATTTTTCTTGCTGACAAACATTGAGAAATGGAAAGGTCCTTGTTTTTACTTTTCTTAATTTTCACAAAGATGTTTATTTACAGGCATCTAATCTTCTCTACTATACTTACAGCCATGGTTGATGGTTTGAGAATGTGTAAGAGAGAAGGAGTGAGTGAAAACATGTTATAATTTATCATGGTGTGAATACATGGCATCACACTAAAAAAATAACACTCTTCACTAAATATAACAGCATATACATATTTTTATGGGTATAGCTTAATAAAAAATCTTCCCACCACTTATATTCCTGAATGATTCTAAGGTACATTGTGAAAATACAAAGCTGAATAAACTATACCTCTGTCATGGCATATAGTAATAACTGTATTTAGTTTTTGAAGATTGAGCAGTACACTTTTGATATTAGAACTTTGCTGGTAAAAAAATTTTAGAAAATCACTCTCACTACCTTGTGGAGAATGGGTTATTGTAGGACAAGTGTGGAATGAAGAAGGCTGGTTAGTAAGTCATTGCAGTCATGTGGGCAAGAGAGAATGATGACTGAAGCTGGGGTCAGAGAAATGGAAATATTTAGAATATAATTTGATGCTAAATTACAAGACTTAATTATGAGTTAGGTATTGGAAAATGATATGAAGAGAAGACTCAAGAATGATCAATTGGTTTTTACCTTAAAATCCAAGTGAATGATGGAACCATTTATTGGTTGGTTAAAAGATTGATTTTTTTAAAAAAAATAGATTCATACATGGAAAGGATTTGATTGTAAGAGTTTGATTTTGGATATTTGAAGTGTGAGATACCCAAGTGAAGATATAAAGAAGGCAGTTGAACACAGAGAAAAGTTGTAAAGGGAAAACTGAGAATTATCTGCTCAAAAAATGAATCAAGCCACAAGACTCAATGAGATTGACTGAAGAAATCATGTGGAAAGGGAAGAGAAGAGAACTCAGGATAAGTTTTCTTTTCAGTATAAATACGTGCTAAATGATAATTAAATTTACATATTTTACAAAATTTAAAAACTCAAATTATTTTCTAAATCTAGCAATCATAACCCCAAATGAAATCCCAGGGTGCAGTGGCATGTAGAGTTTCAGCAGAGCAAGAGAAGGAAGCAAAGGAAACTAAGAACCTATCAATGGGATAAGTAAAACTGGCAAGTTGTGACATTCTGAAAGCCAAGAGAAAAACCAAAAAAAATGAATTAATTCCCAAAATATCATTGATGTTGAGGGTCTGAGACCAGAACCAAATTGATTTTTTGTTGGTTCATTTAAGTAAATGTAGGCATTTATTATGGAAGGTATTTATTCCATCTCTCTCTCTTTGCCATCTTGGTTATTTTGGACTTGACAGTAAGAAATTAGATTTGTTTGCTAGGAAGAAAACAAGGATTATCTTTGTTAACACAAAAGGGAATAGTCCCAGTTCACTTTTACCAACACAAGCAATAACAGGCTAGGCAGGGACTTCTAGAAGATCTAGTTTGATACACAGATACATAATGTTCCAGGTCTTTGACTTTGGGAAATCTACTCATTTCTCTGAAGCTCAATGATTTTTTTTCTGTAGAAATATAATAATACTAATGTTTGTGTGTGAAGGCATAGAGATTATTTCTGTAAAAAGCTTGACATCTGGTAACTTTTTATCCGCATAATAAATAAATTCAAAACATCTTTTTAATCTTGTAGATCATATGTTTATTTCAGCACCCACAAAGCAGTACTTGCTGAAGTTTCAACATGTGCCTTGTGCAGAGGTGGCTCTTTCTGGACACAGAGGGCTGCTGAGTCCAGTGACTTTAGCTTCCGCATATTGACAGAGTATGTGGACAGTGAGCACAACAGGGGCTACCCATTCTTAGATTTTTATCTCTCAGCTTCACATGCTCAAGGTTACCCTGGCTCTGCCTCTTGCACCATCAATGATTCACAGTGCATACTGGGGTAAGTACTGTAAAGTCCCAAATTAGAAGTGCCTTCACAGCAGAATGTCAGTTCTAATGCCAGCACATCTGCATTGGAAGCATATGGATCTATCTTTAATCAGCTACACAGCATAGAACTTCAAGCACGTGTCCAAGAATTCAGCCATGAGATGACTCTAATCAAGCAATGCCAAAAGGCTGCCAAGCTCATCATTTTTAGAACAGTCCACCTCAAACTAGCTGTGGTGAATGGCCATTGAAAGAAATTCTTTAATATCTAGTCCTATGGTGTATAACCAGTACGTAGCTAATATCACAAATGAGTTCCATGCCTGCTTCGCTATAAGCAAATCTGTTGGTCATTCCTAGGTTTACTGGTCAAGTCTGGTGGTCTTGATAATGCTAAATTGCCATGGTAGTTTCTATACTTCTCTATTTTTGTACTTAACTCATTATGGACAGATATCGGCCTGTGAATCATATTGGAATTAAAACTCAAGCCTCTACTCACCTGCTGAGATATATCCATTGGCTCCCTTTCCCTAATAGGTTAAATAGGTTTAAAAGATATTTTAAAATTCCCAGTGAGGTTGTATCACATAGCATTTTATTTAATTCACCATTTACAGCCCCTATCATATTTAACAGTAACTTTCTGTTTACGTGACTGTCTACTGGCTAAACTTTGTGTTCCTGGAGGGATGCCACAGGATCATAAGCGTACATATATCCCCAGCAACTAGCACCATGCTTGATGCATAAAAAGACCTCAGTAAGCTCATTTGGACACAATATATATGTATTAAGAACCTGCCATGAGGCAGGATCCATTCTAGACACTAGAAATGTAATGATGGGCAATACTAACAAAAATCCCTCCTCTCAAGGAACTTTAATATCATTGGAGAAGAAAAGACAGTAAGTGAGATTTAAAAAAAAGCAAAACAGTAAAATACATAGTTGGTTAGTTGGGAATAATTACTAAGGATAAAAAAAATAAAGCATGGACAGAAAGTTTTTGAAATTGTGTAAATATTTTCCACGTGATTGAAAGTAGTGGTGAGTCAGAACTCCTTCATCACCTGATTAAAATAGTATCTTTCTAGTTTCATTTATCACCTCTATGACCACACAGAACCTGAGCCCCTTTTTGAATCAATTATTTCTCTCTGGAAAACTTTCTGTTGTTTCTACCTAGGAAATGCCAGCTTACCATTTAAGACCCGGGTCAAGTATTATCTCTGAGAAACCATCCATGACTCCACGGGAGGATGATAGTTCACTCCTCTCAAGGATTTCCCAACATCGTTGTAGCTCAGGTGGGATCACATTGCCTTTTGATTATTTGCTTGTGACAAGCTGTCTGCAAGACTCTGCAAGGGTTAGGAGGCAAAGGCCTTGTTTTTCTTCCCTTCTCAATTCCCAGCGGCCAGTGTGGGATCTAGGATATCAGGGAAGCTCAATAAATACCTGTTGAAATATATTCTAAGGAAAATGAGTTGAGAGAAACAATCTAAGGAATATAAGAACTTCCTGTTTCTTGGTTTTGTGAGTCTTTCCTAGGCAGACAGTAACACACTTGGACTATATTAGTTTAAACACCACACTGATGTTTCCCTGAATATAGTATTACATTTTTAGAACCGATAATGTTGAGATAAGAAATATCTTCATCTCGGTGCTTTGTGTCCACCTAGAGGGGTGGGGTAGGGAGGGTGGGCGGGAGATGCAAGAGGGAGGAGATATGGGGATATATGTATATGTACAGCTGATTCACTTTGTTATAAAGCAGAAAATAATGCACCATTGTAAAGCAATTATACTCCAATAAAGATGTTAAAAAAATAAAAAATAAAAAAATAAATTTAAAAACCTATATCTACATCCTCGACATATCGATCTCCCCAAATTATACATTTAAAGATCCAAGTGATGATATTCTTCTGGAGTTCTGATAAGAAAAAAAAAAAAAAAACATATATATATATATATATATATATATATATATATATATATTCTGAATTGATGTTTAGAATGCTACTTCTGTAGCAAAGTGCCATATGTTCTCTAATGTGACTTTTAATTTCTCACATGGACCCAGCGAGATAATACTTAAAAATTTCAGATGAGTAAACTGAGTCTGGGATCTTTCTCTTAACCATATAAAGAACCATCATTTACAGAGCACTTGTTAAGTGTTGGTCACTCTGTCAAACTCCTCCTCTGATGCATTAACCTATTTGGTTCTTCTATGGCCTAATCAAAGACTTGAGCAATCAAGGATTAAAGAGTTTACAGGATCATAGCCCAAGAACACACATTCAGAACTTTGAGTCAGTCCTGGTCGGTCTCGTTACCAGAGCCCCCTGTTGTAGCCAGTATGCTGCTCTGCCTCATACTCAGGTAACATGTGTGAATCAAGTCATTCAATTCAGGGGCCAAACTCTGTGTCCAATACCATGGAGTATTCTTCAGTGGTTCTGGGCAACCCAAGCTAGCCACAGGCTGGCCACCTCTTCTGCAAATATTTGCAGATGCCAACATGTATAATACCTAATACTAATTGATGCTTGTCTTATTTTTATGAATATATTATTGATGCATCACATTCATACTGAAAACTATGTATATTCTCAGTAACTGCATAACCTGACACATTTTCCTAAATTGAACACATTCGGTTGAATAAATAGAGCATTACCAGGATGGACCACAGAAGCTTCCTTGGTTTTCCAGTTACCTTTCCTCACCCCCATTAAGGACCACCCACATCCTGACTTACAGCAGAATAGATGTATTTTGCCTGTTTCTCTATATTTATAAGTGGAATCATTTTGTATTACTAATCTTATGTATAGCTGATCCCCTTTGAGCCTACCCAGACATTCTGGATACAGTTCAACATAATTGAAGGAGTACCAGGCTTAAGGTCAGAGACTTCATGGTGCTGGACAGTCTGTTGCCAACTTGATATCACAGAAGAAAAGCTACTGGCTTACTAGATCCTTTAGTGCTTCTTCTAAGTTCTTGAAATTCTCAGTGGCTCCTGGGTGAGACTGAGAAATCACCCAGTCCCAACCTTTGGTGCAACAGGCTGAGATTGCCAGCAATGGATCCCCCGACTTTTGCTCCTCCAGCCCTAACAGCTGTGTGTGAGTCTCTAACTACTTGTATTAATTGCCTTGCAAACTGGCATCTGTTTCCCTGACCAAACTCTGATAGCCTTAGCTCATTACCAGAATTATATCATATATTAAGCTTATGATCACTCATTTTACCTATTTTAACTTGTTTTCTAACCTCTAAATTGAGACAGTTGAATATGACAGTCTCTAAATTCAGTCCTAATTCTAATATTACCATATCTGTGATTATAAACTAAACTGTGTTCAGAGTGGAATCCCCAATATCATAGCAGCAGAGAGAAGTGGGGACCTTGGCATACGAATCCCTGCATTTATGCTCCATCCTTGACTAGTTGTGTGACCTTGAAACAAGTTTCTCAAATTCAAGGAGGCCCCATGCATTCATCTGTAAAAGGGTCATAAGTATTTGTTACTTATAACAATGGTGAATAAGCTCAGTGATTGATATTTAGCAAACATCCAATAACTGTGTAATGCCATCTATTCTTTTTACTGTATTTTAGAAGGTGGAGACGATACATGATACATTTAAGAAAAAAATATTTCAATGGCAAAATAAACACTAATTTGCAATTAAAAGAGTATTTTTCAGTTATCTGGAAACGTTAACTCATATGGAATATTTTGTCCTTCAAGAGGTTGGAGAAATAGGTGAACTGAACTATATTTAACCAAAATGATGGTCTATATAGTATTATTCAGAATAGATTTCTTTTTTTTTAACATCTCTATTGGAGTATACTTGCTTTACAATGTTGTGTCAGTTTCTGCTGTATAACAAAGTGAGTCAGCTATATGTATACATATATCCCTATATCCCCTCCCTCTTGCGTCGCCTTCCAACTCTCCACATCCCACCCCTCAAGGTGGTCACAAAGCACAGAGCTGATCTCCCTGTGCTATGCAGCTGCTTCCCACTAGCTATCGATTTCACAACTGGTAGTGTATATATGTCAATGCTACTCTCTCACTTCATCCCAGCTTACCCTTCCCCCTCACAATGTCCTCAAGTCCATTCTCAAGGTCTGCATCTTTATTCTTATCCTACAACTAGGTTCATCAGAAACTTTTTTTTTGTTTTTCAATTCCATACATACGTGTTAGCATACGGTATTTGTTTTTTCCCTTTCTGACTTACTTCACTCTGTATGACAGACTCTAGGTCCATCCACCTCACAGCAAAAAACTCAATTTTGTTTCTTTTTATGGCTGAGTAATATTCCATTGTATATATATGCCAAATCTTCTTTATCCATTCATCTGTCAATGGAAACTTAGGTTACTCCCATGTCCTGGCTATTGTAAATAGTGCTACAATGAATATTGTGATACATGTCTCTTTTTGAATTATGGTTTTCTCAGGGTATATGCCCAGTAGTGGAAATGCTGGGTCATATGGTAGTTCTATTTTTAGTTTTTTAAGGAGCCTCCATACTGTTCTCCATACTGGCTGTATCAATTTATATTCCCACAAACAGTGAAAGATTGCTCCCTTTTCTACACACCTACTCCAGCATTTATTGTTGTAGATTTTTTGACGATGGCCATTCTGACCAGTGTGAGGTGATACCTCATTGTGGTTTTGATTTGCATTTCTCTAATGATTAGTGATGTTGAGCATCCTTTCATGTGTTTGTTGGCAGTCTGTATATATTCTTTAGAGAAATGTCTATTTAGGTCTTCCACCCATTTTTTTCTTTTTTAACAATATTTTATTTTATTTTATTTGTTTATTTTTGGCTGTGTCAGGTCTTAGTTGCGACATGAGGGATTGTAATTGCGGGATCTTTCACTGCAGCGCACGGGCTCAGTAGTTCTGGCGTGCGGGCTTATTTGCCATGTGGCATGAGGGATCTTAGTTTCCCAACCAGAGATCAAACCCACGTCCCCTGCATTGGAAGTCAGATACTTTACCACTGGACAACCAGGAAGGTCCCTTCTGCCCATTGTTGGATTGGGTTGTTTGTTTTTTTGATATTGAGCTGCATGAGCTGCTTGTATATTTTGGAGATTAATCTTTGTCAGTTGATTATTTTGCAAATATTGTCTCCCATTCTGAGGGTTGTCTTTTATTATTGTTTATGGTCTCCTTTGCTGTGCAAAAGCATTAGGTTCCATTTGTTTATTTTTGTTTTTATTCTCATTTCTCTAGGAGGTGGGTCATAAAGGATCTTGCTGTGATTTATGCCATAGAGTGTTCTGCCTATGTTTTCCTCTAGGAGTTTAATAGTGTCTGGCCTTACATGTGGTCTTTAATCCAATTTGAGTTTATTTTTGTGTATGGTGTTAGGGAGTGTTCTAATTTCATTCTTTTACATGCAACTGTCTAGTTTTCCCAGCACCACTTGTTGAAGAGGCTGTCTTTTCTCCAATGTATATTCTTGCCTCCTTTATCAAAGATACGATAACCATATGTGTGTGGGTTTATCTCTGGACTTTCTAACCTATTCCATTGATCTATATTTCTGTTTTTGTGCCAGTACCATACTGTCTTGATTACTGTAGCTTTATAGTATAGTCTGAAGTCAGGGAACCTTATTCCTCCAGCTCCGTTTTTCTTTCTCAAGATTGCTTTGGCTATTCGGGGTCTTTTGTGTTTCCATACATATTGTGCAAATTTTGTTCTAGTTCTGTGAAAAATACCATGGGTAGTTTGATAGGGATTGCACTGAATCTGTAGATTGCTTTGGGTAGTATAGTCATTTTCACAATGTTGATTCTTCCAATCCAAGAACACGGTATATCTCTCCATCTGTTTGTATTATCTTTAATTTCTTTAATCAGTGTCTTATAGTTTTCTGCATACAGGTCTTTTGTCTCCTGAAGAAGGTTTATTCCTAGGTATTTTATTCTTTATGTTACAAAGGTAAATGGGAGTGTTTCCTTAATTTATCTTTCTGATTTTTCATCATTAGTGTATAGGAATGCAAGAGATTTCTGTGCATTAATTTTGTATCCTGCTACTTTACCAAATTCATTGATTAGCTCTGGTAGTTTTCTAGTAGCATCTTTAGGATTCTCTACGTATAGTATCATGTCATCTGCAAACAGTGACAGTTTTACTTCTTTTCTGGTTTGGAGTCCTTTTATTTTATTTTTTTTCTTCTCTGATTGCCATGGCTAGGAATTCCAAAAGTATGTTGAATAATAGTGGTGAGAGTGGGCAACCTTGTCTTGTTCCTGATCATAGTGGAAATAGTTTCAATTTTTCACCATTGAGAATGATGTTGGCTGTGGGTTTGTCATATATGGGCTTTATTATGTTGAGGTAGCTTCCTTCTATGCCCACTTTCTGGATACTTTTTATCATTAGTGGTGTTGAATTTTGTCAAAAGCTTTTCCTGCATCTATTGAGATGATCATATAGTTTTTATCCTTCAGTACATTAATATGGTGTATCACATTGATTGATTTGCATATATTGAGGAATCTTTGTATTCTTAGAATAAACGCCACTTGATCATGGTGTATGATTCTTTTAATGTGCTGTTGGATTCTGTTTGCTAGTGTTTTGTGGAGAATTTTTGCATCTGTGTTCTTCAGTTATACTGGCCTGTAGTTTTCTTTTTATGTGACATCTTTGTCTAGTTTTGCTATCAGGGTGATGGTGGCCTCATAGAAGGAGATTGGGAGTGTTCCTCCTTCTGCTATATTTTCAAAGAGTTTGAGAAGGACAGGTGTTAGATCTTCTCTAAATGTTTGATAGAATTCACCTGTGAAGCCATCTGGTCCTGGGCCTTTGGAAGATTTTTAATCAGAGTTTCAATTTCAGTGCTTGAGATCAGTATGTTCATATTTTCTATTTTTTCCTGGTTCAGTCTCAGAAGGTTATTCTTTTCTAAGAATTTGTCCATTTCTTTCAGGTTTTCCATTTTATTGGCATATAGTTGCTTGTAGTAATCCCTTATGATCCTTTGTATTTCTGCAGTGTCAGTTGTTACTTCTTTTTCATTTCTAATTCTGTTGATTTGAGCCTTCTCGCTTTCTTTTCTTAATGTGTGTGGCTACTGGTTTATCAGTTTTGTTTATCTTCTCAAAGAATCAGTTTTAGTTTTATTGATCTTTGCTATTGTTTCCTTCCCTTCTTTTTCTTTTATTTCTTATCTGATATTTATGATTTCTTTCCTTCTGCTAACTTTGGGGGTTTTTTGTTCTTCTTTCTCTAATTGCTTTATGTGTAAGTTTAAGTTGTTTACTTGAGATATTTCTTGTTCCTTGAGGTAGGATTGTATTGCTATAAACTTCCCTCTTAGAGCTGCTTTTCCTGTATCCCATAGGTTTTGGGCAATCATGTTGTCATTGTCATTTTTTTCTAGGTATTTTTTTTTTAACATCTTTATCGGAGTATAATTGCTTTACAATGGTGTGCTATTTTCTGCTTTATAACAAAGTGAATCAGTTATACATATATATATATATGTACCCATATTTCTTCCCTCTTGCATATCCCTCCCTCCCACCCTCTCTATTCCACCCCTCTAGGTGGTCACAAACCACCTAGCTTATCTCCCTGTGTTATGCGGCTGCTTCCCACTAGGTATCTATTTTACGTTTGGTAGTGTATATATGTCCATGCCACTCTCTCACTTTGTCACATCTTACCCTTCCCTCTCCCCATATCCTCAATTTCATTCTCTAGTAGGTCAGTGTCTTTATTCCCATCTTACCCCTAGGTACATCATGACTTCTTTTAAATTTTTCTTTTCTTAGATTCCATATATATGTGCTAGCATATGGTATTTGTTTATCTCTTTCTGACTTACTTCACTCTGTATGACAGACTCTAGGTCCATCCACCTCACTACAAATAACTCAATTTTGTTTCTTCTTATGGCTGAGTAATATTCCATTGTATATATGTGCCACTTCTTCTTTATCCATTCATCTGTTGATGGACACTTAAGTTGCTTCCATACCCTGGCTATTGTAAACAGAGCTACAATTAACATTTTGGTACATGACTCTTTTTGGATTATGGTTTTCTCAGGGTATATGCCCAGTAGTGGGACTGCTGGGTCATATGGTAGTTCTATTTGTAGATTTTAAAGGAACCTCCATACTGTTCTCCATAGTGGCTGTATCAATTTACATTCCCACCAACAGTGCCAGAGGGTTCCCTTTTCTCCACACCCTCTCGAGCATTTATTGTTTGTAGATTTTTTGAGGTGGCCATTCTGACCGGTGTGAGGTGATATCTCATTGTAGTTTTGATTTCCATTTCTCTAATGATTAATGATGTTGAGCATTCTTTCATGTGTTTGTTAGCAATCTGTATATCTTCTTTGGAGAAATGTCTATTTGTTTCTAGGTACTTTTTGATTTCCTCTTTGATTTCTTCAGTGATCTCTTGGTTATTTTGTAGCATATTGTTTAGTCTCCATGTGTTTGTACTTTTTACACTTTTTTTTCCTGTAATTTATATATAATCTCATAGGGCTGTGGTCAGAAATGATACTTGCTGTTATTTCAAATTTCTTAAATTTACCGAGGCTTGATTTGTTACCCAGGATATGATCTATCCTGGACAATGTTCCATGTGCACTTGAGAAGAAAGTGTATTTTTTTATTTTTGGATGGAATGTCCTATAGATATCAATTAAGTCCATCTGGTATAATGTGTCAATTAAAGCTTGTGTTTCCTTATTTATTTTCAGTTTGGATGACCTGCCCTTTGATGAAAGTGGAGTCCCTTTAGCACTTTAGTGACTTTATCCCCTAGTATTACTGTGTAACTGTCTATTTCCCTTTTCATGACTGTTAGCATTTGCCTTCTGTATTGAGGTGCCCCTATGTTGCATGCATAAATATATACAATTATTATATCTTCTTCATGGATTGATCCCTGATCATTATGTAGTATCCTTCTTTGTCTCTTGTAATAGTCTTTATTTTAAAGTCTATTTTGTCAGATATGAGAATTGCTACTACAGCTTTTTTAAAAAATTTCCATTTACATAGAATATCTTTTTCTGTCCCCTCACTTTCAGTCTGTATGTGTCCCTGGGTCACAAGTGGGTCTCTTGTAGACAGCATATATACGGGTCTTCTTTTTGTAACCATTCAGCCAGTCTGTGTCTTTTGGTTGGGGTATTTAATTCATTTACATTTAAGGTAATTATTGATATGTATGTTCCTATTACCATTTTCTTAATTGGTTTGGGTGTTTTTGTAGGTCTTTTCCTTCTCTTTTGTTTCCTGCCTAGAGAAGTTCCTTTAGCATTTGTTGTAAAGCTGGTTTGGTGATGCTGAATTCACTTTGTTCTTGCTTGTCTGTAAAAGTTTTAATTTCTCCATCAAATCTGAATGAGATCCTTGCTGGGTAGAGTAATCTTGGTTGCAGTTTTTTTTTCCCTTTCATCACTTTAAATATTTCCTGCCACTCCCTTCTGGCTTGTAGAGTTTCTGCTGAAAGATCAGCTGTTAACCTTACGGGGATCCGCTTATATGTTATGTGTTGCTTTTCTCTTGCTGCTTTTAATATTGTTTCTTTATATTTAATTATTGTTTGCTTGAGTAGTATGTGACTTGGCATGTTTCTCCTTAGATTTATCCTGTATGGGACTCTCTGTGCTTCCTGGACTTGTTTGACTATTTCCTTTCCCATATTAGAGAAGTTTTCAACTATAATATCTATAAATATTTTCTCAGTCCTTTTTTTTTTTTCTGTTCTTCTTCTGGGACTCCTATAATTTGAATGTTCATGCATTTAGTGTTGTTCCAGAGGTCACTGAGATTGTCCTCATTTCTTTTCATTCTTTTTTCTTTATTCTGCTCAGTGACAGTTATTTCTAGTATTCTATCTTCCAGGTCACTTATCTGTTCTTGTGCCTCAGTTATTCTGCCTTTGATTCCTTCTGGAGTACTTTTAACTTCATTTGTTGTGTTCTGTTTAATTCTTCTAGATCCTCATTAAACGTTTCTTGTATTTTCTTCCTTTTATTTCCAAGATTTTTGTTCATCTTTAGTATGATTACTCTGAACTCTTTTTCAGGTAGACTACCTATTTCCTCTCCATTTGTTTGGTGTGGTGCGTTTTTATCTTGCTCCTTCATCTGCTGAATATTTTCCTGTCTTCTCATTTTGTTTAACTTACTGTGTTCGGGGTCTCCTTTTCATAGGCTGCAGGTTCATAGTTCCCGTTTGTTTTGGTCTCTGCTCCCAGTGGGTGATGTTGGTTCAGTGTCTTGTGTAGGCTTCCTGCTGGAGGAGACTGGTGCCTGTGTTGTGATGGTGGGGCTGGATCTTGTCCTTCTGGTGGGCAGGGCTGCATCTGGTGATGTTTCTTTCAGGTGTCTGTAAGCTCAGTATGACTTTAGGCTCATGTCTGCTAATTGGTGGGGTTGTGTTCCTGTCTTGCTAGTTGTTTGACATGGAGCACTGGATCTTGGTGGACATTGGGTGGACCTGGGTTTTAGTGTTGAGACGGAGATCTCTGGGAGAGCTCTTGCCAATTGATATTACATGGGCCTGGGAGGTCTCTGGTGGTCCAATGTCCTGGACTTGGCTCTCCCACGTTGGAGGTTCAGGTCCGAAATATAGCCAGAGCACCAAGACACCGCCCGCCTCAAGGCTTGGAAGAAAAGGAAGAAAAGAAACCAAACAGATAGTACCCCAAACCAAATGGTAAAAGCAAAACTAAACAGACAAAATCACACAAAGAAACATGCACACACACACTCATAAAAAGAAAACAAACAAGCAAAAACCAAAACAACAACAACAAAATCTAAAAAAGAGAAAAAAAAAGGAACAGACGGAACTGTAGGACAAACGGTAAAAGCAAACCTAAACAGACAAAATCACACAAAGCAATATACACACACACACTCACAAAAAGAGAAGAATAGAAATAAAATTTTTAAATTTAAAAAATAATAAATTAAAAAAGGTAAGAGAGCAACCAAACCAATAAACAAATCCACCAACAATAACAAGCACTGAATAATAAACTAATATAAACATAAAATCAAAAACAAATCAGACGCAGAAAGCAAACCCCAGATCTACAGTTGCTCCCAAAGTCCACCATCTCAATTTTGGGAACTTTCACTGTCTATTCAGGTATTCCACAGATGTAGTGTTTATGAAGTTGATGTGGGGATTTAATCTGCTGCTCCTGAGGCTGCAAGGAGAAATTTCCCCTTCTTTTCTTTGTTTTCACAGCCACTGGGCTTCAGATTTGATTTTGGCCCCAACTCTGCTTGGAGGCTGCCCTCAGGCATCTGTTCCCTGCCCAGACAAGAGAGGGTTAAAGCAGCAGCTTATTAGGTCTTCCTTGCTCACTCAGGCTTGGGAAAGGGAAGGGTACAGTAGTCCTAATTGGAATGCAGGGCAAGCCTGGGGCAGCAGAGGCTGACATGACATTGCAGCAGCCTGAGGCTCACCATGTATTCTCCTGGGGAAGTTGTCCCTGGATGATGGGACCCTGGCAGTGGCATGCTGCACAGGCTGCCACGGGTGTGTCAGTAGCAGACAAGCATCTAAGGCTGGTGAGTGATGGTCAGCACCAATCCTCTGTGCAGGAATCTCTCCACTTTACCTTCTGCACCCCTGTTGCTGTGCTCCCCTCTGTGGCTCTGAAGTTTCCTCCCCTCCCACATACATCCCCACCAGTGAAGGGGCTTCTTAGTGTGTGGAAACTTCCTCCTTCACAGCTCCCTCCCAGAGGTGCAGGTCCCATCCTTATTCTTTTGTCTCTGATTTTTTTCTTTTTTTCTTTGGCCCTATCCAGGTATGTGGGGATTTTTTCTTTTTTCTTTTTTTTCCTTTGGGGAAGTCTGAGGTCTTCTGCCAACATTCAGTAGGTGTTCTGTAGGAGCTGTTCCACATGTAGATATATTTTTGATGTATTTATGGAGAGGAAGGCGATGTCCACATCTTACTCCTCCACTGTCTTAAAGGTTGGAGTAGATTTCTTGTATTGATTAATGTAATAAGTTGATACAGGGGACTGATTTTGATTATCTTGAATTTGTGTTCTAAAGAAACTTAAGGCAAAACTGGAGACATTCTAGAAAGCAGTGTTAGGACCTCCAGCCTATATGCTGACCCAATGTATATATTATCAACTTGCTGTCAGAAATTAAGGAGACCACTTCCAGCTTCTGTACAAAGATAAAAGAATTAACAAGGTCACAGAAATATTTACACTCTGACTATAGAGAAGAAAATTAAATATCAACACAAAGATTTCCATGCTGCACAAATTCCTTCTCCACCTAAAACCACTTTTAATGCAAAACATTAGAAAACACACACACACACACACACACATACACACACACACAAGATGATAACACTAAATGAAAAATCATGTTATTTTGGTAAAAATATTATTATTTAATTATTTTTTCTGTTTTCTCCATATTTTGCTTGCTCTAAAAGAAAAATAGTACTTTTAATTTAAATGATTCTATCTCTAGTAAGCCACTTAGCTTCTCTAAGCATTAGACAATCATTTTAAAGGAAGGGAAAATTATACTTGCTTTATCAGTCAGAAAAGTCTGGTTGTGTTATGGCAACAAATGACCCCAATGTCTTAGTGACTTGTAATGACAAATATGTATTTCTTGCTCACTTTGCATTTTGATCCCAGGACATGTAGTGATGGAGCTGATCATTGCAGTTTCTCAGAGCTCCACACTGATGAAGCAGCAACTGTCCTGAACATTAGTAGTCACTTGCCAGAAGGAAAGAAGACTACAGAGAAGCATGACATGGCACCAAAATGACATATGTTACTTCTCTCCTTGGTTTATTGACCAAAAACTAATCCAAGGTCCTCACCAAATCTCAAGTAGGCAAGGTAATGCAATACTATCACATGTCCAGAAGGAAAGAGAGAGAATTATTTATGAGGAACACTCTTAACTGTCACCCCTGCTCTATCATCTTCACTGGACATTGTGAGGATCAGAGGAGATAACTATATGAAAAGATTTTACAAATTATAAACTATTATATAAACATAAGATATAGTAATGATATAATAAGTATAATTACTAAAAAATTAGAAAAATGTGGGACTCTGGATTAGATTTCATTTACTGAAAATTTGGAATACCTTGTGGGCTGAAAAAAATGTTAAGAACAACATACCTTATATACTTGTGGTCTTATATTTTTATTGTGATATGTATAAACTTTCTTTCCCACTTTGTGCACTTAATAGTAACTCATGTTCATATTCCCATCCTTCTGATTAATTAGGACCAACAACTGACTACATTTTCCTATTAATTTTTCCATCATGAGAGTTTCATAACGTTGACTATAACAGCTGGCATTTTATCCTTTGTTTCACTTTGCAATTTTTACTTTCTACTTCTATACATTTTCTCACATATGTTAATGTGAAGCTCACATAGAAAATGAGGAACAAGTAACAAACAGAGGTTAAGACTTTGTAATAGTTGATTTTCCTGTGGTTAAAAATGGTACAAGATGCTGAGCAAATTCAAAAGCCATTTGAATTTCACTTCCTCAGTTGAGGAGTAGGAAAGTATGCTGTTCTTAAAGAGATATGGTATTACCACACTGAAACCCCCCAGGTTATGAATTAGATTTTCCATAAGTCTAAGAGTTAGGAGCAAGAGAGAGAAAGAGAGAGAGAGAGAGAGAGAGAGAGAATAAATTCTTTGAAATTCTCTAGTTGTAATCTACATTCTCATGCAGCCTGCCCATATGTCATTTTTCTGACACCTGCTGTTTCCATTAACCAGATTTGTACTTTTTTGGGCTAGCCTGAGTAGCTTTCTCCACTTTTCATTTTGTTTTCTCTTTGTAAGTGACCACAATTTTTAGGCACCCCCATAAGCTTTACTGTATTTTTTCTGTTATAGCTTTGTGATATGTTCTTTTTGATTCACAACTTATCTTGTAAATATACACAAGTAGTCCACCTCTCATAACTTACTGGACATTATCTTAAATCAATCAACACATATGTGTTGGATACCTGCTCCATGCATACACTGGTTAGTCCATGAGAAGAATGTAAGTGCAAACAGGCATCCCTTGGTCTTTTGGATAAATCAAGTATATAATGGGATTAGTTATAATATTAAACACAGGTGCTATTTTAGGGCAGCTATTATTTATTCTAAATGATATTAAGCAATTTTACTTTCTGTGTCAATTAACCTTCACAGTGACTGATAAGAATATATCACTCTCTTTTGTTTTTTTTTTTAACCTATAAGGATACGTTTGGATTGCTAAAGAAATTTGCTCCATATCACATATTATTACATGGCAGAGGCTGGAAATCAGTTCTGAAATCCAGACTCTATGTAAAGATCAAAGCTTGGGGACTGATATTTCAGACCTAAGAACAGGCATTCATACATTAAGATTAAAAAGTGTAATATTAAAGAATAATTTAATTCAATGATACTAGAGGCATCACAATCCAGTTTCTGATTGACAAGCATGTACTAAAAATAGTAAATGATATTGTTTGTTCATATGTCCAAAGAGAACAGAGAGATCACAATGATTTGGAATTTGCTGTACAGACTTTGTGAGGATTTTATTAATCTTACCATAAGTGGTCCCATCACTGAGGTGAATCAGACAACTATACTGCGACTATGCTAGGTTCAGGAAAAATTCATTTTTTTCTTCTTCTCATTTATCTGTCGTTCAACCTTATGCAAGCTTTTTATGTCATCTGAGCTTGTGCTTCCTTGTTTGTAAACCAGAAGTAATATTGTTCACTCTATCTACTACACAGACTTGACGAGATAATAGATGTGAAAACTGGAAATGCTTAAACTATAGTGCAGAGTCTTAACAATTTGATTGTTAAGTATTAACAATTTGACCTGATGATTTTTTTTAAACATCTTAATTGGAGTATAATTGCTTTACAATGTTGTGTTAGTTTCTGCTGTATAACAAACTGAGTCAGCTATATGTATACATATATCCCTATATCCCCACCCTCTTGTGTCTCCCTCCCACACTCCCTATCCCACCCCAACAGGTGGTCACAAAACACTGAGCTGATCTCCCTGTGCTATGCAGCTGCTTCCCACAAGCTACCAATTTCACATTTGATAGTGTATATATGTCAGTGCTATTCTGTCACTTTGTTCCAGCTTACACTTCCCCTTTCCCCATGTCCTCAAAGTCCATTCTCTACATCTGCATCTTTATTCTGGTCCTGCTCCTAAGTTCATCAGAAACTTTTTTTTTTTTTTAGATTCCATATGTATGTGTTAGCATATGGTATTTGCTTTTCTCTTTCTCACTTCACTCTGTATGAAAGACTCTAGGTCCATCCAGCTCACTACAAACAAGTCAATTTTGTTTCTTTTTATGGCTGAGTAATATTCCATTGAATATATGTGCCATGTTTTCTTTAGCCATTCATCTGTCAATAGACACTTAAGTTCCTTCCATATCCTGGCTATTGCAAATAGTGCTGCAATGAACATTGTGGTACATGACTCTTTTTGAATTATGGTTTTCCCAGGGTATATGCCCAGTAGTGGGATTGCTGGGTCATATGGTAGTTCTATTTTTAGATTTTTAAGGAATCTCCATACTGTTCTCCATAGTGGCTGTATCAATTTAAATTCCCACCAACAGTGTAAGATGGTTCCCTTTTTTCTACACTCTCCCGAATTTATTGTTTGTAGATTTTTTGATGATAGCCATTCTAACCAATGTGTAAGGTAATACCACATTGTGGTTTTGATTTGCATTTCTCTAATGATTAGTGATGCTGAACATACTATCATGTGTTTGTTTGCAATCTGTATATCTTCTTTGGAGAAATATCTGTTTAGGTCTTCTGCCCATTTTTGGATTGGGTTTCTTGTTTTTGTGATATTGACCTGCATGAGCTGCTTTAATATTTTGTAGATTAATCCTTTGTCAGTTGCTTCATTTACAAATATTTTCTCCCATTCTGAGGGCTGTCTTTTCATCTTGTTTAAAGATTCCTTAGCTGTGCAAAAGCTTTTAAGTTTCCTTAGGTTCCATTTGTTTATTTTTGTTTTTATTTCCATTTCTCTAGGAGGTGGGTCAAAAAGGATTTTGCTGTGATTTATGTCATAGAGTGTTCTGCCTATGTTTTCCTCTAAGAGTTTTATAGTGTCCAGACTTACATGTGGTCTTTAATCCATTTTGAGTTTATTTTTGTGTATGGCATTAGGAAGTGTTCTAATTTCATTCTTTTACATGAAGCTGTCCAGTTTTCCCAGCACCACTTGTTGAATAGGCTGTCTATTCTCCATTGTATATTCTTGCCTCTTTATCAAAGACAAGGTGACCATATGTGCGTGGGTTTATCTCTGGGCTTTCTATCTTTTTTTTTTTTTTTTTTTGCAGTACACGGGCCTCTCACTGTTGTAGCCTCTCCTGTTGTGGAGCACAGGCTCCAGATGTGCAGGCTCAGCGGCCATGGCTCATGGGCCTAGCCACTCCTCGGCATGTGGGATCTTCTTGGACCACGACACAAACCCATGTCCCCCACATCAGCAGGCGGACTCTCAACCACTGCACCACCAGGGTAGCCCCTGGGCTTCTATCTTGTACCATTGATCTATATTTCTGTTTTTGTGCCAGTACCATTCTTTCTTGATTACTGTAGCTTTGTAGTATCGTCTGAAGTCAGGGAACCTGATTCCTCCAGCTCCGTTTTTCTTTCTCGTGACTGTTTTGGCTATTCAGGGTCTTTTGTGTTTCCATACAAATTTTAATCTTTTTTATTCTAGTTCTGTGAAAAATGCCACTGGTAGTTTGATAAGGATTGCATTGAATCTGTAGATTGCTTTGGGTAGTATAGTCATTTTCACAGTGTTCATTCTTCTAACCCAAGAACGTCATATATCTCTCCATCTGTCTGTATCATCTTTAATTTCTTTTGTCAGTGTCTTACAGTGTCTTATAGTTTTATGCATACCAGTCTTTTGTCTCCTTAGGTAGGTTTATTCCTAGGTATTTTATTATTTTTGTTGCAAAGGTAAATGGGAGTGTTTCCTTAATTTCTCTTTCAGATATTTCATCATTAGTTTCTACGAATGCAAGAGTTTTCTGTGCATTAATTTTGTATCCTGCAACTTTACCAAATTAATTGATTAGCTCTAGTAGTTTTCTGGTGCATCTTTAGGATTTTGTTTTGTATAATATCATGTCATCTGCAAACAGTGACAGTTTTAATTCTTCTTTTCAGATTTGTATTCCTTTTATTTCTTTTTCTTCTCTGATTGCCATGGCTAGGACTTCCATAACGTTTTTAAGTAATAGTGGCAAGAATGGACATCCTTGTCTTTTCCTGGTCTTAGAGGAAATGCTTTCAGTTTTTCACCACTGAGAATGATGTTTCCTGTGGGTTTGTCATATATGACCTTTGTTATGTTGAGGTATGTTCCCTCTATTCTCACTTTCTGGAAAGTTTTTATCATAAATTGTGTTGAATTTTGTTAAAAACTTTTTCTGCATCTATTAAGATGATCATTTGTTTTTTATTCTTCAGTTTGTTAATATGATGTATCACATTGATTGATTTGCATATATTGAAGAATTCTTGCATCTCTGAAATAAATCTCACTTGGTCATGGTGTATGATTCTTTTAATGTGTTGTTGGATTCTGTTTGCTAGTAGTTTGTTGAGGTGTTCTGCATGTTTATTCATCAGTGATATTGGTCTGTAATTTTCTTTTTTTGTAGTATCTTTGTCTGGGTTTGGTATCAGGGTGATCATGACCACATAGAATGAGTTTGGGAGTGTTCCTTCTCCTGAAATTTTTTTTGAAGAGTCTTAAAATGATGGGTGTTAGCTCTTCTCTAAACGCTTGATATTTCACCTTTGAAGCCATCTGGTCCTGGACATTTGTTTATTGGAAGATTTTTTTTTAACATCTTTATTGGGGTATAATTGCTTTACAATGGTGTGTTAGTTTCTGCTTTGTAACAAAGTGAATCAGTTATACATATACATATGTTCCCATATCTCTTCCCTCTTGCATCTCCCTCCCTCCCACCCTCCCCATCCCACCCCTCCAGGCTGTCACAAAGCACCGAGCCAATATCCCTGCGCCTTGCGGCTGCTTCCCACTAGCTATCTATCTTACTACGTTTGTTAGTGTGTACATGTCCATGACTCTCTCTCGCCCCATCACTGCTCACCCTTCCCCCTCCCCATAACCCCAAGTCCGTTCTCTAGGAGGTCTGCATCTTTATTCCTGCCTTACCCCTAGCTTCTTCATGACATTTTTTTTCTTAAATTCCATATATATGTGTTAGCATACGGTATTTGTCTTTCTCTTTCTGACTTACTTCACTGTGTATGACAGACTCTAGGTCTATCCACCTCATTACAAATAGCTCAATTTCGTTTCTTTTTGTGGCTGAGTAATATTCCATTGTATATATGTGCCACATCTTCTTTATCCATTCATCTGATGATGGGCACTTAGGTTGTTTCCATCTCCGGGCTATTGTAAATAGAGCTGCAATGAACATTTTGGTACATGACTCTTTTTGAATTTCGGTTTTCTCAGGGTATATGCCCAGTAGTGGGATTGCTGGGTCATATGGTAGTTCTATTTGTAGTTTTTTAAGGAACCTCCATACTGTTCTCCATAGTGGCTGAACCAATTCACATTCCCACCAGCAGTGCAAGAGGGTTCCCTTTTCTCCACACCCTCTCCAGCATTTATTGTTTCTAGATTTTTTGATGATGGCCATTCTGACTGGTGTGAGATGATATCTCATTGTAGTTTTGATTTGCATTTCTCTAATGATTAATGATGTTGAGCATTCTTTCATGTGTTTGTTGGCAGTCTGTATATCTTCTTTGGAGAAATGTCTATTTAGGTCTTCTGCCCATTTTTGGATTGGGTTGTTTGTTTTTTTGTTATTGAGCTGCATGAGCTGCTTGTAAATTTTGGAGATTAATCCTTTGTCGGTTGCTTCATTTGCAAATATTTTCTCCCATTCTGAGGGTTGTCTTTTGGTCTTGTTTGTGGTTTCCTTTGCTGCACAAAAGCTTTGAAGTTTCACGGTTTCAATCTCAGTGCTTGTGATTGGTCTGTTCACATTTTCTATTTCTTCCTAGTTCAGTCTTGGAAGGTTATACATTTCTAAGAATTTGTCCATTTCTTCCAGGTTGTCCATTTTATTGGCATAGAGTTGCTTGTCATAGTCCCTTAGGAGTTGTATTTCTGAGATGTCTGTTGTAACTTCTCCTTTTTCTTTTCTAATTGTATTGAATTGAGTCCTCTCCCTATTTTTCTTGATGAGTCTGGTTAAAGTTCTATCAATTTTGTTTACCTTCCCTAAGAACCATCTTTTAGTTTTATAGATCTTTGTTATTGTTTTCTTTGTTTCTATTTCATTTATTTCTGTTCTGATTTTATTATTTCTTTCCTTCTACTAATTTTGGGTTCTGTTTATTCTTCTTTCTCTAGTTTCTTTAGGTGTAATTTTAGATTGTTTAATTGAGTTTTCTTTTGTTTCTTGAGGTAGAATTATATTGCTATAAACTTCCCTCTTAGAACTTCTTTGTGTGCATCCCATAGGTTTTGGATCATCATGTTTTCATTGTCATTTGTTTCTAGGTATTTTTGATTTCCTCTTTGATTTCTTCAGTGATCTCTTGGTTATTTAGTAGTGTATTGTTTAGCCTCCATGTGTTTATATTTTTTACAGTTTTTTTTTCCTGTAATTGATATCTGGTCTTGTACCGTTGATAATGATTTGATGTTATTAACAATTCGGCACTGATTCATAAGTGATATGGAACTACCTCATTGTTTACACTATGTTAGCTTTTCCAAAAAGAGGAAATAGTGTTCTATGTTGTGATAAGACAATATTAAAACCAAGGAGAAACCTTGCTCCCTATGAGCTATTCCTTACATTTCCACTTGTCCATAGAGTTATCTTTCATTTCTGGTTTCAGAGGGTAATCTTTAAACACAAATCTGACTGAAATACCTCTAAAGTCTGAATGATTGGTTGTGGTTTGTACTCCAGTTGCCAGAATTTCTCTGGCATATTGTTGATTCTCAAGTTTTGAACGAATTAATATAGATATGTATAAGTAGCTAAAAAGTTCGAAGAATGTTTGGCTGGCTGGTTGGATGACATTAGGAGTGGTTCATACACAGAAGCTGAGTCCATGGTTCCTCCCTTCCTCCCTTTCTCCCTCCCTCCCTCCCTCCCTTCCTTCCTTCCTTCCTTCCTTTCATTCATTAAAAAGTGTTGGTTGCTCAGCTCAGGATAGCCATCATGATAGATAGAATGATGTATGCAACACAGGTCTTGTTCAAAAAATATAAACCCTAGCACAGAAAAATATATAATCCAAAATATAAATACAGATGAGTCTTGAGGGAAATGTGGATTAATATGAATCAAAATTCAAAAAAGTTATAAATTTTTTTGAAGGAAGAGATGAATCAAAGACAGTTTTATAAAAAGGTTATATTATATGATGGAATACTGTGGGTGTGAAGGTTTGAAGGGGGAGGGAGTGCAAAATCATGTTGGCCCAAATCCACTTGTGCTGAAGAAGATATTTGGCAATGTATGATGGTTCCTTGCCCATATGTGATCTTCCTTGCCTTTATATTAGTCAGCTAACTTCTGAAATGCTCTCCTATCTCATGGTCACACATTATAGTGGTGAGAAGACTTATGCCTGGGTTTTGTGTGAAACATTTCACAACTGCATAGTATATGGTCTGCATTTTACTCAATGTATTTAAGCCTCACCAGACTCGTGTATAAAATGAGAATTACAATGCTTACTTTGTAGGAACACAGTGCCAGACTTACAGTTCAAGCTCAAGGCATGTTTGTCTAATGAATGAATAGGTATCATAAATGAAATTCAAGAACATCTGGGAATACATGTGTGTACAGGGAAATTAGATAACTCTGAAGCATTCTTCAACTCTTTGCTTCTAATTAGTGTTACTTTTTAAATTTTGTTGTGTAAGATGGGAATATTTTGACATTTGGGAAAGAGGGCCAGGAGAGATAAAGCAGAGAGGAAGGTTGTACAAAAAGGCAATACTTAGTTACTTTTACATCATATTTGAGAGTTCATTTGAGTGCTTCCTCAAACTCATTATCTTACAACATCCTCACAGTATCTTTGACAGGGAGACCTATATGTTTGACACAGTACAGAAATTTCACTGATGAGATACATATTCCATACTGGGGTTTGATATAGAAGCACACATTTTCAGATATATCACACCTTAATATATATAGCAATTACACGGATGATCTACTATCCCTGAACTAAAATTACTCTGTCTATAAATAATCTGCAATTTGGCAGGATTTTGCAGATGCCTTAGTGCCCTCCTCATTATGTGTGTGTGTGTATGTGAGCATGCACACATTTATTTTCAACATTTGCATTTTTTATTGACTCTTCACAGTTTTTGGCAAGTTGAAGGGCTTGTGATGGTTAGGGAAAATGGGTTAGTATTACAGTTGGCTTGCATGGAATACCTATGCCAAAGATAAATTTACACTGTTTAGTTTCCGAGCTGTCATTCTCCAGTGGATGGTCATCACTCTCAAGTACGCTTGGCTAGTGAAGGAAATTATTTGAACTGTGTTGGAGACCTCAGTCAATGGTCCAGTAATCATACTGCTACTTTCATTCTAAATGAACCATCTCAAATAACTTTATCACATGGAATTCCTTTCTCTTAAGTGATTTCTTTTAATAAGATAGTGTACCCACTGAGAATCACTACCATATCATATCCCCTGTTCACATAACACTTCTCAATGCACTGTGACCAGTCCCTACCCCAGGGACTGTGCAGAGAAACATCAGTCATCCATAAAACAGCCAAGAACACCAGCTTTAAGGCCCTACCTGAGGAATCTTAGAGCTTTCCTATGACAGTATTTATGTCAGAATCAACTAGAAATCACCTCATATTATTGAGATTTTGATAAGCTCTTTGAGATAAAGAGTTAAATGCAAAAATATAAAGAGTTCTGACATGAATCTGGTTTAATGACTATAGATAAATAACTGGATCCTCAAATAAAAGTGTATTTTCCTTTTTAAAAAATCCATTAAATAAAATAAATTTCAAGTGTATTTTGAAAAACAAAATCACTATGAATATTGAGCTATTTCAATCATTATTTATTGTTTCAATATTCTCCCCCATGTGTGTGTTAACAGTATTATAATCTTTTATCCATATACATTTGTGTAGGTGTGTATGCTTTTATATATGTGTGCATGCATAAAGTTCTTAGGAAGAATATAATTTATCTAAGACTCCTAACTTGAAAGCTTGGCTTCTTTGCATTTTACATCTAATTATCACCAAGTCTGATAGAATTTACAAGTACAAAGATGTAAGAAAATGAATGTCTGCATGGTTAAGCAATCTCAAAATATTCTTAGTACAGGAAAATTACATGAAAGATATATATATATGTATACATACATATATATAGTGTGTGTATATATATATATATATACACACACATGTAATATGCATATACATAGTGTGTATATACATAGTGTGTGTATGTATACAAAGGTATATATATTATATTGTATGTATATCTCTCTATGTATCATATATATTATATGCGTATATAATTGGTATTATAATACATATGTATATATGTATTAATATGTATGTACATATATATTTGTGAATTTTTTCTTGCTTTAACATGCCTAGGGAATTTATATTTACATTAGTGTATCAAATGCTCTGAGGTATCCTGCAGTAAAGAAAGTCTTTTAGTGTTATTTAATCTGAAGTGGGAATTATTCAAAATTTTTTGACTCAGAGCTATTTTTCCATAGGCATGCGTAACCACAGTATGTTCTTGCAGAAGGAGTATTCTACTGTTCCTACTTTTAGAAATGTTAAATTAAACACTTTGTATAAAATTTCTAATTTACTCTTAAAACATATCCATGGGCTACTGTAGGGGATAGCTGTTATTTTTGCTAAGCAAAACCTTTTTACTGGCAAAATAATACATTGAATTTCCCTTGGGGGTAAAAAAAAACACTCCTTCCTACTGCCAACATCAACTTCAGGGGCAGGACATATGTGATTGAATAAGGTGCTTGAGATACAGCTTCAAACAAAATAGACAAAAACATTGCAGTGATAGAATGTACATACAAACAAATGTAGAAGTGAAATATAGAAAAGATCAAATGGTGACAAATGAAACAGAGAAAAAATAAAACATGGGTATGGGAATTGAATGGTAGAGGTTGGACAAGTTCTTTCATTACCCATAGTAATTTATGGAGAGGAAAAGGGATAATCAAAGTTCTAAGCTTCTTGTGGTATCCCCCCCAAAAAAATAGGGTTAAAATAATGATTGGTTCTGAGGTATCCATTCAGTAAGCATTTATTGAGTGGCTACCATATGCCAAGCACAGTTTAGATGTTGCAGATATGGTAATTAGCAAAACAAAGATCTCTGATCTCATGGATAGAGTGTTGTGTTGGAAAATATTTGAGAACTGGCTCTTCAAAAAAATTAAAGGAAGACCTAATTTGGAGCTTTCTGAACTTCTCTGATTTAGCCAACCTGCCAGGACCAGTTGCAAGCTACCACTTACATACAGAGTAGGAAAGAAATGTACACAATTAGATCTTGAATGAAAGTAAGAAGAGACTCAAGCATACCACTGCATGTATCTTATATTCAATCATGCAAATGTAAATGTACTAAATGGTAAGTTAACACATGCATTAGATGATGGCATGTGCTGGTAAATAAAAGAAAGCATAGCAGTGTAAAAAGAAATCAGAAAGCTGAAGGGAGGGGGAGGAGAGTACAGTCGTAAATAAGAAGGCTGAGATTGGCCTCACTTATAAGATGCCATTTCAGCAAAGATTTTAAGAAGGTTAGAGACATGGACAATCAGATGTAGAGGGCAAGAGTTTTCCAGGCATGAGGACACCTAGAGTACAGGTTCTAAAATGGACACACATTTGGCTTGTGTTGAGGGACAGCCTGCAAGTCATTATGCCTGGAATAGAACGAGTGAAGGGGAGATATTAGATGAGGCAGGGATTCAGATCATATGTAGTTTTATCGACCACAGAAATGGACATTAGATCTTATTCTCAGTTAAATTGGGAGCCATTTTAGAGTTTTGTGCACAGAGTGCTTAAAAGTCATGGTCTGTCATGACTCTTAAAGAATCATTCTTGTTGCTAGGCTGAGAATAAAGTAAAGGCAAAAAAAACAAAAACAAAAACAGGATTCATTCAAGTGGTTCAGACCAGGATGATAACGGTGGAGGTGGTGATAAGTAGTAGCTGGATTCAGAATACCTGTAGACAGGAGAGCCAACAGGGTTTCCTGATAGGTTAAAAGTATCCTGTGAAGGAAAAAGTGATTCTAAGGTTTTTGGCCTGAATAAAAGGAAATAAGTAGTTGTCATCAAATGGGATGGAGAAAATTTTGTGGTGGCAAAGTATGGGGGTGGGCAATGGGGCAGAACCAAGATGTCAGTTTTAGACATGTCAAATTTGAGATGTTTTTAGCACCCATTGCAGATATAAAGTAAGCAGTGTATATATGAGTCTGGAGTCTGGAAGAGAGGCCTGGGCTAAAGATAAATATTTGGAGTATTCTGTATATAGATGATTAAAAAGCCAAGTATCTGGAGAGGATTACTAAATGAATAAGGGCTAAGTAGAGGATTCTGCTCAAAAGACAGAAAAACAATGATCAGCGAGGTAGGATAAAAACCAGGAAACTGCAAGATCCTGGAAATCAAGCCTGTCAAGGCAGAAGGGAGACCAATTATTTCAAATGGATCTCGGAGGTCAAGTAGAATAAGGTCTAAGAACTGAACAATGGATCTAGCAATGTGGTAGTTATTGTTAATATTTACAAGAATCATTTCAATGGATGGAGGGTAAGGAAGCTTCTTAGTTGGTCCCAGAGAGATAATAGGGAAGAAGTGATATCAGGGCCGATTTTAGAGTGATCCTGTTGTTAATTAAGGAGAAAGCTGTGGGGCTTTTCCAGGTATATTCAGAGTTTGATTCTATATATTCAAAGCTATCCTCAAAAATGGCCAGCCCTGGAAAAGGGGAAGCTTTACCTACAGAGTAAAGCCGGGTGGCCTTATCTAGAATTTACACTTGAAACCCCCTTGTTCTCTTTTGTCTCTTGCTGATGGAGATGCAAGCAGAGTCAATTTACCAAAAGCACTGGAGAGCAGTGGTTAAGCTAATCAATATATTTCACTTTTCCAGTCCAATGATTAGGGAGCAAACCAGTGAGAGTTATGTTCCCATTTTTGGGTTACCTACTGTAGGAGAAATGTTCTTCTACTGCTGGAGTGAGTCTTTGGTGGTGCTTGTGATATCTAGTTATATAGTGATCTTATGCTTGCCTGGGTAGATCCTGGATGTGACAGAGGCCACCAAGTGGATCTGTCATAGAGCCAGGAGGTAGAGAGATGCAGAGCCTTCTTGTCATCAAGTCTTGAATCTAGTCATGCAGCACCCCCTAGATCTGGCCATTTCATTTACCTAAGCTAATAAGTTCCCTTTTTGGCTTAAGCCTGTTCAAGTCAGATTTTATGTGAGGTTTTTACCTGAGCCAGTAGGTATTATTACCACTGCATTGGTCCAGATGAGAAAACTAAGGCTTATTTTTCAGTGAATGACTAAATGCCCAAACTTACACAGCTAATGCATGAAACCAAGTATGTCTCAGGGCCACACCTTTTTCTTATTCTACTGTGGGAGGAAATAGCAGAATAAAAGAGATGAAAAACTAACTTCTTAAGAGTCTGCAATTGGATGGGACTTTCATAATTATTTTTCTGATCCTCTTATGAGGAAACTTCACCTTAGAGAAGGGAATAGCATGCTCAGAGTCAGAGGGAGAGGATTTAACCAGCAAAGGAGAAACTGTACTTGACTTTCAATTCTTGGTATTTGGTTTGCACCCAAACTTCAAGATTCTTTCAACTCCATGTGATACTGATAACAGAACAAACAAATAAATGAAAATAAATTTAAAAAAAACAGACAGTTTGACATTAGAGGTATTGAAGAAAGAGTGCCTGAATGGCACTTAAGAAGAAACTCTGGAAAATTTAATTAAGGCAAAAGGCCAATTAAAGTGTAATCCATATCTCCTCTACATTAGTGTTAAGAAGGTAGAGAAAATTACAATTGTTTAGGTAAATGGCTGAAGATAGTGGGTGTCATGGGAATCTGGGATTTTATTAAGAAAGCCAGTGAGGGGTAAATTCTACTAAATAGTGCTTCCTAAAGAAGAACTGATGCAAAAGGACCTAACTAGGGAGAGAAGACCGTGGTTCACTCTTAGCCTTAGCAGATGAGTTCATGACAATTTTAGGATGGGAACAGCAGGGAAAGTAGGTAAGATACATGAAAGGAGAAGTAAAATGTTGTTAATAGAAGCATATTACTATTTTCTATATACTAGTATTCTTCAGGATGTCCTGACATTACAAAACATCATATTATCTAGTCCATGCCTCAGAAAAAAAGAAGTAAATAAATAAACAGGTAAAGCAACAAACAGGAGGAACACATAGTCATCTAATATAAAGATATGAAACAGGTCTTACTGATCACAACTTACTTCACTTATAAGTGAAGTGTACTTATAAGTACAGTATAACATTGAAAAGTCACACCTTTTCCCTTTTTTCTATATTTTTAGGTACCACCTTAGCTGTTCACATGGTCAGCTCCTCTATTGAAAAATCTACTGAAATGTCAGCTCTTCAGAGTAGACATCACTGGTCATCCTTATTTCAAATAGCACACAAAGGAACGTATATAACAAAACAGAAAAGGACTCACAGATATAGAGAGCAGACTAGCAGTTACCAGAGGGAAGGGGAGAAGGGCAAAATAAGGGATTAAAAGATACAAACCACTATGTGTAAAATAAATAAGTGAAAGGATATACTGTAGAGCACTGAGAAATATAGCCATTATTTTACAATAAGTTTAAATGGAACATAATCTATGAAAAAAATTTAGTCACTATGTTGTACACCTAAAACTAATATAATATTGTAAATGAATCAACTTCAATTAAAAAAAAATTAAAAGTGGCCTGGGAAGAGGGGAAAAATATAGCACTCTCTAGGGCTTCCCTGGTGGCGCAGTGGTTGAGTCTGCCTGCCACTGCAGGGGATATGGGTTCGTGCCCCGGTCCAGGAAGATCCCACATGCTATGGAGCGGCTGGGCCCTTGAGCCATTGCTGCTGAGCCTGTGCGTCCGGAGCCTGTGCTCCGCAACGGGAGAGGCCACAAAGGTGAGAGGCCCGCGTACTGCAAAAAAATTTTAAAAAATAGATAAAAAATAGCACTCTCTAATCCCCATCTCTGTGACTTTCTTTTTATTTACCCTTTGGTATTATACTTCAGAACACTTACCTCTGCTTGAACTTAAATAATGTCATCAATCTGTTGTTTTCCTTTAACATATGTTGACCCCTTCCACCCCTAGAATATGAACTCAGAACTCAGTAGTCTTATTTACTACTATATCTCCAGAACCTAAAATGAGTATATGTCAATAAATATTTTTGAATAACAATGAATTAGCATTAACTTTTAAATGGTAGAGTATTTTGTTCTGATCTGCTACTTGTGTTTTCTCCTGATAATAATGGGAGATTTCTTACAATTAGCTTTGATAGGGATTTCTCATTCATTGCAATGAAGAGTATTCCATTACATAAATGTAACATAATATACTTAACAACTTCCCTCTGGGTAGATCTTTTTTTTTTTTTTAATAAATTTATTTATTTTATTTATTTATTTTTGGCTGAGTTGGGTTTTCATTGCTGCGTGCGGGCTTTCTCTAGTTGTGATGAGCAGGGGCTACTCTTCGTTGTGGTGTGTGGGCTTCTCATTGCTGTGGCTTCTCTCGTTGAGGAGCATGGGATCTAGGTGCGCAGGCTTCAGTAGTTGTGGTGCACAGGTTCGGTAGTTGTGGCTCGCAGGCTCTAGAGCACAGGCTCAGTAGCTGTGGGGCACAGGCTTAGTTGTTCTGTGGCATGTGGGATCTTGCCACACAAGGGCTCAAACCTGTTGTCCCCTGTATTGGTGGGTGGATTCTTAACCACTGTGACACCAGAGAAGCCCTGGGTAGATCTTCTAATCTTTTATCGTTAGGAAAAAGAGAGTTGCAATGAATCTCATTTTTAAGCATTTTGTAATTACATGTGAGTCTATTTATAGAAAAATGTTTAAAAATGAATTTCTGGTTAAAAAATTATGGGTATTTGATAATTGTCATTTTGCCATCCAATGGAGATTGTAATAAACTCTCACTAGCAATAAAGGGGAGTGTCCAACTCCTTGCCATTATACTGTTATCAAGTGCTTTTGCTCCTTTGCAATCTGAGAAGTGGAAAATGATGTATCCTTGTAGCTTTATTTATTTATTTTTAAATCTTTTTATGTCTTATGTCTAGCTGTGTTTGCTCTTGTGTGAAATTTTGTTTTACTGATTATTCTAATGAACTGTTGGGATTTTCTTATTAACTTTTATTAACTGTACATTAAGAGAACAAG
Source organism: Stenella coeruleoalba (assembly GCF_951394435.1). Classification (NCBI taxonomy): domain Eukaryota; kingdom Metazoa; phylum Chordata; class Mammalia; order Artiodactyla; family Delphinidae; genus Stenella; species Stenella coeruleoalba. The sequence continues at coordinate 39,765,125 of NC_137149.1, read as the reverse complement.
ACCTTCACTTGTAATATGTGCTGTAAACTTTTTATCCAAGTCATGTTTGCATTTTTACTTTATTTTTGCCTTACACAATGCTTATATTATGTATATTGTCATTTTAAAAATGTTATGGCTTCTAGCTTTCATCATTATAAAAAATATATTTTCCAAAAAACACCTAAGAAAAAAATCTTCCTTAAGTTCTTATCTTTTTTAGATCACTTAAATTCCTAACTCATTCTGGATATTTTTCCTTTTTACTTCTATATAAAACATCTTATGCATTTTACTTTACACCAGAAACTTGAGAAAGGAAGGCATAGTCTCTCTTTTCGGGGATTAGAATTTAACGACATCAGAATAACTATATAGGTGTTGTTGTTGTTGTTGTTGTTGTTTATATATTGTTCCTATGTCAAGCACTAAAGAAAGTGAATTAAATGGATAATATATTTCTATTTACTTTCCTGTCATTTCCTATAGTTTTCCTATGTTAATGATGATATATCTTAAACTATTCATTAAATATATATTTAAAATGCCTTGATCTGTATTAGAACTGTAAGCTTTATCCATAAATGACCCTAGTTTTTCTTTATTTCTTGTTTAGCTCATTTTTGAATGATATTTAGATTTTAATCCACCCTTTCATCTATATTTTCTCAGTATAAAATTGCCCGTCCTTTTATTTTTCAACTTCTCTAAGTCAAGTTATAGTCATATCCTTTTCCTTTGTAATCTTATGTGATATTCTTTGTATATAAATAGGCAATTAGTCTTAATTTTATCTCATAATTTATGTGACACTTTCTGCTTTTACTGCTCCTTTTTACAATCCTTTACTACGTGAAGTGTATTTTTTTTATTTATGTATGTGTTCCTTGATAATTTAGAATTATGTTCCGTTAATTGCTCTTCTTAATGTTACTTTTATAACTACAACTTTATATAAATTCTTGCTATTTCACTGATTTACACAGCAACTATTGAATCTTCACAATGAGCAATAATAAGGTTACAACACTAGTGTCTTCATTTAGTTTCTCTCAGAAGCAGATCTTGAAGCAAGGATTTCAAGTGTAATGTCGCTCATTTGGAAGGTAATGGTAGGAAAGTGGGGGAGGAAGAAAGGCACTAAGGTGGTATTATCAAACCAGCTCCCACCATGGGTGACTGGAGTGAAATCTTGCTGTGAAATTCTTAGGACCAGTGCAAAACACTTCTCAGAATCATCTCATCTGAAGGTAAGGGAACTGTGGGGATTATAAGCCAATCCACAATGGTGATTTTTTGAGGGCTGCTCTGAGGGTTGATAATTTCCCTGCACTTCTGGCTTTTCTCACAGAGGAAGTAACATCAATAACTGAGAAAACCTAGGACAAAGAAGTGCAGGTACTCAAAGTTGGAATTTTCTGCCCTAAAATTGAAAGGGATTAGAGATAATGATGGAACAGTCATAACATCTACTACAGCCCTACCATCCTGTCATCACACGGCTTTACTCATGTCCCATGTCAAATTCCTGTCAACAGTTATTTGAGGTGGTAACCTGTCACAAGATTTTTTTTTAAAAGGAAGTCTTACAAAAGAAGACTTGATAGGAGAAGCTCTAATTCCAACTGCTAAAAGCTGGTCTTAGAGTCTTGATTTTTGTACATCTTCTCCTGCCTCTACCACCTGTCCTAGATTTCATTTATCGACATTTCTACTCCTCTCTGGCTTTGATGACCTTATTAGGTTGTGGTTGCTACAACTGCTCCTTTACTACTATCATAGGACAGAACATGGAGGCAAGAGGTACCCCCAGAAATTCCTTGAATCCCATACTTACTGATCCCTATAACCCTATATAACAGCAACATTATCTTCTCGTGATTATTGAGGTCAATTAACTTTACCAATTATAATAACTCCTCTTTTTCTATTTTTTTTCTTTTTGCCTGTTAGTTTACTAGCATGCAGATCACATGGTGAGAGACATAGTAGAATTCCCACTGTATCTCTGGAAAAAGCATCCTACTGCCTGTGAAACTAGACCTCTAGAGTCCAGCAAAACCTAAAGCTGGAAGTAGTAGGCACAGAAAACACATATTGCCCAAGATGGTCACTGAGAGTGATGACGTGTGAGGTCACTCCTACCTTCTACCTCTTGGATTCTGGACCTTATTTACCTACTGCAGGACCAACATCATATCATGGCTTTTGGTTAAAATATACATCAAATATTGAAGGACATCACTTCAGACCCATAGGGTACCATACCTGAGCTGGCATCTTAGTTATATCCTGAAGAGTCTATCCCAGTGTTCCCGGTGGATGGCAGCAGGCTGGTGATAGAGTGAATGGAAGAACTGGTGGATCCTGTGCTCATGTCCAAGTGTCACACTACCTTGTTGCTGTAAGTCAGTCCCTCAGTCTGAGATAGTATTATGCAAAATCCCATGACAATAACCTAGTGACCTTTTACATACTGATGCTGGTCAAGGCATTCAGAATAAGGAGGAAAAATCCATTCGCAGAATAGTTGTCAATCTCAGTAATTATGAAATAGACTCCCTACAGGTAAAAAACATCCAGTGAAATCAACTTGCTGCTCAGTGGCTGGTTAGTTAGTCTTCTGGAAAAGTTGATGCCATATCACAACATCAGTTTTTGTCTCTGCTGCTAATGGGTTGGGCATTTAGTAGTGGCAGTAACTAAATCAGCTGTTAAATCCATGCACTATCTCCACCCATGCCACCGTAGCTTCTCCATGCAAGGGGTAGCTGAGGAGAGAGGCTGGCTAATCCTCACAGATGACAGATGAGGCCAGCTGTCTCCCTGGTTATTCAGTGCCTCCATTGCTGTGACCTCTCAGGTTGGAGTGCCTAAAGATCTGCACACTTAGCATTCACCCTTGAAGTACCATCTGTATGCCTCTTGCTCTAAAATCTTTTTCTTCCATCTTTTAATCTTGTTCCTTTAAGGACACTGGCCAAAAAAACAAGACATTTATCACTGTCTATAAGTCCATATATATTCTTCACCCAGGCCACTTCTCTCTGTACATCAAGTTGATGAATAGAGGCTTAATGTTTATAGCTCTGCCCTGTAGGAGGATTTTACTCATCCGTGTCTTTCAAAGCCACTTTTGAATGAAGCTGTAGTGCCACTGAGGTCCATTCTGAGCTTATATGTACATATCAAGATAGCTCATTCATAAAGTAAGCTGGTGACTACCGCAAGGCCATAAGAGTGAGCTTAGTGGAAGAGGTAATTATGACAAAAATAGGTGGTATATAAGTCTATGCCACCTGTTTATATAAATGGCCTGTGCCCTGTGGATATAAATGGGTCACAATGAATTGTTGCTGTGCCCACCTGACTCTGACTTGGTGAGTCTGACAATAGTAGCTCTGGACAATTTTGTATAATAACTTGGTGTCCTATAATCATGAACTCAGTTTTACCAGGGCCCAACAACGTGTCAGGCATTGATTTAAAAATAGTAAAGTTCTGTGTTGCAGAGAGTATGCCTTTGTTTCAGAACCTTAGAGATTTGTGCTCTGACTCTATTAAGGTTTGCCAGACTTCACACAGTTTTTATATCTAGCACAGACAATTGTACCTGCCATATAGGCCAATTGAGAAGATTTTGTACCACAATCTGACAGCTTTCTTTGTCACCCAATATACAAGCCACACCAGGATTCCCAAGCGTGGTATCCTGTCTTCAAAATGTGAAGAACCTATCAAGTACTGTTTCTCCTTTTTTTAGTGGTAGGAGGTATATAATTACTTGTCCTTTTTTCTTGAAAATGATGTTCTACCATCCCCCAGATCAATGGACACCTACAAATTTTATCAGTGGAGCTGGTGCATAACTCATTCATTATAGGATTCATCACACACCGTCTAGTATGCATATATTCAACCAGAACATCCAGTGCACTTGCCGTTTCTTGCTCTTCAAGTCTGTTTACCATGATTCATCAATACAATGGATCAGCATGATGTTCTGGAATATCCAGAAAATAAACCATTGACTGAAAGGGAAAGTAGGTGACCTTGAGGAGGAGCTGATATTTCTACATATATATATTGGCTTTTAAATCATGCCCTCATTTGTTAATTAGCTGATGTGTGCTATTTCTTCCTCAGTGTTTCAATTGCACTTAACAGTAACCAATTCCATGGTACTTCTAGGAACTACCGTATTTTATCTCTCAAATGATAGAAATACTGCATTAGTTGGGGCACCCCCTCTATTTGTATCACATCCCAATGCACCACAGGTGAGTGAAATCGTGAGATCCATGCTAGTTAAAACACAACAAGTATTAGCACCTCTTACCCCAAAAGTAACATCATTATTGTCTTCCGGTTGGTAAGTGATCCGATTTCAGAATCCATCCTGAGTATCTGCTTCGTAGGACCATTTCTCATACCAACTGTCTTAATTTGTTTTCCATCAGAATCAGGACCAGATTAAAGGATTTTCCTGAGAAGGAAAAGTAGGGATATAGCTAGGAAGGGAAGGCAGACCTCAAAAGGGCCTACTATTGCTATGAGTGACTGAAAAATCTTGAGCAGCCAGGGTAGAACATACATTTGTATTTCAGGGTTATTCACCTGATGCGAAGAGTCTTGGTTGAGGGCTGATCTAAAGGTGTGTTAATTTCCTGGCACTTCTTGATGCCACTTGGATGGGCAAAATGTTTTCCTTGCAACAGAAAGCCAAGTCCTCAAGCAAAAACAAAAGAAAACAAAAAACAGATACTGGTAATTGTAATTTGTGCTGACCATTGAAGTAGTAAGAAAGAAGGGAAGTAGGTGGGAGATTGAAGTGTCTGCTGTAATTAATTATTTTTTCTTAATAAAATGATTGCTTTTCCTTATTATTCTCCTATTTAACTTTATACATTTAAATGTACTTGCATCCTTGTAACTTGATTTACCCACTTTAAATTATATAATTTTGAGAGCTTCATTATAAGAGATGAGGACATGTCTTCTTAAATGCTCTCTTACACTTTTTCCCTTTGCTTTTTCATTTGCTATTTTCCATTTCTCTCTTTCTAGGTTTATAACATTTTTATTATTTTCATTAAATATTTAGTAATACTGGTTTCTTAATCTTAACCCTATAGATGTATGGGTTAAAAGTCCACCATAGGCTCCTTTCCCAATGATTTTCTATTGATCTTAAGTTTTGCTAAAGTTTGTCTTCTAATACTTAAAAAAGGCTTATTCAAAATTTGTGATTTCTCGTATGCTCAAAAATATTTTTTTATAAATCTAACTACGTATTTAGCTTCCGTACTTGGACTGCCAATGTTACAGTTTCAAAAGTGGGCTTCTAATCTTCCCCTTACCAAATCTATTCCTCCCACAATTTTCCCAGTAAATGGCAAGTCCATTTTTTACCCCAGTGAACAAAAACACATGGAGTCATTTTTAACTCTTCTCTTTTTATTTACTTTTTTAATAGAATTTATTTTTTAGAGTAGTTTTAGATTCAAAGCATAATTGAGCAGAACGTACATATATATCCCTGCCTCCAGTCATGCATAACCTCCCCCAATATCAACATCCCCCACCAGAATGGTGTATTTGTTATAATTGATGAACCTACATTGACACAACTTTATCACTCAAAGCCTGTAGTTTACATTAGGGCTCACTACTGGTGGTGTACATTCAGTGAGTTCGGGTAAATATATATTGCCATGTATCCACCCTTATAACATCATACAGAGTAGTTTGTCTGCTCTAAAACTCCCCTATGCTCTGCCTATTCATCCCTTTCTCTCCCTTAATCCTTGACAGTCATTGATTTTTTTAACTATTCAATAGTTTTGCCTTTTACAGAATGTCATATAGTTGAAATCACACAGTATGTAACCTATTCAGTTGGCTTCTTTCACTATATAATATACATTTAAGGCTTCTCCATGTCTTTTCATGGCTGGGAAGCTCATTTTTTTGGCTCTAAACAATATTCCATTGTCTGTATGCACCACAGTTTATTTATCCATTCACCTAGTGAAGGACATCTTGGTTGCTTCCAAGTTTTGGCAATTATGAATAAAACTGTTCTAAACACCCATCTGCAAGTTTTTGTGTGGACATAAGTTTTTAATACCTTTAGGCAAATATCAGAGCACATTTGCTGCATCTTATGGTAAGAGTATATTTAGTTTTGTAAGAAACTACCAAACAGCTTCCAAAGTGGGTGTATCTTTTTGTATTCCACCAAGAGTGAATTAGAGCTTCTCACTTATTTTTTAATCCTACAGTCAATTCATAACCAAATATTTTTGATTTTCACTGCTTACATGACTAACACTTAGGGTCAAGTCACCATCAACTTTAACTTATATTATTTAATAGCCTCCTAAATAGACTCCTATATTTGCCTATGGTCATTTTGTAATATAGAAGATAGAACAAGGGAATTAAAATATGCAAGAGATCATGTCACTCATCTTAAAACTCTCCAATGACTTCCCATCTCAGAGTAAAATCTCAAAGCCTTAAAATAGCCAACATAAAAATAGCCTTTCCACATTACCTTCCTGACCTCATCTTCCTATTGCCTCCTCCTCACTCTGTTCCATCCATACTGATCTTTTTCTTGTTTCCTAAACATTCCAGGCACATTTATGCTTTAGCGCCTTGGTAGTAGCTATTATCTTTGCTTAGAATGTTCTTTCCCTGGGTATATGCAAGGCTTACTCCTTTACTCATTCCTATTTTTGCTCACATGTCATGTCTCATTAAGGCTTTCCTGGGCACCCTCTCTAAAACAGCAGTGCTTTTGATAATCTCTATTTACTTTCTATGCTTATTTATTTATTTTATTTATTTAGAATTTATCACTTATCACCTCCTCCCATTATACATATATTGCTCAATTTTTACCGCCAATTACAATGTAAGCTTTATAAGAGAGGGAATTTTATCTGCTAGTTATTATTATTGCTGATATTGTATTCCTTGTACCTAGAATGCTTGACTATAATAGGTGCTCAATAAATATTTCAGAACAAATGAATGAATGTCGACTTTATAATTAGACCAACATTTCTTCGGGCTAAAATTCTTGTTTCCCTGAGGATGTTGGAACGACATGTTCCTCAGTCTTCTAACAGTAAATGTTGCTATGAATCATTTTGAATCTAGCCTGATTATTTTCTTGTGTAGATGATCTAATCTTCATGTCCAAAGTATTCTTTCTCTATCTTAGAAGACCAGTAACTTGAACTTTTCTCCTTTCAAAAAGTCTTACATTATAGGGTACACTTTCAACATATATAGTTAGGTCTTCTTTTACATCTGAAAATATTTACAAAATCATAGCTTTAAAAACATATTTATTCAATTTTTGAAGCTACCTTTCACAGTGCATGTGTGAAGTCATTTTTTTTCTTTCCTTTGTTTCATATCTGCCATCTGCAATCTTTTAAAATTCTTTGTTCATCTTTCTCTCACTTTTTTGTCTTTCTGTCTTTCATGGCCTTACTGCACTTTGAGCAGTTTCTATTTTCTTCTGTGCTCTTTCCAATGCAGACATGTTTTGTAGATGATAATTTTCCCATTTCCTCTCCACTTATCTCCCACATTCTGTCAGCTCATGTTTCATCTCTTTTGGTTAACTTGTTGCATCTTACTAGTACAGTTTTTTAAAAGGTATTTTTAAAATTTTATTTATGATTCTGTGTTTGCTCATATATTACATCTGTTCTATGGCAATATTTTTCTGGTGAGGCTTAGTCATCTTTCACATTTTGCTGTTCTTTTTATTCTTATTTCTTGTAGTATCTTTGTAGAGATCCTGTACTTCTTCCTTTTTATTGGTTTCTCATCTTTGAGTGGGGTAGGTTCTTACAGGACAGCTGTTTTCAGGAGAATTTGGGTTAAGCTGGGGCCAGAATGGGTTTCTGTATCAACAAGTTTTCCCACATAACAGCGTGGGGTTACTTATTTGGCAGGGTTGTATGACTGTGAATTTTTTGTGCCTTTGCTTCTTCCCAGAAAACAGAGATCAACTGCAGCCAGGTTGGTCCCAAGTCAAGGTTCCTCCTTCCTGGGAAACTGCTTCAAGCTTTCCTGAAACCACGTACTTTGCCTACATCTCAGCATTGTGGAAGGGGTGTCAAGGATGTTAGTCTGCATACCCTATTCTAGTTGCTCAAAGAAATGAGTGCTGGTTTGCCCTTATGTATTGCACTTCCTTTTGGGAGCTATTTTTGCTAACTTTATTTTATAGATTTGCCTTTTTCAACAAGTGTCTCTGCTCTTCAGTGCATTTGGCAGTTCTTTCTCATCTACTGTTATTCAAGGTCATAGGTATCTTTAAATCTTTTAAAGGTAAATTTAAGTCCTGTGAAATTTTGCTGAATCACACTGCCTCTCAGAGACTTTTTGTGCATAGATTTGTGCAGGAAGAAGAAAAGGGAGCAAGACATGGATACTTAAACTGCAACAATAGTTAATGCAGAAGGAGAAAAAGTGTTGAGAGGATGAAAAGGAGACCCAACAGGGTGCAGACAGGTACAGGGGTACTCAGCATGTCTACTGGGTGAATGCTGGTGATCATTTTAGTTTAAGGCATTTGCAGGCTCTCCTGATAGAGTGCTCCAGCTCACTGAATATTGAAAGCTAAAGTTTATGAAGAGGATGAGCTTGAGATGGGAATTTTCTAATGCATATGGCAATTAGAAAAAAGTATAGATGAAATTATTGAGATAAATTATGTATTATCAGAAAAACAGAGGGTGATATGTCAGCATAATTTGTATACTCTGGGTCTAAGGACAGGAGCCCCACTTGGAAGCAGATAAGTAAGAATAAGTGAAGAACAAGAACTTTGCTTCTCTGCAAGAAATGTGGAACTGGATTATTTTAATGATGATATTTTAATGGTATTATATTTCCGCTGTCCCCACAAAAAATTCTTACTGTTATTTTATTGATTCATGTAACACACACTTATTAAGCCTCTTTTATATGCCATTCCAGGTCCTGGGGACAGAGTGATGGGGAGCCGTAGTCTTTGATTATTGTCTTAATCGGTTCATAATGCTATAACAGAAATCCCATAGACTGCATGACTTAAATAAACAAACATTTATTTCTCACAGTTCTGGAGGTTGGCATGTCCACGTTCAAGGTGCTGGGAGATTTGGTGCTTTTGTGTATGACAGATTTGGTGTTATGCTTCCTGGTTCTTTCTGTCCCCTCACATGGCAGTAGGAGGGCAAGAGAATTCTCTGAGGTATCTTTTATAAGGACACTAATCTCATTCATGAGGGCTCCACCCTCCATAACCTAGTCATCTTCCAAAGGACCCATCTTCTGATACCATCTCATTGGGGGCTAGGAGTTCAACATATAAGTTTTGGGGGGACATGTTCAGCCCATGGCAATTATGATTCTTCATGGAAAGAACAGAGTGAATCTTTTTTTTTTTTTTTTTTTTTTTGGCTTGGGATAGGGGACCCAAATGGGAATATCTGAGAACCTTATTTGTCATTTCAGCAAATACTATTGAGAATCTATTAGGTGCCAGACACTTATCTGGGTACTGGAGATACAACAGTGAATTTGGTCATTCAGATGATCAGATTCATATTTCTCATATATATTTGGTTTTCCTCCATAATTCCTGGCTCACAGCTCTCAATGGAATTTCCTAAGTGATAAAAGTTTAAAGATACCTCTTATGTTAATGAGGTTACTTCTGTAAAACACCTAAGCATGGGGACTGGTGACCAGTGAAGCCAACCATGGAGGGTTGAAACTTTCAGTCCTACCGCCCCCAACCTCTGGGGAGAAGTGAGAGGCTGCAAGTTGAATCAGTTGCCAATGGTCAATGATATAATCAACTATGTCTATGTAATGGAGCCTCTATCAAACTCAAAAGGACAGGGTTCAGAAAGCTTATGAGTTGGTAAGCACATGGTAATTTAGAGAGAGTGAAGAGCCTGGAGAGGGCATGGGAGCTCGTGCCCGTTCCCACATAACTTGTCCTATGCATCTCTTCCATCTGGCAGCTCCTGAGTTATAACTTTTAAAATAAACCAGTGATCTAGTAAGTAAAATATTTCTCTGACTTCCGTGAGCATCTCTAGCAAATTAACTGAACCTGATGAGGAGGTTGTGGGAACCTCTGATTTATAGCCATTGGATAAGAAAAACAGGTAACAACCTGAAGTCTGAAGTCCAAGGAGGGGATTGTTGGAATCTCTAATCCATAGCTGGTTGGTGAGAAGCACAGCTGATCACCAGGGCTTACAACTAGCATCTAAAATGGGACGTGGGCAGCCTTGGAGGACTGAACGTTAATCTTGTGAAATCTGATGCTGTCTCTGAGTAGATAGTGTCAGAATAGAGTTGAATTGTAGGCACCCAGTTGGTGTCAGAGAACTGCTTATGGGTGTTGGGAAGCCTCCCTCACATATGCTGGCATTGAGTCCAGGAACCCACAAAACTCCTCTGGGGGAAATAAAAGCACTTAAAAATATAAGCTGATCCTTTTCTGAGATAGCAAACCACATGAATCTTTTATAGGTTAAGAATCACTGGTCTAGGGTTTAATACAAAAACTAAATAGATGATGTTGCAGACAATAATTGAAGGAAAGATAAAAGCATATCATGATTTTTGAGTACCAAAAAGACTATGCTGACCACTCTCTGTCACAAAAATTCAATGAGGGACCATCATTGTCATTGTACATTGAAGGTACCCAAATCTCAGAGCTTAAAATAATTTACCCTGAGTCACACAGGTGCCCAGTGGAGGGACCTAAGTTCTGACCCAGTCTTCTGTAAACTACTGCACCGCACTCAGTTGCCTGCTAAATTATTGCCCATCAAGATTCCAGGACTGTGGCTTTATCCTCCATAAATAAAGACACTCTGTTTTTCTGTTTCTGTTCTCCAGCTCCAGCTGTTCTCATTTATGCTGAGGACAACAGCACACATCTTCTTCCCTTTTTTTTTCTGCTCACATGTCCCAAAGTAAGTGTTAATTAATAAAGCTGTTTAATTTTCCAAACATATGAAAGACATTAAAAAATATGAAGACTTGGAAGAACAGCCTTTATTCTTTTCTAGCCAGTGATCTGAAAACTCTTAAAGGTGATTGTAGGTGCTGGAAGACACAAATAGAAGCAATTTGTGGCAAAACATGTCAAGACTGAACAACCATGAAAAGTTTCTCCATCGAGTAAATGGTGCTAAACAACAGCTAAAACCAGCCATTGAAGGCAGTATCTTTTCACATAAAAGAAATATTAATTTGACCAAATGTTCCAAGACCTTGTTATGTAAACATAACTCCAACACCCTGAATGGCAAAAAGAGAGAGAGAGAGAGAGAGAGAGAGAGAGAGAGAGAGAGAGACATGTGGCAGATAAAGCTGTTCATAGCTAAATATATTAAAACCAGAATGTATGAAGAGCATTCCTTTGTTTACTCTGGATTTCATAGTCTTTGTTCAGAGACAAAACAGCTGCATTTTGCAACTTTACTTCAGAAAATGGTCTACAGTCTCTTGCACTGGGTGGGTATTTATATGTGCCTGTATTTGTGTGAGCATGTATTCGAATAATACAGCATCTGAGAAATTATGTCTCTTTGTACTCTGTGTGCATGTTTTTGTGAGAGCTGGGTTTGCAGGCACGTGTATGAGCCTGTGGATAATCAGAGGGGCACACTTAGATTTGTGTACACACATAGGTGACTGATCCTTTGTGTCTGTTTGTGGATGTGGGTGTCTATGTGCATGCAATTGTGAAGGGTTGCATGTGTGAGCAAATTTAAATGCTTAAGGGTGTGTGTATGTGTGAACACCTGTGTGGAGAGGAACATGAGTACCCCTATGTGCAAGCTCCTTGATTCCTATGTAAGCCTGCATGTGCAAGCCCAGCTGTATATTCATATTTGTAAGAACATGTGCATGCATGTTTGTGTTGTGTAGGTCTGGGGGAAGGTATGGGGTCTGGCGGCAATGTTGGAGAATGACAAAGTGTTACTGGAGGGACTGTTTCTCAACCGTCATACCTCACTGTCAGTGTAGAAGTTGTTTCCAGAAGTGGCTGCTGTCAATTGTAGTGCTGTTAATTGATGTCAAAGCTGTGTCTGTTGGGTCTGGCACTCAAGTGTTAAAGTGAAATTTCCAAACAAGTCCAGACACCCGGAAGCTGTCCTGAGTTTACAAGGTGATTGAAAACAGATATTTTTAGGGAAAAAGAAAAGTATTACATTTTTGGTGGTACTACATGTAGAGGCCAGTTTGACAGGTCTATCTGTAACTCATCTGGGGTAGGTTAGCAGGGTGAGGATGGGATTGGAGGGGAGACAGAGAATTGGGTAAGAGGGCTGCCAGCTAAGCTCCAGTGGTGACAGCTTCTCCTTGCATTTTCCCAGACTCTGAGTATCTGTTAACCACTTCAGGGCTTTTTTTTTTTTTCTGCCAAAGAGTAGGATTCTAGAACTGGATGATACCATCCTTTGTTTAGATTTGAGGAAACTGAGGCCTGAAGTGGAAAAGATTACTCCTCTGGTGTAAGAGGCAGACTTCAGCTTATAACACAAATCAATGAACTGTGAGAACTGTTTGTAGAATTCGGGTTTTTATTTCCTTCTAATATATATATTTTTTACTTTCTTTTTTGCTATCAATTAGTATGTATTAAAAAAAATTCAAACAAACCGGGGGATTGGCAACTGCTGGTTTCATCAGGGAAAGCAAGGAAGAATGCTTATAGGACAAGATTCATGGCCCATCATTTCTTTTCCTCATTCCTGTGCAAATTCTTCCATCTGAAATCCAAACACACAAATACTCTTCTCTCTCCACTGGTAATTTGAAATATCGGTATAGCATATAAAATACTTTTTTACCAGAAGATATTTTTAATTCCCTTCTTACCCATAATGCAGAATTTAACTGAACAATATTTTTATCAATTAATGCTATAAGTAAATTCATTTGATATATGTTTATATTTGTGTCATTCATGATAAGGGTGCAAATGCAAATTTATAACATACATGACAATGTAAACTATATTTTATAGTTTGCAAAAATACTTGTGTGGTATACACAAATTACTAACTTACTCTCTATATAAAGAAACAGATTTAGAGCTAGTGATACAGTTAGGGTGAATAGTTAAAAATGATTTTAAGCATGCATTTCCCAAAATGACCAAATCTTCATATGGCAAACCAAAAATGCAAGTACCTTTAGAAGGGGTGAAACTGTTTATCCCCAAAATAAAGGTATGGCTTTGAATGGGAACATTACTTGGAAGAGATATCTAACTATCTATAATCATAGTGTTAATGGGATTTTTAAACTTCTACAAGAAGATCAAAACATCCTCCTCTCTCCTGAGGACGTTACTATTCCAAGTCATCAGAGAATAAAGTTCCAGTTTGGTTAGCAAATCTATGAAATATGTTAGGACCTCTTTTGGTGACTGTGTGTTTTTTCCTCCTTGAATTGTCTCTCTTGGTCTATGTTGCTTTGGAGATTTCTCAATATTTCATTGATGCCCCATGGAACTGGTGAACCAAGTCAAGCCCAAAGTTGCCTACTACATGGGGCACCCTGAAGGGGCAGCCCAGGTGAAAGAGTTTAGACCATTTGTGCACTGAGTAAGGAGCATTGTCCTTCCCTCTGTCTTCAGAACACTGACATCTACACTCACAGTCATAACTAAAAATAAGCCAAGAAGCCTACCTACCTGAATTAAGACATATCACTTAGACGTGTGACCAAATAAGTGTTTTAACATTTTACTTGCAAAGTCTTAAAGATCCATGACTCTCAACTATGGTGTCACATTAAGGCCATCTAGGAGAGTTTTCTTAAAACCTCAATGCCCAGGAACCCCAAAGATTCTGCTATTTGATCGGAAGTTAGCTGAGGTCTTAGGCTAGATGGAATCCACATTGATACTCAGTGTGGATTAACCTAGAACAGAATGGCAGAAAACAAAATAAAGTCTAGTCATATTATAAAGCTTATTATAATATAATTTATACATTAACCTAGAATGACACCTCCACAAGTCTTCTCTGGGGACTTGCGGTACTGAAAGCTAATTTGGGGATTCAGAGATTGAAGGACCAGGATACCATCTTTTCATCAAAGACAAGGTTAACATCAAACAATTTATAATGAGCTCAGTTAGGAGGAGACATTCTTATCTCCTCTCCACACTCTTCCCCAGGCCAAACCTCTTGAAACATTGGTGACATGGCTTCTGCCCTTCCCCCTGCTTCCTTAACCATGTCACAAAGTTGTGACTTACAGGATTAGCACAATTGGAAGAAAGAACTGCTGCTCCTCTGTAGTGTAAGCCTTTCTTAGCCTCTTATGGATCTTTCTACTCATAGAACAAAGTGGTTATGCTTTGTCTCTGGTTCCATATCAAAAGCATACTAGTGTCAAGGTCAATTTACATCTTTAAAAACATGGATGGAGGTCTGCATCTCACTGGCCTCAGCTAGGAGGTAGCAAATTCCCTTGGATCAGCTGAGCAGGATATGGTCTGTTAGTCATTCTCTCCCTAAAGCAGAACATCTTGGTGGTTTAGAACCTGCCATGAAAAATTTCAACCAGAGACCAGAAATGCAGATTCTTCTGGACCCACCCCAGGACCAGTGAATCAAAATGTTCATTTTCACAAAGTTCTCCTGTGATACACATGCACATAAAAGTTTTTGAGAAGGACTCATACAGGCCAATGTATCTTTCCCCATCCTGGCTGTATGATAAAATCGTATGAAGAACTTTTACAAAGTAAACTAAAGCCCAGGTTCCATCCAAGACCAATTAAGCCAGAATCTGTTGGGTGGGACCTGAGCATTAGTATTTTCAGAAATTCCTTACATGAATGTGAAGCAAGGATTGAATGGCTCTATGTTAAAGTCCAGGAGCAAAATATTTAAAAGTCTATTTTAGACACAGATCTAAGTTACAAATCCAAATTCATATATACCAGCAATAAAATCAATATTTTGATTTTTATCTTAATGATTTCACTGTGTATATTTTAATTACTTCTGGACACATAGGAATGAAAACCAGTACTTTATTTTGTTCCTTTTAAATGTCAACAAACCATTAGGTCATATCTGAAATCCCATGTGGTATTACAGAAAAATCATAAGCCTGGACTCAGAGTCCAGTGTGGTGGACACACACTGAAATAAAAATATTTTTTAGTTCTTCTACCTGATAATAAGGGTCAATTAGAGTTATAAATAGGAAGAAGCTAGAATTCTGTTGCCCCTCCCAGCATTATTCCTCCAGCACCTCTGGAGCTTCTTCCACACTCACTGTTCCTTTCTTCATACCCTTGTCATGGTGTACAAGAGTAGTCATTTACATCTTATCTAACCTCGAATAGAATATTTCTCTGTGTGTGGGTTAGATAGAGGAGTACCATCAAATGGATAGGCATTTTGAAACTTTAATTCTTTCTGGGTTGAGTAAGGAAATACACAATGGTGATAGATTTAGAATCATCAGTGAACAAGGGGGTAGGGCACAGGTTATAAAATCTTCCCAACCACTTCTAAAGTGGCCTTAGACAACAGCTGCCTATCCTCATGCAGAATAAAGACCACAATCTGACAGCCTCTGGGAAAAAAACTGACCTGCATATATATTTTAAACATTTGTTTTAAATTAGCTTCTGAAAGTTAGAAATTGTGATTGCATATAAATTTTGGACTTCTGACTTCTCATAGAAAATGGAAAGAACTGGAAATATATTTTCCTTTACAAAGCCTTAGTAGTTAGGAGACCTTAAGCAAGTCATACAGCTATTGGGAATCTCAGTGTTCCTGTTTATAAAATAAGGATAAAGATATTTGCTTATCTTGCATAGTTATTGTGAAAATTAAGTGGAACAATATATAAAACTTTCCCTGCACATTTTCTGAATTATAGTAGGATCTCAAAAAATGAAGTTTTATATCATCATTATTATTATTCAATTATTTACAAAAATATATTGGTAAAAAATACAGTAATTTTGATGTTAAATGCCAAGATTATCTCATCATTTATTGATAAGAACTGCACATAATAGTTCTTAGATTTTATCTATTCTGATGTAGTCTGAGTTACCTGTTTCTTGTAATTTTAGTTATCACTTTTTAACATGAAATTTTGAGCAATTTTGTTCTCTTCAAAGTTGTACAGACTCAATTTGGATTATTCTGATATCCATGTGCTCTGAACAGAATACTTTCTATAGTGGTGGATGTGGAAAAACATATAGTCTTTTTGAGCTTTAGACAAACTAAGTACTTTTTGAAGACACTACACACCACCCCAATGGACATCACTAGTTCAACTAGTTCAAATTACCTAGTTGAATATGGATAGCCTTGGCTTAAAAAAAAGTGTTTTTTTACAACTTTCTACCTGAGCTGGAATTTTTTTTAACTGTTTAAGCCCACTGTATGCAGTTTAGGACACATTGGTATGTATGACTGATTTTAATATGATGTTTAGGACATGAACAAAGAACAGTTTGGTATCTTAGAAACAAAAATACATTGATGGTCATCTTGTGTCTGACCCGGGGCTGGACAATGAGGTAGAGAGGACAAAAAATGTTTAAAAGCTTAATTTACTGCCTGAAAATCCCATCCCAGCTGTGTTTCTCTGGTGTGAGATCTTGACTTTTCTGACTAATTAAAATTGAGACAGCAATTTGACATATTCAGCTGGTAAAACTTCTTGGAGAAATAAATACTATCGACTGAGAGAAGTCAGCCATGATGTCTAGGCTTGTTTACATCAGACAGTGACTTAATTGAAACATAGCTGCAGGATTGAAAACACAGTAATGTTTAGCCTTTTCCAACATTTTCACATCTTTTATCCAATAAAATCCTTAAATCAACTCCCTAAGAAGTTAATGAAGTTAATTAGTTAACATAAACTAGGTTATGCTCTGCTAACCAACAACCTCCAAAAGTCAGTGGTTTAATGAAATAAATTAACTTCTTGAGAGCACAACTTCTTACTCATTGAAATTCCAGGTGACTCAATGACCCAGACTCTTTCTGTATTATAACTCTATTATCTCAGCATGTGGACTCTATTCTGGACATAAAGAAGAGAGTCAGAACAACTTTTTCCATTAGAAATAGAATGCTACCTCAGATGAAAGGTGCTTTGTATGAAGCTTGGTAGCATCCTTTTATTGATCAGAGTTTAAGGAACTGGGTTATGTACTCAGATCCCACTTAACAACAGTGGGATTTGAGCACAATTTGGGTGTCATTAGCTCCAGTATTCTCTTTAGTAAATGGGAACAGCTATATTTGCTTTGCATTCAATGAGACAATGCATTGAAAGCTCTTTGAACATTATATAATGTAACACAAAAATGAATTATTATTAGGTTATCAAGATATCCTCTATTAAGATAAGGTTGTTGTGATGGTCATTTTTATGTGTCAACATGGCTAGGCTATAGTCCCCAGTTATTCAATCAAACACTTATCTAGGTGTGCTGTGAAGACATTTTGTAGATGTGATTAAAATCTATAATCAGTAAACATTAAGTAAATATTATTCTTGATATTCTGTGTGCCTGATTCAATCAGTTGAAAGGCCTTAATTAGAAATTTCACCTATGGACTATAGTTTCAGCTAACACTGGAGAATTCCCTAATGGCTTGCCCTATGGATTTCAGATTTGAACTGCCTCCAAACACAGAGGATTTGATTTTTTTCTTAAAATGACTGATGACACAATGGTCTACATAATTTGATTCCTACCTTTAAGGAGTTTCTAATGTAAGATGGTAACATAATGTCACCAAAACAACTACAAGATAAAGTCAGCAATAATAAATGACACAAAAATGAGGAGTAGGGGAAAAGAAAGTGACATTTTTGAATATTTATTATGTTCCACGAACTAGACTAAGGTTTTAGTGTCTTTGTAGTTGATCCCATTTAACACACAGCCATCTCATGATCTGTGCAATTGACAATTTTGAGGAGGAAATTGAAGGCCAGAAACTTGATAGCATTTTCCCACATTTCACAAGAGAACAGGAACCAAGACTTAAATTCAAGTCTTTGTGACTCCAAAGAACATTTTTAAGGGTATGTGGTAAAGATTCAGAGAACAGATGAGGAAAGGGGAAAGGAGAATGAGATGTTCATCAGATATTTGGGAAATTGGCCACCTTCCACTTAAACTGGCATTCATTTGTCCATATCATTTCCCATATATAGGAAGACTCTCCATTCTCTTTGCCTACCTGAAACCTTCCAAAAAACCAACACGAAGAGCCAAAGTTTCATGAAAATTTTATGACCTTATAACTTAAATTTCATCTGTCAATTTTTTTTTCTTCAGAATCCTGAGTCTCTTACATTCTGCACTATTTTTTCATGTGACCATTGTTAGAGATCTGGCACATCTGTGTATAGAAGTACTTTAGTAAATATGAACAAACTGAATGAAAGTTTATATTTTTAACTTATGTTCTGAACTCTGTGTGATTCTAGCCCCGACTCTGCTACTATGTTACTCTGGGCAAGTGACAATATACACATAGCTCTTAAATTTTCATCTGTGAAGTAGGTGGTTTAATGGTCTTTAAAGCACTTTGCAAGTCTAATGTTCACTCATTATTTCAAGAAATATCTCTCTGGATATCTCTGTTAGTCTTCTAGACCAACACTAATGATGTTGAGTTTAAGATATAATATGAAATATATTAATTGGAATTATATATGTAATTAATATGTTAGTGTTTATATTTAACAGTGTATTGCCTGGCATGTGGTAAGCTTTAATTTAAAAAAAAAATATCATTTCTTTCTCCCACCCTCCCTCCCTCCTTCTCTTTTTTTTGCACTACTCTGAAGCCACTGTCAATGTAAATTTGATCTGGCACATCAACCATTGCCCTAAATCCAGAGATGAAGTGTTACCTGTCTAAAAGGCAACAGATGAGACTCTTTGCCAAGACCCTGTACTCTATATCACTGTTTCATCCTTCATCGTCTCCTGGAGACAGATTAACAATCCTCAATGGTTTCACAGAATGAAAGCATTGCTATTATTTACATTTACTTTCTTCCCACCTGCTTCTGAAAAAAGAAAATGGTTTGTAGTCAAACAGAAGGATAACAAAAATTTGCATGCTCTATCAATCTTTCTGTCTCCTGAGATGGTGAGATTTGCAAGGACAGAAGGCAGTAGTAGAAGGAACTCTAGATAAGAAGATAGAAGACTGGTTTCTAGGTTAAAGGACAAGTGCTTTATGAGTGGAAAATACTGTCTACACATCAGGCATCCTTATTATTCTGGGTGGTTTGATTTTGTTTGTTTGTGTTTTTATTTGCCACAACTAGTGTAAATGTTTGAGACTGCCATTTCACCCCTGTTTACTCTCTTGAAAAATGATGGGTTTTAATTAAATACTATCGCCAATCTGATATCCAGCCTAAAGATATCTGTTTGTTACAAAAAATATTACCTCTTAATTATGGACAAATTATTGTGTCCAGTACTAATAGATAATAGACATTACCTTTTGGCATTTGAGAGAAGAGAAAGTCCAACCAATTGGAAATAATTATGATAAATAAGGTACTTAAAAGTTTCTTTTTTTCTTTTTTTGGTTGTTTTTATTCCATGTTTGAACCTCATTTTGATGTCATAACTCAATCCTCTGTCTTTAATCTTTATATTTTTGCTTATTTCCCCAGGCAGAACCCATCCATGGTTCCAATGTGGCTATCATGCTTCCAGTCATCATATCCAAAAGCAAAAACTGGACAGCATAGTCCCATCTGCATCCTCTCAAATGGGTCACTATCTTCAAGAGAGAAAATGTTTCTCAAAAGTGTTCTCAGCATCATTTCTCTTGTGTTTTTGCATGCCAAAGTTGTGTGACACTAGTCAATGGCTTTGGTGGGGAAATATCAAGATTGTTCTAATCCAGTCAGGATTCACACAAGATCGGTATGGCTAGCAGACCAAACTCCCCTGAAGCCAAATCTTTCTGATATTTGAACACTGGGACTAGGTATAAGGAAAGGAGGTGTGTGGAGAAGGCAGTCAATGGTCTCATCAGTACTCCCTCCTGCCCACTGGTCTCCCAGTCCATCCTTCTACCCATCTTCTCCAGGTCATTGCCAGTCCATTGCTAAAAGCAAAGTTTTAATAGAGTCACAACACATCTGCTTGAACTATCCAAACAGTTTTGAAAAAGAATAAATCAGCAGAGCAAATTCAACATATATGTGAATAGATGCACACATCCAATGCATATAGATGTGTATAGATGCATGTATAAATTAAACATGTATAAACAATTTACTTATTCATTATAAATATTGAAATCCTATACTTTTACATACTGGATGTGGTAAATTAACATCTCATATTATAGAAGAAATACTTTAAAAAGAACTGTTGAAATTATATAAATCTATTTACTTGTGTGAGGATATATGTATTTGTTTAATTGTGTATTAGAGTAAATATCTGTAACGTATATTAGAATATACACATGAACAAACACATGCATGTGTGTGTGGTTTGTGAGAGACAGAAAAAAAATACTCTTTTTTTTGCCATCAGCTTTAGTTAGCTGTTGTAGTGGGACAAGTTTTCTGCTTGCTCCTCATTGCAATTTCCAAACTATTTATTCCACTAGCTACATAAAAAAGCTTTTTTTAAGTATGTGTCATTAAATTTTATCACCCACTACTCCCTTCTTTATTGCTGTCATCAACTACTCACCAGTTAGTAACCCTTGTACATTGATGTCTTTACCATCTGGCTTACAGTCTTTTTCTTTACCACTAACTCCTGTTAACATCATTGATGGTCTTCATGGCTACTGTGATGATAATGTCCAATAGCTTGGACTGCCAGATTCGTGACATTCCAGCTCCAATGACCTTGTCATTCCCTGCTCCTATTTCTGGTTCCCACTCCCATAGACTTACTCTAGATCTTGTCCCATCCATAATTGCTCAACCTCTAAGATATCTATTTTAAGTGTCCCAATCTGTAACTACTATTTTTTTTTTCTAAATAAGACCCACACTTTCTAAATAAGCCTATTTTCTCCACTCTCAGAAAACTATTTAACATATTTATCCCTCTCCTAAAAATGTCAGCATTCACTGTGCCCACATGCAAGTGTAACCAATGACCATAGCTAATATTGCATGAAGCCAGTCATTTAAGTATGATTTTATCTTCCCATCACTAAGATTCTGGCCTGCTTGCATCTGTATTTATATTATCATTCTTCTATCCTGTTCAAATATATGGACTTTCCCTTCACTCTAATGCCAACCGTTCTACTCTCCTCTAGTCAATTTATTCACAGGTAAAATGATCCATTATGTTCTTTCTATTCTGTATTATTTTCTATAATTTCCTTAAAAAATAAATTTTAATATTCCTCTACTATCCATTTATTGAATTGTCTCCCCTTGCTCCGCTCTTCAGGTGGTCTGGGTCGCTTGCCAGGTAGAATAAGCCAGACCCTCATTCCTGAATCCCTGAGTCTTTGGGTGCTTTACCTTGTCAGGTTATGTGTGTAGCAATTGCCTATCCACTATTCTCTAAGCACGGAAGCACCTACTGATGTCAGAGGTCCAGGGAGTGGGCTAAACTAGGTGAATCCAATTCACATTTCTTGCATTTCCATTCTGCAAAATACTGTGACTAATTTCTGCTTCTTCTATAAAATTTCCCCTCTACTGTGCTTTCACTGATGGTTCAGCACATGGATTATTACTCTACATACTTAATTCTATATTTTATTCAATCATTCATTGTTGCTTTATAGGTGAGATTCCTGTCTCTTCCTCTGGATGGCAAGGGATTTTGTCTTTTTAAGCCCCAGATATTATCTTCACTGACCAAATATAAGCACTTGTATATGACTTCCATTTATAAAGTGAATTTTCAAGCAAAAATGCTATTAGTCTCCTATTAAGCCAACTGTCTTTGTCAGCAGCACTTGGATAAATGGTTCCAGCTGCATTGTTCAATTTTTCTGTCATTTGTTAACTTGTGATTTTTTTGAAGTCTGTTTTTGTCCCCAGAGTACTTACATGTCTCACTAGAACTCTCCTCCAGCTGATGACACCCATACAGTGGTTTATTTAAACATCTAATCACTTCTAGGGAGGTGGCAAAATTTTTACATTTCTAAGAATTTCACCCTAGTGTTTTGCCACAGAGCTTTGTATCCTCATTATTATATACTTGCAGTTAAAAATTAAACCTAGGAGGTCCCTTCCACATAGCAAGAGTTCTAGGAGGGAATTCCATTGAGATTATCATGATAACAACAAGGGCAAGTTTCATATAAACTTTAAACCTTTTTTTCTATTTTTCTGAGGATGGTTGTATTTTCTTGCTTTTGATATACATGCAAGAGGCACGTTTCTGATACTATTTATACATGCACTCTGAACTCTGGCAGAGCTGTGCTCAATTCTGGCTCTTCCATTTACTGGCTAACAGGACAGTTGGCCTCTCTGAGCACCATTTTTCTAATCTGAAAAGCTTAAAAGAAACCATAAACAAAACAAAAACACAACCTACAGAGTGGGGGAAAATATTTGCATACAATGCAAACGACAAGAGATTAATCTCCAAAATATACAAACAGCACATACAGCTCGATATAAAAAAAAAAAGCAAACAACCCAATCAAAAAATGGGCAGAAAACCTAAACAGACATTTCTCCAAAGAAGACATACAGATGGCCAAAAGACACATGAAAAGATGCTCAACATCATTAATTATTAGAGAAATGCAAATCAGAGGTACAATGAGGTATCATCTCATCAATCAGAATGGCCATCATCAACATGTCTACAAATAATAAATGCTGGAGAGGGTGTAGAGAAAAGGGAATTCTCCCACACTGTTGGTGGGAATGTAAATGGGTACAGCCACTATAGAGAACAATATGGAGGTTCCTTAAAACACTAAAATTAGAGCCACCATATGATCCTGCAATCCCACTCCTGAGCATATATCTGGAGAAAACCATATCTCAAAAAGATACATGCACTCTAATGTTCATTGTAGCACTATTTACAATAGCCAAGACATGGAAGCAACCTAAATGTCCATTGACAGATGAATGGATAAAGAAGATGAATGGAATGTTATTCAGCCATAAAAAGGAATGAAATAATGCCATTTGCAGCAACATGGATGGACCTAGAGATAATCATACTAAGTGAAGTAAGTCAGACATGGAAATACAAATATCATATGATATCACTTGTATATGGAATCTAAAAAAATGATACAAATGAAATTATTTACAAAAGAGAAACAGACTCACAGACATAGAAAACAAACATGGTTACTAAAGGGGAAAGGCTGGGGGAGGGATAAGTTAGGAGTTTGGGAGTGACATATCCATAATACTATATATAAAATAAACAACAAGGATCTACTGTATAGCACAGGGAACTATACTCAATATTTTGAAATAACCTATATGGGAAATTAATCTGAAAAAGAATATATATATATATATATATATTATATATGTGTGTGTGTTATAACTGAATCACTTTGCTGTACACCTGAAACTAACACAACATGGTAAAGCAACTATACTTCAATAAAAAAATGACAATATTAATATAATCTCACAGGATTGCCACTTGTATTCAGTCAAATAATGCATGTGAAGTGCTCAGTACAGACTTAGAATAAAAACCCAATTAATACTGGCTGTTTTTATTATTGCCGTTATCATTTAGAAAATCTACACTAAGAAAATCTCACTATATCTATTAAAATGTCTATACCCAAATATTATTTATCACTATTATTTATAAAATTACATAGTAAATAACAATCCAAGTGAGCAACATTAGAATGAATCATATATATGGATGAGACACATTTCAGTATAAAAATGATGCTCATAGGGCTTCCCTGGTGACGTAGTGGTTGAGAGTCCGCCTGCCGATGCAGGGGACACGGGTTCATGCCCCAGTCCGGGAAGATCCCACATGCCGCGGAGCGGCTGGGCCCGTGAGCCATGGCTGCTGAGCCTGCGCGTCCGGAGCCTGTGCTCCACAACGGGAGAGGCCACAACAGTGAGTGGTCCGCGTACCGCAAAAAAAAAGAAAAAAAAAATGCTCATAAATACTTTGAAATAGAATTTAAATGTAGTTTTGTTTCAAAGTTAATTGAAACAGAAAATAAGATTTAATATATAATATTAAGTTAGTGACATATAAATAAATTATCCACACATATAAACATGGCTGATACAAGTCATGATGATGTTTAGGGTAAAGACATATGGCCTGAAGGTTTTGTTGGCAGTGCTGGCAGAAGAGAAGCACCAGAGTGTGGCTTACCTGGACATTTTCATATCAGCACAATAGTGTAACATATTGAGAAGAAAGGAGAGAGGTAATGGAGCATAAAGATGGCAGCCTCAGCCTAATTTGGAAACTATGGATTCTACTTCCTTAACTCATTAAGGCATCTAGGGCAAGGCACTTTCCTTAAATGGATCTATTTCCACATCTGTAGCAAAAGATCACACTAAATTAAGGTAAAGAAATAAAAACGATAAGAACTAACATTTTCTGAGAACCTACTAAGTTCCATGCAAGTTCCATAGTTTGCCTTTAATTCTCACAACAGCTGGTGCAGTATAGCTATTGTTATTCCTTTTTTATAAGACAAGAGACAGGCTCAGAAAAAAAAAAAGGAATATTTCTAGGTTTGCACAGATAGTATTCTGTAGAGCTGGGATTTGCACATGATTTTATCAGGTCCTAAAAATCAAGCTTCTTCTTTTAGACCATGGGACTTAATATGAGACTCTCAGCATGGGGAAGCAGGAAAGAAGAGATTATATTACTCAGCTAAAGGATATAGGTAAAGGGAACCAGCAAGTAAGCCAAGAAGGTATTACAGAACAACATGCTTTCTTACATAGCTTTTTTTTTTATTTTCCTGTTTTCCCTTTGTGTTTCTCCTTGCATCATTCTAACTTGCCCTGCAGGCCTGAGTCAACTTCCTCAAGCAAAAGTGTGAGCTCACTACCTTGCTCTAAAATGTCTCCACTACTAAGAGGATAGTGTAGGTTCCTCAGAATAGTGTTCAGTATCCTCTTGCTCTGATCTGACCTCATACCCGTCCCAGCATTATCTCCCATGACACTTATATCAAACATCCACTCTAGTCTGGCTGGTCCTCCAACATTCCCCATTTGAACACTATGACCTATGACTGTATTTTCCCTTTCATAAGGTTTTTAATGTGGCATCTCCCCCATCCACCTCCCTGGGAACACATGCCCTTCTGTAAGCTTGGAAGGCTTAGATTCTAATCAAAAAGTTCTTGTGGGCATCCCTGGTGGCGCAGTGGTTGAGAGTCCGCCTGCCGATGCATGGGACACGGGTTTGTGCCCCAGTCCGGGAAGATCCCACATGCCGCGGAGCGGCTGGGCCCGTGAGCCATGGCCGCTGAGCCTGCGCGTACGGAGCCTGTGCTCCGCAACGGGAGAGGCCACGACAGTGAGAGGCCCGCGTAACACACACACACAAAAAAAGTTCTTGTTCTTCTCTGTTGAAAAAGATACTGAGATCACTTTAAGAATGATGTGGCCATATCTGAGGGAGATAGAGAATCTTCAACTTAAAGTGGCTTGTAGGTTTGAATGACAGAAAAAACTGCTGGTAGCATCACAGAAACACAGCAGGATGGAAAATGTGAGGATGAATTTTATGCTGTTGTTGAATACCTCAAATTGCAGTTGTTAGTTACAGCATATTGCTTATAATGGTGATATGTGAAAATATACAATTGCTGTTAATTAATTTCATAAATCTAGTAATTTATATATAGGTTTTTTACTCTATAAACTATTTTAGTGCATTTGTGTTCATATAGTTTTATAGCTTATATACATGAATAATGATTTTAATTTTAACTTTATTTTAGTACTATGAAAACTCTTTTTCTCTAGGGAATATAATGAGTGATTATTTATATTTGAAGAGCTCTTTATATTTTAAAATATTTTTAGGTTTGTATGTTATTTGATTCTTGAAGCAGTGATTAAAATATTTATGAAACTGAGGGTTAGAGAAGTTAAGTAATTTACCTCGAGATACAGAGCATCCAAGAAGACTCCAGATCAGGATACATGATGAACAGTTCCATTCCCTTCTCCATACATCATATTTCATTTCATAAAACAAGTAGATGATTTAAAGTTCAAAGCTTTGGATATTTTTCAATCTATTTCTAGAAGGTGGAAGGTGGGGAGTGGAGCACCTGTTCTTGCTGATTGAATTTTGAATTTATTTTCTTTATTCCAAATTATATAAAAAGGAGAGAATCCTTCACTGATTGCCTTTCCTCTGGTGAAAGTCCATTCTGTGTTTAGCAGACATCTTTTTTTTATAACTATGCCATTTTTAAAATATGTATTTATATATTTTTTTCATTTATTTATTTTTTGGCTGTGTTGAGTCTTTGTTTCTGCATGCAGGCTTTCTCTAGTTGCGGAGAGTGGGGGCTGCTCTTCGTTGCAGTGTGCAGGCTTCTCATTGTGGTGGCTTCTCTTTGTTGTGGAGCATAGGCTCTAAGCTTGCAGGCTTCAGTAGTTGTAGTACACAGGCTCAGTAGTTGTGACACATGTGCTTAGTTGCTCCACAGCATGTGGCATCTTCCCAGACCAGGGCTCGAACCCATATCCCCTGCACTGGCAGTCAGATTCTTAACCACTGTGCCACCAGGGAAGCCCTGCCATTTTGTTTCGATATTCTTTTTAGTTATATTTACATTCCTAAACACCAAATTCATCAGCAACTGCCAATAAAGTCACCATCATCATCACTCACAATATTAGTTTCACCAAGTGCAAAATATAAAGGATGGCTTGGCTGAGACATATTGATCGTATTTCTTTGGAAAATCATGAAACTTCCTCTGAGATATACTATTTGTCATAACTGTATTTTTAGCCAAGAATAGTGAATAACTGATAAAATGAAATATGGTAGGACATAATTGGCAAATGGAGAGCATTTTGAAGTCACTCAAAGTAGCTTGAATTTCATTTCTGGTTATGGTTTATTTAACACTAGCTGCTTGTTCAAAGTCGTGCATAAAAGATTGATGATATTTTAGAGCAATTCCTAAGTGTAATATTATGTCTTAAAGAATTATGCCACTCTCTTTAAGGGTGCTGAGAAAGATGTCAGGAGGCATCAATAACAGTTCAAGTATTACTAACCATCTGCCTTTCATAAATCAAGTGGACAGAGGGTTTCCCCATACAACCCCTAAAGGAATTACATGATCCTGAAAGACATTTACTAAAGTATTTGTATAAGAATATAGTTTGTTATAGAAAGGTAATGAATTTGGGAGTAATGTCCCAAATTCTAGATGTCCCAAGAAGAAGAATGAAATAAAAATAATACAAGGATCTACTCAGGGGAGAACTTCCATAAGCTTGGTGTTGACATCACTGTTTCAGTTAGTGTTTCCTGAAGAATTATTTTTGTTCCTGCTAGGCAAGTCATAAATGTTCTGTCTACTGAGTGTTGTTCTAAATAGTCTTCCTGTGTCCTAAAAACATTTTTTTATGTCTCTCTCAGTACATATATTACCTCCAGGAAAGAATTTAGTCATTGAGAATCTTCAGATCTTAGAAACTTGAGAAGAAATTGATGTTTGTAATAAGTGCCTTCTACACACTTTTCTCATTTCTCTCTTGCTTGTTTTCTTTCTGTTCTTTATCTTCTCTTCAGGCAGTTGGATATTTTGAAATTAGTATAGGTTTAAAGTCAGAAAATTTGACTGGAGTTTCAGATCTGGTGTCTATTAGCTTTGAAGTGATGGACAAGTTACTTAGCATCCTGATGCTTCAGTTTTTTCATCTATAAAATGGAAATAATAATTTCTAAGAGCAATGTTTAGGAAATGATGCAGAACAGATCCTCATTAAGAGTAACTTATTATTATCAAGTTTTTAATCTTCTAAATGAGAGATTCCTTTTTCAAATTGGAAAGAAATATACAAATTTGCATTTACTTAGTTGTTCTACATCTGATTAAAAAAAGTAAAGGGATCTGAAATGCTTTGGTATAATGGTTTTAATTATCTTTTCAGGGGAGACACTATATTTTAGCATATTGGAGTCAGAGGATTTGGGTTAAAGTCCTGACGAAGAATGATTCTATCTGTGAACAAACTATTTGGCACATTTGAGCTGCTGTTTCTATCTTTGAAAATTATAATAACTCTCATATATGTAGGTCACTGTGAAATTCCATATAAGGTAGTGTATGCAATTGTATAGTTCTTAGAAATGGAAAAGGGTTATATTAATGTTAGTTGTTGATATCAATTATCACAATTAGTTGTTGATATCACAAGTATGTTAATATCATATGAGAAACAAATGTATTGTCATCTCTCCCTCTTTTATTTGTTTCTAGAAAAAAAGTGAAGACATCATGATTTTCTCCCATACACTGAATTCAAAATGGTGCCTCCCCATAATAAGTTGCATTCAAAGCCTCAAATCTACTGCTTAGAGGAAAAAAAGTCATCATACAGGAGTCATTGACAGTCTGTCCATTAGCTGCTCTAACGAATACAGTTAAGACTTTCATGGATCTTTCCTTTGAGTACTGAAGAGTTTACTGGGAAAAATAAGTCTAAACATGTACACACAAGCACACACACACAAGTTATAGCTACATGTTAGAGGAGCTCAGAAGAGGAGAAAACACCACTATATGGTAGAAAAAGTTTATGAATGAGGTGACATTTGAACTGTGTGCTAAATATCAACTGGGCTGAGTCTTGTGGGAAATGAAGGAGAGACAAGCATCATTCGTAAGAAAACTATGATGAAAGTGTCAAAGGGAGGTGATTGGGAGGAGAAGGGGAAATATACAGGATAAAGAGAAACTTTGTTTTGATCAGAATCTTGTATACTGATGGGAAATGGAGTAGGCCCAAAAATTGGCAGACCTAAGAAGTTGGACTTTATCCAGAAGATATGGTAGAGCTAACATAAATTTTAAAGCCAGGGTAAATGTTATCAGAACTGTGCTTTAACAAGATGTCCTATTTTAGTCCAAGTTCTAGCATAAATTTTGGAGCTGTTGCTCATGTATGAATGTCTTTTTCTCACCTTAATCAGGCAGCCCAAAGACCCTCCCACTCCTTTTCTTCCCCAGCATTCATCTACACACAAGATTCCTCTCCTTTCCCAGTTCCCACCAACCTTCCTACCCCTGTTCTTCGACTTCTTTCTATCCCATTCACTAAGATTCGTTAGCTATCTCACAACATTTACAGATCTACTCAGTGCTCTGCAATGTCTTTTCGGTTCCTCTAGAGATTTCACTGCTTCCTCACTTGTGTTTGCCTGACTCTGTCCCTGAAGCTCCACTGTAGCCAGTGCCATAAGGTAGATGTACTGGTTTGTTTGCATGCTGGTTTCCCCAAATAAACATGAGCCTCTCGATGAAATGGCTCAATTTTTCCCTCCTTTTTTGTAAGTCCACTTTAATTCCCTTTATTACTAACAGACACAATCTTTTAGTTATGAGGTATAATACTGCTAACACTGAATTCCAGAAAGTGTAATTTGAAATTAGTACTTAGGTGCTCTATCACCTTAAGGTCTAATGCATTCATACTATGGTATCCTTTAAATAGGCCTATGCTTTGGTTGTTTAACGTTATGTTCATTCATTTATTAAGTACCTATTTATTGAGAGGAAGTCAGATTATGTGAAAAGTAGTCTGAAGTGAATATTAATAGAACTAAATTCTGGCCCTAGTTCTTCCTCCAAGTGGATCTATGACCTTAGACAATCATTTAAAATGTGTAGACCTGAGTTTCCTAGCTATGAACTGAGCCGTTGGTTGCATGCTCCCTACCATTCCTTTCAGCTCTAGCTGATTGGTTTCAGCTCAAGCATGCTATAATGTGCATTGTGCAATGCAAATGAAGGGTTCTTGTGACCATTAGAAGAAAGAAAAACTGTTGAAGTTTGGAGGAACCTAATAATTCCACCTTCCTACCCACCAGATTATAGACCAGCTGACGCACAGGAGCTGGGTAAACATTAAAACATATGATCCACTTGATTTCTAATAGATAACAATTAGAAGCCTGACCTTGAAGTCAGAATAGGGATTCTTGTCACCTCTTCCGTAAGTTGAGCCCTGGTATAGATGGATATTCAAGAGGATGGTAGGAAGCTTAAACACCACAGCAGAAGTAGATGGGGAAATGTTCTCAGCTTGTGGGTAGGTCTCTTTAAAGAAAGACAAAGGGCAGAAACATACATTATCTTTAACTTTCATCAGTAATCAACAAACATCAGTAACCAACAAATAGCCAGCTTCCACACATGCCAGCAACTCCTTCGATGCTTCAGGGAGTAGCTAGTGATGGGTAGCAAGAAGAAAGGAAAAATCTGTGCCAGCATTTCCTGGAGAGGTGGAAGGATTGAAGGGAATTTTTATTTCTAGACAGAGAAGAACACCTTCCACCAACATCATCACCATCACCAACACACACACACACACACACACACACACACACACACACACACAGTCTGTTCAACAGAATGCATGTGATAAGGTTGGTTTTAATAGAAATGATCAGAAGTTTGTTGTTCTTTAGGTCCTAGAATCAAAAGATGTCATTGAGATATAGGAGTTGCAGATATGTATTTGCCATTTGGAGCATTTATCTTTCTGGTTTCATATCCACCTTATAAAATATTTATTATTAAAAATGCTAGCAGGTTCAAAATATATTCATTAGGTCAGTATTGAAACATACATTTTCTGGTAGAAATGTTTACTGAACTTGATTCAAAGGCAGAAAAATAAGGTATTACCATAATAAGTCCTTCAGTGCTCCTTCCCTGTCTCTAAACAAATAAATAACTGAAAAGAACAGGGGTATAGCCTCTCTTTACTCCTTTGGACACCACCTTTATGCATTTTTTCATATACTGCTCCTCTGACCTATAATGTTTTTCCTTAACTTGCCTGCCTATAAGTCCTCAAAGCTAAAGTAGCCTTCTCAACCTCCTTACTTATTAAGAAGCCCCAAATTTCTCACAGGCTCAACTAGGATGTCTTCCTTCACCTCTAAAAGTATAAAGTAGTCTCTCTCTCTCTCTCTCTTTCCCTCTTCCTCTCCCTATCCCTCTCCATTTTTGTGTCTCCTGTAATTCTCTGTTTAAGGACTTATCATGTTGCATTCTAATTTTGGTTCATTTGTCTCCCAAGTCACTAGTCTGTGCTTTGCTTAAGATAAGAGATATATACATAAAAGATTTCCAATAAATCTTTGTCCAATGAGTAAATAATTGATGATTCTTTGTCCAATGAATAAATAATAAATGTTTTAAATATTTCCAGGAAAACATATATCTGGAGAAAAACATGGCCTGAAAGGATACATGCACCCCAGTGTTCATTACAGCACTGTTTACAATAGCCAAGACATGGCAGCAACCTAAATATCTATCAACAGAGGAATGGATAAAGAAGATGTGGTACATATATATAATGGAATATTACTCAGCCATTAAAAAGAATGAAATAATGTCATTTGCAGCAACATGAATGGACTAGAGATAGTCATACTGAGTGAATTATGTCAGACAGAGAAAGGGAAATATCATATATCAATTATATGTGGAACCTAAAAAGAAGTGATACAAATGAACTTATTTACAAAACAGAAACAGACTCACAGATTTAGAGAATGAAGTTATGGTTACCAGGGGAGAAGTGTGGGGGGAAGAGATAGTTAGGGACTTTGGGACTGACATGTACACACTGCTATATTTTAAATAGGTAACCAACAAGTACCTACTGTATAGCACAGGGAACTCTGATCAATGTTATGTGGCAGCCTGGGTGGGAGGAGAGTTTGGGGGAGAGTGGGTACCTGTGTATGTATGGCTAGGTTGCTTTGCTGTGCACCTGACACTATTACAACATTGTTAATTGACTATACTCCAATATAAAATAAAAAGTTAAAAAAAAAAGATTGCTGCCAAATTTGGGGAGGCTTCTATTACATTTATTTCATCATAAATTCCAGGGCATTTCAAGGTGTCTTGTGTAATGACTAGTCTTTAAAAATCTTTAAATTGACTACATTCATTAACTAGCTTGTCATCAGTGTCTGCATCATGGTGGCATATTATGAATTATGTTATCTTTACAATGTCAATATTTCATGAAAAGCAGCCAGAAATAATTTTTTTTCCCAATGTGTTCTCATGAAAAAAAAAAAAAAAAGGAAGGTTTAAAAATGCAATTAACTACTTTGGTTTTATGGACAATTTTCTAAATCCAAATGTATTAAGGTTGGAATTCTTGAGAAGAAAAAAACTGAGAAAGGGAATTGAATTCAAGTGGTTTATTTGTCTTATGATGCCAGAAATCATGGGAGGAGTGGAAAGTAAGATAGGAAAGGGAAGAAAGTCAATAAAAGTAGTGCTAATTAACTGCTTACCATTTTGTGTCACTGGGTCTCAATCTTGCTAGAGACCTCTGGAAAACTGCAAACAGCAAACTTCAGGACTCTCTCACCCAACAAGCAAGACTGCTGATTTTTTTTTAAACATCCTTATTGGAATATAATCACTTTATAACCATGTGTTAGTTTCTGCTGTATAACAAAGTGAATCAGCTATACATATACATATACATATACATATACATATACATATATCCCCATATCCCCTCCCTCTTACGTCTCCCTCCCACCCTCCCTATCCCACCCCTCTAGGTGGTCACAGAGCACTGAGTTTTTCTCCATGTGCAATGCAGCTGCTTCCCACTAGCTACCTATTTTACATCTGGTAGTGTATATATGTCCATGCCACTCTCTCACTTCGTCCCAGCTTACCCTTCTCCCTTCCCGTGTCCTCAAGTCCATTCTCTATCTCTGCATCTTTATTCCTATCCTGCCCTTAGGTTCTTCAGAACCATTTTTTTTTTAAGATTCCATATATATGTGTTGATGCTGATGTTTTTAAGAACACAACTTCTGTTAATAATTAGTTGAATGCTGCTTCTACATTGCTAATTCATTGGTACTTTCAGTCTGTTCCTGTGGGAGCTGAGTCTATTCCAGTGGCCAGATCAAGCCCTTGGGAAAAATTCCCAGGTACTTGTAATAGGAAGTCACCAAGTCAGTAATACACAGGAACATTGAGTGCAAAAGGAATGAATATAATATATGGACAATATCTTCAGGGATGGCCAAACCATATTCAGAAAATATACCAATTCTTGTAAGGACAAGTTGCTGATCCTGTTCAGATGATAGAGTTCTTATATAATTTGTCTCTAAGTGGCTGATTTGTCTTCTTATTATATATTACCATAACAAGGGCTCAGTTTCTAACTTTAATGGTAGATTTGACATCAGCATGATAATCATAATAGACTTGATAATGGAAGCCGATAATGTTGCACCCATGAATAACTGCCATTCCTACCATCATGGATGCTCACTATGAGCATATTGTGCAGATGCTGGGATGAACAATAAAAGAGCCTGGCCACCCTCAACTGGATGAGTTTATCCGTTCATCTAGTTGTTCAGGGTTTCTGCTGAGATGGATACTCTTTCTGGTGGACATTGACCTGAGACAAAAAGATCTACACCTTTTGGACCCATAGATCTAGTCCTAAACATCTTCCTGATGATTTTCTTATTTCATTATCCTCAATGTCCAGTTTTTCCAGGCTAAGTCATTTACCATTGCTCAGGCATCTCTGTGTGCATTCTTACCTGTGACCATTTTCCCACTAAATTGGTGAACATTTGCACTGCTGAAGACCTGCCCACTAGGGAGGAATATCCACCATCACTATATTTCATGGATATCCATGGTTGGGACTGTACTGCAAAAATTGTCATAACAACATATGGTGTAGACCCATTTATGAACCAGTTTCAGGTTATTCTTCTAAATGTCAGCTGGTCCCAGGGAACACCCAATAGGGTCACATATATGGGCTGAGGAGAGGATTGGTCATGAGAGTCCAGTTGACTTAAGGATATAGGCCACCCATTTGTACAAATTATTTGTACTCTCCTGCTCTGCTCGTACCCAATTACCACAGTATCACTTCCATAATATGATAAATTAATGCTGTGATCTCCTGAAAATAATTAGCTCATAATGGACTCACTGTATGAAGTAAAGGATACTTTATATGAGCTGACATATGTGCATACCCATTGCATACTTACTATGCATGTATCATGGTCTATTACAGATTTTCTACTAAAGTCCAGTGGCAGGTCAAAATTTGCTGTTCAAAAATGAATAGTGCTCTGGTATAAAAAAATCCAGCATGCCTTCAGAAGCTTGACAGAGCTGTCAACATGTTGTAGACCACCAGGGATAACACATAAATACCTTCGCCTTCTTGAATGCACCCATTTGAACCAATTCCTGAGCTTACTGCAGAAGGCTTTATTGTTCTACTACACTTAAAACTGGCATCTTAATGAGTCATCTAAGAAATGATTCAGAGCTATATTGCTAAAATGGTACATGGTATCTTCAAAACTCAAATTGACCATCCAAGCACTGTCTCAGTTTCCTGGTGGTAGGAAATACAAGGTGAAATATCCTGATGTCTCAGTATTACCCAAGCCCTCAGACCTCTAAAAACTTCACAGATGTTAACCAAAACTTTTTGAGGTTTAATATTCCTCTGATACATAAGTGCTTTTCCAGGATTTCCAGAGTGCTTGCCATTTCATGGTCTCCAGGTCAAATTAACATGATGCTATCAGTGTAGTGAAGAGGTATAAAAACTACGACCTCCAAGCCAAATTCAGCCTGTCACCTGCTTTCATTTATAAAGTTTTATTGGAACTCTATCACACATTAATTTACATAATGTCTATGACTACTCAGTGGCAGAGTTTAGTAGTTGTGACAAAGACTATATAGTCTTCAAATCCTAAAATATTTCTTACTTGCCTTTTTACAGTAAAAGTTTCCTGAACTCTGGTATAGTAGAATATTGTCATACATGCAATGTGTCCAGATGGTCAAGGTCCCATCGACATACATTGAGACAGAGAGCAGGAGATTAACATAACCCTGAGACAAGACTGTAAATGTATGCTGCTGTCTTTCCAAGTGAATGCTAACAACATTTGATCCCCCTTCCTGATAGGTGTTGAAAAATATAGTTTTCCCAGATCAACATCTATAATACCAAGGGCGAGTAAGGAATGGTGATTTCTTCTAGAAAAGATACAACTCCAACACATAAACTATTATTAGGGCTGTCACTTTGTTATATTTATGAAAGATTATCATCCTCTGTCAAAATCCACCTTTTTTTACTCATACCTACCATATCAGTGAATTAAGCAGGGGTGTAATGAGGCCCACCACTGCTATGTCCTTTAAGACTTTGAAGGTGGCATCAGCTGTACTACTTTATCTAGGATGCACTACTACTTTTGATTTCCTATAAATGAGGGATGCAGACAGTTTTACAAGCTTCTACTTGGCCCTTTATAGCGTAATAACTCTTTATCCACAGGTTAGGGAACACAACGATGGTTCTGCCAGCTGCTAAATATAGCCATGTGGATGATGCTCTATGAGGATGGGGAAATGACCCAGTCATTATGTAGTCAGAAACTGAGATGGGACATATTTGGGTCAAGAGTCTAATTATTATGTATCTTTTGTACATCCACACTCTGAAAAGGGGCTATCCTCATTCGTATTTTACCAGTAGTAATTCAGATTCTGTATCCAATGGCCCTATGAACATTCAGATAATTTTTTCTCAATAAAAACTTACTTTTATAGGCTGCTGTATGCTGTTTTGGGAAGAAATAGCTATTGTATATTATTATTGTAACATTAAAGGGCCCTTTCTTAAATAGATATGATCTTTCATTCAGTAGACTCTAAAGTTCAATAACTGGTTTAGGTTTGGAAACTGGTTAAGGGAGAGTGATTTTTCATTAGGGTAGTTGACATCAGCTTTCCTCATGACTGTTTCTCAATCTTTTTTTTGTTTGTTTAATTATATAAATAAAATTTTATTCTCATTGGCTGTTCTTTGAAATGCCATCACCAAGATCCCTGGTTGCCTTTCTGGAATTGCCCTCTTGTTACCTCTAATAATTTGTATCCACTTTACCTCTAATAGTTATGAACTTCAGCTATTCTGAAACCCTTCCATTCCTATCTGTTAAAGTCATTCTGGCATCTCTCTTTCATTTATTTGTAGACCAATATTGTTTCTATGCAGGGACCAAATTCAAAAGTATACTAGGCATCCTTTCAGTGGTAGTAAATCCTAAATCACTGAAGAGTGTCCTCATATCAATAAACTCTCTTCCATCAGCCATGTATTGCGCTGGACCCTCCAGATCTATCCTTAGGCATGTTCTACGGGTCCCTGATTGTGTGTACTACCATATGTCCTTTCATCTTTGGACCATGCTGACACTAAATATTGACTGAGAACAAGGAAGGGAGGAGCAGATCTTAGAAGGGCAATAACCTGTTGGTTAGCATTAATCTTGGGTGAAGCCCTTGCAAGGACTTTGTGCAATGACAGGTCATTCTTTTCTAATAGAAGGCTACTCTTCAGCCTAGAAGGTTTAAGGAAATGTTGAGACTCAAACACATCTGCCCAATATTCCCATCCTGGATTTCAGAGTTCTATTCTTGTCTTATTACAGACCAAACATTACTGTAGAAGACCTGTTGGAGCTATCAGTTCAGGTTTTATCCTAACTCTGAAACCCTTATACTCAAGTCCCAGGCCATTTAGCAAAGTCTATCCTCCAGGTGAAATGAATGGTCTTTTTAAACATGTCCATTGAGTCTTACTTTCTTTTTCAATATTCCCTGGTTTAATAGTTGCCTAAACTGAGACTAGTATTCTTTTCTTTCAGAGCTCTAGGACATTTGTTAACAGATAGAATTCTTAAATTTTCTTTTGTATCATAACCCTGTACATAATCTCACACCTGTATATGCATGTCATCACAATCCACCATGGATGACACTTCTATTAAACTGACTTACCACCCATTATGGTGTCATGTTGCCATTTGGTCATTTAGCAGCCTGCTCCCAGATCCATGTTCCTACTGTCTATAATTCTACTTTGGCTCCAATTATCATAGCTTATGTTTCCTCTGCAGTAGATCCTGATAAAAGGCTTTGAGTGCAATAGTCTGTTTTGAGAGGGGTCACAGGTTGCACCAGTAGGAAATGGGAAACTGAAGCAGAAAAGAGAAAGATCTCAATACAGTGTACGCTAATGAACAGTTATGGTGCCAACTGGGGCTCGGTCCTACTGAAGGCCTCTGGGACCCTGCATGAAAATGCTTCAGAGTTAAACACATGCTACCTGGCAAATATTGAGCAGAATGTAAAGAAAACAGGAAATATAATGTTGAATACTTCAGGGGGCATTCTGGGACTTAGAGTTAAATAAGGATAACTGAAACGTGACTCCATGAATAAAGGATTAAAATACCCACAAATGCTGTTACAGATATAAGATCTATAGAAAAAATTTCATTTAAAATCCACTTTTAAATATCAAATAGTGCATGACATTAAAAAAAAACACCCCAAAGTCATATAAAAGTCCTTATGATAAAAAAAATGTTTCCTACTTTACACTTCCCCACTACTAATCTTACTGTCCAGGATCATCTGCTATTAACAATTTATGTATGTAGTTCTTATGGGAGTTATTACATAACTGTACATTGTCTTTACAAATTTTTTTAACATCTTTTTTGGAGTAGAGTTGTTTTACAATGTTGTGTTAGTTTCTACTGTATAACAAAGTGAATCAGCTATATGTATAAATATACTCCCATAGACCATCCCTCTTGTGTCTCCCTCCCACCCTCCCTATCCCACCCCTCTAGATATTCACAAAGCACCAAACTGATCTATCTCCCTGTGCTATGCAGCTGCTTCCCATTAGCTATATATTTTACATTTGGTTGTGTATATATGTCAATGCTACTCTCTCACTTCGTCCCAGCTTCTCATTTGTCCTCCACATGTCCTCAAGTCCATTCTCTACATCTCCGTCTTTATTCTTGTCCTGCCCCTAGGTTCATCAGAACGTTTTATTTTTTTTTCCTTTTTTTTTAGATTCCATATAGATGTGTGAGCATACGGTATTTGTTTTTCTCTTTCTGACTTACTTCACTCTGTATGACAGACTCTAGGTCCATCTACCTCACTACAAATAAGTCAATTTCATTTCTTTTAAAGACTGAGTAATATTCCATTGTATATATGTGCCACATCTTCTTTATCTATTCACCTGTCGATGGACACTTAGGTTGTTTCCATGTCCTGGCTATTGTAAATAGTACTGCAATGAACATTGTGGTACATGACTCTTTTTGAATTATGGTTTTCTCAGGGTATAAGCCGAATAGTGGGATTCCTGGATCCTATGGTAGTTCTATTTTTAGTTTTTTAAGGAACCACCATATTGTGTTCCATAGTGGCTGTATCAATTTACATGCCCACCAACAGTGCAAGAGAGTTCCCTTTCTCCACACCCTCTCCAACATTTATAGTTTGTAGATTTTTGATGATGGCCATTCTGACCTGTGTGAGGTGATACCTCATTGTAGTTTTGATTTGCATTTGTCTAATGATTATTGATGTCAAACATCCTTTAATGTGTTTGTTGGCAATTTGTATATCTTCTTTGGAAAAATGTCTATTTAAGTCTTCTGTCCATTTTTGGATTGTGTTGTTTGTTTTTTGATATTGAGCTGCATGACCTGCTTGTATATTTTGGAGATTAATCCTTTGTCAGTTTGCTTCATTTGCAAATATTTACTCCCATTCTGAGGGTTGTCTTTTCATCTTATTTATGGTTTACTTTGCTGTGAAAAAGCTTTTAAGTTTCATTAGGTCTCATTTGTTTATTTTTGTTTTTATTTCTATTTCTCTAGGAGGTGGGTCAAAAAGGATACTGCTGTGATTTATGTCATAGTGTTCTGCTTATGTTTTCCTCTAAGAGTTTTATAGTGTCTGGCCTTACATTTAGGTCTTTAATCCATTTTGAATTCATTTTTGTGCATGGTGTAGGGAGTGTTCTAATTTCACTCTTTTACATGTAGCTGTCCAGTTTTCCCAGGACCATTTTTTGAAGATGCTGTCTTTTCTACATTGCTTATTCTTGCCTCCTTTATCAAAGATAAGGTGAGCATATATGTGTGGGTTTTTCTCTGAGCTTTCTATCCTGCTCCATTGGTCTAAATGTCTTTTTTTGTGCCAGTACCATACTGTCTTGATTACTGTAGTTTTGTAGTATAGTCTGAAGTCAGGGAGCCTGATTCCCCCAGCTCCATTTTTCTTTCTCAACATTGTTTTGGCTATTCGGAGTCTTTTATATTTCCATACAAATTGTGAAATTTTTTGTTCTAGTTCTGTAAAAAATGTCACTGGTAGTTGATAAGGATTACCTTGACTCTGTAGATTGCTTTGGGTAGTATAATCATTTTCACAATGTTGATTCTTCCAATCCAAGAACATGATATATCTTTCCATCTGTTTGTATCGTCTTTAATTTCTTTCATCAGTGTCATAGTTTTCTGCATACCAGTCTTTTGCCTCTTTAGGTAGGTTTATTCTTAGGTATTTTATTCTTTTTGTTGCAATGTTAAATAGGAGTGTTTTCTTAATTTCTATTTCAGATTTTTCATCATTAGTGTATAGGAATGTAAGAGATTTCTGTGCATTAATTTTGTATCCTGTTACTTTACCAAATTCATTGATTAGCTTTAATTGTTTTCTGGTAGCATATTCAGATTCTCTAAGTATTTTATCATGTCATCTGCAATCAGTGACAGATTTACTTATTCTTTTCTGATGTGGATTCCTTTTATTTCTTTTTTGTCTCATATTGACGTGGCTACAACTTGCAAAACTATGTTGAATAATAGTGGTGTGGGTGGGCAACCTTGTCTTATTCCTGATCATAGAGGAAATGGTTTCAGTTTTTCACTGTTGAGAACAATGTTGGCTGTGGATTTGTCATATATGGCCTTTATTATGTTGAGGTAGGTTACCTCTATGACTACTTTCTGTAGAGTTTTATTCATAAATTGGTGTTGAATATTGTCAAAAGCTTTTTCTGCATCTAATGAGATTATCATAGGGTTTTATCCTTCAATTTGTTAATATGATGTATCACATTGATTGATTTGTATATACAGAAGAATCCTTGCATTCCTGGGATAAATCCCACTTGATCATAGTGTATGATCCTTTTAATGTGCTGTTGGATTATCTTTGCCAGTACTTTTTTGAGGATTTTTGCATCTATGTTAATCAGCGATATTGGCCTGTAGTTTTCTTATTTTGTGACGTCTTTGTCTGGTGTTGGTATCAGAGTGATGGTGGCCTCTTAGAATGAGTTTGGGAGTGTTCCCCACTCTGCTATATTTTGGAGGAATTTGCAAAGGATAGGTGTTAGTGCTTCTCTATATATTTTATAGAATTTGCTTGTGAAGCCATCTGGTCCTGGGCTGTTGTTTGTTGGAAGATTTTTAATCACAGTTTCAATTTCAGTGCTTGTGATTTGTCTGTTTATATTTTCTATGTCTTCCTGGTTAAGCCTCAGAACGTTGTGCTTTTCCAATAATTTGTCCAGTTTTTCCAGGTTGTCCATTTTATTTGCATATACTTGCTTGTACTAATCTCTCATGATCCTTTGTATTTCTGCAGTGTTCATTGTTACTTCTCCTTTTTCATTTCTAATTCTGTTGATTAGTGTCTTCTCCCTTTTTTTTTTTTTTTTGATGAGTCTGGCTAATGCTTTATCAATTTTGTTTATCTTTGCAAAAGACCAACTTTTAGTTTTATTGATTTTTGCTATTTTTCCCTTCATTTATTTTTCATTTATTTCTGATTTGAACTTTGATTTCTTTCCTTCAGCTAACTTTTGGGGGGTTTTTGTTCTTCTTTCTCTAATATCCTTAGGTGTAAGTTTAGGTTGTTTATTTAAGATGTTTCTTGTGGTAGGATTGTATTGCTATAAACGTCCCTCTTAGATCTTCTTTTGCTGCATCCCATAGGTTTTGGGTCATCATGTTTTCATTGTTATTTATTTCTAGGTATTTTTTGATTTCCTCTTTGATTTCTTCAGTGATTTCTTGGTTTTTTAGTGGTGTATTGTTTAGCCTCCATGTGTTTGTATTTTTTTTTCCTGTAATTGATATCTAGTCTCATAGCATTGTGGTTGGAAAAGATATTTGATACAATTTCAATTTTCTTAAGTTTATCAAGACTTGATTTGTGACTGAAGACATGATTTATCCTGGAGAATATTCCATGAACACTTGAGAAGAAAGTGTATTCTGTTGTTTTTGGATGAAATGTCCTATAAATATCAATTAAGTCCATCTTGTTTAATGTTTCATTTAAAGCTTGTGTTTCCTTATTTATTTTTTTTCACTTTGGATGATCTGTCCATTGGTGAAAATGAGGTGTTAAAGCCCATTACTATTATTGTGTTACTGCTACTTCACTGATTAAAAGTAATCTTAAAAAAACTGAGCACCAAGTTCATGCTATGTTTTTCCTAATTGCTGAGACTAGAATAGGGAATGAGGCACAAATTTTATGGTCTCAAAAGAGAAAGTTTTGTAAATATCAAGTATGATAAGTGGAGCAAAGTTGTAGAGAGGAAATGCCCAATGGAACCCAGAGTTGGAGGCTTCATATCAGTTCTGGTAGACCAGGAGCTTTTCTGGTGGTAGAGGTGTTTTTTGTTTGTTTGTTTGTTTGTTTTTATAAATATAAAGGAGAAGTGGGATTTTTGAGGAGAATTATAGTGGCTTTTGTTGAAAGAAATAATATTTTACATAGAGATTGTTAATTTTGTCCTAGTGATGAGATAGAGCATAATAAGTTCAAAAGCATTACAAATAGTTTGTTTTATGTAGAGCAGGAGCTGTCAAACATTTTTTATTAAGGACCAGATAGTAAATATTTTAGGTTTTGTGAACTATCAATCTCTGTTACAACTACCAGAGTCATAGCAAGGAGACAGACATAGACAATATTCAGACAAATTGGCATGGCTAAGCCCTAATACAACTTTATTTACAAAGCAGTCAGTGGGCAGTATTATTCAGGCGTTGAAAACCCCTGATCTAGACTGTAGAGGGCAAGGAGGTTTTGAGAAACTTGGGACCACTGAAACAATCAGTGGTCAGACTATGAATCATTCTGAATGGGAATGTTTTAGTTCCTCCTTTGTCATTAATGAGTGTTCATTGAAGGCTACAAGCAAGGTAAAAAGGTCATCAGGTCTGTAATTTTATCTTCCTTTTTCTAGTTACACAGTCATGTAGATTAAGGAGGTGAAAAAGGGGCAGATAAACCAATTAGGCAGGCACTAAAGTAACTAAAGCAAGTAAGAATGAGCTGAACTAAGCAACAACAGTGAGGACTGAGAGATGAGGTTATTTAGAAGATGTTTAAGACGTGACTGATTATGAGTAGAAAGGAAGACAATGAGAAAGATGAAAATCAAAATGATGCCAGCATTCTGGCTTGGGAAACCAGATGGTGTGAGGTCATTCACTGAGAACAGAGACATGGAGAGAGGCTCAGTTTGAAGGTGAAGATAACAAGTTTGGTTTTGAATATGTTGAGCT
Organism: Stenella coeruleoalba; assembly: GCF_951394435.1. NCBI lineage: Eukaryota > Metazoa > Chordata > Mammalia > Artiodactyla > Delphinidae > Stenella > Stenella coeruleoalba. The sequence goes on along the minus strand of NC_137149.1, from coordinate 39,722,350 downwards.
AAGAGTGCCCATGTTTCATCCAAATGGGAATTCCTGGTGTGTAAGGTTGTCAGATAAAATACAGGTCACCTAGGTAAATTTGAATTTTAAATAAACAATAAATAATTTTAATATAAATATGCACAAAATATTGGAACAATCTAAACCAATTACTTGTTTGTTTGTTTTTTAATCTGAAATTTCATTTAACTGGGTATCCTGGACTTTTATTTGCTAAATCTGGTAAACCCAAGAGTATAGTTGATGTCGTTTGTAATTAGAAGAGAGAGAGACATGGATATGAAATATAAATTTTGTAATGACCTACATATATCTGATAATGTAAGCTCTGTTGCTAACCAGATTTCTGACCCTGGCCAAGTTAACTTCACCTCACATTTATATAATGTGGAGACTTTGTTAACTGATTTTCTTTAGCCTTTTCTGTTTTAAGATAATATGTAACTATGAATACACTTTCTTGAATATATTTACTTATGATTTTTGTACTGTTATCTACTATGAACAAAATTTATTGTAATTTCACAGAGTTTGTTGCCATATTGAATTTTTAGGGAAGAACAAATTGTCCTTTGCGTGCAAAAGTGTCTCTGGCTCTGCTTTTTCCCATGCTTTTATAAAAATTAATAGCCAGCCATCCTGATATAGAAATTTTTATTTCTGTAGTACCACTTTCTCTTATTCATTCACTTTGGTCACAGCATGCTATATTTGGATCATAAATTTTTATTTATACTCGAGTCACGCTGAGGAGATATTGATCCACTTGAACGTATTTGATACATTACAGTTCTGAATGCTACAGGTGCCTAACAAACAGCAAAATTATTTCTCCCTATTTTTATTCTCAAGGGAACTTCATATTTGAGAAACAGTCACATATGATTCATATATAGGTTTTAGGCTCCATTCTAAAAAGCTGGTTTACAGAAGGTAAGAAACGTCTCCATACACCAGCTTAGTGATGTTAAGGTCCATGACCTCCATGATTTTAAGAATGATCATAAAATAAATCTAATTATATTTTGGTAATTTAATAATACTGATATCTACAACCAACTATATTGTAAAGCATTCAATATTGTTATTACTATCACTACAGATAGTGAAACAGAAGCTCAGGTTAACTAAATGATTTACCAAAGGTACTTCACCTTGTGAATTAAGGAACTAATTGAATACAGGGTTTCCAGTCTCAAATCTTACTCTCTCCTCATTGTACCATTCTGTCCTTCTGATTTCATAGGCTTTCTTCACAAATGGTGAGTCATTTTCAAGGAAATTATACAAGGTTGTGATACAAAGAACATTAGGGAAATCTTAAACAAATTTAAAAAGAGAAGGGTCAAGTTTTCCACTCTACCAGCTGAGCTATAGCTGGTGCACTTCAAATTGTTAAGAGTCTCTCAAGTGTTCTTATCACAAAAACAAAACAATAACAACAACAAAGGGACAAATGGCCAAACTGAAAATTGTTGGATATTACTATTACCTTGATTGTGGTGATGGTATCACTGGTGTATACATATGCCCAAACTTATCAAATTGTACATGCTAAATATGTGCAGTTCTTTGTGTATTAATTAAAATTCAATACAGTTGCTATAAAATAAAAGAGACAAATAAAATAAAGAGAAAGGACAAATTTCTATCTCTTAAGGAGTTAGAAATGGTCTGAAGTTAGGATGATCTGAAGACTTATAAGTTCAGGAGTTAGGATGATCTGAAGACATAAGTTCAGGAATGGATACAAAAAATATTGAATAGTATTTATAATTAAATATCATCTATAACACTGTGTCCTCTTACATTATTGATGAATCAGTATGCATCCAGAAGTGGGCAATCATGCTTTTAAGAGCTTTAGAAACTAGCTATGGAAACAGCACTTGAAGAAGTTTCAGACATTTAAATTGGAGAAGAGGATATCGGTAAGGCTAAATGATGTATAGAAAGCGATTCATTCTTTGTGACATCTTAAAGACAGCACTAGGATCATAGATTAAAGGAAAGTAAAAAAATGAGAAAGTAGAGAGAAGGAAGAGGAGGAACAGAAGGGAAAATTCATATCTAGTAAGCACCTCCTGTGCACTAAGGAGTTTAATCATGTAATCACCATGCTTCTAGTACTTTACTCAGAGGTTCTGAGTTGAGAATTTGATAGGCATTCTACTTCACTCAGTATGCATTTACCTTCTAATCAGTGTTGAATTAAAAAGTTCAAGAAACTGTGACTGTCCCAAAGAGTCAAAGACCCCAGTATAGATACCAAGCTACCAAATATAACTTTTGTTTCCCTATTTTACTAAACATTTTATATTTTGATGTCTGAAGATGAAGGATGAGGCAAACATTTGTTAGGTTTTGCTGTCCAGCTTCTCTTTCCTTTTCTTCTGATACCAGCCTCTCCAATTTTCATTGGTAATTCCTCTTTCCCTCAGTTGCAGCCTATGTGGGTTGGGTGGTTCATATTTCTTGCTGTTGCATGAGTGGCTGTAGCTTTAGGCAATGGATTCCATTTGCACATCTCTATGGCTATGTCATCACATGGGTCACAAGAATGGTTTTGGTATCTAGTTTTGGGCAATGAGTGTCAAATTGAGGGCATCTTTCCTTCTTTCTTCCTTCCCTCTATTTTTTTCTTCCTTTCCTTCCTTCCTTCCTTCCTTCCTCCTTTCCTTCCTTCTTTCCTTCCTTTCTTCCTTCCTTCCTTCCTTCCTTTATTTTTCCTTTCCTCCCTTTTTTATTCTTTTTAAAATATATGGTTGAATAATTGGGGAAGAGGAAGGATAAGGGTACAAACTTGCAACTAGTAGATAAATAAGTCCTAGAGATCTAATGCACAGTATAGTGGTTATAGACAACAGAACTGCATTACAAACATCAAACTTGCTAAAAGGCTAAAACATTGTTATTCCCACCACACAAGAAACCTTGCTTACTGGATTCAGCGCTATGAAGACATGAGCCTAGAACTGCTAGAGATCTCATATGGTGGAGCTATGAGACAGAATTATGTAATTATACCAAACAATTATCTTAAAGAAAATCAGACCTTGAAGAGAGAAATATATGATGTCAGTGATTCAACTTCCTTTAAGCTCTTAGATGTAACAAAGGGGGAAGCCAGGTCCACCCTTGAATTTTATAGACAGCTAAAAACTTATTTTAAATGATGTTGGTTTGGAGATGCTTTCCATCATTTATAATTAATCGACATAAGGGAGTGTTCTCTACTTTGACATTCTTCAACTATGTCATTCCTTATGTCACAACTTTTGTTTCCCAAACTCTGGAACCCATCAACTCTAATATGTAAGTCATTGCAACTCTCTTCCATGAGTGGTTATAAATATATCTGCAGGTTCAGCTTTTTCAGATTCCACATATAAGTGATATCATACAGTACTCATCATTCTCTGACTTACCTCACTTAGCATAATATCTTCAAGGTCTATCCATATTGTTACATGTGGCAGGATTTCCTCCTTTCTCATGGCTGAATTATAATCCACATTTTTATCCATTCATCCCTTGATGGATACTTAGATTGTTTCCATATCTTAACTATGGTGAATAACAATGAAGTTATTATTATTATTAACAGGAGTGCAGATATCTCTTCCATATCCTCTTTTCATTCCTTTGGATATATACCCAGAAATTGAATTGCTGGATCACAATGTACTTTTAAAAACAGAGAGTAAATTGGTGGTTCCCAGAGGCTAGTAGGTAGGGGAAGAAGAAAGAGATGACAAAATCCAAATCCTCTCAAAGCTTAATGTTGAGGATCCCTGCCAGTGATTTTCTTTTATGTAGCAAAATTATTAGACAAAGGTAGAGAAGGAGAGACTTTTAGCAAATGCAAAAGCTCTAAAGCAGAAGAGAGCATAATGTCTAGGAGCAGCAGAGAGATGGTAAATGTGGCTATAATGTAGGTAGAAAGGAGGTTCTCATATGAAAAGTGACCAAAGAAAAGAATAAGGGCTAGGCTTGTTTATCATGGAATGAACTTTGTTCCTTATCTTAAATGAAATGACAAGTTGTATGGGCTGGATTGTGTCCCCTCAAAATTTATATGTTGAAGTTTCAACCCCTAGTACCTCAGAGTATAGCTGTATTTGGAGATAAGGTCTTTAAAAGGGTGATAAAGTAAAATGAGCCCATTAAGATGGGGCTCTAATCCAATATGATCGGAGTCCTTATAAAAAGAGGAAGAGACACCAGAAATGCCTTTGAATAAGAAGAGACAGAGACAGCAGAGGATGGCCATATGAGGACCAAGCAGGGGGAAGATATTTGTTTATAAGCCAAGGAGAGAGGCCTGGAACAGATTCTTCTCTCATAGACCCCAGAGGAAATCAACTCTGCCTACACCTTGATCTTGGGCTTCCAGCCTCCACTACTGGGTGAAAATAAATTTCTGGTTGTTAAGCCAAATCTCTTTCTCTCTCCCTTTCTCTCTCATCTATTTCTGTACGTAACAATCGGTGTAGACAGAATTCTGGTTCAAATCTGAGTTTTTTCTACTTACTTAGTGTGAGTTTTGCTACTTAGTTAGTGTGATATTTGTTTATACTGCTCCAGAAATGTCCTTTTATAAGCAGGAGTACAACACAATGCACAATGACTGACATGTAAGGCATGTAAGGAATATTCAACTATCACTCATTGGATTAATTAATTAATTAATACCTTGACATTTAAAAATTAATCTTCAGTGTTCTCTAATTATTGTATTAATTTTATTCATAGTAATACATAGGGATACTTTGCCACTACTCCAAATGGCTGAGAAATGCACCAGTGAAATGACTAGTCAAAAAAGAAAAATATAATTAGGGTAAGAGCATTAAAATTAGCAATATTCTCAGATATTATCTACACATACTCAGGATTCCCATATATTCTGATTTTCCTGGAAACATTCTGATTTAAACTTACTATCCAGAAGTAATTATAAATAAACCGCTTTTTACTTTCAAGGGTGTCTAAGTTTGCGAAATAAATTAGATGAGACACTAGACCTATTGCCTGTTAAAGAAGAAACAGAGCCCTTCCCTAGTATTGCCACATGATGGGGGGCTCAGGAAATCATTATATGTCTCAATTCATTCTTGAACTCACACCCTAGAAAATATATCCTTATAATCCTCCCTCTCCCACCCATTATTCCACAGAGCCGTAAGAGAAAACACAGACTGATCTTATTTTTACTTTTCCTTCTCTCTAAATAGAATTCCTGTGAATATTTGAAGACCACTATATATTTCCATTCAGTCTTCTAATTTTTGCACAAGATGTTCTTAATTACATTATTTTTTTCATAATTTGTCATTTCCAGATTTCTCATTATACTGAGCACACTCCCCTGGATGAACCCTAAATCACCAATTACACCTCAGAATCTCATGGTATCTTTTCTCTCTTTCATTATACATTTCACATTTTGTTTTTTCTTGTTTAATTTCTTTCTTCCTTTGTTTCTCTCCCATTCATGAACAAGCTTAAGCCAACTCCCTGTTCCTTCTCTTTCAGTCTGTCATGTTCTTGAACTTTACCACTGCTATCATTTCATTTCTCTTGTCCTATCTCTCTGTCCCTTCCTCTGCTTACATTTTCAATCATTATTTCTATCTTCTAATTCCTCTCTCTTCTCTTCCTCTTTCTCCTATATCACCAACTGGGTATCACTAAGCATGAGCCTGTTATTAATATAGTACCACACTTCTCCTTTGTCACTGAATTACTGACAGTTGTGAGCAATATGAGTAGCAAGGTCAGGCTGTCAAAAACTGGAGTCCAAACTGTCAAATCTAAGGGTAACAGGACCTATTTTTATCCATACTCTGCTTCCATTTTCCTGCAGATCATCTTGTGTTTTAAAGTTCTGTGTAGTAATATTACAGATTTTCTTGTTATCATCACACTTAGCACACAGCAGAGCTGATCCCTGAAAAAAAATGAGTAATGAGATTTTGGTGAGATTCAAGGTGTGAAATTAACCCAAATAGAAAAGGTTTGCATTCTGAAGAAGCCGGGAGGAATAAGGAGAATTAAATTGCAAAGACAGGATTTACCTGCCACATAGATGGACATTGTTTGGAAGCTGAGTGGATAAATCTAGAGTTGGAGATATCAAAACACAGTAGTTTATACACTTAAAGGGTCCCTCATTAAATTTGTGGTTATTTTGAACAGACCTGTTGAATTTCTCATTAAAACATACAATTTAGAACTATGTATGAACTTCCACAGAGGTGTATTTACTAGATTTTATAAGAACTATTTTATTTTGACATTTAATTAAAAGCAGCATTTATTTAAAGGAAACAGGTAGCACAGGCATTAATAAGGTATGGAAGCAGCATTTCTTTTCAGATATTAAGCAGATCTGTGGTATGGAATTCAGTCTTACTACAGTGGACTAATTTGACTAAGACATAGAATTCTTATTTAAAATACCAGTTCTTGGGTGTTGCTAATCCATTTCCTTTCCTTTTCTATTTCTTTATCCTCCTCTTCCTCCTCCTTTTAGTTTCCTTTTTTTTTAAACATCTTTATTGGAGAATAATTCCTTTAAAATGTTGTGTTACTTTCTGCTGTATAACAAAATGAAACAGCTATATGTATACATATATCTCCGTATCCCTTCCCTCTTGTGCCTCCCTCCAACCCTCCCTATTCCACCCCTCTAGATGGTCACAACGCAAGGAGCTGATCTCCCTGTGCTATGCAGCTGTTTCCCACTAGCTATCTATTTACATTTGGTACTGTATATATGTCAATGCTACTCTCTCACTTTGTTCCACCTTCCCCTCCTCCTTCCCTGTGTCTCAAGTCCATTCTCTAGGTCTGCATCTTTATTCCTGTCCTACCCTTAGGTTCATCAGAACCATTCTTTTTTTTTTTTTTTAGATTCTATATACATATATATGTTAGCACACAGTATTTGTTTTTTTTTCTTTCTCACTTACTTCACTCTATGATAGACTCTAGGTCCATCCACCTCATTGCAAATAACTGAGTTTCGTTTCTTTTTATGGCGAGTGATATTGCATTGAATAAATGTGCCAAATCTTCCCTATCCTTTCATCTGTTGATGGACACTTAGGTTCCTCCTGTGTCATGGCTATTGTAAATAGTGCTGCAATGAACACTGTGGTACATGACTCTTTCAGAATTATGGTTGTCTCAGGGTATATGCCCAGTAGTGGGATTGCTGGGTCCTATGGTAGTTCTACTTTTAGTTTTTAAGGAACCTGAATACTGTTCTCCCCAGTGACTGCATCAATTTACCTTCCCACCAACAGTGCAAGTGGGTTCCCTTTTCTCCGCACACAACCCAGAATTTATCGTTTGCAGATTTTTGGATGATGGTCATTCTGACCAGTGTGAGGTGATACCTCATTGTAGTTTTGATTTGCATTTCTCTAATGATTAGTGATGTTGAGCATCCTTTCATGTGTTTGTTGGCAATCTGTATGTCTCCTTTGGAGCAATGTCTATTTAGGTCTTCTTCCCATTTTTGGATTGGGTTGTTTGTTTTTTGATATTGAGCAGCATGAGCTGCTTGTATATTTTGGAGATTAATCCTTTGTCAGTTGCTTCATTTGCAAATATTTTCTCCCATTCTGAGGGTTGTCTTTTTATCTTGTTTGTGGTCTCCTTGGCTGTTGAAAAAATTTTAAGTTGCATTAGGTCCATTTGTTTATTCTTTGTTTTTATTTCCCTTTCTCTGGGAGTGGGGTCAGAAAGGATCTTGCTGTTGTTTATGTCATAGAAGGTTCTGCCTATGCTTTCCTTTAAGAGTTTTATAGTGTCTGGCCTTACATTTAGGTCTTTAATCCATCTTAAGTTTACTTTTGTGTATAGTGTTAGGAAGTGTTCTAATGTACTCTTTTAGATGTAGCTGTCCAGTTTTCCTAGAACCACTTGTTGAAGAGGCTATCTTTTCTACATTGCTTATTCTTTCCTGCTTTATCAAAGATAAGGTGACGATATGTGTGTAGGTTTTTCTCTGGACTTTCTATCCCGTTCCATTGATCTATATTTCTGTTTTTGTGCCAGTACCATACTGTCTTGATTAGTGTAGCTTTATAGTATAGTCTGAAGTCAGGGAGCCTGATTCCTCCAGTTCTGTTTTCCTTTCTCAAGACTGATTTGGCTATTCGGGATCTTTTGTGTTTCCATACAAATTGTGAGATTTTTTTGTTTCAGTTCTCTGAAAAATGCCATTTGTAGTTTCATAGGGATTACACTGAATCTGTAGACTGCTTTGGGTAGTGTAGTCATTTTCAAAATGTTGATTCTTCCAATCCAAGAACATGGTATATCTCTCCATCTGTTTGTATCATATTTAATTTCTTTCATCATTGTCATATTGTTTTCTGCATACAGGTATTTTGTATCCTCAGGCAGGTTTATTCCTAGCTTTTTATTCTCTTTGTTGCAGTGATAAATGGGAGTGTTTCCTTAATTTCTCTTTCACATTTTTTATTATTCGTGTATGAGAATGTAAGAGATTTCTGTGCATTGATTTTGTATCCTACAACTTTACCAAATTCATTGATTAGCTCTAGTAGTTTTCTGGTAGCATCTTTAGGATCTCTATGTATGGTATCATGTCATCTGCAAACACTGACAGGTTTATTTCTTCTTTTCCGATTTTGATTCTTTTTATTTTGTTTTCTTCTTGGTTTGCTGTGGCTAAAACTTCCTAAACTATGTTGAATAATACTGCTGAGAGTGGGCAATCTTGTCTTGTTCCTGATCTTAGAGGAAATGCTTTCAATTTTTCACCACTGAGAGTGATGTTGGCTCTGAGTTTGTCACATATGGCCTGTAATATGTTGAAGTAGTTTCCCTCCATGCCTACTTTCTCGAGAGTTTTTATCATAAATCGGTGTTGAATTTTGTCAAAAGCTTTTTCTGCATGTATTGAGATTATGGTATGGTTTTTATCCTTCAATTTGTTAATATGCTATATCACATTGGTTGATTTGCACACACTGAAAACCTTGCATTCCTGGGATAAACCCCAATTGATCATGGTGTATGATCCTTTTAGTGTGCTGTTGGATTCTCTTTGCCAGTATTTAATTGACGATTTCTGCATCTATATTAATCAGTGTTGGTGTGTAGTTTTCATTTTTTTGACGTCTTTGTCTGGTATTGGTATCAGAGTGATGGTGGCCTCATAGAATGAGTTTGGCAGTGTTCCCCACTCTGTTATATTTTGGAAGAGTTTGAGAAGGAGAGGTTTTATCTCTTCTCCATATGGTTGGTAGAAGCCATCTGGTCCTGGGTTTTTGTTTGCTGGAAGATTTTTAATCCCAGTTTCAATTTCAGTGCTTGTGATTTGTCTGTTTATATTTTCTATTTCTTCCTGGTTCAGTCTTGGAAGGATGTGCTTTTCTAAGAATTTTTCCATGTCTTCCAGGTTATCCATCTTATTGGCATATTGTTGCTTGTAGTAATCTTTCATGATCCTTTGTATTTCTGCAGTGTCAGTTATTACTTCTCCTTTTTCATTTCTAATTCTGTTGATTTGAGTCTTCTCCCTTTTTTTGTGATGAGTCTGGCTAATGGTTTATCAATTTTGTTTATCTTCTCAAGGAAACAGCTTTTAGATTTTTTTTTTTTTTTTTTTTTTTTTTTTTTTTTTTTTTTTTTTTGCGGTATGCAGGCCTCTCACTGTTGTGGCCTCTCCCGTTGCAGAGCACAGGCTCTGGACGCGCAGGCTCAGTGACCATGGCTCACAGGTCCAGCCACTCCTCAGCATGTAGGATCTTCCCAGACTGGGGCACGAACCCGTGTCCCCTGCATCAGCAGGCGGACTCTCAACCACTGTGCCACCAGGGAAGCCCCAGCTTTTAGATTTATTGATCTTTGTTATTGTTTCTTTCATTTCTTTTTCAGTTATTTCTGATCTGAACTTTATGATTTCTTTCCTTCTGTTAACTTTGAGTGTTTTTTTGTTCTTCTTTCTCTAATTGCTTTAGGTGTAAGTTTAGGTTGTTTATTTGATATGTTTCTTGTTTCTTGAGGTAGGATTGTATTACTATAAACTTCCCTCTTAGAACTGTTTTGCTGCATCCTATAGGTTTTAGCCTGTCGTGTTTTCATTGTCATTTGTTTCTAGGTTTGTTTGTTTTTTTTTTCTCTTTGATTTCTTCAGTGATCTCTTGGTTATTTAGTAGCATATTGTTTAGCCTCCTTCTGTTTGTATTTTTTACAGTGTTTTTTTTTTCCTGAAATTGATATCTAGTCTCATAGCATTGTGGTCAGAAAAGATACTTTATACAATTTCAGTTTTTGTACATTTATCAAAGCTTGATTTGTGACACAAGATATGATCTATCCTGGAGAATGTTCCATGAACACTTGAGAAGAAAGCATATTCTGTTGTTTTTGAATTGAATATCCTATAAATATCAATTAAGTCCATCTGCTCTAAAGTGTCATTTAAACCTTGTGGTTCCTTATTTATTTTCATTTTGGATGATCTATCCATTGGTGAAAGTGGGGTGTTAAAGTCCCTTAATATTATTGTGTTACTGTCAATTTCTCCTTTTATGGCTGTTAACATTTGCCTTCTGTATTGAGGTGCTCCTATGTTGGATGCATAAATATTTACAATTGTTATATCTTCTTCTTGGTTTGATCCCTTGATCATAATGTAGTGTCCTTCTTTTTCTCTTGTAATAGTCTTTATTTTAAAGTCTATATTTTCTGTTATGAGAATTACTGCTCCAGCTTTCTTATGGTTTCCATTTGCATGGAATATCTTTTTCCATCCCCTCATTTTCACTCTGTGTGAGTCCCTAGGTCTGAAGTGGGTCTCTTGTAGACAGCATATACATGGGCCTTGTTTTTGTATCCATTCAGCCAGTCTATGTCTTTTGGTTTAAGCATTTAATCCATTTACATTTAAGGTAATTATCAATTACCATTTACAATTAAGGTAAATGTATGTTCCTATTACCATTTTCTTAATTGTTTTAGGTTTTTTATTGTAGTTATTTTCCTCCTTTTGTGTTTCCTGCCTAGAGAAGTTCCTTTAGCATTTGTTGTAAAGCTGGTTTTGTGGTGTGTAATTCTCTTAACTTTTGTTTGTCCATAAAGGTTTTAATTTCTTCATCGAATCTAAACAAGATCCTTGCTGGATAGAGTAATCTTCATTGAAGGCATTTCCCTTTCTCACTTTAAATATGTCCTCATACTCTCTCTGGCTTGCAGAGTTTCTGCTGAAAGATCAGCTGTTAACCTTATGGGGATTCCCTTGTATGTTATTTGTTGCTTTTCCCTTACTGCATTTAATATTCTTTCTTTGTATTTAATTTTTGATAGTTTGATTAATGTGTGTCTTGGCATGTTTCTCCTTGGATTTATCCTGTATGGGACTCTGCACTTCCTGGACTTGATTGACTATTTATTTTCCCATGGTAGGGAAGTTTTCAACTATAATCCTTCAAATATTTTCTCAGTCCCTTTACTTTCGTCTTCTACTGGGACCTCTATAATTTGAATGTTGGTGCATTTAATGTTGTCCCAGGGGTCTCTGAGACTGTCCTCTATTCTTTTCATTCTTTTTTCTTTATTCTGCTCTGCAAGAGTTATTTCCAATCTTTTATCTTCCTGGTCACTTTTCCATTTTTCTGCCTCAGTTATTCTGCTATTGTTTCCTTCTAGAGAATTTTTAATTTTATTTATTGTGTTGTTCATCATTGTTTGTTTTCTCTTTAGTTCTTCTAGGTTTTCATTAAATGTTTCTTGTATTTTCTCCATTCTGTTTCCAAGATTTTGTATCATCTTTACTCTCATGACTCTGAATTCTTTTTTCAGGTAGACTGCCTATTTCCTCTTTATTTGTTTGGTCTGGTGGGTTTTTACCTTGCTCCTTCATCTGCTGCATATTCTCTGTTTTCTCATTTTGTTTAACTCCCTGTGTTTGGAGTCTCCTTTTCACAGGCTGCAGGTTCGTAGTTCCCATTGTTTTTTGGTGTCTGCCCCCAGTGGGTGAGGTTGATTCAATGGCTTTTGTAGGCTTACTGGTGGAGGAGACTTGGGCCTTTGTTGGGGTGGGTGGTGCTGTATCTTTTCTCTCTGGTGGGCAGGGCTGCATCTGGTGGTGTTCTTTAGGGTGTCTGAACTTAGTATGATTTTAGGCAGCCTCTCTGCTAATGGGTGGTGTTGTGTTTCTTTCTTACTAGTTGTTTGTCAAGGGGTGTCAAGCACTGGATCTTGCTGGCCATTGAGTAGATCTGGGTCCTAGTACTGATATGGGGATCTTTGGGAGAGCTCTCACCAGTTGATATTACACGTGACTGGGAAGTCTCTGGTGGTCCAATGTCCTGAACTTGGCTCTCCCACTTCAGAGGCTCAGGCCTGACACCAAGCCAGCACACCAAGACACTCTCAGCCCCACAGATCAGAACAAATGGGAGAAAAGAGAATAAAAAATAATAAATAAATTTTAAAAATAAATTATTAAAATAAAAAAATATTATAATAAAAATATTTAAACAGCATTTTTAATAAAAAAAAAAGAAGAGAGCAACAAAACCAATAAACAAATCCACCAATGATAACTAGCACTAAAAACTATACTCAGATAAATTTAAAAATCAGAAAGAAATCAGTTGCAGACAGCAAACCCCAAGTCTACATTTGCTCCCAAATTCCACCACCTCAGTTCTGGGATGATTAGTTGTCTTTTCAGGTATTCCACAGATGCAGGGTACATCAAGTTGATTTGGGGGATTTAATCCACTGCTCCTGAGCCTGCATGGAGAAATTTCCCTTTTTCTTCTTTGTTCACACAGCCCCTGGTGTTCAGCTTTGGTTTTTCCCCACCTCTGCATGTAGGTCACCCTCAGGCATCTGTTCCTCATCCAGACAGAAGAGGCCTAAAGCAACAGCTGATTAAGGGGCTCTTGCTCACTCATTCCAGGGGAGGGAGGGGTACGGTAGTTATAAATGGAATGTGGGGCAAGCTGCAGTGACAGAAGCTGGGGTGATATTGTAACACCCTGGATCATGGGACCCTGGCAGTTGTGGGCTGCACAGGTTCCCGGAGCGGTGGAGTTGTGGATAGTGACCTGTGCTTGCACACAGTGTTCTTGGTGGCTGCAGCAGCAACATTAGCATTTCATGCCTGTCTCTGGTGTCTGAGCTGATAGCCACGGCTCACACCTGTCTCTGGAGATCATTTAGGCAGTGCTCTGCCTTCTTTAGGCAGACAGGGAAGGAATCCCCTATCCTCACACACTCCAAAACAATGGTCTTTTGCCTCTTAGGCAGGTCCAGACATTTTCCTGGACTCCCTCCGAGCTAGCTGTGGTGCACTAGCCCCCTTCAGGCTGTGTTCACACAGTTGACCCCAGTCCTCTTCCTAGGATCTGACCTCCAAAGCCTGAACCTCAGCTCCCCAGCCTCTACCCACCCCGGTGGATAGCAGACAAGCATCTCAGTCTGGTGAGTGCTGATTAGCACCAATCCTTTGTGCGGGAATCTCTCCACTTTGCCCTCTGCAGCACTGTTGCTGCATTCTCCTCCATGGCTCCAAAGCTTCCCATCCACCCACCCCCTGTCTCTGTCAGTGAAGGGGCTTCCTAGTGTGTGGAAACTTTTCCTCCTTTACAGCTTCCTGCCAGAGGTGCAGGTCTCATCCCTATTCTTTTGTCTCTGTTTTTTATTACTTTTTTCTTTCTTTTGCCCTACCCAAATATGTGGGGATTTTCTTGCCTTTTGGAAAGTCTGAGGTCTTCTGCCAGTGTTCAGTAAGTGTTCTGTAGGAGTTGTTCCACATGTAGATGTATATTTGATGTATTTGTGGAGAGGAAGCTTATCTCCACATCTTACTCCTCCACCATCTTGAAGGTCCCCCTCTATGAAGAAGTATTACCTGTTTAGTGCTCCATATGTTACTGGCACTCTGCTAGGCATTTTCACACATTTTTAAAACTTTCCATCTTAAGATAATTTCAGTCTTATGAAAGAGTTGTGAAAACAGTACAAAAAATTCCCATACACCACTGGTTGTCAACTGGCAGAGACTTTATGCCTTCATCTCTGAGGATGTTTGGTAATGTCTGGATAAATTTTTGGTTATCACAACTAAGATGGTGTTGCTACTGACATCTAGTGAGTAGAGGCCACGGATGCTGCTAAACATCCTAGAATGCACAGGGCAGCATGCCATAATGAAATGTTATTCAGCCCCAAATGTCAACAGTTCTGAGCTTGGAAAACCCTACCATTTGTCCTTCATCCACATTCTCAAATGTTAACTTCTTATATAGTCACAGTACACAGATTATATATTATAATTATATATATATATATATATATATATATATATATAAAAAAAATATATTTTCTTCATGACCTGACACTTTTGAAAACCATTGGCCAGACATTTGATGAAATTTCTCTTGATTTTGTAGAATATATTTTTAAAATTAAGGTTACGCATTTTTGATAGAAATACCACAGAAAGGATTTGTCCATCTTAGTGAATCATAGAAAGAGGCAGACAATGTTGGTTTTTCCATTAGTGAGGATGTTAACTTTTATCACTTGACTAAGATGGTGTCTTCAGGTTTTTTCACTGTAATGTTACTATTTTTCCCTTTGTAATTAAGCAACCTGTGAAAGTTACTTTTAGATTATGTAAATATACCATACTTCATCATACATTTGTCCATTCATTGTAGTAGTCATTAAAGATTCTTGACTGACAAACAAAAGTTGGTTACTTTAGGGTTTGAGCAATGCTGTTTTCCACTTCCATCAATTTTTAAAAAATATTTACCAGTTGGAATTCTCTTGTAAAAAAGAGCTTTCTGTCATCTTCTATGTATTTGTTTATTCAATTATTCATTGATTTCAACATAGACCCAAAATATTCTATTTTTTTCCTAAGGTTATATTTGCTTCTTCTCCTTTTTCTTCTTCTCATCATCACCATCATTATTATTATTATCATTATTATTATTACTGCCATTTTGCTCAATGTGTACCATATTTGGCCATTGAGAGCCCTTTTAAGTTGGCTTTTATGCATTTTTGGAATACTTTCACCAAGTTTTGAGGACTTCCTTCCTTTCTGGTACTATGAGATATTACAGGCTAATCTTGTACTTTCTCTGCCCTGACCCTGGAATCAGCCATTTCTCCAAGGAGTTCTAGTTTTTCATTTGAGAATGGTATTTAGAAACCAAGCTTTAGCAGTGTATGTGTTCAATGGTATTGGGTATCATTGCTTCTAGTTTCTTTCAGTACAAAGAATTAAGATATGCATACACACATTTATATTTCTAAATCTACTATCTATCTATCTATCTATCTATATATCATCTATCTATCTATCTATCTATCTTAAAACAGACATTTAATACACATACCTCCAATTTCAACACAATACCAAAAGATTCTACCCTTTCCTCTTTCCTTATTTGTAATTTTCTTCTAGACAGTGAGAAAGGTGACTTTTATTATTTGCAATATATTTACTTATTAGCTCCATCATCAAATACAAATAAAATAGTTTTAGCAATTCTAACACATATCACTGTGGACACACACCTACTAATCAACATAAAATATTGTGTATAGTTTTCTTGATATTTAGTCTTTGAGTATATAATAAAAAAAGTTCCAAAGTTACCTTAATTATTTCCCTTTTCTCATTTAGTATTTTATGTTATTTATTTGTAATACAATTATGTCTATTTTCTTCCTATGACATTTTATTTTGGGCTTCTTCTTCATTATTGCTAATTTTAGACATGTTTAATTATAAAATATATTAAAAGTTAGAATTATACAAAAAAACTGTATTCAGAGAAGTGTCACTCTCCACACTCAACCTTTCTACCCCAGTTCCATCCTTCCATCCATCTCACTCTGTTTTCATTCACCTCTGTAGGTAAGCAATCTTTGTGATTTTTGAGTTATTCTTCCAGTGTTTCTTTTCACACAAATGTGCAGATACATGTATATTTTCTTATGCTCACTTTTTACATAAATGAGAACATAATATAGCTATACTTTTGCTCTAGACACATTGTTTTACTTAATTTTTGAAACAATCCTTTGAAATATTAGAAGTAAAGTTATTTGAGAGGTCATAAAAATTATTTATGAAGAAATTCTTATAATTGTTTTTGGATAATCTCTTACCTCTTATAGGTCCACAGTCTCTGTTAAATTAAACTTAATGTTAAATTTGTATTTTCCCAAGATGTTCATTGAAATTACTTATCTACTTTCTAAAAATCTTTATAGTGTTTCTGACACACAAAATACAGACTTATTGGCCTGACATAAAAGACTCTATAAGTTCTGACTCATTTTATGGCCTCATCGTTTACCACTCTAATTCATAATCTCAGTCCTCAAATATTCCTTGCACACACCCTAAACTAAAGTCACAGTGAACAACAGTATAAAACAGTTTTCCAAACACATCAATTTCTTTCATGCCTAGTGAATTTTCACAGGCTTGTTCTTCACTGATTAGTGAGGGATCTGATTGGAAAAATCCCCTAGGCATTTAACACAGGTAAATGTCACCACTTGTGTAACAAATGTACTCTTTCCCAAAGAACAAATGAGGTTTATTCTTGTTGATCCTATAATTGCAACTTTTACATATTTTTGTCATTTTGTATTTTAATTTTCTGCTTTTCTCTCTTACAAGTAATCATCTTTAAAGCAGAGTCCAAGTCATAGTCCCCTTATGAATATCTAAGAGATTAAATATCTGGTATTTTTAGGTGGCCAGTGAATTATATATTGAATTCAATACAAATCAAAATAAGCACATTTTAGTGATAGAAATCAATAATAGAGATTCTTAAATTTTGATGTGAAGTAACTTTTTATAAAACTCTATTTTCTATAAAAAAGCTGTGGAAATTCATTCTTACTATAAAACTCATTCTATGCTTTAAATACCAAGAAAATTTAGGGTTCTATTTGTTTTCCAGCACAGATTTATTTTACAATATTAATTTAATTACATTTTTCTTTCAAATGGTTGACATAATTTTTTAAGATTCTACTTTCAGATGATCTAGTGACAATTGATTTTATTCCTAAGCAGGATACATTCTGTTTCTTTCAGGTAGCAACTCCCAATAAACACTCAGTAAGTACACATTTCTCTTACTAGTCTTTTTAGTTTTTTATGGAATTGAAACCTTCTCCATGTGCAGGGTTTAAATGTAACCCAAGTACGTCCAATAAGATCATATCATACTCCTTCTTCCTATGCTTGAGTTAAGAATAAACGTGATCCATCTAGAGTAGATAAGAACCAATTCTGTGTAATGCTTTTGTTGAAATGCTAAGAAAGTAAAATTCACTCATGGTGAGGAGATTGCAGTGAAGACTGACTGTAAACCTGACACTTCTGGCAGACATGTTGTCCCCATGAGAATGGAAACTTCATGGAGGAATGCAAAGACAAGGATGGAAGAAGCAAGACAAAACCCTCATGTTATTAGTTGAGCACCTGAAGCCAGCCCTACTACTGTACTTTTCAGTTATGAAATACCCATCTAGATGGAGAAAAACAGAGAAAGGTGTTGATAAAGGCAAAAAGAGAAATCCAAGCAGCAAAATGCCTAGAGCTGGGGTTTTTTTTTGTTTGTTTGTTTTTTGTTTTTTTTTCTGTAAAGGGTCAGATAGTAAATATTTAAGGCTTTGTAAGTAATGTGATCTGTGTAAACTACTCAGCTCTGTAGTAATGGGAATATAGCCATAGATAATACATAAATGTGTGAAGTGTGTTCCAGTAAAATTTTATTTATGGACATTAAAATTTGAATGTGAATAACGTCATATTATTTTCATGTGTTTCTAAATGTTATTCTTGTTTTGATCCTATCTAGACTCTTAAAAATTACAAAAATATTTTTAGTTCATAGGCCATCTAATTACTGGCAGCAGTAATCATTTGGTTCATGGGCCACATCTTGCTAAATCTTGTTCTAGAGTAACATGAACCCTTACATGGGACATCAGGAGAGATAACATTTACAATTTCCTAGACCAGGTTTCTGATTTTTGGAACTTCCTTTCAGGCAGGGATACTGGACAACTAGAACAGATATGATGATATGGATATATAATATTAATCATAGTGTTTATGTATTCATATGGAGAATCTATAGCACAAAGCAAAAAATATATCAACGTGACTCAGTAATAATTAAATGGTTAAATTAAAAGAACATTTTACATGTAAATGAGCCCCATGATAGATTAATCTCATTAGTGGCTCAACTTCTTCACTTTTGTCTACAGTCATACTCTTTGCCATATGGCTTTACCAACAGACAACAACTCTCAGACATGTGAACAGCTGAGCTAAGATCAGAGACATTATCTGTCTGACCATCCAGATGCTTGAGCAAATAAACACTTATTTTTTGTTATGCTACAGATGCGTTGTGGCTTTTTCTTATGCAGCATTATTATTTCAAATGTCAATTGTTATGAAACCTTATGTAATGGAAAACAAAACTGGACTGGAAAAAAAATGTTCCAAGGTTGTGAAACAATGTCCTTTCTGTGGCCTCAGAAGAGAGATGAGCCAAGAATATCATGGGGATTTCACTACATCAAGTGAGGTTTTAGGTAAAGGCTGAACTGCACATGTACTGCTCCAATATCTTAGTATGAGAATGCCACTTTAAAGTAAAAATTTTATTAAGAAAAAAAAAGAAATGCATGTAAATAAAATAAATAGTAATTAGAGGAGGAACACCAAGTGATCTCAAGGGCTCCACATTGGAGGAAGGCATCAAAAAAAGTTTGTGTCACAGAGAAGAATGAAGTCTTAAGGAACATAATTTGAGCTTAGAATCAAATGGTAAAAGTGAGTCTAAATATCCCACAGTAGATTGACTGTACCTTCTATTGACTTTGATTAAAGTCCATGTCAGTATTAAGTAACACAACTGCCAAGCTCACGGTTTTGCCTGTGCTGTTTGATGGCAAAAAGTGATCTGGAAATATCCTGGGATTGAATCACTGCAAAAGCTTAGTCTCTCAGTTATCTGTGCAAGAGATGATCAGAAGAAACTAGCAGCTACCTGCTTAGATTTTTCCCCTGACCCAGTATTAAGATTTTCTGGGAGTGCTGGGAGGATATGGGAGTAGAACAGTAATAATAGTAGTAATTATAATAACATCCATATTTATTTAGTCCTTCATGTTCCTGGCACAGTGAGTGCTAAGAAATTTAACTGCATCATATCAGTACACCATCATAACACATTAAGTATTGTCATTCTTATTAGTTTATAGGTAATGAAACTGAACTTTATGAGGTCAAGTCATTTACCTAAGCTCACACAGCTAGTAAGTGAAGGGGAAGAGCCTTTAATAAAGTTTGAGTTTGAGCTTTAGTACTGGAAGAGAAGAGGAAATGATTAACAATTTTTAGTGATCAGAGAACCTGTACAAGAAAGATGCTTGTTCTGGGTCTTTAAGAATATATAGTCTTTATATAATGTATAACGAATCTATACATTAGTCTTTTACCATTAATTATGATGTTACTGTAGATTTTTCATAGATGTCCTTTATCAAGTCAGAAAGTTTTTTTCTAGTATTTCTAGTATTTTGAGTGTTTTTATAAAAAAAGAATTTGGATATTGTCAAATATTTTTTCAGGACTATTGAGATGATCATGTCCTTTATGAAAATGTTGTATTACATGAACTGATTTTAGAGTGTTAAAGCAACCTTGCATTTCTGGGATAAATCTCATTTGTCTATAGTATACAATTTGTTTTATATGTTTATGGATTTGGGTTACCTAATATAGCGCTGAGAATTTTCCACCAATATTAATACATAATATTGGGTTGTAGTTATATTTTTTATTATGTCTTTATCTGGTTTTGATTAATCACTGTCCCCAATAAACTTACTCAAATATCTTCAGAGGTCAAGCAGCTAACAAACAAATCTAAAAAACTTACACTTAAAAATTGTAGGGAGTGGTGTAAACCAGAGGTGACCTCAGAGGGCAAACCTTCCCTAAAGGCATTTCAATTCAAATAAAAAATACAAAACTAACTAAATGCAACGAGAGCAGTACAAATTAAACAACAATACAGATGAAACAACAAAACACATAAAACATTGTTTTTGCCTCTGGGTGCCCAGAGTCAAATTGCAGATCAACAGTGTTTACAATTCTTGACTTGTAATATGGTATTTATGTGTATTGATGTGATGGTACTGAGGTGAGGAAAGTATTTGAGGTGTTACTGGTAAGTATAGTAGTTCCCCTTAACCACAGTTTCACTTTCTGTGGTTTTACTTACTTGCAGTCAGCTGCTGTCAGAAGACACTATTTGGAAAATTCCAGAAATAAGCAATTCATAAGTTTTAAACAGCAGGCTGCTCTGAGTAGCGTCATGAAATCTAGCACTGCCCTGCTCTGTCCCACCTGGGATCCCAACCAATGATATCAATTGACTCCTGACATATATTGAAGAGGATCAAGCATAGTATGAAATGTCCTGATTTATGTTTTGAAGAACTTTTGGAAATACATAGTAGTGATGGCTGCCTAACATCATGAATGCAATCAAAGACACTGAATTGTACACTTAAAAATGATTAAAATGGCAAATTTTATTTTATATATGTTTTATTAAAATTTTTAAAATATAGATAAAACAATCTTTGTAGTTAGAATGGAGAAACAAATTTGAAAGAGGAGGAAAATAATCAAGGAATGCATTTAAGATGGAGAAGGGTCCTCATTAAATCCTCACAAGCACTTCAGTGTGTTAGGAATTGTTTCCACATGTAGAAATTGAGACCCAGAGACGTTCTGAGACAAAAGTTGAAAGATACTCTAAATCAGAGCTGGGAGAGAAGTTTTCTTTCTTAGCACTAAATTAAGAAATGCATTTGTTCCCAAACTCATGTCCCTCTACTTCCTCATTGCTCAATTTTGACGTTTAAGTAATCTTTGCTTTTCATTTTGAAGTCTTAGATATAAATTGTCTTTTTTCAACTATGCATGAAAATTCCCATCACCAGAAATATTAACAGTGCTTTTATTGTAACACTGCAATTTTGCCTTATATAGCAGCAATTACAGTACATGCATTAAAAGAGTCATCATATTGTCTGAAATTTTTGGAAGAAAAGACCATTAAGATATTTTCCAATTTAGGTAGTAGTTATTCCACTATCCATCAAATTGACTATAAATGGATATTTTGATTTCTTAGATTAAAAAAACACTGCAGAGAATGAATACTAAAGGAGGATTTTCAAAAAAAATTGTAAATTAAAAAAATGTTTAATTTGTGGGATTCATATTAGTTTCATTATTCGTTTTGCAAACTCTTTCTAGTAAGTA
The DNA here is from genome assembly GCF_951394435.1 of Stenella coeruleoalba. Lineage (NCBI taxonomy): Eukaryota > Metazoa > Chordata > Mammalia > Artiodactyla > Delphinidae > Stenella > Stenella coeruleoalba. The sequence continues at coordinate 39,700,947 of NC_137149.1, read as the reverse complement.
AAAAGAAATCTTTGATATCTAAATCCTTATAATAGAAGATCAGCAAAGATAAGTATAATCAGAGGAAAAGTGTATCAGAAATGAAGTACCTTTGACAATGCTCTAATCACATTAGGCAATTGAATGCAATTGTCCAGAGAGAATGAATTCCAATGACTAAGATTTAGGCATTTTATTATTATAAAAGAAGTCCACAAACTCCCCGATCATTTAAAATGGAATTGTCTTGAATTTACAATAATAATTTCTAAAATTGGACCATAAAAGTAGAAGCAAGGCAATGCAGTATTAGAATAATTTTGATGAGCTTATATCTTTATAGTGTGAAAACATGTCTGGTATTTATCTCTGAATGTCCAGTAGAAGTTTTAACACTTGCATAGATCAAAATAATAATCAGTCTTATGAAATTATTTTATTTTGTGTAGAAAAACTACCTTTGCTAGTTTAATTTTGGAATGTTCTTTCAACACATCTTTCTGTTCATGGTCATCTACGGGTAATTCACTCCACAAGCATTTATTGTGAGTGTAGCCAATAGTATATGTTGTGCTTCAGAAAGATGAATAAGACATTTTAACATAGTGAGAAAAGGGGATAATAAGTTTGAAGTTCTAAAGCCTTGGTTGTACTAATTCTATGACCTTAGAAATGCCTTATACATTTATTCAATATAAATTTCTTAATCTGTGAAAATGGACAATTTGTCTCACATGGCTATTATGAGAATTAAGTAGGATAATCCACAAAAAGTGCTTATCACAGATCCTGGATCATGATATATGTGCTCTATAAGGTATTCTACTTCCTCTGTCTTGGCTGCAATAAGTTCACACTGGTGAAAACAATTGAAATTTTCAAAAATTGGTAAACTTTCTGATATGGACCACATTTCATGTATATTGCATGCATTGATCATTTACTACTCTATCCAACAAAGATTTATTGAAACTTTTCTATATGATAGACCTATACAAATGCTGAGAAAATAGCACCAAACAAGAAAACATTCCCAATTTCATGGAGCTCACATTCTAGTGTGAAAGACAATGACTTAATGAACTGATAAATAATATTAGCACACATTTTTACGGTGCTTGCTATGTGCCGGGGACTGATCTAGACATTTAATGCACATTTACTCATTTAATCCTATAAACTACCTTTTGCAGAAGACACTCTTATTTTCATTCCCAATTTACATTTGAGGAAATTGAGTCAGAAATGTATTAAATAAGTTACAGAATCAGTATGTGGCAGAGCTGGGATCAAATCTAGGCAGACTGTTTTTCAAACACTGTCTTCACTGTTGTTTCTTTAGACACATAGGAATTTAGCTTGAGTGTTTAGTTGCACAGAGAGGTAGGAAAAGAGACAGCTGCTCATTCATGGCAAGCAGTTGGACACTATTCAAAATGTAATGGGAGGCTATCAGAAGGTTTTAATCAAGAGAGTGATGAAAACAGTTTAGGTTGTATAAATTCAATCTAATGGTTATGTAGGAGGAAAGATTCAGGGAGAACTATGAAAAAGAGTTACAATTTGGTTTTAGAAGTTCTCCTGGAAAAACGATGAGAGGTTGGACGTATTAATGATGTTGGAGACAGTGAGAATGTGTTGATGTGAGATCCATATGGATGTTTAGCCTATAGAGCTTGCTAATGGGTTCAAGGTAAAGGGAAGAGAGCCACCAAGAATGAATCCTGTGTTTTTGTCTTGAGCAACTGCAGAGGTGTTGCTGTGATTTGTGGTAGAAAAGTGAGTGGAGTGGTATAGGGAACAAGAGTTTTGTTTTGGATTTGGTAAGTTTGACATGTGTACCTAAAATCCTCTTAAATACACAAATCTGGAGCTTCGTGAAAAGTTCATGGTAGTGATAGAAATAGGAAAACTGACATTATAGAGTGGTCTTTAAATATATGAGATCAAGTAAATTCTTATAGTGAGAAAGTATGAGAAAATGTAGATAGAAAAAAAGAAAATTTAGGACCAAACTTGCTCAGTGTCACATGTAATGGGGATATGATCTACATTTTAGACTATGCTTTTACATTTTTATTATATATATATATATATATATATATATATATATCCTTCATATAAACTCCACAAATAGTACTAGTATTAGTACTTTAATCAAGGCATATACAAAGCATTTGCAGATGCTAAAGAGGGAATTAACACTAATTTCTTTCCCTAAACTAATACAAAAGGTGTAATATTTTCCTTGGAACTGACAAATACTAACGAGTTCCTCAGAGTGACAGAAATGGCAGGGAGAAGTGGCAAGCATTCTAGACAGAGAAATCAGTAGAAATATAATGAGCAAAGCCACCATGGAAAGAAGTGCTTTGAATTAAGGAGTGTGTGTGTGTGCGTGCACGCATGCGCACGTCTTTTCCCTGGGGAATGCTCATTAACTGCAGCATGTAAAGTATAGGAGCAGAAAGGCAGTTACTTGAAAAGACATGAAAGAAAAATGAAATCAGATTTTATATTTTTATTTTTTATCACACAAATGAGTTTGCACTTTAATCTGTAGGCACAATAGGGAAATTGAAGGCTTATCAACCAGAGTAGCATTTTAGAGTTATCTGTGAGGAACACAATTTTGACTCCTAGGGTAAATAAGTTATTTTTGTTAGTTCAGCATCCTTACTTTGAGGGAAAGCCTTGTTCCACAGTTAAATGTTTCTGATGGAACTATTGATCATCACACCTACCCTTACTTTGTCCAGAGGGATGAATAATGGATTCAGATTGAGATGTTTATAGTACACCAACCCACTTGGCCCTCTGATCACATGGGCAGCAATTCATGTCCTTTTCTTATATATTACATAGCTACCAACATGATGAAGCCCTCTTTTTACTGGAGCTCTAAGTTGGGACTACAAGAAGATAAAACTACCGTGGTTGGATCCCAAGTTGTCTGAAAGAAGCCTGCAGAGACAGAATTCTGAGGCATAATTCTGGATCTAGTCATTATTGGGACATTTTTCTCACCTAGACATCACAGTTAAATGAATGGGTAAATCCCTTTTATCCTTGAGTATATTTGGATCCTGTCTACTAGACTGCAGTGGGAAAACCTGGGAACATTAGCTGGTTATGTAAATAATCCTGGTAAGAAGCCAGGAAGCTATAATTATGGCAATAAAAATAATAATGCCAAAGGGACAAATTTGAGACATTTTGGGGGCAACTAGTGGTCTATTTAACATAAAGACTATCAGGATGTTTAGAAAAATGGAAACATCTTACTTAAAAATTGGATGTTTTTTGACCATTCATATGTGATCATGCCACACCTCTGGTAAGACAGAGAAGGCAAAGACAGATGAGGAAAGGGTTTGTTTAATGTTGGGCTCTTGTAGAATTTGAAGTACATGTAGAGGAAGGTATGAGTGTAAGCCGTAAAAAGGCAGAAACGATGACTTTGGAGCTCAAAACAATATCTGAGCTGGAGTGTAGATTTGGGAAATATTAACATAGTCATTATATGTGAGCCATGAGAGTTAACAAAAGTTTTTGGAGAGAGAAAAGAGGAATAGTGCAGGGAAAGAGTAAACACTATTGCACGTTCTTTGAAAATGGGGGTTAGATTTACCCTTTGGTGTCCCCCTGACATTAGCACAGTGGATTATGTATAAACAAATGACTGTGCTTGGCACAGTGCTAAGTATGGTGTCTCTGTAGTTCCCTTTAATCATCCTAAAATGTTCTGACATGTGTTTCCATTTCTATCTTCATTTTATTAGAAAAATGATAATCTCACTTGCAGTTTAAATTTGCTAAAATTCTAGGGTTTAATGATTCTGTATCCATTTCTGTAAGTGTGCATGTGTGTGTGTATGTTTAATTAAAATAATCAAAAAATGCTTATACCAAAAATTTTTAAATATGTTTCTACATCTCTTTTAAAATTATGCAATTATCTTAAGGTCATTTTGTTTATACAAAATCAACTGCATAAAGAAAGACCTGTGGAAGCATGTTGGCTGCCCTGATGTCAAGTCAAAAATCCATCAGGCAATGATCAGCATTAATATTTACTGTATAGCCATCATGATTTTACTGGTTGGGCCGTTTCTTATTTGGTGCTGTTAGAGTGGAGTCAAATTCACTTTTCAAAGACTATTCAAAGCATTAGCCAAAATAATTTTTGTTAAAAATATGAAGAGTTAGTAGATGTACAGAGATAATTAATTTTAAATTGTTTTTTAATACCATCAGTGACTATAAATATTTAAGTTATTGTGAAAGACATGGATTCAATAAAAAAAACTGCATTTGGCAGTAAATAAATTTTGGGGAGTTCTAGTTTATTGTTCTTATATGCTTCTGTTTAAATACTTTCATATGTACTAGAGAATACAACCATCCATGATTTAAAAATAAGTCAATAAATGAATCCCAGCATCATCTAATTTATTCTGAAAATATTACTTTATTGTACTCTGTTTAGGGTGTAAGCTTTAAAAAATATCCTATTTTATTTATTCTTTTAGTCTAGGAAGGCTCACTTTAGGATCAATTAACCATATTAATTGATACCATGTAACAAAGCAAATGCACTTGAGGCTGTAAATAACCAAGTAGATAATAATTAACTATTTAATGATAGTTAAGTATTTTGCAAATATATGATGCAATTTAAAAGTGAAACAAAAATGATATGCTAAGAAAGAGGGGAAAATGAATGTTTGCCTTTTTCCCTATTGGTTATATCACACTCTATTGGGAAAGCAGGCATTAACTCATTTATCCTTCTAAGACTGTTTTCAGAAAACATCATCAGGAATTAAAGATTCATTATTTTATTTCACTCCTTACTAATATCAGTAGAGGCAAAGTGTGCTGTGGGCTTAGGTTTGACTCAGGAGAGAAAAGGACTTATTGTCAAGGATTTGACTCCCATTGGCTGTGTTACCTTTACTAATTTGTTGCATTTTTATGGCCTCCAGTTTCTTCAACTATAAATTTGGCATATTAAGGCTTTATTCCCCTCTTTCCCTAATATTTTTAATGCAGAAACCAAAAGAGATAAGCCTGGTCATCATTTATACATGCCTAAAACTTTCACATTTTTAGTCTTTGTGCATTTAGAGGAAGCTACACAGAAATTTCTAGGAGGGAGTCTGGCTGGTCCCTGGGGCAAGGGCTCATCAAATGACTACTTCCTGATCAAATCCACATTCTGAAAATGTGCTCTCCTGCTTTGCAGGTCTAAACATTTGCTACTCTGGTGTTGTATATTCAGTCAGGAACTACTCATGTTCAGAAGAGATTGATGAATAAACAGACATGAAAAAAACTTTAATTTATAATAAATGTTGGCCTTTCAGAGATAGCTATTATCTAGGGTTCTCCACTGTGGTATGTCCTGGAAGCCACATAAATAATCAGAGGGCAGCTTATTGATTACAGAATTAGTGATGATCTCCAGGGATAGTTCATCCTGATGAACTGTGGCAACCACACCCCTCTCAGGTTGCAGGATGTTTGGGTCTAGCCAATTCGATCTAAAACAATGTACTAAAGACATGTATGCACATTCTTGTTCTCTGCCTCTGGCTTTTATGATCTCTAAGCTTTCCTCTTTCATTCAGATCATTTCCTTAGAAAATGCCTTTCTGTTATCGTGTTAGGCTAATTAAAATCATGTGTTCTCCAAAGTCATCTCTGCTTCAGCAATCTTGTGAATTAATTCTACATAGATGATTCACATTATCATTAATTTAGGAAGTAAAAGCTAATTTTAGTTCAAATTATGGAGACATACCACTGTTAAGCAAATAAGCATTCATAACAAAAATGTGTTTACTATTTTTATTATTCCTCCAATTATTTACTCTACTTACTCTATTCCACGTTAGGTATTATATGGAATTTTCTTCTTTAGTTTTTAGAGACTTAAAACTGAAGCTTAGAGAATTGAATACTTTTTTCAAGGTTAGACAGCTAGTAAACCAGGAAGTTGTCAGAGATGAAATTTGAGTCCAGGTTGAGCAGAGTCCAACATTTTAGCCATTATGGTATTTTAGAAAATAAAATCTCAATATTATTTGGTAATGTATCTGAGAGTCCTTTATGGGTTGATATGTAAAATGGTCTTTTCATATCTCCATGACAAAAATAATACCATATCATCTGGATTGATGTGCAATCACACACATAGTATATTATTTGCTCCAAATGCCTTTATCAAAAGGTGTGTTTGATTCTTTTGTTTCTTTGTTTAAATTATTTGTTGACTATTTGGAGGAACAGTATAGTCAGTGGGCAGAGTAGAGTTTCGGAGTAAGATAAACTTGTCACATGGCCCTATCACTTACTCACTGTATGAACTTTGTTAAATTACATAACCCACTTCAACATCGTTAAAATGGAATGTTTACTATTCTAACTCATATGACTTCACTGTTAGGCCCTAGAGTCCCAAAAATGATAAAAAAATAAAGTAAAATAAATGTTGTAGCTTTCATGGAGAGAATAATTTAATGAAGACGATATGTAATAATTAAATAAAATTGTATTGTTGCAAGAAACAAGAACAAGCAGTGCTGTGCTGGTAAACTGGCTCTATGGACAGAAAAATACAACTTATAAAGTCTGCTGTACCCTGTGGTATATATACTCCCACCATGGCTAATTTCAAGCTACCGAGTTGCCCACAAATTTCCTTAATGTTTTGTAATCTGTCCTTATGATCCAGTAGAAGCAGATTCCTACCCCCACTGAGTGTCTGGTAAGGAAGGTTTCCTACCAAGACACTTCTATAAACATCTCATGTAAATTGCCTAGTGTAGTTTTTTTGTTTGTTTGTTTTGTTTTTAACAGCACACATTTCTGTAAACACCAGTGCCTTTTTATTCCACGGGTCTTCTTAAGATATCATCTGCCTCTGTTTCATAAATTTAAGAGCTATGTGAGGGTTAAAGGCTGGAAATTTTTTCTATCTGTATTGAGAGTGTTTTTTACAGACCTTGGTTTAAATGACATGATAAAGCATTCGTATTTGTGCTTGAGGAGTCAGAATATATAAGAAATAGAAGGCAAAAAGGTTTTTAAAAGTCCCAGGAGCAAAAAATAATATACATGCTGTGATCGATAGATGGGATAAAATGGTCATCTACAGGGCATTAATTTTCTCTAAGCATTCATGGTCCTCTCTGGAGAGTAAATAAAATCAACATTTTTCCAACTCTTTGTGTTGAAACTTTCATTTATTTTTTGCCATCCTAACTTTGCTTTTCCATTCCTCTTTTCTAATATCCTTTTCAAATTCATTATAATGTCATTCTTACTCCATATTTTCCCTGGCTTTCCATCAGACTCTTGGTTTTCATTTTTTTTCTCCTTTATCTTAAATCATTACTATTCCTTTTTTTTCTTCATTTTCTTCTATTAATTTAATTGCAGAATGTAATTCTCTAGCTTCTGCTTTAACTTTAATTTGGAGGCAGTATCTGAGCTTGATGAATGCTGACAACTGTGTATGTCCATGTAACAACCACCTCAATTAAGGTAAAGACATATTTATCACCCCAAGAAAGTTCCCTCACATTCCTTTTCAGGTGACCCTGTGCCCCAAGGCAATTATGGTCCTGATGTCTATCACCATAAATAGGTTTAGCCTACTCTTGAATTACATACAAATGTAATCATGTAGTATATATTCTTTTGTGCTTGGCTTTTTAAAATTAAATACAATGTTTTTCAGATAATTAGTTTTGTTGCTTTTATCAACATTTTATTCTATAATTGCTAAGTAACACATCATTATATGAATATATTATAATTTATGCACTCTCTTGTTGATATACATTTGCATTGTTTTCAGTTTGGGCCACTTATGCATAATGCTTCCATGAACAACCTTCTTTAAGTCTTTTCTAGGTTATATGTTTGCATTTTTTTTTGGTAGGGGCATAAATAGCTTGGGGTGAAAATGATGGATTAGAGACCAGATGTCATAAGAAACTACCAAACCATTTTCCAAAATGGTTATGTCATTTTAACTCCTATCAGCAATGTATGTTCCAGTTACACTGCATCCTCATCACATCTACTGTTTTTTGTATTTTTAATTTTAGCCCTTCCAGTGGATACCCAGTGATATGTTATTGCAGTTTTAAATTGCAATTCCCTGAAGGCTGTACAAGCTGTACAGGTACAGCCTGTGCCAAGTCTGTTACAGCCCACTCCTTGTGCTGTGTGTATACACCACAGCTTTATAAACATTTGGGGAGAAGTTCCTTCAGTGTTTCCTGTTGGCCTTGCTTTCTGAGAAGAGACTTAGACTCGGAAGGTTGGCCGGACACAATTATAGCCCTTTACATTTTCTTCAATTGATTTTGGGCTTCAAATGATATTCATATACTTCTTCCACTGCCATTAAAAATTCTGCTTGCCTTAAGTTCTCTGTTTTGATAATCCCAGTGATCATTCAGTAGTGTCATACAAACTGTCATTCCTGAAGGTGACTAAGTACTTCATTATAATACTTGTCTCAGTCCAGGCTTACTGCACATGTCCATTCACAGATGATAGCCCCTATTCTTACCTTTTGGACCCTGAACATAAGGAATCCAAAGTATACATTGGAAGCTGTAGTTTCTAGTTGAATGGAATACTTGATTTTCCTCTCTCCACCCTTTATTTATTTATTTTTTTTTACGGTACGCGGGCGTCTCACTGTTGTGGCCTCTCCCGTTGCGGAGCACAGGCTCTGGACACGCAGGCTCAGCGGCCACGGCTCACGGCCCCAGCCGCTCTGGCGGCATGTGGGATCTTCCCGGACCAGGGCATGAACTCATGTCCCCTGCATCGGCAGGCGGACTCTCAACCACTGTGCCACCAGGGAAGCCCCCATCTCCACCCTCTTTAAAGTCCAACTCCAGGTAAGCATGTAATAGAATTATGTCCACTGCAGGCACGTACTTAATGAACTGACCCATCTTGGACATCTCCTTTATCAGCTCTCCTATGTAACCCTGTACAGCTGTGAGTAAAGAGAAGGATGCTGGTAAAACCATGTTAGGTAGTAGGGGGACCTATTGAACATGATAGCATGTTGATGAAGCTTGCTTGTGTCCTCTGGCCATTTTTGAGCTCCGTCCTTATATACCATTTCCATCCTATTATTGATGGCTGCTGAGCCTCATCACATTTTGACTTGGTGGGTATGATAGGACAAAACTGATGGGCAGTTCTGAATGCATAATCACTTAGTATTCTATAATCATATTTTCCATCTCTACCAGGACCCACTAGCATGCCAGGGACTCTTTATCAAAAGGTATGCCTTTCTTCAAAGCATAGAGCATAGTTTTGCTCCAGAAATGTAGGAATCTCCATTGTGATTCTCCCACAGAGACTTACCATAAATTCCACAGTATATCTTACTTTTGTTTAACTTAGTTCCCTAATGCAATGTTTTTGAGATTCTTCTATGTTGTTGCATGTATCAAGAGTTGTTCCTATCCATTGGTGAATAATATTTAATTGTATGAATAAACAAAAATGTGTTTATTTATTTTTCTATAGATGAACAATTGTGTTGTTTTTAATTTGGGACTGTTATAAATAAGGCAGCTGTAAAATACTCTTGTATAAATATATTTTTTGATCTTAGGTTTTATATTCTTTTGTATAAATACCTAATATGATATTTCTGGGTCATAGGACAGACCTTTGGAAAATTTTCTAAAAAATTGCCAAACAGCTTCCCAAAGTGGTTGTAACATTTTAACTCTGACCAGCAATGCATTAGTATTCCAGCTTTTTTACCTCCTTATTAACATTTGCTATTATTGATCTTTTTTAAATTTCAGTTATTCAGGTGAGTATGTAGAGTTCCTTTATAGTAGCTTTAAATTGATATTTCCCTGATGACTCAAGATATTTAAAACCTTCACATGTGTTACTCTTTTGAGAAGTACCTGTTTCAAATATTTTGCCTTTTTTCCCATCAGTTTATTGTAGTCATACAGTATAGTTGAGGATGGGCCCCCAGACACCAAATTTGGTTTGGATTTTCAGACCAATGATGCTACACATGCACTAGGAGGGTATGAAAAATTTTATGACAAAAGGAGGCTCTCTAGCAAGGACAGGGCAGGGTCCAAAATGGCTTAAGAGGGCAAGATAGGGAGGCCGGCTTGGGGTTTTTGTGGTGGTGGGAGGGTAGGACTGAAGTGATGGTTTCCTTGCACAATATTAACTACCTCCAAGTACCAAGGCAGCAGTACCTGGGCTTTCTTATCAGCATGTCTAGTTGCAGAGTAGCAGCCAAGGAAGAGAATGGAGGAGGGTTTAAAATTTTCAGCAGTCAAACATCAAAAATGCAGTCAGACTTTTTGTTATAATTATTTATACTTTTAATGATGATTTTAGGGAAGGTATATGTGGTGTGAACATTTTCCAAGTCTGGTTTGTCTATCATTTTTAAATTTCAAAAAAAAAATTTATAATTTTGATGAAGTTTAACTCAACATTATTTTTGTTACTTTTACATTTAGTGCTCTTTGTGATCTGCCCCCAAATCCTTGCACATTGCAATATCATAAAGCTATTTTCCTATCTTTTCTTCTAGAAGTTTTTGACTATGGTTTTAGGTCAGGCTAATAATCCATTTTGAATTATTATTTTCTGAATCATATTAGGTAGGAACTGAGTTTTCTGTTATTGTTTTTCCATGCAGATATGCTCTTGTTCCAGAACCATTTGCTTAACAATAGTTTTCTCTTTCTCGTTGAAATAACTTGGTAGCTTGGTCAAAATCAGTGGACTGCATATGTATGGGTTGACCAGAACTCCCTGTGTTATTTCATTGATCTATTAGTTGTCCTTAAGGTGATACCACATTGTCTTAGTAAGGTTTCCTAGTAAGTGTTAAAATCAGGAAGTAAAAGTCCACCAACATTTTTTCTTCTTTATTCAGATTGTTTTGGCTATGCTCAGCCCTTTGCACTTCCATGTAAATTTGAGAATTAGCTTGTCTATTCCTTCAAAAGAGGCTGATCTAGTTTTGACAGGAATTTCATAGAATCTATGAATCAATTTTGAAAAATACATCTTAAAATACTATATTCCAATTCATGAATTGAGTGCAGGCAGTCTTCGCTTGGCTCAGCACTGTTTTGCACAGATTTCAGTTACCAGGGCTTTGAAGTTCTAGGTCAAAAGGAAAGAGTAGACTGAGCCATTTAAAGATAAGGTCAATGAAAATGTGGGCGTCCCAAAATATTGTTTTTCTTCCATGTAGAAATGTTTCCTTTTAATCTGTTATGCTAGAGTCTATCTGATCTTTAACTTCACAAGTTTGTCCTTTGGGTGGCACAGAGTGAAGGATGAGAGGGCAATGGAATAAAGCATTAAGCCTCTCTACAGTTAGGTGAGCATCAGCCTTTCCTTCTGCTTTGTTCCTAAGACCAAACTCTTTGTCTACTTCACTTTATCACAGTGACCATGGGAGTAGGAAATCCCTGGCTCTAATCAGATACATGTTTTCCCTTTCAATATTGAGTCCTGTCCCTAAGTACCATTCTGAGGCTTGGTGGCTGCCACACACCCACTTTGTATTGACCATCTCTTGCTGAGGTCTCTCCAGAATGAAATTTGTCAGCGACTTGCCGCTCACCAGTACCTCCACACTGTACCCCTTATACTTCATCTAAGATTGCTGTTCACTTTGTCCAGATGTTTTTCATACAATCAGACAAGGAATCCAGAAAACATTGTTTTCATGTTAATAATATTAATGCATATATGTTGAATATTGTTTTAAAAGCACTAAAGTATACAATGAAAAGATAGCTATTGCTATCAAAATAGCTTGCAATTTTTATAAGGTTATACATATACACATACATATCATTCTCCATATATGGGTTTTGAAAATGTTATTGTATTTGCTTACTGCTTAAACCACACGAAAATATTCCCCTTTAAAATATACAAACATTAAGGCTAAATTCTATATTAAGAGCTGCCTCAGCTGAGGTCCCACACTTTCTATCACGCATGTCCAGTGACTAAGCATGACCCCAGGCATATGGCCCAACACGACCATTCATAGGTGCCGACCTCACTACAGAGCACCTTGCTGTGTTGGTTAAGGCTTCCTATACACTTTGGAACCCAAATTCAGTTTCAGAGTCTACTTCCAAAAGACCCAACCTGACACAATCACCTTGATCTTGACTTCCTTTGCAGGCACAAGGATGCACATACAAAATACAATCTCTAACCCTAGAGATAACCACTGTTAGTAATCGCTGTATATTGTTATTGCAGACAAACACACATGCACACACACACACCTGAGGTACATGGTATTTGTTATGGACTAAATGTTTATTCTCTCCCCTTAAAATTCATATGTTGAAATCTTAACTCCCCAACGTGATGGCATTAGGAGGTGATTAGTCCTGAGAGTGGGGCCCCCATGACCTAATAGGATTAGTGCCTATATAAAAGAGACCTCAAAGAGCTCTCTCGCCCCTTCTGCCATGTGAGGACACCATGAGAAGACTGCCGTCTATGAACCAGGAAGAATCAGATGTAAATCTTAATCTTGGGCTTCCAGCCTCCAGAATTGTGAGAAATAAGTATTTGTTGTTTAAACCATCTGGTTTATGATAATTTGTTACAGCAGCCAGAACTGATTGAGGCAGTATTGTTATTATAATTTTTACATAAATTATATGGTCTGTATTTATCACTGGGCACCTTTATCATTTTTTTTTCCTAGAAAGTATTTTTAGAGGTTTATTCATGTCTGTATATGTAGACCTATCTCATCATTTTAAGTGTTGCTTTATTCCATACATATATACTCTTGATAGAAGAGAGTTTATTTAGCTGTTTCCCCAATGACAGAATTGTACACTGTTTCCGGTTTTTACGTTTCAACATACCAAAATGAATACCTTTGCATATGACATCTTCTGCAGAGATGTAACTGTATCCATAGGTAGATACTAAGAGTTAGAGTTGCTAGATCAAGGTAAAAGACTTGCTGTTATCATGTGTACTCTAGCCTGGTTGTATGAATTTAGACTGGTCAGCAGTGAATATGAGTAACACGTTCCATGTATACTCTCCCACACTGGATGTGTTCAAGTGCATTTTGCCACTTTTATCCTGTAAATTTAAAGCTAATGTCTTCTTTAAAATGTTTATTGGGATCCATTTACCTGTCAATATTTTCTTTTCCCTCTTTTGTTTCACTGCCATCATCCAAATTTTACAACTTACATAATGACTTCACATCTATAATCTCATTTTATCCTCACAACAGTTCTATAAAGTAGGCAGAGCAGCAATTTTTGCTAATGAAGTTTGAGAGAAAAAATTTCAACATAAATGTTCAGCTACAGTACGATAACATATAAATATATTCAGAAGTAAAATTCTGCAGTATTTATGTATATTTAATATTTTAACATTTTGTTTTGCTATTTCCTACAAACAACATTTCTTATTTCCAAACCTGGCTGTATCGCCCATAGAAAAATATCTTAATTCAAGGACAGTTGAGAATGTTTCTTCATTTTAAATATTGCGCAGCTTTCCCTCTGAGAAAATTATCTTCTTCTACTTTGTGTGTGTGTGTGTGTGTATGTGTGTGTGTGTGTGTGTGTGTATGTTATTACTTGTCTTTGCAGTTCCCTAAATTTAGAACCTGAAATCATTTGCCTTGTTATTGCTTAAAATAGTATAATACCATGTCTGAAAGTTATCTAAAACCTCCTGAGACTTTAATTTTAAATTTTTATTATTTTCTTGCTGCAAGAGAAATAAAATTTTTCTTAGATAAAATATACATATAAACTTGACCCTGAAATTAACAGATCAAGTAGTGCAATGCAATTTTTAATGAGCTATTATAGGAAACCAATAGACTAGATGTGACAATTAATTGCAAAATATAATTTATGACACTGTCATTAACTTTGAAACTAATTAGACTTTTGGAAAGTGTGGTGTGGTCTTAAATAAAGGCTGATTGAAAGCCTGATGGAATATACAAATATGGTCACATCAAGTCTCACCTGTCCAGAGATATTTTTGTCAATAATACTAGACATCTCCACTACTATAATATTTTGTAATCATCATATCTCTTTTTATTTTTTGCTGAATTATGTATCTTAGTACTCACTTCTTTGTTAGTCCATTCTTCCTTTTTCTTACCCATGTGTTTCGAAGATTTTCATAGTTCAGTTCACTTAATGTATTCTGTCTCACTGCCATTCTGGGATTATCAGAAACCTCTGCTCCACCATCAGAACAAACTTGGAATATGCTATGCTTCTTATACCAGGGCTAGTAACAAGACAAGCTCAGCTCTCACTGACTTCAGATCTTGCTGTAATTTTTGCCTTTGTGAATTAGTTCAGGTTCTCCACAGAACATAGAATGTAAAGATAGAAATTAGGACAGAGATAGAAAGAGAGAGAGAGATTTTAAGATATTAACTCATTTAATTGTGTGGTGGGCAAATCCCAATTCATAGCGCAGACCAGAAGATTAAAAACTCAAGCAGGATGTCTATGTTTCAGTCTTACTGAGACAGAAATTCTTCTTTAGAAAGTCTCAGTCTTTTTTTTAAGTCCTTTAACTGATTGGAAGAGGCCCACCCAAATTTTGAAGGATAATCTGTTTACTCCAAGTCTATTGAATTAAATGTTAGACTCATTAAAAAAAGAATCTTCATAGCAACATTTAGACTGCTGCTTGACCAAAAAACTGGGCACCATAGCCTAGCCAAGTTGACAAACATAATTAAACATCACACTCTGCAATATGACTCAAGACATTATTTCAGAGCCAAAGAAAAAGAATGAGAAGCCAAAACAAAAGGAAAGAAAAACAAAGTCTGGAAACACAGTCACACAAACATAGAAACCTAATACTTTAATTACCCTAACTAACACTTTTTATACATAAAATTTGCCAGGAACTAACGTGTCTATTTGCATGCCATTTCTTTCTCACTTAATTTCTTTAATTTTCATAGAAATATCAAAGAATAGTATGATTGCCAGTTTATCAATGCAAGGAACTCAAGCTCATATAGGTTAAAAATGTATCCATGATCACACTTAGCAAAAACCTTAAAAATGTACCATCTAAAGGTAATCTAAAGAACAGTAAAGTTTGATCTGGCAAGAAGTCTTGGATGAGGAAAGATAGCTCCTTTAATTTATAAAAGAAGGAGAGGGAAAAGAAATAGAGGATATTTGTAAAGGGTTAATTACAATAGAATGTATACTGGTTACAGAGGGAAGTGAAAAGAGGAGGAATTGATTCACAGAAAAGAAAGGATTAGAGTTTATGTATTTGTAAAGGTGAAAAATTGCTATGATGGGCATTCTGATACAGGTGAACTGGGATGGTAGAGTGGGAGCTGTAAATTATGGTGCTAGAGTAGTGCCCTTATTCATGGTGTAAGGTCCAGATATGAGATAGATCCATGTGAGATGGTAGAAGTAGGAGGCTGAAGAAGCATGAAGAAAAAGGTTTTTGGAAGAGGTAAAGAAATTGAGGAGCCTGGTGATGTATAAGTTACCTATTTGTATATTGACAAGCCTGAATTATGATAAGAATAGTGGTGGGGAGAAAGATTATGGAGAGAGCAGTCAAGGTCTTCAACAAATGGAAGGAAATGACGTGTGCTTAATACATAACTCCATCTAGATAGTGCAGCTAAGGGTATAGTCCTGAGGTACAACCTTCAAAATAACTGGAGGTGGAGATTGAGCAAGGAAGTAAGAATATTTAGGGGGTGGCAATGGCCCAGAGGTATTGGAGCTTAAAAGCGTGCCTGAGAAGAAGGTCATGGATGGAAGTAGAAATAGCAATTCTGTCACCAAGTACATTGTGCTAGTGTAGATGAAGCCAAACATGTGAGGTCAAAAATATTCAGAGACCGAAAAACTGCAGACAATAATTGGTGTTATAAGGAGGGAAAACCTAAGTTTGGAGCCTTTGTCTTGGCAGGGTTGGGATGCCCAACTTTCTATTGGATGATATTTCCACAGTACCTGGGTAGATTCTACCAGAGCAGGAGAGACATCTGAAGTCAGGTTTCTCCCTATTCAATCCAGTGTATTCCTATCATGTGGGGGATTATGCTCAATTTTAACTTTTCTCATGTTCCTGACTTACGCTGGGAGCAAAGTTCTGAAATAAATGGCAGTTTGAACAGAAAATGATACCCATGTGGTGAGCATCAAGGGGTCACCATTATCTTCTTCCAATTTTACAAAATGGACCATTTCTTCTTTAAATGACATGATAGTAATGTCATTCATTGCCAATTATCTGTTATTTTGATGGCAAAATTTATCACACTCCGTGTCACAGATGTTAGAGATCCACAGGAAGAAAATGTGTTGACATTCTTCACTCATAATATAGGATTGATTGTTTACAACTTTAATTTATCCAAAAATACATTTGAGAAAAGTAGACAGTGACTGATTTACAAATGACAGTGGCCAAGGGGAAGGTGGTAAGACTATAGAAAATAACCTACCTGCAATAATTGCAGGTCTTAAGGGTTTTGATGAGGCATACAGAGACATGCATTATCTATTTCTTTTCTTCACATCTTAGAGCAACTTCCAGCTCTTGGTGATTTTATTAGAATTAAATAAATCTAGCACTGGTAAGATTCTTAGAGATTTTCGAAATCCAGTTTATCATTTTATTGATGAGGAAATTAAGGAAGAGCTCATTTGGCAAATGCCAAGTTTCATGCCCATTTTGTAGGCTAGGCAAGACTCATTATTTAGTTCTTTTTCAATAAGAGTTCAATTTGGAATTTCAGGACACCAAGAAACCTGGAGACCGGTAAGAGGATTATTATGCTGCTCCTTTGTTTTCTACACAATGTTAAACAAAACTCGGATATTACCACGATGATTTCAGCCCTCAGTCCCCAACCCCTCAACAATGTTTGTTTGGGCTTCCCTGGTGGCGCAGTGGTTGAGAGTCTGCCTGCCGATGCAGGGGACACGGGTTCGTGTCCCGGTCCGGGAAGATCCCACATGCCACGGAGTGGCTGGGCCCGTGAGCCATGGCCGCTGAGCCTGCGCGTCCAGAGCCTGTGCTCCACAACGGGAGAGGCCACAACAGTGAGAGGCCCGCAAAAAAGTTTGTTTGTTTGTTTTTCTAGAAACTAGGCATACATAGGCATTGTAGCACTCATATTCATTTGCTTCTTATGGTAAATTCACCTCGTATGTAAATAGCTTCTCCAGGATTCTGATTGCTATTCTTTCCTGGGAAATTATAAGAGTAGGGGTAGTAGGACAAACCACAGCTTTTGATGCTGATGTTGATGTCAAGGCTGTAACTGATATGCCACCCTTTATTTCTTCTGCCACATATTCTGCCAACTCAATGAGAACCTCTGTTGCTCTAGGTGACTTGCCTGATGGGACAACCCAGACCTTCATCCTTGAGGAGGCTGAATTCTTGGCTATCATGCCTACCTCATAGCTTGGCTGATATATTTGTCCATTTATCATTAAAACTGAACATGAGAACACCACCAGACACTCCAGTTTATTACTTGAGTGCCAAACATATTCTTTCCTTTCTTGTGATGTAGGAGAAAGTCAACATCTTCACAATTGGGGTCCATTAGCCCTGGTAGTATGATGATACCTTTCCTTGCATATTAGTCTCTTGGCATGAGAAGTCTGAAGTAATCAAGTGATGGCCATAGCTTAAAGTTCAGTGGGGCTTCTACAGTGTTACCAGGTGTAAACATTTCCCCTATAAGAACCACGATCTCTAAAACCCACAGAGCCTAAATCTGGTATTATGGGGAGTGTACATTATCTGATTAGTTGATAGTGTGTGATGGTGAGTGAGCTCACTTCTACTTCCACTTTTAGTTACTGAGAAGAACACATATTCTTCCTATAAAAGAAACATATAATTATTGATTTAGGGTGTATGTTCTAGCTTCATGAATGATAACCCACCTCCAACCCAGCACCTCAACTACACATGTAAGAGGTCGATCTGCAACTGTATTTGTCCAGGAACTTTGAGGTGGTGGAATATGTGATAGGAGTAGTCAGAAATGCATCTGCGAGTTATTGGCAGCCAATACTTCCAGGAACTGGGAAATAAATGTGTCAGATCTGAAGAAAAGACACAGAATCCTCAAGTGGTTATTGATTCAGCCTCCTTGATATTGAATATAGCATGATTACATGGTAATACTGTTGACAGTCATTAACTTACTGGACAAGTATTTACTGAGGACCTACTCTGTGATATCTAAGCTCCTCATTAAGTGGGAAGCTAGAGAAAATGTCATTTACTAAAATAAGTGTTAGGAAAGATGTCAGAAAGTATTAATGTGAGATTTTTTGAGGGTTGGATAAGATATCACTATGAATTTGGCTTACATAGTACTTTATTTATATTAGTTAATATTTGTTGGATCTTCCAGTCTATATTTAGAATATTAACAGGGAAGAACAGCTATCCCAATACCTTTGACAAATGAATGATTTCTCTGCATTTGAGGATCTGCCTCTTTGAGGGTCCAGATTTTAAAAGGGGTATAGTTGGGGGAGATAATCAGAGTAAGGGATTACCTGTCTGTCAGTCAAATAATTTAATAAAACCTGGAATGAGTGAAGTGGTAATTGCAATGCCTGGCTCACCTTTATAAATTTGTCTGTATATCAGTGAGACATTTTTTCTGTAAAGTAAACAGCAGATTAATCTCCTGATAGTGTGGTTAAGAAGAGATTAGAGGAGGATCCTCAGAATGTAATGAGACTTTACACTAGCCAGTGAGGGTGTTAATAAAAGAGGGTGATCAAGGACAAGAAAAACATTCAGAGGAGTTGATGACCTGGATGAGAAACACAATGAGCATCCTAAAGGGTGTCAGGAAGCTTAGTTGGTGCAGTGAACCTGGCATATTGAAGATCGTATTTTATCAAAGTAATTCCCAATCCACTAGGTGGGATAGAGCAGCAGACATGTGCATACTGCAAATAGTACTCAAATTCAGAGAGTGGCAGCAGTATTGTTCCAGGTGGTCTGTGTGTGTGAAAGCCAGAGGCAAGGTATGTTCTTGAAAGAGGGATCAATAAATTAATGTGCACATAGACTAGGCAGATAGGGCTCATGAGTGATGCAAGGAAGTTGATGCAAAGGGAGTGGGAAGGACAGTGATGCCATGGAAGGAACATGCATACCCTTTGTGATGGTGTCAGCTAGAACTCAGCCTCAGCCAATTGTGCCTTTGTGGGAAGTGGGCCAATATTGCAAAATCTCAGACATTTTTCAAGATATTTTGGGGATATTTATTTAAATTTGTATCAATTTCAGATATTTAAATGTTGGAACTAAATAAAATTTTAAAACCTGGCTGGGCCAATTAACATGAATCTGAAAATAGAATGTCGCTTATAGGCTTCTGCTTTGCAACTCTGAGATAAAATTTTGGCAGAATCCTAATGTAGAGGGTATAGCCTCAGAGAAGGGCAACTGTGCCATTCAGGAATCTAAGTATGAATCAGAAAACTAAGGTACCATTCTAGTAATCAGGGGTGGAGTAACACCGCAAGAGTAAGGAAAAATCTGGAGTCCTGTGGGCAAGCTGGTGCCCCCATATTTACCATATTTGTCAAGGCTAAATGACCCTTTCCAGTTTTTAAGCCTTAAAAGTTGAGAAGGCTACATCCTCTTAATGAAGGACAAAAGTAAGATCCAAATTATAGTCCAAGGTGTTTACGCAATCACTCTTACTTTTCTTTTATTCACTTTTCTTTGGTTATTTATTTATTTATTTTACCTCTGATCTTAGATTTAAAATCTGCTTCTAGAAACACTGGTTTGAGAGTAACCGTTGATTCCCTTGTTGGATTTTTTTAATTTTGGATTCCAGTTGAGCTTTTGTCAATGCTCATCATACTGGTTTTGGTGTCTCTTGTGGTTCTCCATCTAGAAATATGTGGGTCCCATGGAATTTCAATAATGAAGCTTTCTTCCTGGGTACCAGTAAGGGAAGATAATTGGAAAGACAAGTCTATGTGGATTCTTTAAACTGTCAGAATTGCCTTAGGGATTCTGGGTGGGATCGAACCTCAGAACCTTGCCCCCAGGCAAGGAGACTTAGTACATTATAGGACTGTACAGATCTGGGAGTGGCACTTGCAACCTCAGGAGTTCCCTGAGTAAAATCTGAAACTGGCCCCATACACAGAGGGCCAGGAGAAACTGAAGAAAGAGGCAGACCACTCCAGTCTGGTCGGTGGCAATTTTAACAAAGAAGGGAACTTACATACGAGGCTTGTCTTAGGTGGCAGCAAGATGAGTAGATCTCCACATGGCCCGAGAGAATCGTAAAATTTATATAGAGACCTTAACTGATTTCAATCACATATTCAATCTGGATAGTCTCACCAACACCTTACTCATCCCTCTTCCAAGATTGCATCCTTGAAAAGTCTCTGGCAATGAGAACTGTGAGCGGGATGTACATTCCAAGGATGAGGAGGGGGTGGGATTCCTTTTATTGCCCGAGTCCAGCTTTCGGGTGACAGCCATCACATCCCCTCAATGACCTCCTCCAAAAAGTGGGTGCATTGTTTATTCTTTCTTAGACACAATACAGAAATCTGTATTTATAGATAATGATACAACAGACTTCACAGAGTTTTTGAAAGGCTTAAATACAAATCACATCTTTAAAATGCTAGAGAGTTGATTGGCATATAACATGGTTGATACATTATAACACTGCCTTTTACCCTCTGTCCTCCCAGCTGTACACAAAAGAAAATAGCAGAATGTTGAGGGGAACTCGTGCCATTCATTTCTATTCCAGAAATATTCTTGGTAAACATGTGCATGTATTGTTTTCTTTGTAAAATATACCTTTCTTTGGCTTTAAATTTACTTGATAGTTTTCATGTATCATTTATTATGCAATCTACACCCACTCCCTTCCCTCCCACAAAAATAGATAAATGAAGAGGCAAATGCTAAAAACTACTTTGGTAAAAGCTAGGAAAGGCTATTAAATGACATATTATATAGGAGTATGACCCAGGGACTTTCATAAAATAATTTAGCATCCAGAACTTCCTGATGATGAGTGGTATAATAAAACCCCTGAAACTACCATGTCGACTTTAGGAAAGGCTAGAGAATAAAAAGAGAAAACATTCACATTTGTTTTCAGAACCTTTCACCTTGACTGTTTTTCTTTTCAAAATGAGCTTGGGTTTGATTTAGAAATGAACTACAATGTCAGGTTAAGGAGAACATAATTTTGAATGCCATGCTATGGATTGTGCCAGCAACAGCACTTTTGTGGGCAAATAACTTTTAGGTGCATAACTAGAAAAAGATAAGCCCTGGTGCAAATCTAATGTCCGCCCCTCCTTGACAGATGCACTTTCGTGCACTAAAGGTATTTACCTTCCTGCCAACAAACACATGAAAGAATGCTCAACTTCATTAATCATTAGAGAAATGCAAATCAAAACTACAATGAGATATCATCTCATACCAGTCAGAATGGCCATCATCAAAAAATCTAGAAACAATAAATGCTGAAGAGGGTGTGGAGAAAAGGGAACCTTCCTTTATTCTTTAAGCACAGGAACAACAGAATAAAAATTCATGTCAAGTAACTCTCACTCTCAACCCATCTGGATAGGCTGTGGTTTGATGGAAGAGGTTAGCTGCTTTGTTTGAAGGTAACCCTGACCTTCTAGAAGGAGTGGACATTGCTACACACACAGCACTAAGCACAGGTCATAGGTTAATGCAGGTTAAATTCTTTTCAATTATTGAGTACCAATTTTATTGCAAGTATATTTTTTTCTTCATAGCTAACTCTTAGAGGTAAGTAATATAATCTGGAGTTTACAGATGAAGAAACAAACCCATAAAAGATAATTACCCAACATACTTCTGGCTTTCAGGTGACCTTATATGATTGTGTTTCTACATCTACTTATCTTTGAGGCTGGCTTGTAGTTGTGTATTCGTGATCTCTTTACTAACTTTTGATATCAGGGATATCCTAATTTAGAAAAATGAATTGGAAAATGACTTTCTGTGCTCTAAAACGATTTACATAGCATGAACCTACACATATCTCATTATATATTTCTAGAAACTGTGTAACAGCTAACTTGTTAAACTACCTTTAGTCAGGATCTTTTTGAGAAGAACTGTTTGAATATCGATAACTGATTACTTTTTTCCAAAACTTTGTCCTCTTTAGGGTTTTCACTACATATTTACGAAGAAATTTATATTTTCCCATAAAGTTATCAGTATGCCACTGGTATATTTTTAAATCCAATAGCAGAAACAGTAGTGCTTTTTTTTTTTTCTTTTTGGTGTTTTCATAAATATCTCCCTAAGAAATGCTGGGAAAGTGAATCACCTACTGATGGTTAGTTTTTCATGATTTGCTTTCCTTTTTGTGAGCTCGAGTTAAGGATAAAGGTAATGACCCAATAAGTAGGTTATAAGTAAGAGACAAAAGGAGAATGATGTTATTTCATATTGACAGGAAAATCAAAACCAAAACATCCAGGACAAGATAATAAGGACTTGTAGACTTTCTTCTACAACTCTATAACCAAAAGTGTACATTATGTTCTTAACAAGGATGTTTAAAGAGACTACAATTTCCAAATCAGGTGAATAGAATAGTGGATGGAGTTAATTGTCATGGAGATATTTGTGTTGCCCCAACAGTCATGTGGAATCATCATCTCAAATGTTATTGCTATGATGAACCAGGGTGATACGACAGAGAAAAGAGCCAGGTCCTACTTCAGAAGGCTTAAGGGAAGGTTTTTCAGAGGACATGAAATTAACACGAAGAAATAAAGATGAGAGTCAACTATGTGAGGTCCAAAGGAAGAGCATTTTAAGCATATGAAACAGCACACACAAGTCATTAGGTGAGTCTCTTTCATTAGGTGAAAGAGAGTTTGACACATCCTAGGACTCAGGTGTTCCAAGCTTTGGGAATGATGGAGAGAGCAAGATGAGATGAAGCTGGTGTGATGGGCATAGTCAAGACTACAAAGGCTTTATTTAGCAAGCTAAGTAATTCATATTTTAGCTTTGGTACAGTGAGAGATCACACATGATAAGGAAAGAAAATGTAAACAGGAGAAATCAACATCATTTCTAAATGCTGATGTGGACCTTCAGGGGCCTCAACTGAAAAAAACAAAGCGTGTTTCAACTGGAGTCTACACTTTTGAAATCCATCTTGTAACGTAAAGTAGAACGCTATGCACTGTCCGTTTTGAAAGCAGCTTTCTCCTTAGCTGTTCAACACATTCCTTTATAGGAGTTGAATTTAACATGATGGCAGAATATGCTTTTGGATTTGTATGAAGGACTCATGAATAGACGTGGTTTGTAGAGTGAGATGACAACTTATTGTTTTTTAGCATTGATCAGAAATAACACTGTGTTTATGTGATTTTTACACTGCTGGAAAAGTTTAAATTTAAGTCATCCTTTAATTCTTAAATTCTTCCCTGGAGAGGTGAAGTTCATTAATACTTGAGAAGTAGAGTTGAAGCAATAGAAAAAAATACATAGAAATTTCTTATACACTCTGTCTACTGTCATCTTCCCAAGCTTAAAATATTTTTTTGCCTTAAAAAAATGAAATGGTGTGATAACTGCAAACTGTTTATATTTTCAGTGGCCTTTTGGATGGAAAATTTTGTATTGATAAGAAGGGAATTGTTAAGCTTAGATGTCTTTAAACAACTTGGTATGCAACTTAAACACACTAATAGGAAAATAGACATTTTATCAATGATTACAAGAAATAATGCTAGCTCCAAAAGTGTTCAATTATAATCTGTATTTACCTACTTGAAAGCATCTCATTAGAGTGAGTTGTCATTTCCCACTCTATATGAGTTTTCTCTTGCCACTGTAACAAAGTACCACACATTTAGTGACTTAAAACAACAAAAATTTATTCTTTTATGATTCTGGAAGTCAGAAGTCTGAAATCAGTTTTACCTGTATAAAGGCAAAGTGTCGCCATGGCTGGATTCTGAGGGGAGGACCTGTTTACATGCCTATTTCACCTTCTAGTGGCTGCAAGCATGCCTTGGCTTGTGGTTCTTTCAAAAAGCATCACTTTCATCTCTGCTTCCATCATCACCTTACCTTCTCTTCTGATGCTGACTCTTCCTTGGTCGCTCTTTTAAAGTCAGTTATGATTTTATCACATCAACTCAGATCACCCAGGATGATCTCCTCATCTACAAAGTCCCTTTCCATATAAGGTAACATTCTCAGGTTCCAAGGATTAGGACATGGACATACTTGGGGTGTGGGGACAATTATCCAGCCTACCCACCATACCCTGTAAGTTAAATTCATTCTTAGGGGCTTCCCTGGTGGTACAGTGGTTGAGAATCTGCCTGCTAATGCAGGGGACACGGGTTTGAGCCCTGGTCTGGGAAGATCCCACATGCTGCGGAGCAACTAGGCCCGTGAGCCATGACTACTGAGTCTGCGCGTCTGGAGCCTGTGCTCCGCAACAAGAGAGGCTGCAATAGTGAGAGGCCCGCGTACCACGATGAAGAGTGGCCCCCGCTTGCCACAACTAGAGAAGCCCTCGCACAGAAATGAAGACCCAACACAGCCATAAATTAATTAATTAATTAATTAATTAAAAGCCAAGCATTTGAAACCATTTAAAAAAAATTTTCATTCTTAGTTTTGTATTCTAGTTCACATAGCCAGTTGTCTATGAACCGTCCCCGTTTGCTCATTTCCAGAATTTTTAGTGATCTTCTTTCCTTCAAACCAGCCTGAGAACAACAAAATCATAGAACTTATCACGACACAATTTTCTTTCTCTCCCTGAAATATTTGCGATCACCTAGGTCTTATTAGGATACTTACCTCAATTCCTGAAAAATAGTAAATACTGAATACACATGACCAATGGCTGAGATAAAATGAAGCAATGTCTTCCTTAGTCTTCTGTTTGTGTTTTACTTCAAAAGACCCATGTTCCCAGAGTTTGTTGAGAGTATAAGCAGGCATTTTGTAATCTTTAAAATTATAAAATTGCTATATCTTTTTTTTCATAAAAAGCAGGCCACACATCTAAATGACCTAGATTTCCTCAAGAACGTTCAAGCAGTCCATGATAACTTAAGAAAGCTCTGGAGGCTAGATAAAAGACTGAGCTGGTGTCACAGTGTTGATTGTGTTTGATAAGGACAGTGAGACGATGAGGGAAAAAAATAAAAGTGTGTATTTGGCCTCTTCTTTTATCTCTGACACTTTGTAAAGCTGCTTTCATTCAAATTTAGTGACCTTGAGATTTTGAGCAGACAAAAATACACTTTATTATTTTAATCTATTTGACTAACTCTTACTATTACTTTAATAAAATCACAGTGTAGGTGTCCCTATTTTTTTTCTCATACTTTCCAGAATGTCTCACGTACTTCTTCCAACTTTCCCAGCCCCAAAATATTCATCTCCATTATTTCCTCATTTATTTCCTTCAGCCAATCTAGATTACTCTGTTTCCTCCATGTCAGGATGGACTCTGACTATATATGGGTGACAGATATTGAAATTAGCCTAATACATTAACTGCTTGGTATGGGTTTAGCCTTGCTGGTGAGAAGCTGAGCTCATGTTGAATGAAGCTGGGACAGATGGTGTGGCCAAGAGAAAGATGAGGTGAGGTTCTACAACCTGTGGAGCCTTGGTAGGCTCTGCAAGGAGATATAGAAGGCCAGAGGAAGGGAAGCATTGGATTCCTCAACACTGAGTTATGTAGACAAATAAGAAAAGAAACACACTTTTTTCTAATATGCCAAGTGAGAGAGTCTACCAGCAACATGGATCAGAGTTCAGGGTTATTACCTGATCAGTTCTCGTTTTGACCCTGTATCAGTGTTCTCTTATTTTTTTCTGTCAGTGAACCTGTGATAACCTAGTTTACAGTCAAAGCCACTGAGGCTCAGTGGATTTTAAGTAACTTACTTAAAAACTCACAGTTAGTAGGCTGCAGAGTTAGAATTCAAAATCACCAATTTGGCAAATCCAGTTCATACTGTATCTAGAATCACAGAGTTGCAAAGACAGGAACACGGCTCTCACTTTTGTCATGTACCATGTGGAAACTGCTAACAGCACAGCTAATCTGGAGGTATTGCAACTCCATCCAATGACAGAAGCAGTGCTCATGAAGCCAGGCTGCCTTCACAAGGGTTAAAATGGTCAAGAAAGGTATGTTTGGTTTGGGGATAAATATGTGTTTGTGTCTGTGTGTGTGTGGGAGTGTGTATGTGTGTATAGTGAGTGTGTGTGTAGTGGAAAAACATTTGAGTAATTTGAGATTCAGGTAGACTTGTGTTCTGATCTCAGCTCTGACAGTTACAACATAGTGATCCTTTGAAAGATATTAACCTTTCTAAACCTTAGTCTCTTCATTCATAAAATGGGAAAAAGGATAATTATAGTGCAAGTTAAATTAACTCTGACTCCAATCTGCCTAGTACAGACTCAAAATAAATGCTCAATAAACATTATTGTTTATACTATTATTTTTGTTGGTATTATTATTATTACCATATACTACCTTTTCAGACTACAAATCAGAGCTGTGTAAGGTTCTTCGAGAACACACATCTTCTCTGCATTACTGCAGTAGTTTTGCAGCATAGGGTCAGTAGATATTGGCTATGAATTTTGTATCCTAAAGACAAGCCTTATGATCAACAATGGAATATTTGGCAAACAAAGTCCTATAACATCAGAACTGAATTTTGAAAATATGGAAGAAATAGAGACAAAAGAGGTATAAATCATCAGAAGGTTGTGTGAGAAATAGTTGAGAGAACTGGAGATATTTAAACTTGGAGAAGAAAACTGGCTTCAGAAAGTCATCCTAACAAAGAAGTATTTGACTTTTTTGATAGAGTCTCTACAGAGAAGATCTATGACCAATAGATGATTGTTACTGAGAGAGAGTTTGAAATTAAAGAGCTACCGAAAGTTGGAATGGACTGTCTTGTGAGGTAATGAACTCCCTATCACTAGACTTCAGTGAAGCATCAATACTGAGATCAAGGACACAGTGAGGGTGACTTCCTAAGGGGTTTCAAATATTTCCTTTTGATTTCCTCTTCTTTCTTCACTATGTACATACTACCACTTGCTTGAGAGGTCTCTTTTTTTCTCTTGGCCACATGAAATATAAAGGACCAGGGATTTTACAGAAACATTGGTGCCAACTCTTTTCCAGGCCCAATCACCAGGATGATGGTCCAGGTTGGAATTTGAGCCAAAAGACTTTGCTATTGTGAGTGTGCATTTTCTTAGCATATCCATTCTCTGCTGCATTTGCAAATGAAGAAAGGTGACAGGAGGTGGACAGAGTTTTCGACTCATTTTTCTGAATGCATTAATGAAAACTATTAAGACTAACTTATCTTTATAGTCTTGCCCATCTCTTAGAGTCTCAAATTCTGCCCAATCTTTTAAAGTGAGACTTTCTACAATATATGCATTAATACATATATTTATTTATCTATCTTTATATTAATAAACCAGTTCTCAAGATATCTTTGAGTGATATGAAACCTACTATTAGCTCCTAGTGTTTTCAGTACATTTTATTACTTTGCTGAACTCTCAAAAGAGAGGACGAGTGTCCCTCAATATCTGGGTCAACCTTGGTGCATATAACCATCACAGTTAGGTCATGCTCTGAGCTAACAGCCTATGTGCATTCTTTATGAAATTAGAGACTTAGGTGTAGATTCTTTTTCTCTGCTCCATTTTAAGCTCAGCCTCTCCTGCAAATGCATAGTTCAATTGCATAGGCCTCCTGTTAATAGTAGATTTTATCTATGTAGAACGCACACTTGATGATCTGTAACTATCGAGCTTTGCCACTCATAAAATACCCATCTCAATTAGTGAATTAGCAGACCATCAGGTTGATGCCAAAGATGTGAAACCTTGAGAATGCTCATTGCAGCTAATGAAAATATGTTTAGAAATTGCTTCTCTAAATGAGTCACTAGCAAGAAATTGGCTTATTATTGTAGACTGTATTTGGTTCTGAACAAAATCAATCTTCCCTTCAGCCCTGTCATCTAGCAGCTCGTCAGCTATTTAAAGCATCACATAAGCTGCCTGCCTTTACCAATTCTTAGAAAATGGGGCATTTTCACAGTTTATTAGGTGACATTAGGACCATTATTATACAGATTGATGCTTTTTTAAATATGATCATTCTGTTCACTTTTAATCAGCATTGGTTAAAAAATAGCTGTCTTTCTTGAAGGGTACAGATTCCAGGGGAGATGTAGCTAAAAATTTTAGGCATCATACATTATTTCAAACATCTGTAAGTGTTTGTATTGCATGTTATAAAAACCTTGATATAAAATGCCACAATTGAATGAGAAAGTATTAAAAATGTCAGTGCTTATATTTCTGAAGACCAGTTTGCCGTTTTTTTGGTGGTTATTTTTTTGAAGGTTGTAATGAGCCTGGTTCATTTTGCTTCCTACCATTTATCTTTTCAGTAGCAATGGAAAATTTTTCCCTTAGGCACAGCATGCTATTCTTGTCTTAGACGATTAGGCAGAAATGAAAATCATAAAGGTGAGAGATTTTCCCACAAAAAAAATATGATGCTCAGTACAGTAGCTTGCACAATTTAGGCTTAGGAATTCCAACTGAACTCAAGGATGGCAATTTTGTGATGTAGCAGAAACAAATAACAAAGCTTCCATTTCTTACTGCTCTGAGAGGTGTGTGGGAAGGCAAGGTTCAGACTTTGCCTCGGCCTTTCTCTGAATGTTCAATAAGCTGTCAAATGATAGTTTAACTCGAGAGTGTAAAGTGCCAATCTCAAGGGCATTGAGGCTAGAAAAACAGGAATGAAATAATTGTAGGCTATTACATTTAAACTGGAAGAAAAACTGTTTTTCAGTAATTATTCTTTGTGGAGGATTAGCATTTTTCTATCAGATATATCTGGAACAAGGAAAGTTCAGGACTGTTATGCTTCCAGAAGTGAAGGTATTACTTGTGCTTTTGAGAAAGAAAATGTAAAGTATATGCATTGCAGAGCAGGCAAAACTGAGTTACTCATGCCTCTGCCACTCTCTACTAATGTGAGTGTACACAGGCTATTTAAATCCCTTCAGACTATTTCCTCACCTGCAGTGGAGTTATAGATTAGTTTGGACCCTATGAAACTGTTTGACCATTTTTTTAAATTTTATCCTGTACGTAGGCCTCTCACTGTTGTGGCCTCTCCCGTTGCAGAGCACAGGCTCCGGACGCGCAGGCTCAGCAGCCATGGCTCACGGGCCCAGCCGCTCCAGGATCTTCCCGGACAGGGGCACGAACCAGTGTCCCCTGCATCGGCAGATGGACTCTCAACAACTGCGCCACCAGGGAAGCCCTGTTTGATTAACCAAAATGGCAAATAGTTCACAGTGTTGCTGTGATAATCAATGAACAAAACAAAACAAAACAAAACACTCTCCCCCACAACCTCACAAAGAGGTACAACAATCATTTCCCTTTCCTCTTAGATAATCAATCCTCAAAGCCTTCCAGATGCTGCCCTGGCAACAATTCCTTGCCAAGAATAAGAAAGCATCTCATAGGGGCTTCCCTGGTGGCGCAGTGGTTGAGAGTTCACCTGCCGATGGGGGGGACGCGGGTTCGTGCCCCGATCCGAGAAGGTCCCACATGCCGCGGAGCGGCTCGACCCGTGAGCCATGGCCGCTGGCCCTGCGCGTCCGGAGCCTGTGCTCCGCAACGGGAGAGGTCACAACAGTGAGAGGCCCGCGTACCACAAAAAAAAAAAGAAAAAAAAAAAAAGCATCTCATAATGATAAGTGTGATTGCTCTTATTAATCAATAACTGTGGATAAAACCTTGCATGCAGTATTACATTTAATTAATTCTTAAGTATGTGATAGGTCTTATAATTGTTATTGTGAATTATGGATTCACAAACTGAGGTCATATACTAAGGTCTCAGGAGGGGTAAACTGGAGAATCCATGGTCATAACCAACACACTTCCTGAGAGGTCAGGAGCCCGCTTTCAATGTTATAGGTAGAGTTTCCTTGCTTTAGCCTCCTTTACAAGCCCTTCACATTTAATAATAATGCATAGTTGCAAGATGTTTAGAATGTTTTGGGCATGCAGATTCTGTAATTTGGCTTCCAGCCTCTTAACCTTTTAGCTATATGACCTCTAATATTAGACAAGTCAATTAGCTAGTATTTGTTCATCCCATAGTTAGCAACCACTGTTCCAGGCCTTTGCTCACATTACCCCCTTTAATACCCATAACAATCCTGGTGGATGGCATTATGATTTTCATTCTACAGAAGTGGAAACTTAAACACAGAGAGTCTACATCACTTACTCAAGATTATAAAACTAGAGAGCAAAGTCAGGATTTGAACCTGACAGTCTAACTTTAAGCCTCACACTCTTAACAATTATGCTAGATTTAATCTGTAATCTCTATATACTCAATGTTAAAATGGTATTTAATGAGGATAAACATAAAAAACCCTGGGACACGGTATGGTCAATAATTTTTTTATTAATATTTATTATACTTTATTAGCCACTTTTTTACAAAACCTACAACAATGATCCTTGTTGTGGAAGTGTTATTGGTCTGATTTCAGATGAAAAACTGAACCTTACCAAATTAGGTTGGTTTGTCCAAAATGACACATCAAAACATCCTGGAACCTACAACTTTTGACTTTTAATCCATTGCTTTTCTCGATATTCACTCCTTCATTATATTTCACTGTAAATGTTTATAATTAACTTATAATTTTATCTGACTATTACCAATTCAGTTTTACATTATAACTATTTAATTAGTTTTTAGTTTCTTATACATCAAATGTCATTGCTATATTCAATTAATAACTTTATAGTTATAGCCTAAGGTATATATAATTATATTTATAGCTAAAGGTAGTACTTTTATGAAATGTATAAATAATTTTCTGACATCAAAACTCAAGTGCTTTTTTATTTTGAAAAATTGTATGCATATTATATAAACTAAATGGGAGAAAAATCTTTTTTTTTAAATTAGAACAAGGAAGGGGAGACAACTGAACACAGAAAACTTGTGTTTCTTCCCTAGAATAGGAATGTTTTTCTTTGTTCTTGGAATGGCTTTAACATGATGATTTCTCTGTATTTGCTGATTACCTATATGCAATAAAATAGCTAAAAGCATAGTCTTCCTCCCTGAAACTCAGCTTACATAATGTGCACATTGACCAAGTCTAGTGGGTACACTGATGCACCACCCAGAAACTTCCTTCAAGAATGAGACACTCATTTAACCAGCTTCTGGGTGTGTTGTGGCTCACAGCTGTAGCTGAACTGATTTCCAAAAATTATCCTCAGCCAAAGAGAGCCACTTTACCTGATGTCACACCTCTTCCTGCAGGCAGCCCACTCCAAAAACTGGTCAGTGAAAGGGTATAAAAGATTAACCCTGTGTCTGAAGATGGGGAAACTCTGAAGGGCTACACCAACTCTTGAGTTCTTGGTGGGTTTTAGAATTACCTGAGGCCTCTGTTTATCTCTGGGAAGGAATAGGGTCTAGGGCACAACTTTTCCCTCTTCTCAATACTATGCCTTTCATTCCCCCACAGACCTGGATCCAGAGAATACTCCCCAGTAAAATCCCTGCACACAGATCTCTATGTCAGAGTATGTTTCCTGGAGCGCTTGACTGAAAACACCCAGGTTTTGGAGAATGGAGACCTGCTTTGTTTCTTGCATTAAAGTGATCTGACACTAAAACATTTCAATAATTCCTAGACTTGGTTGGGGTTACACTGACTGTGATTAGGGCCCTCTGATTCTGACCATTGCCTATTACACCATGACCTTTCAATACCTTCAGCCTTGTTCAGCCTTCAGCCTTCACTGATCCATGACAACAAAATACAGTTCTTTTCAATTATTTTTGGCAATGTGTCTCTGGTCCTTATCTTTGAATCTGGTGTCATGGCTTCATTCCATTTGTTGAATCTCCATCTTTGACCTCTGTCACATATGGCACCATTTCCAGTGTTCTTAGCATTTGAATCTTGCATGCTATACTTGATTTCTTGTTGTGTACACAGTTCCAGGGACAAATAACTTATGTAGTTATAGGCGAGCTCTGTTCACTTTGTTTCCCCTGAAATTAAAAGTTCAACACCTATGCCCAGTTAGAGATGAATTCAGTCACCATTTGACTGTGTATATCCTCATACATCAGGTACACTTTACTCTTTTGAACTCATTCATCACTCCCAAAATTTTGTTGCATGGACTAGAAACTGGTCACTTTTTTTTTTATTGGAATAATTGCTTTACAACGTTGTGTTAGTTTCTGCTGTACAATGAAGTGAGTCAGCTATATGTATACGTATATCCCCTCCCTCTTGGACCTCCCTCCTCCCCACATACCACCTGTCTAGGTCATCAGAGAGCACCGAGCTGAGCTTCCTGTGCTATACAACAGGGTCCCACTAGCTATCTATTTTACACATGGTAGCATATATATGTCAAAACTAATCTCCCAGTTCATCCCACCCTCCCCTCCCCCACCACGTCCACACCTCCTCCGTTCTCTGCATCTGCATCTCTATTCCTGCCTATCTTTAAAACGGGGTTTAGAAAGGCAATTTTATTCTTTAAAGATGTTTCTCAAAGAAAAAAAGGCTTTTAAAAAGTGTTTTAGTAAAATTGGCTTTCTAACCCCCCTTTTAAAGATTCACAATTTTTACATGTTAAAGGATCTCAAAATTTCTGCAGTCAAGAAATCCGTTATGTTTATCTTCACCTATTTCCCAAATTTGGGTTGACCACAGGATGTTTTTTGTTTCTCTGTTTTGTACAGTATCTGGCAACCTTTCACATATTTAGAGTTTTACTTGGAACAAGTTTGGGGGAACACAAATCTAGTTTAACCTCTGACCCAGTTTAGGATCCCTTTCTATATCTGAGGGTGATTCTCTAACATGGGAGAGATTTATTACATTTGTATTTCACTTGACTTTTGATTTTCATTTCAGATATTTATTTATTTATTTAATATCTTTATTGGAGTATAATTGCTTTACAATGGTATGTTAGTTTCTGCTTTATAACAAAGTGAATCAGTTATACATATACATATGTTAGCATATCTCTTCCCTCTTGCATCTCCCTCCCTCCCACCCTCCCTATCCCACCCCTCTAGGTGGTCACAAACCACCTAGTTGATCTCCCTGTGCTATGCGGCTGCTTCCCAGTAGCTATCTATTTTACGTTTAGTAGTGTATATATGTCCATGCCACTCTCACTTTGCCACAGCTTACCCTTCCCCCTCCCCATATCCTCAAGTCCATTCTCTAGTAGGTCTGTGTCTTTATTCCCGTCTTACCCCTAGGTACTTCATGACCTTTTTTTTCATTTGTTTGTTTTCCTTAGATTCCATATATATGTGTTAGCAGATGGTATTTGTTTTTCTCTTTCTGACTTACTTCACTCTGTATGACAGACTCTATGTCCTTCCACCTCACTACAAATAACTCAATTTTGTTTCTTTTTATGGCTGAGTAATATTCCATTGTATATATGTGCCACATCTTCTTTATCTATTCATCTGTTGATGGACACTTAGGTTGCTTCCATGTCCTGGCTATTGTAAATAGAGCTGCAATGAATATTTTGATACATGACTCTTTTTGAATTATGGTATTCTCAGGGTATATGCCCAGTAGTGATGGGCAGAAGACCTAAATAGACATTTCTCCAAAAAAAATATACAGATTGCCAGCAAACACATAAAAGAATGCTCAACATCATTACTCATTAGAGAAATGCAAATCAAAACTACAATGAGATATCATCTCACACCGGTCAGAATGGCCATCATCAAAAAATCTAGAAACAGTAAATGCTGGAGAGGGTGTGGAGAAAAGGGAACACTCTTGCACTGTTGGTGGGAATGTAAATTGATACAGCCACTATGAAGAACAGTATGGAGTTTCCTTAAAAAACTACAAATAGAACTACCATTTCAGATATTTAGGTTAACTTCATTTTGCATATAGGTAGAGGGCATAAAAATGAATTAAAAGGCAGTTATCATACATCTTATCTTCCCTGTGCTCCAGGAGAGAGCAGCCCTAGTTGAAGGGAATTTAATGAATAGGGACCAGGTTGGCCCTCTAGCCTTGTCATGAATGTCTCCAGGGAATAAAGAACATGCCTTTCATAAGGCAGACAATTTCACTGTTAGCCTATTCTAATTATTATAAATTATCTCCATTATAATTTCTATATACCTATCCCAGATTGGCCCTCTGGTGCAACATCAAAAATTATTTATTATTATTATTTTGTGTGTGTGTGTGTGTGGTACGTGGGCCTCTCACTGTTGTGGCCTCTCCCATTGTGGAGCACAGGCTCCAGACGTGCAGGCTCAGCGGCCATGGCTCACGGGTCCAGCCGCTCCGCGGCATGTGGGATCTTCCCAGACTGGGGCACGAACCCGTGTCCCCTGCATCGGCAGGTGGACTCTCAACCACTGTGCCACCAGGGAAGCCCATTATTATTTTTTTTCAATAATGTCCCATCCCCCTCAGGCAATTGAAGACAACCAACTTACCCTATTTGAGACTTCTTGTCTCCAGACTAAATATAAATTATTTTAATATTTCACAGCTGTCATGTTTTACAGAATCCTTTTAAAATGTCTTCCTCACATGAGCATATGCTAGTTTACCACTAGAATTCATATCTCCAACTTTTAGCTACTTCTAGATACCATATTTCTGTAACAACATCCAGCCATTTGAACAGTCTCTTGAAGGCGCACCAAATGAAACAGAATATTGCTTCCTTATTGTTTCAGAGGAATGAGTGAATTCTGTGTTTACTTCAAGGTTTTTCTTTAAATAAAGGACTAGATGAGAAAATAGATAGGACTCCTATTTTTAGTCTTGACTATGATTAAAAGACCTCCTGTGCTGTGATAGTCACATTCTTTGTGATTTACAAAACCAGCTGGCATATGTGTCATTTAAGAAATGGGAAGAGAGGATTGGGGATTACTAAATAATATTAGATCCTCCCTGGGAAATGAAAAGTCAACACCTATTTTACTTTACTTTCCCAACTTACAGAATTACCATAGTTTTTGCCAATATTTGATATTTTAAACTTCAAACAAATTACCCATAGGCACAAAGCCACTTCACACAGATTTTCTTATTTAAACAAAATGTCATTGAGAGGAAATCACACTACTGAAAATCACTACTTTCTCAATGACTGAATGTGTTTAAGGTCCTGTATTGGGAGCAGATATATTTGATAATAAAAAGCATTGAATATGATTTATCAGTGTACATAAATGAATTGTACCAAATCATGTTTTCTACAAATGTCAAACTAGGGGAACAAGACACCAAATCAGAGAATAATTGAGAAGCATTAGACTAGTTAACAAAGCAAGATAATGTGATCCTATTTAATTGTATTATCGGTTTTCCTTCTAAGTCAGTGTTTATCTCCCTTTTCTTAAAGAGAAACTTAAACGTAGGTTGTGGTGTTTAAATCTAATCTGTCAACCTATGTCTAATCTAGCCTGTAACTACTCTACTTGTTAACTGTGTGTTGGACAGCTCTTGTTGACTCCATTTAATTTTGTTTGGGAAGAAGAAGGAAATGACAGAGAAAAAGAATGGATGCTTTTATGATTTGAATAGTATCTCATCCAAGCTGATATCATCATTTTGACCTACCTATTATCTGATTGAGTGAGGGTGAGGAGAAAATGTGCAATTCTATTTCTTCCTTAAGTATAATCATGAGGTTTGGTGGAAAGCTTAGGTGGGTTAAATCTGTTAGCTTTGTTGGATATTCCACAAATGCATTTGACACCTCAAGAATCTCAAGAACTTATTTAGATCCCTCAAAAGTTGAAAATCATAGTCAAATTAGACATAAGGATTCTGGCATTTAGGAGAGTTGAAGAGGTAAACAGCAAATCTATGGGATAATCTCAGCTGCTCTTTTTCAAATGAAAAACAAATTCTAAATAATTAAGGAAATATACATATATAATGAGGGAAAATGTAAAAGAAAAATAGTAGTCATAATTTATAAATATTTTATAGACTTCTAACATTTAGGATGAAAAAAACTCTAGAAAAGGAAGACAGACCCTCACTCATAAGTGCACTTTGAAACATTTTCAAACATTGTCAAGGACTTTTTTCCCCCATTGGAAACATAAATAATTACATATTTCCAAGAGTAAAAGGTAGATATGATATATAATAGTTATTGACATCTTCTGCCTCTTCACCATACTCTTAATTTGGAATCACCAAAGCCTTAAAAAACTTGGTTTTGATTGGTTTTACTTATTCTGAGTTTCAGTTTCCCCATATGCTAAGAATTCAACAACAAAATGAACAAAAGATAAACCTGGCAAACCAAAATACAAATGAGACCAAAAAAGCCAAAAAAAGAAAAAAAAAGGACAGATCACAAAGACCTCCCAATGCCTTCACATATTGTTGTATACTTTGTGTCCAGCAATAAAACTAGTCAGGGTTGGAATTATTAATTTAACTTATTTAATTAACATTTATATAAAGAGTCTGCGCTGGACCAGTCATTGATTCAAATCCTTTACATATATTGACTCATATTTATTCCCTAAAATAACCTCAGGAATCAGATAATATTATTCTCATTTTTGAAGGAAGTTGATTCACAGAGAAGTTAAGTATCTGACTCAAGTTTGCACAGCTCGTAGGTATTGAAGTTAGCCTTCACCTTGGCTGTCAGACTCTGGACCCTCTTCTTTTTCACACTTTTGTGCTGCGTGATTTCTCATAAAATATTGCTCAAATATAGGCGATCATTCTTCTACTTCTCCTCTTACTGTTTAATAGTAAACTTTAATTTAAATTAAATAAATTTTATAATTTTCCATCTAGAACCTGGTACATAGAAGTAGTCAATAAATGTGAAGTATATTTCTTGTTTCCTATATTTCCTTTTTATAATTTTTAAAATGTCCTTGCATAAACCCAGGGAAACCTACTCTCACTTACTAACTCAGGTTACTTAAATACTTATAGGGTCCTGATAAATATCATGAAAAAAACTTCATTATCTGAATACTTTGTAGATTAAAGTTTGTGGTAGAATATAGAAAATGTGTGAGTGTGATTTCAACAAGTGCAGTATCACTTTATCTTTTAATAATCCCCATGTTTCCAAGGCCTTGTCTTGGTAGGAGATAATTATGGGACATGAGGAAAGAAATATATATATATACATAATATATAATATATATGAATAAAATATAAATATAGATAAAGAATATATATGCATATATATTAAAATAGTATTAACATAAATGAGAAAAATCCTTTCTTGTTGATGTTTCACTAAAGACATGGTAGGATCTAGAGTCTTTCCCATTAAAATGTAAAAACTACAGACTAGAGTCTGCCTCACCAGAATAGAGCAGATACAAGGAATGAAGAATATTTGGGGAGGAGAATAGTATAAGAGGTAAGAGAGAAGAGATTCTGAACACTCAACTAAGAGGGGCTCCATATGAATTGCAAGGTTTGCACCATATGCTAAACTCTGGGTATGATAGTGACCGTCTAATTCTAAGAGTGTTTTGAGAATGACTTGCAACTTCACAAACTTTCCACATGGTGTGAGAGAGCTAAGGGATAGGTTTTCTTAAACATAGCCTTAAGAACTGGGTTAAGGGGAAAATAGGTGCTTTTCAAAGGGCAGTTGCCATTATGTTTACCAAAATTTTACTGTAAAAGTCAAAACAATTATTTTAAAAATAAAGAAGCTCAAATGCTCATGTAGCTCATTTATTCTCAACTATATAAATCCAGGAGTTCTAAGGTGTCCCACGGAGAATACTCAAGAAGCTAAGCTACCCTGTGGTCCTTGTTCACTCCCTTCCATAGATCTATAACAAATGTGCTTCTAAAGCCCTGGTTTACTTTAAAATTGAATGTCACCAGAAAACACCACATTTTTAGTCTTCTTACTTGTACCCACTGACCTGAGATTGAATGGCTAATGGTAGATTCACTTTAAAAGTGGTGGGCTTCCACTTGCAAGTTTGACATTTGGTACCCCCAGTGAAGACAATTAAGCAAATCTCATAATGCTGTAATTGAAATGTTAAAAGATAATTGCCTATGTAATTATTCTTAGTCATTTTATTATCATTAGAGGAGGATAAAGCAGTATAATTTAATATCAAATATTATTCGATTACTGAGCTACATTTACTGTTAGTGCATCTGTTTTATAATAACTCAGGAGTTTTCATTTTGGCTGAGGACAAAGAACATCCTGATTCTGGGCACAGGAAGCATTTTAGAAGGCAGGAATGTTGTCCCTGGTACCTATTATTTAGCAGGCTTATGTCCATCTCACTTACTCTCAATTAGTTTCTACAATTGTTGGTCTTTACCCTGGAATACCCTCTGACACTTAGCTGTTCACCATTGACATATTACTTATTTCAGAATTTTCTATATTGGTTTATTTTATTTTAATTAATTTAATTTAAATTTAATTAAATAATCTCAATGATATTAATTATATGATATAGCCTAAAGAGTTAACACTTATCATTATTCTGTTAATAAGCAACTGAAAATATTTTAAAAACAGGGAATTGAACTTATACTTCAGCAAATGACTAATTTCAGTGTCTTCTTAGGACTTCTGTCATTTAGTCCTTTCTGATGGTACCCCAATCTTACCACAAGTCCTTCCTTTAAAAATCTTCAAAATCTTCTAGAGTTTTTTTCTATTAACTTATTTAATAAGTCTTAATTCTAGGTTTACTATTCTAGCAATTGTTTGAAAGCCTAGACGGTTTTCACATTTAGTGACAAAAAGACTGTATACATAACAATTAGTCAAAGATCAGTAAAATTAAGTCTCAAAAATATAACTAAACTTTCCTTACTTTGCCTAATTATGACATAGATATCTAACATAATATAAACAAGTATAACATTTTAGATTATTTTTAAATTTCAACATTAGAACAATACAAGTTGAAAAGTTGAAATACTTACTTTGTATTTTTTTCCTAAATAGTTTATTCCTCCTTTGATTTGGAACTAAAAGTGTGACATATTTTCTTTTGCATCAAGATGTCAATGTCAGTTCTTGTATGTTTTGTTGAGATGTTCAGTACAAAATTTAGCCTTGAATTATTTATCTGGGAATGACATATATCTACTTATTTGTGTAATGGAAAAATGCTGTTCACATATCATATAGGTGTTTCTGAATATAGAGACTGTGTAAAGTGATATTTGATCAGTAGTTTATTTACTAGTTGGGGTAACACTTTCAGATATATTTAAGGTTTGTGGTACCCCAAGTAGTCATAATTTTTGTTTCTAACCATCTTACACTGCAGTTTAACAGTTTTTTTAGAACTTATTCTTTGATCATCACTACCCAAGAAAAGCAAATGGTAATATTAGTTCATTGTCATGAAACTGAAATTCAGAGAACATTTTTGGAAATCAATGTTCAGCTTCACAATTTGATTATATACTCAGGTTACTACTTTGACATTTGGAAATGATTTAAGCACACAAAAGTATGTCAGGAGATTTTTTTTCTGGTGAATTTCTAAAGAACTCATTTTTCACTAGAAAAGAATAAAAAGTGCACTTATTTAATTATTTCCAAATTCCCTTCAAAAAGTTTGTATGGTTATAATGTCAAACAAAAAATGCTTGATTGGTGATTTGATTTTCATTGGTGAGCCAAAGTTAGAACTTTTCCGGGCTTGATATAAGCAGATTAATTTCTTTCAACAGATCAAAACTTGCCCCAGCATCTTCCTTTACTTAGTTGCTCAGCTATAAGGTGTATGACAGATGAAATGTATATCCAATTCATCAAGCAAAACTTTAACCGTCAAGGGCTAAAACCATGGGAACATTTCTAGTTCACAGTATTCATTGTTGTGTGCCTGACAGGGACCATATAAAACTCTTCACCACAGGTGATTATTGGTAAATGATGCAATGGTTAGATTTAAATAGGGTTTTTTTTCAAATTTTTCAAAATTGGTTTGTTTGTTTAGTACAAAGTTATCATCAATCATCAGATTCCAAACCAATTCAGACTTGTGTATCTTCATGTTTGCAACACCCAAGAAGAAGGCATTTTTAGGATATGTACTTATTGTGGGCATCATATATACGTTTCTTGGTCATATATATATTGACCTTAATAAAATAGCTAATGCTCTGTGGATTTTCCTTTTTCTTCAGCATGCTGAAAAATTGCATTTCTGAATGCTTTGTTACATTTACAAATGCTTGTTTCAGTTTAGGACATTTAATTTCTGCTGTACTCAGAAGAAACTTTTATAAGCTTACCTTTGGTATATAATTTTAAAACTTAGGTCATTTTTGCACCTAACACATTTCACAGCAGCATTGTTGAATCTATTGTCATTCAAAAATAAGACCGGCTAAAATTTGTCTTTTATTTAGGTTCTAAAATTGGTTTTGATGCAACTACTGCATGTACCAGTCGTAGTACTTTGTATGTTTTGCTTATTAAGTGACACTTTGATTTGTATGTGCTGACATAGAGACATTTTGTTTGCATATTAAGTATGTAGAAATTATTTTCATTTGCAGAGGAGAAATGCATTTTTTCCATATTTTTCTTGAAACATGAGGTTTTATTTGTCCATCTTTAATGTTCCCTCTTCAGATAAGGATACAGGTAAAAAAGTATTTCATTATCCTCTTGAATGTTCTATAAAAACAGGAGTAGTATAGTGATGAATTGCAACTGACATAGTGCTCAGTGTTTGAAATACAAAGGAGAACAGTGGGGATTGTGACTGGGATTGGAAGGGAGAAAATGAATGTTGGTTCCAGGAGACTGCTGCTACTTCACAGGTAACCTGAACTTTTAAAGAAAGATAGTAGGCCCGATTCTTACATTTGATCTCTAATTTGTGAGGGTTGAAAATTAATCATTTTAACTTTGTGCTTGTAAAACTAAACACCTGTTTTGTAATTAGGTTGTGACTTCCATTATGAATAATTATGGGACACATCAACGTTTTCATTTGACTCTCAAATTTTGCTGTTGAATACAAATATCCAATGACTCATTACATGAAGCATTATTTGAAGGAATATGTAAACATTTGGATAAAAAGAAATGATGATTACATTTTTCAGATCAAACTAATTTTTCATGTAGCGTTTCAATTTAAGATGTATGAACTATGCTTATTGTAAATTGTGAAGAAAGATTAGACAAACAAAATCTGTAAATGACTTATTTCAGGGATAAAGGTTACTTTGATTGGCCTTCACTCCTGAAGATGATTTTACAGACCATCATTTTCAAAACATTCTTGTCTGTGATTAGAATTGAGGTTGCTGAAAGGGTTGCATGAGAAACCCATTCCAGACTCAATAATTTTATAATATACTCCAGAATCTGCTGTGGGATTTTATAGTGTTGTCCCATGGTTTTCTTTTCTATTATCAAATGCTTGGTGTGTACAAACAACATGCATGACACAGTGTTCTTTCTGTGGGAATATAGAGGTTGGAGTTGTAATAGAGAACAGAGATGTACACATACATAATACACAATAAAGCAGATTGTTAGTTTTATAATATGAAAGATGTGTGATGCTTAGAAGGGCTAGTACCAAGAGAAGAGGGGGTGGGGACAAAGAAAAACTGATAATATATATAGTCTTTGTAAGCTCTCCATTTCTTTATCTGGAAGCCAGATCTTTGATTTGACTGATTTAACTGATTTAACTAATATTTGTCAAAAATGTATTTAAAATGATTCTTCTTAATTTACAATAAAATAATGTTTAATGTTGTCCTCTCTTAAGCTCATAGCTTCTTCTGGCAGAGACTTATTTAATCTTAACATTTTCACCTAAAATGCCATTACCAACATGGAAATATCCTTCCCAACCAAGATAGATTTAATCAAACTCTCTTCATTCTCAAAGCAATTTGTACATGTCTCTATTCATAGTAAAATACTGCAATTGCACCTTTATGCACATGTCTTCTTCAACAGAATATAAGATATATGTGGGTCAGCATATTCTTGGGAATTTTATCCCCAGTGCCAAGCATAGTTAATGTCCATGGGATGAATAAGTGAACAAATGAATTGACAAAAGCAGTGAGATTCAAAGATGTGTTCTCCATTACTATTTTTTTTTACTTCACTTCCTGTTGGGATAAATTAGCTGGTGATAGACTAATGAGGTGTTCTTAAAATAAAATAGCTATCACAGATACTTCTAGATTTGCATGCCAAATGTCTTGACCATCATATATAGAAATCTACAAAATGATGGAAATGATTATCCTTTTATGTCAAATATGTCTATGTTATATGTATTCAATTTATATTTGTTTTCTAAAAGATGTTTCTTAGAGATTTATATATATATATATATATATATATATATATATATATATATATATATATAAGTACTGCATAAAATTATGTGGAGCAGAACTTCAATAAAAATGGTGGTGTAAGGACCTCCAAAAATTGTCTTCTCTGTAAAATGAGAGAGAATACAGGTGTAAAATTATAAGAATCATCTTCTCAGAACACAGGAAATTAACTAAAGGCTTGCAGTTATTCAGGAAATATGTATTCAAGACAAACGGCTGAATCTCAGTAAAAACAGTGAGCTTGTGACACCTTAATTTTCCCAGTCCCTTTCCTCTCTTCCCAGCTCCAGGATAGTTTTAAAAATCAACAGACTGCAATCACTGTGAAAACCACCAGTCTGAAGTCAAAAAAGGGGAAAAATGGTTCGAGGTCCTTCAAAGTCCCATTCCCATAGAACTGACATTATTAAACTGGTAGTTCCCTGGAAGACCCCACTTGCAAGGCTGTCTTTATTTGACATTACTGAGAGTTTACCAAAAGCAAACAACCTTTTCCAAAGGGGCATTTGTCTAAAATAATCAGAGGCAATTGTTGAACATCATAGCTGACTGCACAGTAGACAACAATTGGGACTGATAGGTTAATCAAGAAGTTTAAGAGGAATATCTTGGAAATGAGAAATTTATAGAGGGCTTTGAAAAGCTCTGTTACATTCCTGAGACTCGAAAAAGGCACTTGCGTGTATAGGAATATGGGTATGAGGCTGTATTCATGCTCAGAAAAGACGAAAGAAAACAATAAGTTCTCAGCTTTGCCTAATTTTGAGGCCGTGCAACAGAAAGTTAAAGCTAAGGTGGAATTATTAAATCTATGACTTAGTGTTAAATTCTTGCCCTAACATGCATACTGAACTCTTTGTGAAAGACTGGGAAATGTATTGGTTCCAGACATTTAAGGCAATCTCTGTCATATCATAAGCTGACCATTAAACTAAATGGGTAGATACTTCAGTGGTCACAAACAAAAAAGAATATATACTTCATAGAAATATTTCAGAAAAGTCACTAAACAAACTAAAAACAACTACAAACAACAATAATGGCAAATCTTAGGAATAGTGGAGTATTTGATTTCCAGAATTTCCAGATTATATTATTTAAAATGTCTATATTTCAACACAAAAACTATGAGGAATACAAAGAAACAAGAGTGTATGGAGCAGGTATTTTATTCTTTTTGATGCAATGGTAAATGGGATTGTTTCCTTAATTTATCTTTCTGATCTTTTGTTGTTATTGTATAGAAATGCAGGAGATTTCTGTGTATTAATTTTGTATCCTGCAACTTTACTGAATCTGTTGATGAACTCTAGTAGTTTTCTGGTAGCATCCTTAGGATTTCCTGTGTATAGTATCATGTCATCTGCAAACAGTGACAGCTTTATTTCTTTTACAATTTGGATTGCTTTTATTTCTTTTTCTTCCCTTATTGTTGTGGCTAGGACTTCCAGAATTATGTTGAATAACAGTAGTGACAATGGATAACCTTGTCTTGGTCCTGATCTTAGAGGGAAGGGCCATACACAAAGGGAGCATGTCAACAGAAGCCATATCTTGGAAAGCTCTAATATTAGACTTACTAGAAAAATACTTCCAGATATTTTAAATATGGTCAAAAACCTAAGGAAAACTATGTTTATAAACTAAAGAAAAGTATAAAAATGATGTTTTACAAAATGAAGAATAATAAAAAAAAGTATACAATTTTAAAAGAACTACATAGAAATTCTGTAGCTGAAAAGTATATTAATTGAAAAGAAAAAAAAAATTCACTGGAGAGGTTCAATATATTTGAGCAAGCAGAAAAAGATGAACATTCCTGAATAAAGGTTAATTGAGATTATCCAGTTTGAGGAAGAGAAAGAAAAAATAAATAAAGAAAAAATGAACAGAGCTTCAGATAC
Source organism: Stenella coeruleoalba (assembly GCF_951394435.1). Lineage (NCBI taxonomy): Eukaryota > Metazoa > Chordata > Mammalia > Artiodactyla > Delphinidae > Stenella > Stenella coeruleoalba. The sequence continues at coordinate 39,656,402 of NC_137149.1, read as the reverse complement.
TTGTGGGACATATTCAAGAGTATCAATATACACTTGCATATGAATTCTCAGCATAATGGCAGTCCAAGAAAGAAAATAGAGAATGAAAGGGGCAGTAAGAATATTTGAAAAAAAATGGCCCAAAAATGTCCTAATATGAAGGAAATCAGTTTACACATCCAAGAAGCATAACAAACCCCAAGTTGGATAAGCTCAAAGAAATTCACACCTGAGCACATCATGATCAGTAAAAAAGCCAAAGGCAACATATGAGAGAGAGAGAGAAAGACGAGGCATGAAGAAATCCTCTATAATGTTAAGACTGACCTTATATCACAAGACATGGGAGTCAGAAGGTATGGGAGGACACATTCAAACTGCTGAAATATAAAATAGACTATCAACCAATAATTTCCACTGTAACAAAGCTATCCTTTAAAAATTAAAAGGAAATCAAGACATTCCAGATAAACAAAAACTGCAAGAATTTACCACTAGTAGACTGCTGCCCTATAAGAAATACTGAAGTGAGTCCTGCCGGCTGAAATGAAATAATACTAGAGAGTAACTTCAATTCATGGGAAGAAATAAAAGATGCCATTAATCTTAACTATATAGATAAATATAAAAGGTAGTGTAAATATTTTTATATCTCTTTTTCCCCTCTCTGTATTTAAAAATATCTGCACAAGGCAACAGTTATAAATCTGTGTTGATGGGCACACAATGCAAAAAGACATAATTTGTATGACAATAATAGTATAAAAAAAGGAAGGATATATGTGTTAATATATGATGTTTGTGTTTCTCTTTCTGACTTACTTCACCCTTTATGACAGTCTCTAGGTCCATCCACATCTCTACAAATGACCCAATTTTGTTCCTTTTTTATGACTGAGTAGTATTCCATTGTATATATGTACCACATCTTCTTTATCCATTTCTCTGTTGATGGACATTTAGGTTGTTTCTATATCCTGGCTATTGTAAATAGTGCTACAATGAATAGAAAGCAGAAATAGAGCCACAGACATAGAGAACAAATGTATGGATATCAAGGGGGAAAGGGGGGGTGGGATGAATTGGGAGATTCGGATTGACATATATACACTATTGATACTATTTGTAAAATAGACAACTAATGAGAACCTACTCTATAGCACAGGGAACTCTACTCAATGCTCTGTGGTGACCTAAATGGGAAGGAAATCCAAAAAAGAGGAGATATATGTATATGTATAGCTGATTCACTTTGCTGTACAGTAGAAACTAACACAACATTGTAAAGCAACTGTACTCCAATAAAATTTTTTTAAAAAAGGAAAGATACAGATAGACAAGGACAAATTTTTTATATATTATTATAATTGTTGTTATTAATCCAAAATAGTGTTATAAATTAAGATAATAAATGATAACCCCCAGGGAAACCACTGAGAAAATAAAGATATATGTGTATATATATTTTCATTTCATATATATATGAAATAAAAATACAAGACAATTAAAATGTGATACTATAAAATATCTATTCAACATAAGACAATAATGAAGAAACAAACTGGAGTAAGAGAAACAAAATCATATAACACGTTGGAAACAAATGGAAAAATGGCAGACGTCCTAACATGTAGGAATTACATTAAATGAAAATTAAATAAATACTCCAATTATCTAGTTAAAATTTAGAAATTGCAAGAATAGAAAAAAATATATAAAACTATATTCTATCTACAAAAGCTATACTTTACATTCAATGATACAAATAGATTGAAATAAAAATGTGAAAAAAGATAAATCAACTGAACAATAAAGAGAACTTAGGTGGCTGTACTAATATCAGATAAAATATATTTTAAGCCAAAAATTATTATTAAAGACAGAGAATGATACAGTTGACCCTTGAACAACACGAGTTTGAAGAGTGAGAGTCCACTTATACACAAAATTTTTTTTCAATAAATGTATTGGAAACATTTTTGAAGATTTGTTACAACTTGAAAAAAAAAAAACCTCACAGATGAACCATGCAGCCTAGAAATATTTTAAAAATAAGATAAAGTTAAGTAGGTCATAAGCACATAAAATATATTTAGATACTAGTCTACTTTATAATTTACTACCATCAAATATACACAAATCTATTATAAAAAGTTAAATTTTGTAAAAATTTACACACTCAAACACTATAGACCCTACTTGGCACCATTTGCAGTTGAGAGAAATGTAAACAAATGTAAAGATGCTGTAGTAAATTATAACTGCATAAAATTAACCGTAGTACATACTGTACTACTATAATAATTATATAGCCAATTTCTGTTGCTATTGCAGTGAGCTGAAGAGCTGCAAGTATCCACTTAAAATGCTGTGTGATGCTAATCATCTCTGTATGAGCAGTTTGTCTCTCCAGTAAATTGTGTATCACAGTAAAAAGTGATCTCTCGTTGTTCTCACATATATTTCGTGTTTCGTGCAATATACGGTAAACTTTGAATAACCTCATGGGGTCCATATGAAGTGCTGCTATTCTAGGGAATTTTTCCCTAGAAGCAGAGAAAAGTCATAACATTACAAGAAAACAATTGAATTGCTTGATATGTACAGTAAATTGAGATCTACAGCTGCTGTTGCCCGCCATTTAAAGTTAAATGAATCCAACATAGAGACCATTGGAAAAAAGAAAAGGAAAATTTGTGAAGTTGTCATTGCAGCTACACCAGCAGGCATGATAACCTTGCACTTTTTGTGAAATACCTTTTTGTCTCTTATTGGAAATACAACTTTTATGTGGGTGCAGTATTGCTATAAGAAGACAAATCTATAGACTCTAATATGGTTTGAAAAAAAACAAAGTCATTATATAACAACCTAAAGCAAAAGGAAGATGTAGGATGTAAAGTTGGAGAATTGAATGCCAGAAAAGGATGGTTTGATAATTTTAGAAAGAGGTTTGGCTTTAAAAATGTCACAATAACAGGAGAAGCAGATTCTGCCTACCAAGAGGCAGCAAATTCCCAGATGCCATTAAGGAATTATTGAGGAGAAAAGATATCTGCCCAAACAGCTTTTTAATGCAGATGAAAGTGCATTATTTTGGGAAAAAAAAATGCCACCAAGGAAATTTATTAGTAAGGAAGAGAGGTGAGCACCAGGATTTAAGGTAGGCAGGGATAGGCTAACTCTACTGTTTTGTGCAGATGAATTTGGGTTTATGATCAGTACTTCCCTTATCCATAAAGCTGATAACCCCCAGCCTTGAAGGAAGAAATAAACACCAGCTGCCAGTCTTTTGTTTGTACAACAGGAAGAACTACACAAGGAAAACTTGTTCTCTGGATTAGTTCCATTATTATTTTGTCCCTGAAGTCAGGAAGTACCTTGCCAATAAGGGACTACCTTTAAAGTTCTTTTAATATTGGGCAATGTCCCTGGCTACCCACAGCCTCACGAGTTAACAGTGAAGCTGTCAAAGTGGTCTTCTTGCCCCAAAACAACATCTCTAATTCAGCCTCCAGATCAGGAGATCATAAGAACATTTAAGTTTTATTATACACAGTACTCTATGGAAAGAATTGTCAATGCTATGGAAGAGAACCCTGATAGAGAGAACATCATGAAAATCTAGAAGGATTACATCATTGAAGATACCATTGCTGTTATAGAAAAAGCCATGAAAGCTATTAGGATGGAAACAAATCCCTGCTAGAGAAAACTATGTCCAGATGTTGTGCATGACTTCACAGGATTTGTGACCAAGCCAATCAAGGAAAACATGAAAGAGATTGTAAATATGGTAAAGAAAGTTGTGGGTAAGAGATTTCAAGATATAGATTTTGAAGAAATTCAAGAGCTAATAGACACCACACCAGAGGAATTAACAGAAAATGACTTGAGGGAGATGAGTGCTTCTGGACCAGTGCCAGATGAGGAAGAAGATGTAGAAGAAGCAGTGCTAGAAAACAAATTAACATTAGACAATCTGGCAGATGGGTTCTGATTATTCAAGATAGTATTTGACTTCTTTTACGACCTGAACCCTTCTATGATACAGGCACTGAAACTAAATCAAATGGTGGAAGAATAATTGGTACCATATAGAAACATTTTCAGATAAATGAAAATTCAAAAAACAAAAATAGTCAGACAGAAATTACACTGCATATCCATAAAATTTCACCAAGTGTGCCTGCCTCTCCTGCATCCCCTTCCACCTCCTCCATTTCTTCTGCCTCTGCCACTCCTGAGGGAACAAGTCTAACCACTCATCCTCCTCCTCTCTTTAGTCTACTCAACATGAAGACAGGGATGAATGATGGTGATCAACTTCCACTTAATGAATAGTAAGTAATCATTATGATGTACCGTAAATAAACTTATCTGTTGTGTATGTGTGTTTCTTCATGTGAAAATCTAATAACTGTACAACAAAACTGTATGAGTCATTTTTTTGTTACCATAAATTATCATTGCCTAAGTATTCATTGTGTAGGACATCGTATGAAGAATTGTACTGAAGTGGATAGTCTATCCTTTCATTGGCATAAGGTGAATGATATTTAATATAAAATTAGTATGTTAGTTTTCTTACTGTCTTACTTATAACTTTACTTTCAAAGAATTACATTATTGAACAGTATTTTGCTCTCTCTCATAATTGGAGAAACTGCATATCAGCCTATCAGCCTACATTACAGGTAATTTTTTTTAATGTAACAATGTTTCCAATACTGTCTTATGAACATGACTGTAATACTGTATGATCATGAACAAGACAAAGTTGGCTAGACTCAGCATTTTTATTCAGCACTGTATTGGACAATCTAGCTTTAGTTCATATGCAAGAAAAATAAATTAAAAACATCCAGATTGCAAGAGAAGAAGCAAAACTATCTCTATTTGAAGATGTCATTAGCTTATAAATAGAAACTACTGAAGAATATACCAAAAAGTCCACTAGTGCTCAAGTCCACAAGTTCAGCAAGTTTGCAGAATTCAAGGCCAATACATAAAAATCAATTGTATTTCTCTACACTAACAATGAGCAGCATGGGAATGAATTCAGATGCTATTTAAAATAACATCAAAAATAATAAAATATTTAATAGCCAGGATATGGAAGCCACCTAAGTGTCCAGCAACAGATGAATGGATAAAGAAGATGTAGCACATATATACAATGGAATATTACTCAGCCATAAAAAGAAACGAAATTGAGTTATTTGTAGTGAGGTGGATTGACCTAGAGTCTGTCATACAGAGTGAAGTAAATCAGAAAGAGAAAGACAAATACTGTATGCTAACACATATATATGGAATCTAAGAAAAAAAAAAAGTCATGAAGAACCTAGGGGCAAGACAGGAATAAAGACACAGACCTGCTAGAGAATGGACTAGAGGTTATGGGGAGGGGGAAGGGTAAGCTGTGACAAAGTGAGAGTGGCAAGGACATATATACACTACCAAATGTAAAATAGATAGCTAATGAGAAGCAGCCGCATAGCACAGGGAAATCAGCTCAGTGCTTTGTGACCACCTAGAGGGGTGGGATAGGGAGGGTGGGAGGGAGGGAGACACAAGAGGGAAGAGATATGGGAACATATGTATATGTATAACTGATTCACTTTGTTATAAAGCAGAAACTAACACACCATTATAAAACAATTATACTCCAATAAAGATGTTAAAATAATAATAATAATAAAATATTTAGAAAGAAATTTAATCAGATTTGGACACTGAAAATCACAAAAAAATTTTGAGAGAAATTAAAAACCTAAATAAATGGAGAGACATTCCATACTCTTGGATTGGAAGACTCAGTATTGCTAAGATAGTAATATTCACCAAATAGATCTAGAAATTCAACAAAATCCCTATTAAAATCCCATATGCATTTTATTTGCAGAAGTTAACAAGCTGATCATAAAACTGATGTGAAATGCAAGGGACCAGAATGCTCAAAACATGCTTAAAGAAGAACAAAGTTGGAGAACTCACACTTCTTGATTTCAAAACTTACTGCTAAGGTACAGTAATTAAGACCATGTGGTACTGGCATAAGGATAAAGATAGAGATCAATGGACTTGAATTAAGTGTTTGTAAATAAACCCAAATATCTATGGTCAAGTGATTCTTTTTCAGGGTGCCAAGAAAATGCAATGTGGAAAGAATAGTATTTTCAGCAAATATTCATATGCAAAATAATATAATTCTACCTCTACAACACATCATATATAAAAAAAATCTCAAATGAATCAAAGATCTAAATGTAAGAATGTAAGAGCTCAAATTAATATATATATATATATATTTGCATGAAAATATAGGGGTAAATCTTGTGATCTTGGATTAGGAAATTTCTAAATATATAAAACCTAAAACAAAGTGACAAAAGATAAATTAGTATAAATTGAACTTCACCAAAGCAAGAAAACTTTTGTTTGAAAACTGAAACCCACAGAATGGGAGAAAACATTTGGAAATCATACAACTGAAAAGGAATTTATATCCAGAACATATTTTTTTAAATATTCTTACAGTTCAATAATGAATAAACTATTCAATTAAATGATGGATTTGGGTAGACATTTCTCAAAGAAGATATGCAAAAGGCCAAGAAGTACATGAAGATATGCTAGTCACCACTAGTCACTAAAAAATGCAAATCAAAACCACAAAGAGATATCATTTCATACCCACTAGGATGGCTATAATCAAAAAGTCAGACAATAACAAGTCTTGGTGGAGATGTGGATAAATTGGAACGCTTGTACACTGTGGATTAGAATATGAAATCGTGCAGTAACTTGGAAAAGTTTCACAGTTCTTCAAAATGTTAAATATAAAATTGCAACATGACTTGCCATTTCCACTCCTAGGTATGTACCCAAGAGGAATGAAAATGTATATCTACACACAAACACACATTAATGTTCATAGCAGCATTAATCATGATAGATAAAATGTGGAAACTCCAGTTATTTGATGAGCTCCAAATGCATATCAACTTTTTAACAGATAAGCAACACATAGCATATCTACACAATTGAACATTATTTGGCCATAGAAAGGAATGAAATGCTGATTCATGGTACAGCATGGATGAACCTTGAAAACATTAAATTAGAGAAACCAAAGACATAAAGCCACATATTGTGATTCCATTCACATGAAGTGTCCAGAATAGAAAAATCTATAGATACAGATTGTACATTAGTGGTCAACACAAGGTGTAGGGAGAGAGGATTTGAGCCTGACTGCTGATGATGTGGAGTGTCTTTTGAGGTTATAAAAATGTTCTGTAACCATATAGTGGTAATGGTTGAAAAACTTTGTGAATATAATAAAAACCAGTGAATTGTACATCTAAAAGGATGAATATTACAGCTTTAAAAAAGTAAAATATATTTGAATTTTAAAAATGCTTGGAGCTTACAATGCTGAATAACTCATCTCCAAAATCTAAGTTTTCTGAAAGCATGTACACAAAATATGCAGATACCTTGCATCATGGGTAAAATGCTGATATTGAGCTAAATGTGGTGTTAGCTGGCATTTGGTCTTCACAGTAATGAATATTTTTTGCTATCTGTGTTCCAGGATGATTCTTCAGTAGTATTATCAGCACGTTTTCATCTAAATCCTCATAAAATTCTGTGAGGGTTTATGAAAACTATGATGTTATAAATGGACAAACCAAAGCTTTAGTGATTAAAACATTGGTCCAAACCTATTAACGTGTAGCCAGATTTGGATTGAGATATGTCTGACTCCAAAGTCGATAGTATTCCACTGAAGTATAACCTTTTATTAATTAATAGATCAATTAATTGATTGATAAATTATATCATCTACTCAATAAGTATTTTTCTTAGTTTCTACCATGGGTTAATTATTTTTTCTCTGTTGAGGCTGACATGAATTTTATTATTTTTTTTTATACAGCAGGTTCTTATTAGTTATCCATTTTATACATATTAGTGTATATATGTCAATCCCAATCAACCATGGGCTAATTTTAACAACAGTAAAATACCAGGAAAAAATCAATGCTTTCATGGAGATAGCATTTATGTGGGGACTGGTAAACAACCAGGAAGCAAATTAATTATGGCGAAAACTGAGAAAATAAATATATAGATAGATAGAAAAATTATAGATAGTTGATAGATAGATAGATAGATAGATAAAGGGAACATGATAAAGAGAGATTGAGTAGTCAGAGGAGAAAGTGATCTGTATGCTAAGACCTGAATAATGAAATAAATCAGCTCTACAAAAGCATAGAGGAAGAGAATCTCACGCATTGAGAACAGCTACTACAGAAGATTTTAGGCAAGAATGTGCTTGGACAGGAAGAAAGAAAATATTCCTAGAATATAATGATACAGGTGGAATGGCAGGATTTAAAGCCTGAGAGCCAGGCAGGGACCAAATTATAGAAGGCTTTGTAGACCTGAATAATGGTTTGGGAGAGGAAAGAAATGACAGTCATGATGATATTGATGACAGTGATCTTGATGATGTTGATGATGATGATAACTCTACCAAAAAGAAACAAGATCAATGTATACACCTGATGTGTGCCAGCATTTTGCTAATATTTGATATACATTGTTCTCACTTATCATTCTTAAAAAAAATGGTGAAATGAAAGTCATCTCCATTTTACACAAGAGAAACCAAGGCTCAGAAATGTTAGCTAACTGTCCCAAGAAAACACAGCTAAATGAATGCTAGAGAAAGGGTTCAATCTGTGATTCCTTTACCACAATTGCTAGCCCCAGCTGCTTTCCAAGAGAAAATTCTGTGGCAGAACACTATGTACCTTTATTATTCAGCAATGTTTTTTAGTTGAATGAATTAGACAGAAGTTTATTTTGCCCACCAAATGTTTCTTCCGTGTGTTCTACTCTCACTGTGGATGGTTATGATTCTTAAAGGTATAAAGTTCATTATTTATATCTCTGGGACTCCAAGAATCCCAGTGTCATGATTTCACAAGGAATCCTCACCTTTAGAGTTATCATTCTGGGTCGCCACCTTTGAGGATATTTTCAGTGTGTACCTTATGTTTTAAGGACAAAATATTCCAATCTCACTGCAAAAACCAACTTGCGTGACTCATAGGCTGTGTCAGGTTTAGGCTGTCAGTTATTAAGCAGGTTGTTCTAAATAAGCAGGCAAGATCTTGTTATTCTGACTTGCAGTTACAGAAAAGAGCTGGCAGCCTCATGAGTATAAAATGAAATGTCAAAGAGTACGGGGATACGTCATTGTCCAAGAAAAGCCATCAGCAACTGACTAAGAAAATATCAGATTTACGTTTACTCTACCAAGTATTAAACAGTATTGACAAGTGAAATGTTTTTTGTGTTCTTGCCTCTGGGAGAATTTTAAGAAAGACAAATGATTCCTTTTCTGTGGCTGTTTTTAAGAGGTTCACATATGGGTCAGAGTGGTGAGAAAAAGCTGCAGAGATGATGTGAAAGAAGATTCTACCCCTTCACAAAAACATGTCCCATCTGAGAGTGGTTGTGAAGGTGTGAGAATAAGAGAAATACTTATTTTTCCTGTCTTCACATAAAGCTTGAGCCCTGCTAATTTTTGCTGGGAAACTGAGGCTAAGTAGCAGGGAATTTGCCCAAGGCATAATTGCTAGATAGCAGCAGAACCAGGATTTTAACCTAGGAAGCCTGCCCCTCAAACGGGCAGAAATATTATCCATGTGAGAAAGAAACCATATATATCTCTTCAGGTGTTGGGCAGGGGGGGAGATTATCTTAGTCATACTAATTGGCCAGATTGACTGCACAATCAAATGTCTTCCCAAGACCCTAAAGCATAATTGTGAACATCTCTATATGTTATATGTCATCTATCTATCTAACTACCTATCTATCTATCCTCTTCTACTCAGAGTGCTTTGAAATATTTTGACATTTATTCCATGGTACAAAAATTATTAGTAGACATATTTATCTGCATACCTCATCTCCAACTAGAATACTACCTCAGGAAATGCAGTGAATTCTATTTTACCTCTTCCATCTCTAGTAAAAAGCCTGAAAAGTAGTAAATAAGTGAATGAGTAAATAAATTAGTAACTCAAGCTGGAAGTAGTCCAGCAAACAATACTTCAGATGCTTTTGGCAACCTTTGCAATAGAGTTACAGCTTGGACACTTGTTTCAATTTCTTGAGATAAAATTATTCAACCTTTCACTTGCCCCAGATGAAAAGGCCAATTTAGCATCATTCATCTTCCGGGTAAGTTCTGAAGTATATTTCGGGTGCTGTGATATATGGTAAAATTTTCAGCATAGTAATGTAGAGAAGTAACCGCCTCTTTCCCAGAGTTTCAAAATAGTGTATTATAGGGTTGAAAAGGATAGATGCATTGTATACAGTCTTGTTTGTCCTCCAATGCGCTAGTCTCTATATTTGTTTATTTATTTTGGAGATACTGCAGTTTATCTCTGTGTGTGTCCACATATCAGCCAAGCAACCAGGCAAGGGTTTTCAGGAGGATCTTTGCTGAAGGCAGCCAATATGGTGGTGGATTAGCCTTTAACTGATTGTCTGATGGGCCAGAATGTGTGAGAGAGACACACTAAATAAGCAGTTCCAGTCTCTGTGTTGAAATAAAATCATTTTGTGCCTGGGCAAAGGATTAAGAAAACAGGGTCTTTGTTTCTTCTGTTAACAAGAGTTCTAGTTCCATTGTTATCCCTGGATGGCCTCCAGCTTCCCAGTGACATCTGGTCAATTAGCTTACTGCAGTCCTACTGAGTTCCTAATAGGTTATGGAATGGAAGGTTAGCAGAGAGGAGTGGTAATTATATTAGATAAACATATGAAGCCAAGGTCTGTACCTATCAATCATATATTCTGAAGTATACTCATAGCTCCTAAAATTCAGATCCAGTTAACATATATTAAGTATCAACTCTATTTCAAGCACCATTTTTGGCTGTCCAGATAGTTTATTTAATCTTTACCTGAAACACAAATACTATTGTTTCTAATTTACAGATGCAGAAGTTGGATTCAGAGAATTAAGTGGCAAAACAGTATAATTCAGTTTTCAGGACATTTATTCTATTGGTCTTTCTATTAAGCCAAAGGTGATTAGTACCAGTTAATAGCTATGATCTCTGTACTGATAATCATGCCGTTTTAAAGTCTATTATAATCATATATCAAAGATGAATTTTTGTCCATGGGTCAATAGATGAGCAGCATATATCTGTATGTGAAAGAGAAGTAAGAATAAGGAGATTAATTATGATCCTGGTTATCATATCTCATAAATAGCCCTCAGATTCTTTCATAACTCTTTTTATGTATTTTCAGCACTTTGGTTCAAGCCACAGCTATCCCTTGTTGAGCCTACTTCACTAGCTTTCTAATGAGGCTTCCCATTTCTGCTTTTCTGACTACTCCAATTCACTTTCTCATCTGAAAATGGCATTCCAATCATTTCATTGTCAAATGAATCAATGAACGAATCAATGAATATTTAATATGCCCTCCCCCCAAATCCTTTCTTAACTTTCTAACCTTACCAGAAGCCATTCTCCTGTTCCCTTTCATTGGCATCTCAAAGATAAAGATGTCCAAAACAGGACTCTTAACAAATGTTCCAATCATTTAATGCTCCATAATAAACCATATCAAAAGTCAATGGCTTAAAACAATCACAACATTCATTTTGCTCACAAATATGCACTTGGACAGGGATTGCCAGGTTCAGCTTGTCTCTGCTCCACTGGGTATCAGCTGAGTGGGCACAAAGTCATCTGACGTTTACTCACTCACATGTGGAGTGGTTGATGGATGTAAACTGAAACATTAGCTTTAGCTGTCAGGCAAAACACCTATAAGTGACTTCTCCATGAGGACTGAGCTTCCTCACAACATGGTAGCTGGGTTCTAAGGGTGAATGTCTCAAGAAAAAGAGTACTAAGGACAAGCTATACTCCCATTCATGTTCTAGCCTTTAAACTCAGATATTCTATCTGCTGAGACAAACATAAATCCATGCATAATTTCAAAGGAAGGAAAAACAGACTTCAGTTTTTGAAGGGAGAGAATGCTATCATTCTAGAAGAACATGTAGAACTAGAAGTATCACCATGACCCTTTCAGTGGACAGACCTAAGTTATGAAGTTATGTGTCAATGTATCTATCCCTATCACTATTTCCCTATATATATATATATATATATATATATATATATATATATATATATATATACACATACACATAGATAAATGTTTGTGTGGACATGACATAAATGAGATTTATATATGAGTGTGTGTGTGTATATATATATATATATATATATATATATATATATTTATGAGATATACCTGTATAATAGATGCCTGTATAGATCTTTGAGATGCCTGCACATTCACACATACACATAGACACAAACACATAGATGTGTGAAGAGGGAGAGATTTACAAATACACTGATATCTATTATCTCTATTATTGAAATCCTTAAATTCATGAGTTGACACTAATCTTTCCAATCTGATGTTTCCTATCCAGCATCACAGGGTTCATTCTAATTTTTCTTTCCATATTTGTAACTCCATTCTCTTACAGTAAAGCTCTCCCTTTCCTTAATATACTAATTTATTTAATCAATTTTCCTCTAGGCAACTAATCTCTTATTGCCATTGCTACTGACTTGCCTGTATGGACTCTTGATTTAACCTGCTAGCTTCTTCCCCTCCCTCAAGGCTTCCCGTTTGCAGATAGACTCCTTACCTCATTAATCTGCATGCCGTTGGCACCCTCAAGCTCTGAATTCCCATACCACCTTCCTTGGCTACAGTTTTGTTCTCTCTCCTTGGGCTCTTACTCCTCAGTTGGAGTGTCCGTACAGGTAGATGCCCTTCTCACTCTGTTGGGCTCTGACCGTCCATACCAAGCTTTTAACTCCCCATCTTCTCACCCAACATGGACACTCCTTATCCTACTTATACTCCAATGTCCAACAATGGCACTTCTCCACATAGACACTCACATTACCCTGCTTGGGTTCTGAAACCCTAAACTGAGCCACACACAGATATGGCTGCCTTCCTCACTCAATTGGCTTGATTCCCCATGGCAGCCCATCTCATATAGATACCATCTTCAGCTTGAGTTTGGACACCCCATATAAAGCGGTTCTTCCAGGTGGATGACTACCATGCTTGACCTTACCTAATGGTTTTAGGACTAAATTGTTTAGGAAGTTGAAGGGAAAGGTCTATCAGTTGAGTCCTTTGGAAAGCAGATGCTGAAATTAAGTTAGGAGTGTAAAGGATTTATTGTGGAGAAGCACCTGAGTGGCACCTAAATCGGACAGAAGCAGACTTGTTCCCAGACCATCTGGCAGGGAAAGCCAGATGGGGCCAACTGTGAAATTGTGAGGTATATATATAAAAGCCTCTGCCAGACCAGTGGAGAGCTCTGGAGCAAAGATTGCCCTTCAAATGAATACTCATTGGTCTTGACCCATCTATGACGAGCTTGCTCCATCATGAAAAGTGTGGCCTAAACTCAAACTTTATAGCACAACTTAAGGAGTTATAACTGGCAAGTTCCAGAAAACCATAATCAACATAGCCTATCAACAAGTTCTGTCTTGAAGAGTGTGAGAGGTACATTTCTGCATCTTCCACAGACAAGATATGGGGAGAGAAAGGGAAGGGATTTCTATTAACTTTAGATGTGTGTTAAATATCAATATTAATACATATAACTCAATCCTGAAGCCCATAAAAATTCAGAATTGAGATTATTGATTCTCATATATCATTATCTGTCAACATCACCCTGGGTGTTTGGCGAAAATATATGTGCACACCATAAATCTAGAACTGGAACCCCTCAGAATGGGTCCCAGGAACCTGCATTTTTAACATGTAAATCAAGTCATTGAAAACATTTTAAACTCTGCCTGCAGATCCCTCATGCACTCAATGAATTTTTTTTGTAAGTTCATTTTTATCACCATAGTCTGTTGACTGATCTGACACTTCAGTCTAGCCCATAACTATGGAAACTGTAACTATTGTTTTGCTGAGGGAAACATCTTGTCCTTTTGCTGTAAATCTATTTTGCTCAGGGGCAAGCTTTTATAGGTCAAGATCCTTGCTGTGTTATTGAGAAATGTAGGTTGGATTGTAAAGAACAATTGTTTCCTGCAAAGTCACAAATTTGGGCCCAGCATGATGGATATTCTCAGGTTATGTGTGCTATAGCATACATTGAACGATAAAATTATCTCAGTAAGATATTTTTATGAATCTGACCTGCCTTGCCAACATGAAGTATTAGGCATTAGGAATATGTAAAAGAGAAATTATGGGTAAAAAAAAAAAAAAAGTTTCCGATTATTTGCTCAAGTGACACTTCAACCAGCCTATTTTAGCCTTCTTTTTGTCTTCTGGTTTTCTTTGACTTGCTAACCCCTTGTCTCTGAATCTTGACTCTGTATCTCTTCTTAAGTTTTCCTTCCTAATCTTTGACCTCAAGACTATATTTTTTAACATTAGGTGGCTACCTCCCCTGTCTATACACATAAATACACAAAATTGTTATATAGTGACTACACTGTCTCCCAGAGCCCCAGAAGGCATTATGATAACAGAAAACTTTTCTTTCCTTAGGTATGTTAACAGAGGTCTTCTCTCATAAGATCGTTTACCCCAAATTTGTATTGCTATGTAAATAAATATCCCAAATGCAATGACATAGTAATTACAATTGCTCATTTTTCTCATGTATTTGCAATTTAGGAAGGGCTTGGAAACAACAGTTCACCTCTGTTCCTTGCACCATCAGCTTGGACAGTTCAAGGCTAAGGACTACTCACAAGGCTGGAGGCTGCAATCATATAAAGACCCACTCACCCCCATGTCTAGTGGTTGATGCAGCAGTTAAAATGGAACTGTTGGCCAGAACATCTCTGCATGTGGTTTCCTCACAGCATGGCAGCTGTGTTCTATGAGTCGTTTTCCCAAAAGACAGGATATGGTAGCTAGCCATTTCTTAAGGCCTGGGCCCGGAAACCAGCCATTTCCATTGCCAATTATCTATTGATCCAGTCAGAGAGACCAGACTCAAAGGAAGGGGACATAAAACATACATCTCAATGAGAAAAATGTCAAAGAGTTTTGGGGTCATTTTTTTAATACTATCATATGAAACTCATCATCATTAAGACTTGCTGTTGTGAGATTCCCAACTCTGCTCATAAGATGAATCATCTTCAAGTTGTAGTGATGAGTAATAATAGGTAACCCTTGAGAAATAGGAGACTTCGTAAAGCAAAGGAAAATACAGAGGAGGTGTACTTGACTGTGTCCTACAATCCTGTTATTCTAGAAATAATATCCAGCAGGGGAAGAACTTCTTATTAAGATTTCTCTGGCAATAGAGGGAAAAAAAAAGTTCTTACTCATTAAAGTTTGTAAGACTTTTCAAAGCACTAGCATGAACAATGGCCTATAAGTTTCTAACAATATCCACCAAAGAAATTGGTACTGCCATTATTATTTATATTATACTAAGGGTAAATTTTGATTTTGTGATATTAGAGGATATGCTCAGTATTTTACAGCTAGAAAGTAGAGAGATTGAACTTTAAATCAATTTTCCCTCAAATCTCATGACAAGGCAAGTTTTGTTAATAAAGAAATTTTGAATTTCAAATTAGGGCAGAAGATCTGAACTTGAATTGGTAAATTGGAGCAGGTATATTATGAGGTGATTCCAGTTAAATAGAAAGTATAGAAAGCTTATGGCAAGAAGAAAGGAACTAAGAAACTTGGTCTCACTGGGGAGGTTAATTCTGATAAGGGAAGGCAGTTATTCAATGTACAGTATCCAAAGAGCTTGTCAAGATCACACGTAATTTGGTTGGCAAAGACTCTTAATAGCATGGCTCATTCTATTTGGTGGGTTCCAGTAGCAGGGTTAATGTGGTTGACAAGTTATGTTCCAAGATTGGCATGCATTAGGATGGGAATGCCAAGAAATGTGTCCATTCACCAAAGGACATCTTTGAGGATATGGGATTAAGATTCAGTTTCATAAGTGTGAGAAGGACACAATTTAGGAAGATAAAATGTCCAATTCAGGTTAATTGAACTTCACAGTATTTTTCTGAGTCTCAAAGAGTGTTTCTTGTCCCTCCCCCTAATATGGGAGTAAGGGATTAAGAGGGAAAAACTATTATGTATAAGCTATAGGATATATTGTACAACACATGTACTGACAAAGCAAAAGACTTTATTGGGAAGGGATCCCCAGGAAGAAAGCAGCAGGGTAAGGGGACCCAGGAGAACTTGCTCTGACATGTGTCTCACAGGTTTTATGATAATGGGGTTAGTTTCCGGGTTGTCTCTGGCCAATCATCTTGCTTGTGCCCATATTTGGTCTGACTCAAGGTCCTTTCTAGTGACACATGCATCTCTCAGCCAAGATGGATTCCAGTGTGAAGGATCCTGGGAGGTTGGCAGGACATTTTATGGAGTGGTGGGTTTCCTCCCTCCTTTTGGCCCCTCCCAAATTCTCCTGGTTCAGTGGCAGCACCATGCTCCTTATTGGGACTTCTTGTTGGGAGACAACTCATGCAAGTGGCTATCAGCATGCCTGGCTAAAGCAAGCAGTTTTGGTTAATCATTCCCTAACAGAGATTAGAAGTCCCAAATCAGTTTCTCTGGTTGAAATGAAGATATTAGTAGGGCCATTCTCCCTCCCAAGTCTTTAAGAGGTAATCTGTTTCTTTGTCTTTTCCTGATTCTAGAACTGCATGTTTTGTACTCCTTGGTTCTTGGGCCCTTCCTCCATGTTGCTTCAATGATCACAATGCCTTTTTCTTCTCTTGTATTAGAATTGTAGCCAAGGCTGTTGCCCCATAATCATACCCCTCTCCCTCCCTCAAATAGAAATCAATTACTCTTATCTAAATTTTAGGAGGATGTGGTAAAGAGAAAGAAAAATAACAAGAACTGTTTAGAAACAACTAGGCCCAAGATGGGGATGATTTGACTTCCAGTAGACCTTGAACCTCAGTGTATACTCACTGTAATGCATTAACATGCTAAATGACAAACCCACCTATGTCATGACAGTTGACGATTGCCAAGACAATAGGAAAAGCTAGTACAAGAACTAAAAAAGGAAGTTGCATCAGTTCCGAGTCCAAACCACACCTGTTCACGGAAAACTCATGAATATTCCTCCCACACTTTCCAAATCCCTCCCTTTTACTTTGACCCACATGTACATTTGGTGTCTCTACCCAAATTGGTTTGAGAAGTATATTTGCAACCTAGTTTACTGCTCCTCCATTCTTTGGCCACTGAATTAAGCTTGTGCTGTTCCAGTCTCAGCATTTGTTTCTTTATTGGATGTGCAAATCCAATTGGAAAAGGAACCTCCCTGGCAGAGACAAGGGGTCTCAGACTGGACTAGGACCCCAGCACAGGTCTAGTAGGCCAATTCCATAACAAAATCTTCTATTTCCTTCTTGTAAAGAAAATTGCAATTAGAATCAAAGCCTCTGGATGATCCATCATAACTTCCCCTTCTCAAGATTCTTCACTTAATCACATCTGCAAATTTTCTTTTGCCATATAATATTCACAGGTTCCCAAGATTAGGACTCAGACATTTTGGAGGCCATTATTCAGGTTACCAAAGCCATAGTTTCCTGCATTTTAGATAAAGTCACATGGAAGTGAAGCCTGGATTAAAATTCAGATCTTCCCATAGCTTACAATTTTTTTTTCCCTCACCCACATCTACTCTATTGCCTTAGTTCTCGGAAATGTACCACTATTCCTAGACATAGGAAACCCTGCTACCTTCAGGATTCTAGAGTGCACAGATCTCCCCAAGAACACAAGATACCAATGATGAATGAAATCAAATTTAATGACAAAGAATAAAGCAAGGTTGGATATACGTCTTCCATCATCAATTATACTATAGTGAAAGACAAGTATTTTAAATTCTCTGAGATTCAATTTTCTCATTTATAAAATGGGAAAATTATATATGCCCAATAACCTCATTAGGTTATTGGAAATATAAGAAGGAAAACTATTTGAATAAGTGAAGCACTATGATCAGGTTCAATCTTTGGGGTTTATGAATTTCTATCCAAACAGTACTGAAGGATGTGGAAGCTTCATTTTTCTGATATAGACTACATTAGACCTTGATTCTTCATCTTTTGGGGATTGTATGAAATACTTGATTTACATTTTAACTTTTATCTGAAGCTGCAGGTATAACTGACAGACCTTATTAGTAGACAGCAAGAAATAAATTTCACCTTCTGAAGATTTTGGCAAAAATAACAGGGACTTTTAACTATTGGGAAAAAAAAAACTGAATTAAAATGTCCCTTAGAAAGAAAACTGATTTTTAATGTAACAGATGGACTATTACACTGACCACTTTCCAATCTGATTTTATCTTCCTGTTTTTTTGATTCATCCATATTGATATATTGCTCCTTATATGAGCATAATGTAATCCTGCAAGCCAGAGGAAAATTTCAGCGGTCAAATGCATTGTGAATAATTGCTACTCTGACATAAATCTGTTTGCAACTCCAGGATCATAAAGCAATAATGTTGGAATTGACCCCAGGAATTGCTGAGGAGTGTGTGGTAAAATGGAAGGATTACTGGTCTGGGAGCCCAGAGAAACATTTTCTAATCCATTCTGAAAATCCTGTTCTCTTCCATTTATGCTTTGTGTCTGTCATATATTTCACAGATTTTTATTTCCAATATGATCACTGCAATTAGATGCTTAATTATCTCTCCTTTGACATTGGTCATCAGATCTTAACTAGAAAACTCTCTGTCAGCAGTGTGTTCTATGTGCTTCTGGACAGTTTACTTTGTTAAGATTCTGATTACTAAACAAACAAACAAAAAAAACCCAAAAAAACATGTTATTCCCTTATTTAAAAATCTTCACGGGTTCCACATTACCTATCATTTGACTCAACCCATTTCTTATGTCTTATCTATCTTCCCCATCCACTCACCTCAACAACCTTCAGTTTTATCCATCCTATAATCCTTATAAGTCTCTGACACTAAATTTGTTGACTTTCTTCTTTTATTTGATTTTTTTTTTTCTGCACTATGCCTGTCCAAATCCTACCAGCCAAAGGAATATAGAGTAAAAGTGATATGCTATTTCTGGGTCAAGAAAATTAATAAGTGTATATACTTTTATTCTCTTTTTCTCCTCAGCTTCCTTGAAACACAGACATTATTTAGTCTAATAAAAAAATCTCTGGGGCTTCCCTGGTGGCGCAGTGGTTGAGAGTCCACCTGCCGATGCAGGGGACATGGGTTCGTGCCCCGGTCTGGGAAGATCCCACATGCCATGGAGCGGCTGGTCCCGTGAGCCATGGCTGCTGAGCCTGCACATCCAGAGCGCCTGTGCTCCGCAATGGGAGAGGCCACAACAGTGAGAGGCCCACGTACCATGAAAAAATAAAATAAAATAAAAATCTCTAAAAAACAATAAACAAAATTCTACAACCAATTTACACTTATTGATGAAATTACTTTGAGAGAAAATATATGGCAGTTTCTACTAAAGTTGTAAAAACTCATGCTCTTTTACTCATCAATTCCACTTATGTTTGCCACTATTAGAAACAGTTTAGTGTTATTAATAATAACAAGTCTGGAAACAACTTAAATATACATCAACAGTAGAATGCTTAAATAATAGTGACATAGTCATGTATTGGAGCATTACCCAACCACAAAAATGAAACAAATGAACAACAACAAAAAAAACTACAAGTAAACAAAATGACTTAGATGAATCTAACATACGTAATCTTGAACAAAACCAACCAGAAATGTGTATGAGATTTAAATAAACTTTTAAAACAGTGAAAGGTGATCAATGGAAGTAGGAGTCAGGATATTAAGTACTGAAGTGACTGAAAGATAACATGAAAGGGGCTTCTGTTTTACTGGTAACAACCATTTTTAAAGTTGGTTATATGATTATGTTTATCTAATGAAAAATTATTAACCTCAAATTTATAAGTTGCATATTTTTTTCAAATGTATATTATAATTCAGTACTATATTAGCTTGGGCTGCCATAACAAAATACCATAGACTAAATGGTTTAACCAACAGAAATAAATTTCTCAGAGTTCTAGAGATTGGGAAGTCCAAGATCAAGGTGTCAGCAAGGCAAGTTTCATTGAGGCTTCTTCTCTTGTCATGTCTGTAGCAGCTGCCAACTTGCTGTGTGCCCACATGACCTCTTTTTGTGTTTGGGGTGGAAGGGGAGTAGAGAGAGAGGAAGCCATCTTTCTGGTGTTTTTCATATAAGGATGCTATCTTATAATGGCAGCCACAACTTCATAGAAGCTTCACTATCATGACTGCATATAAGCCTACTTATCCTGCAAATGACCCATATCTAATACAATAACATTAGGCATTAGGGCTTCAACAGATGAATTTTGAAGGGACATAAAAGATATTTCGGTCCATAGAAGATGAAGATACCATGTTATATAAAAACAAACACAAAATAAAAACAAAAGAGGAGAGACCTTCAAGATGGTGGAGGAGTAAGACGTGGAGAGCACCTTCCTCCGCACCAATACATCAAAAATACATCTACATGTGGAACAACTCCTACAGAACACCTACTGAAAGCTGACAGAAGACCTCAGACTTCTCAAAAGGCAAGAAAATCCCCACCTTCTTGGGTAAGGCAAAAGAAAAATAAATGAAAAAACATAGACAAAAGAATAGGGATGGAACCTGCATGTCTAGGATGGAGCTGTGAAGGAGGAAAACTTTCCACACACTAGGGAGCCCCTTCACTGGTGGGGATGGGGGTGGGAGAGGGGGAGCTATGCAGCCATGGAAAATAGTGTAATAACAGGGGTGCAGAGGGCAAAGGGGAGAGATTCCTGCAGAGGATTGGTGCCAACCAGCCTGAGCTGGTTGAGCACTCACCAGCCTGAGACTCTTGTCTGATCATCTGCCGGGGTGGGCAGGGGCTGAGACCTGAGGCTCAGGATTTGGGGTTAAGATCCCAGGGAGAGGACTGGGGTTGGCTGCATGAAGACAGCCTGAAGGGGGCTAGTGAATCACAGCTAGCCAGGAGGGAGCCCCCAAAAAGTCTGAACCTGCCCAGAGAGGCAAGAGACCATCATTTTGGGGTGTGTGAGGAGAGGGAATTCCTGCTCTGTGTGCCCACAGAAGGCAGAGCACTGCCTAAGCAAGCTCCAGAGATGGGTGTGAGCCAAAGCTATCAGCTCAGACCTCAGAGATGGGCATAAAACGCTAACACTGCCACTGCTGCCACCAAGAATCCTGTGTGCAAGTGCGGGTTACTACCCACACCCCCTGGGGAGCCAGAACAGCATGCCACTGCCAGGGTCCCATGATACAGGGACAACTTCCCCGGGAGAACACACAGCATGCCTCAGGCTGTTGCAATGCTACACTGGCCTCTGCCTCAGCAGACTCTCCCTGCATTCTAGTTATGACTACCACACCCCTCCCTTTCCCCAGCCTGAAAGAACAAGATAGCCCTAATCACTTGCTTTTTAACCCCCTCTGTCTGGGAAGAGAACAGACTCCTGAGGGTAGCCTACACACAGAGGTAGGGCCAAAATCAAAACTGAACCCCAGGAGCTGTGTGAACAAACAAGAGAAAGGGAAATTGCTCTGGGCAGCCTCAGAATCTGCACAAACAACTTGATAAATGCTGCATCTGCGGAATACCTAATAAAACAATGAATGTTCCCAAAATTGAGGCAGTGGACTTTGGGAGCAACTGTAGACTTGGAGTTTGCTTTCTGCATATGATTTGTTTTAGCTTTTATGTTTATCTTAGTTTAGTTTTTAGTGCTTGTTATCATTGGTGGATTTGTATATTCGTTTGGTTGCTCTCTTCATTTATTTTAATTTTTTATTTTTTTATTACAATTTTTCCTTTTTCTGTTTCTATGAGTGTGTATGTGTATGTTTCTTTGTGTGATTGTGTCTGTTTAGGTTTGCTTTTACAACTTCTCCTAGGGTACTGTCTATTCCTTTTTTTTTGGTTGTTTTGTTTGTTTTTTTGTTTTCTCTTTAGGAGTGTATGTGTTTCTTTCTTTGTATGATGTAGTCTGTTTAGCTTTTCTTTCACCATTTGGTTTGAGGTTCTCTCTGTTCGTATTTTTTTTTCTTCCATTTTTTCTGAGCCAGGTGGCATAGCAGGGTCTTGGTGCTCCAGCTGGGTGTCGGGCATGAGCCTCTGAGGTGGGAGAGCCGAGTCCAGGACATTGAACCACCACACACTTCCTGGTCCCATGTAATATCAATCGGCAAGAACTCTCTGAGAGATCTCCATCTCAACACGAAGACCCAACTCCATCCAACAGCCAGCAAGATCCAGTGCTTGATGTCCCATGCCAAACAAAAAACAAAACAGGAACAAAACCCCACCAATTAGCAGAAGGCTGCCTAAAGTCATACTAAGTTCAGAGACACCACAAAACACACCACCGGATGCAGCCTTGACCACAAGAACACATGCACCAATTCCCTCCACCAGGAAGCCCACACAAGTAACTGAACCAACATCACCCACTGGGGGCAGACACCAAAAAAAAAAAAAAAAAAGGGAACTACGAACCTGCAGCCTGTGCAAAGGACCCCAAATACAGTAAGTTAAACAAAATGAGAAGACAGAGAAATATGCAGCAGATGAAGGAGCAAGGTAAAAACCAATGAGACCAAACAAATGAATAGGAAATACACAGTCTACCTGAAAAAGAATTCAGAGTAATGACACTAAAGATAATCCAAAATCTCAGAAAATGAATGGAGAAAATACAAGAAACGTTTCACAAGGACTTAGAAGAACTAAAGAGGAAACAAACAATGATGAACAACACAATAAATGAAATTAAAAATTATCTAGAAGGAATCAATAGCAGAATAATTGAGGCAGAATAATGGATAAGTGACCTGGAAGATAAAATAGTGGAAATAAATGCCACAGAGCAGAATAAACAGAAAAGAATGAAAAGGATAGTCTCAGAGACCTCTGGGACAACATTAAATGCAACAACATTCACATTATAAGGGCCCCAGAAGGAGAAGAGAAAAAGAAAGAGTCTGAGAAAATATTTGAAGAGATTATACTCAAAAACTTCACTAACATAGGAAAGGAAAGAATCAGTCAAGTCCAGGAAGTACAGAGAGTCCTGTACAGGATAAATCCAAGGAGAAACATGCCAAGATGCATATTAATCAAACTATCAAAAATTAAATACAGAGATAAAATATTAAAAGCAGCAACAGAAAAGCAACAAATAATATACAAGGGAATCCCCATAAGGTTAACAGCTGATATTTCAGCAGAAACTCTTCAAGCCAGAAAGGAGTGTGAGGAGTATTTAAAGTGATGAAAGGGAAAAGCCTACAACCAAGATTACTCTACCCAGCAAGGATCTTGTTTAGATTCAACGAAGGAATTAAAAGCTTTACAGAAAAACAAAAGTTTAGAGAATTGCACACCACAAAACCAGCTTTACAACAAATACTAAAGGAAGTTCTCTAGGGAGGAAACACAAGAGAAAGAAAAGACCTATAATAACAAACCCAAAACAATTAAGAAAATGGTAATAGGGACATACATATAGATAATTACCTTAAATGTAAATGGACTGAATGCTCCAACCAAAAGACATAGACTGGCTGAATGAATACAAAAACAAGACCCATATATATGCTGTCTACAAGAGACCCACTTCAGACCTAGGGACAAAGACAGACAGAAAGTGAGGGGATGGAAAAAATATTCCATGCAAATGGAAATCAAAAGAAAGCTGGAGAAGCAGTTCTCATATCAGACAAAATAAACTTTAAAATAAAGAATATTACAAGAGACAAAAAGGACACTACATAATGATCAAGGGATCAATCCAAGAAGAAGATATAACAATTGTAAATATTTATGCATCCAACATGGGAGCACCACAATACAGAAGGCAAATGTTAACAGCCATAAAAGAGGAAATTGACAGTAACACAATAATAGTAGGGGACTTCAACACCCCACTTTCACCAACGGACAGATCATCCAAAATGAAAATAAATAAGGAAACACAGCTTTAAATGACATTTTAGGGCAGATGGACTTAATTGATATTTATAGGACATTCCATTCAAAAACAACAGAATATGCTTTCTTCTCAAGTGTTCATGAAGCATTCTCCAGGAGAGATCATATCTTGGGTCACAAATGAAGTTTTGGTAAATTTAAGAAAATTGGAATCATGTCAAGTATCTTTTTGGACCACAGTACTATGAGACTAGATATCAATTACAGGAAAAAAAATGTAAAAGATACAAACACATGGAGGATAAACAATATGCTACTAAATAACCAAGAGATCATAGAAGAAATAAAGAGGAAATCAAAAAATACCTAGAAATAAATGCCAATGAAAACACGATGACCTAAAACCTATGGGATGCAGCAAAAGCAGTTCTCAGAGGGAAGTTTATAGTAATAAAATCCTACCTCAAGAAACAAGAAAAATCTCAAATAAATAACCTAACCTTAAAACTAAAGCAATTAGAGAAAGAAGAAGAACAACAACAACAAAAAAAAAAAAACAAAATTAGCAGAAGGAAAGAAATCATAAAGATCATATCAGAAATAAATGAAAAAGTAATGAAGGAAACGATAGCAAAGATCAATAAGACTAAATGCTGTTTCTTTGAACAGATAAACAAAATTGATAAATCATTAGCCAGACTCATCAAGAAAAAACGGGAGAAGACACAGCTCAACAGAATTAGAAATGAAAATGGAGAAGTAACAACTGACACTGCAGAAATATAAAGGATCATGAGAGATTACTACAAGCAATGATATGCCAATAAAATGGACAACCTGGAAGAAATGGACAAATTCTTAGAAAGGTATAACCTTCCAAGACTGAACTAGGAAGAAATAGAAAAAATGAACAGACCAATCACAAGTAATGAAATTGAAACTGTGATTAAAAATCGTCCAACAAACAAAAGCTCAGGACCAGATGGCTTCACAGGTGAATTCTATCAAACATTTAGAGAAGAGCTAACACCTATCCTTCTCAAACTCTTCCAAAATATAGAAGAGGGAGGGATTAGGTATCACCCTGATACCTAAATCAGACAAAGATGTCACAAAAAAAGAAAACTACAAGGCCAATATCACTGATAAACATAGATGAAAAATTCCTCAACAAAATACTAGCAAACAGAATCCAGCAGCACATTAAAATTATCATACACCATGAACAAGTGAGCTTTATCCCAGGAATGCAAGGATTCTTCAATATACACAAATCAATTAATGTCGCCCACTTCCTAACCAACCCTATCTCACAGTTTTGTTAGTAAACAAGCTGCCTTCTGGAACTATAATTCTACCCTGAGTTTCTGACAACTGGAGGAGATGACTTAATTCTGCATAAGTCTTGCCAATTCTCTCACCTAAGACCATGCTTTTATATCCTCCAGCCACAGACTGGAGCCCTGTTACAAACGAAAGCTTGGTCACTACTGTACAATCAAATCAGTAACCAGCCAAAGCAAAACAGCTTGCCTTCCACCTCCCAGTCCCCACAATCCACCTTTTGGATAATCTCCTCCAAATTTCAGCCTCCATTCATGTCTGTTTCCCTAGGCCTGGTATTTATTTTTCCAGTTCCCTTTTGGCCAGTGTTATTCAGGGCCAAACTTGCCAGGCATTCAAGGTCATATACATTATGATTCATTTTTAATATTTCCCACTCAATTTCTCCTTTTTCTGCACTTCTCAACTCTTTTGCTGTGCATTTCTTGGAACTTTTCAAAGGATAGTTAGAACCTCCTTAGGATATTTATCATTTAAATTAAAGAGGAGAAAGGGAGATTAGTAAGATCAAAACAAAGATAAGAAAATACTAATTTTAAAAGAGAATAGAGTATAAATGGAAGAAGTACAAGGGTGGAAAGCAAGAATACTCAAATTTGGACAAGTTATTTTACTGCCCAGGGCCAGGGCTGGAAATGGTGAAAGGCATAACCAGATGATTTACAGGAACTCCTCTGACGTGTAATATTCACTGAGTCTCTGAGCTGAGATGTAAAGGAGTATGGGTGCAAGATCTTGTATGTCCCCAGATTAGAAGAGTTTTAGTAGCCAGACTTGGATGTGAAAGGAAGTAGAGGCTGTAACATTTATTTCATTTATCTTCAGATTAATCAAACTGCTATTATCAAACTAATTGTTAAGCAAATAATTTAGATACTTTGAGAATGAATGGTGTTATTTAACAATGAAATTGCTTTCTTAAGTTCTATTTAATGGCATCTTAAAGACAAAAGTTATCATTAAATAATTCTTTTTATTCTCTGGAAAGGTAATGGGTTATATTATACTTTCTGAATGTCATGGTCATAATAAAATGTATTAAAGAGATTGTTTAGTAAAAATTATTTCTCAATAAAAATAATGGATAAAAGGTAAACTTATAATGATGCTTACAAATAATCAAAATTCTAAAAGATGAAAGAAGGAAAGACATGCTCCTTATTTTTATTTACTCTTCCCATTCATCTCTTACTTTTATTTCTCCTCTTCCTCCTACTTCTTTTCTCTCATAAATCAACTTTATCTTACTAGTGCTAAAATAGACCAAACATTGGAAAATGAAAGAAATTTTCTGTGTTAATTCTGTCTCATATTTTGGTGCTAACAATCTTACATTTGGTGCGAAATCAGTAAAAGATTAGTAAAACAAAATGCATTATCATCATCATCATCTTTATCATCATTATCCCTGATGCTGACAAGGGTGATGTAAAATAAACGGAGTAAGAAAATTGGTACAACTTTTATGAAAAGCCTTTTGATGATATATGTTAATAGAATAATAGAAGCTTAGTCCATTTAGACCCAGCAACTATATTTCTGAACCTCTATCTGAAAGAAATAATCCTAAATATAAAAATATCATTACGTTAAAAAAATTAACATAGTTATTTATAATATCAATCAACTTGAAACAATTAAATGACCAACAAAATTGGAATGCTTAAACAAATTATAGTATATATACTCAATGGAATTTTATACAAGATTTAAACTGAATGCCCATGAAGAGGATGTCATAAATTATAAGCATTTCCCTTATTAAGGGAAACAGCCGGATAACAACTGTATATAAAGTTTAATTATAATCATGTTTAAATTGTTCATAAAAATGACTCTAAATAAATATATTTCCATTGCAGAATTTAGACTCTGGGAGAGTTCTTCCCCTTCCCATATATTTCTGTTTTACAAATTATATTTCATGACTCTGAATTGATTTTTATAATGAAATAAAAATAAGCATAGTTTTGGAGGAAGTCATTTTGGAAATTTTGGAAGCCAATGACTTTTAGTTAACCCACATTTATATATCATGCTATGAACAAACAACGAATGTGCCAGGCACTCTGCTAAATATGTAGGGAAAGCAGAAATGTTGGAAACAGCCTCCCTGTCCTCAACGACTCAATGTCAAGAGTGGGACTCACGTGTGGACCTGATTAAATATAAAGTGATTTCATTTCTGAAGGGGTCCACAAGATAAATGTAAACTAAGTTCTTTGAGGTCACAAGGAAAGAAAATGGTAGTTCTAAGAAGCTGACTGAGGAATGGAGATAGTTGTGAAATTTGAGATAGCATTTGTATGAGGGGTACCGGTTCCACTGTGTGACCTGGGAAAGTCAGTTCTGGAGGGAAGTATTTCACAGGTGAAGTCCCAGGAAAGATGTTGGGGCTACATTCAGGGAAAACAGGATGGATTCATTTATGGGAAGCATTCTCAGGAAGTACTAGTCTCGATGACAGTTGGAGAAGGTGTGCCACAGTAGGAAAAGTTTGGGTATGGGTTAAGAACACAAATAGGCTACCTTAAAGGGAAGTAGAACGTTTAACTGGAGGAGGAAAGGGGATGAGAGATAGCTTCCTTTGTAATACACATTATGGATGCTTTTCTCTAAGGTACCTGCATACTTTGGCTACTTAGAGTCTTCTCCCACTGGGAAAGGCTGAGAAGAAAGGCATGTGGATGGAGAGAAAAGAGTTATTATAGATGGGACTCATTTCTGGTCAATCAGATGTATGCAAATATATTGTGTGGAATTTACATTAAAGCTGTTTTAACAGGAAGATGATTTACCTGAGAAGAGGTTCCATTTTTCTTTCCCCCTACCTCTTGCTACATGGAATGGAAACATGGTAGCAGGTGTTCTAACATGAATTTTGTGAAGCAACTTTGAGTGTGGAAACCAGAGAATAAAGAAAAGAAAAGGATGGGCTTCCCTGGTGGTGCAGTGGTTGGGAGTCCGCCTGCCAATGCAGGGGACACGGGTTTGTGCCTCGGTCCGGGAAGATCCCACATGCCACGGAGCGACTGGACCCGTGGGCCATGGCCGCTGTGCCTGCACATCTGGAGCCTGTGCTCCGCAACGGAAGAGGCCACAGCAGTGAAAGGCCCACGTACCACAAAACACACACAAAAAAAAAAAAAAAAAAGTAAAGAAAAGGATGAAAGCTACCATACCAGCCTTAAGCTTCTCATCTCTCAGATTTCTTTTATGGAAGAGAAAAGGTGGCTTCCAGAAGCTACTGCTATTTCAGTGTCCCATTCTGTTATATGGAGATAAAGTAAATCCTAAGTAACAAAAGCTAATATGTATTTACTGAGTTAAAGTTTGTTTTAGGCAGAGCAATAAGATATACATACTTATATAAAATACATAGTTATAGAGTGTATAACTATATATTATATATTTTTATATTTTTTACTTTAATCTTCATAATATTAATCCTTACAATAACACAGTGATGTATATATGAATTCTGCCGTTATATAGAGTAAAACTATAGAGAAAAAGAAAGGCTGAACAATGTGCTCAAGATCAAATTGTATATGAGTAGTATGAATAAAAAGCAAGTCTCTGTCTCAGTGTTAACAAAACTATGGTCTTTACACAACATATGTGCGATTTCTAATTTGCACACATGCTATGCATTCTGTATTTTCTATTTCAGATCTTTTTGATGATTATTGGTAAGATTCAAGCCAACTGTCTTTTTCCTTTGTAATTGGCTTTTTAGTTTATTTTAAGTAAATAATAATCATGATCATATTCATAATAATAAAAGCATAAGCAATGTCACCTTCTAATGATGCATTTTTACTCAAGTTTGGCAGAAACAGGTCATATGGCTACTTCTAATTTCAAAAGGGGCAGGAAAGAACAAATCTTTCAGGTGTCTGGGAAGAGAGGAAAGACTGAAGAATTTACATACAGTCCTGAGGACTAATCAAGACTTTTGATATACTAGCAAATCAGTTTCATAAACAGTTGTACCAATTTATGCTCCAAAAAACAATTTTAGTGAATGCCTCTTCTTTACTCTTGTCCAGTAATTCTGTGATTTCCAACTCAATAGGCAAATCATGATGTTTCACTGTTATTTTTGATTAATTTTCATGTCTTTGATGATTATTAAGTTGGAATATTATCTTTGAAAGGCATTTGTGTTTTGCTTTCAGAAGTGTAATTTTTCATGTTCTTTAGGTATTTTTTACCTTCTTCTTTCTATAACATGGCTGTTGAGAATGCAGACCCTGTTGAGAAGTCAGACCACCTAAGTTTGAATCCTTACGTGGACACTGTACAATATTAGGTAAGTTTCTTAAATACACTAAACCTCCTATATAAATATGTAATATGAATATATTATACATAAACATATTGTAGTATTTATTTTATGTATTATATATAGTATTATATTGTATATGATATATAAATATGTAATATATCATACAGTATTACATATACCTAATCTGTTTATATTATACATAATATTTAATTACTTATGTTTATATTTTATATTTATATATATAAATTTTTTCTCCTTAATTCAATTTTATATGTATATAAAATTGAGATATCACATCCTATGTATCCTATGTATCCTATGTCTATGTATTCAACTGCTCTCACATAATGGTAATTTTTTGTCATTTTATTCACATAAGTACTGTACAGCCTTTCTAAAGTTTGATTCTAAGTATATTAATATGTTTATGATGTTTTGATAAGGTATTTTTCTATTTTGTTTTCTATCTTTATTGTCAGCATATAAGAAAGCAAATATTTATATGCCATCATCTAAACATCTGAGTGAACAATTGTTATTCTTAATTTTTTGAAAGTTAATTATCTTTGTTTTCCTAGGCAAGCATCATAGCATCTATAAGATAGTAAATTATAATTTTGCCTCTACATTTGTACTACTTTACTCTACTTTTCTTTTTCCTAAAATAATTTCCAGGATAATATAACTACTTGCAATGTCATTTTAAATCTTCTATAGCTTTGTTTCACCAAATCCTTGCATTTTGAAATCTTTTCTCTGACACCTGTCCTTTATGTCTGTGTCCATCTTAAATAGTCATTGTTTTAACTTATAAATAAATGCACTCTTTGATTTCCTTAAAAGCACAAAGTTTATTTTTTCCAATGTTATATCTGTTTTCTATACTAAGGTTGAAATAAATTTATTCGAATCTATTTGAAGATAGTTGCAGGAGGAAGAACCTCTCCCTCTACTGGTCTCTCTGTCTTTACCTCCTGCAGACAAAAGGCAGAACAGGTATTTCTGGTTCTTCTGTTCTGACCACCCTTCCCCCACTTTCCAGGTCTCCGTTAAAAGAGTCAGGAATAATATCAGAGTTTGGTTTGCCCAGAGATCAAGAGAGTAGTTCAGCCCTCCACATGTTATAGGGAAAACAAAACAAAACAAAAAAGCATTCTTTTTCTCACTTCCACATCATAACTATGAGGAAAGTCTACATCCTCCTGACAAGGATGTCCTTGAAGTCTACATCCTCCTGACAAGACTACCACACATTGAAGCCTCACCTCCACTTTCTAACTTGGAGTCACCTTGGCTTATCTCCTGTTCCTCTTTTCCAGATCAAGTCAGTCTCCAAAAACAGCCCAAGATGCCCTGATATTCCCTTAACCCAAGTGTCAGATGGCTTATTGGTGAGTGGAGCAAATAACTTTGCCAACACTTCACTTTCCTCTCCTCTGATTTATTTCCATTCCCATCACTCATCACCTACTGGCAAGTCATATATATGATTTATGTTGTTGGTCTCTCTCCAGTAGACCAGGCGCCCCACCAGGAGAGAGATATTTGTCTATTTGGGTCATCACTGTATCCTCATGATCTAGAAAAGTACCAGCTGCATAGTAGAAATGTAATAAATATTTGCCAGTTGTTGAATAAATCAATTAATGAATCCATCTCTCATTCTCTCCTTTAACTTTTCATATTGTTTTTAGTGTGGTGTAGTTTGTACCTTATTTTCCATTTACACTTTAATGAAGTCATGTTTATTTTGAACAATTATGAAAATATACTGTGAGTATTTTTCTTTGGGTTCCCTTCATGTTTATCTGGATGACCTATGAATCTTGTTTTAGATCTAAGGGAATTTGCAGGGTGAATCTTTTCTTAACTTAGACCTTCCATGATCTGGCAGGACATGAGAGGGAGACCACACAATGGTCAGGTTCAGCAGGGAATTAGACTTCTCTCAGTAGATTCTATTTCAATTTATCATTATTGTTGCTGTCAAGACAATGTCAACAAATGAGGTCATGAGTCTACTTGTGGATTTCTGTTCATCTTAGTCTTTTTACAGGAACATATATTCTGTCTTCTGCATCGTTCTTATGCTTACTACAGCTCATAGAAGTGTTCAACCCTATTGGGAGTTTCTCATCCAATTCAGTGTCCTTCCAATACATGAAAAGCTGTGTTGAAAGGAGCTTTAAACTTTCTACTTAGTGTCTCCATGAATGAATTTCCAGACTGAAAATAAGAGGGGCGCAGTTTCATGATTTCAGTCATTCAGGAGGGTCTTGCTTACCTGGTCTGTTAATTTAGTTTCAGCAAAGAGTTTTCAAATTATATATTTATTCTTCCTTCTTTCTCAGGCTTTTAACCTGAGGCTCTACTTTCTACTGTCCCAGGTCTTAGGTAGCACAATGGAATGGGAGAATCCAAACCCCAGCACACTCAGGAACACTGAAGAATGTCATTTCTCAGTCTCTGCAACGATCTTGCTTTTTGTGAGTAACTTTGGCTCTTTTAGCTGATCATAAAAATAATAAATTAAAATGAAGAGATTCCAAAAATCATTCTCTTTTATTTAACTTTGTCCATAACCAGACACATATACAGTAAGTCTGCTACATACAAATGAGTTCTGTTCCGAGAGCATGTCGTAAGTCCAATTTATTCATAAGTCTAACAAAGTTAGCCTAGGTACCCAACTAATACAGTCAGCTATATAGTACTGTATTGTAATAAGTTTACAATACTTTCCACACAAATAATACATAAAAAACAAACAAAAAATAAACATTTTTAATCTTACAGTACAGTACCTTGAAAAGTACAGTAGTACCAGGTACACCACTGCTGCTTTTACACTTGCTTCTGGACATCCTGGGCCTGAAATAAAGACACTGTACTACTGTACTCTATACAGTACTGTACGGTAAAGTACACAAAAGTACAACCACTTGTAGAGGATACACGTAAGTGACAATGTACCCCAGACATGTGAACTAACTTACGTGATTGGACATGTGAACACACGCTCGCATCCTTGCAAGTTCACAATTTGAAGGTTCATATGTAGGAGAGTTACTGTATTTTAAATGTACAATGAATTAGCTTGTTATATGAAGAATTTACTCCGATGGAGAATGCCAACTGTAAGAATACATTTTTACATTTTATTTTCTTTTACTTTGCCTAAACACACAAGGACTTGTTCTGTGTGAGTGTGTGTGTGTGTGTGTGTGTGTGTGTGTGTGTGTGTGTGTGCCTGGGTGTTTGTTTATATGTATTATCTTCTCATCTGATATGACAGATTCTAGTCCATGACTTTTTTGAAAGTGCTAAAAGAAATCATGTACCAGGTCTCTGCAGATAATCATATTCATTCAAGTTACCTTGGTGATTTGACTTTTTAAAGTGTATTGCTGAAACAATATAAATTCACTGATTTACATGACAAATAAATTACCAGTTTGAAGTGTTGAATGCCTAAAGAAATTTAATCATGGTGTTTCAGATAAATTATAGTTACAGTGTGATTTCTGTTTATAAAGTAACTTATAATTTCTGTTCAGTTCAACAAATTTGCTGAGTATTTACCCTGCGCCCAACACTTCGTTTTCTGTGGGAGGCAATGAGGAAGAAGAGACAGTCCTTTGCCCTAAGAAACACACAATCTGTTGTATTCAGAGGGGTAAATGACTTTTTTGGCTTCTTCTTCACTAAGGTGTATGTGTCAAGGGTCACAGGAAAGATTCTGCAACAAACATCTTCAGATCATGAGATTTCATCAGGTCCTGAGATTTCTTCAGGTCTATGGTTTCCTCTGTTGGCTTGAAATTTTTTGTACCTATTGTATTTCCCCGATTTTTGTCTGTCTACCTCATACATCAGTTTTTCTCATTTCCTAATCAAGGTATAGTCTATATTTCTGAGCACTGAGGTTTGCAGTAGAGATGAATGGTAAGTAACACAGACAGAAGTTCAATCTTCCTGGAATTAGAGTCTCATCATGGAATGACATGGCCAGAGTATATGATTTCTTTACCTAGAGTGATGGTGGTGATGACAGTTCATTTTTCTGGCACTTGTATGCCAAAGCTCATCTTAGGAAAAAGAGATATTATGCTATTTAAATAATCCATAACTAGTTAAATTCTAAACTACAGCCTTGGGCACTGATAGTATAAATGCAGAAAATCCAAAAGTAGTATCAGCATAATTTCATGACTGATAGGGTGTGGAGTATGAAGGAGATGGAGAGATATACACTATCTGGAGGAGTTTTGTCTTAATTTCCTTGGTAAATGTGGATCCTATTACCTAAAGTAGGGAATAAAGGAAACAAAGTGGGGATGGGGCATGATTTAGGGAGAGTATAAGCCATTTTAATTATGTTAAATTTGAGTTATTAGACGGTCATTTAAATAGTTCTATTAAAGAGAGAGTTATATTTAGAAAAGTTTAAATCTCAAAGAGAAAATCAAAGTCATAGATGAATTAGTAGACTTCATCTGCATTTAGCTACCAATTCTGCCAAACAGTGGTTTAAGAAAAGTATGTGAAGTGTAAACCATTATCATTAGTCCTGTTATTTCAGATGAGGACTAAAATGGAATGAAGTTTGTGTTGCTTACAAAATTTGTGAGTTGAAACCTAATCTACGTGATGGCTTTTGACGATGTGCCTTCAGGAGGTGATTAGCTCATGAAGATAGATCCTCATGAATGGGATTAGTGTCCTTATAAAAGAGATCCCAATATTTACAAATGAATCAACAGACAAAGGATTAATCTCCAAAATATATAGACAGTTCATGCAGTTCAATATTAAAAGAACAAACAACCCAATCCAAAAATGGGCAGAAGGCCTAAATAGACATTTCTCCAAAGAAGACATACAGATGGCCAACCAACATATGAAAAGTTGCTCAACATCACTAATTATTAGAGAAATGCAAATCAAAACTACAACGAGGTATCACCTCACACCAGTTAGAATGGGCATCATCAGAAAATCTACAAACAACAAATGCTGGAGAGGGTGTGGAGAAAAGGGAACACTCTTGCACTGTTGGTGGGAATGTAAATTGATACAGCCACTATGGAGAACAGTATGGATGTTCCTTAAAAAACTAAAATAGAATTATCATATGACCCAGCAATCCCACTTATGGGTATATACCCAGAGAAAACCATAATTCAAAAAAACACATGCACCCTAATGTTCATTCAGCAGTATTTACAATAGCTAGGTCATGGAAGCTACCTAAATGCCCATCAACAGATGAACGGATAAAGAAGATGTTGTACAATGGAATATTACTCAGCCTTAACAAGGAACAAAATTGGGTCATTTGTAGAGATGTGGATGGATCTAGAGACTGTCATACAGAGTGAAGTAAGTCAGAAAGAGAAAAACAAATATCGTATGTTAACACAAAAATGTGGAACCTAGAAAAATGGTACAGATGAACTGCTTTGCAGTGCAGAAATAGAGACACAGATGTAGAGAACAAACGTATGGACATCAAGGGGGGAAAATGGTGGGGGGTGTTGGTGGGGTGGGATGAATTGGGAGATTGAGATTGACATATATACACTAATATGTATAAAATAGATAACTAATAAGAACCTGCTGTATAAAAAATAAATAAAATAAAATTCAAAAAAAAAAAAAAAAAGAGACCCAGAGAGCTTCCTCAGCCTTTTCTGCCATGTGAGACTACAGCAAGGAAATAGCCATCAAAGAACCATGAAGTAAGTCCTCACCAGACACCAAATTTGCCAATGTCTCAATCTTGGACTTCCTAGAATCTAGAACTGTGAGAAATACATCTTTATTGCTTAAGCCACTTAGTTTATGATATTTTTATTAGAACATCCTGAATGGACAAAGACAAAAACACTAATGTCCAAAATAATTGACTTGACTGCAGTCATGTAGCAAATTAGCACTACAGCTCAGATCCGTTATTATTTTTTTTTACTATATTATTGCTAATTTTGAAAGAGCACCTGAAAGAGGATGATGATGATGATGATAGACAGATAGATAGATAGATAGATAGCTCCATCATATTCCTTGAAAAATTACTATGTGACAGACTATAATAAATTTTTATATGTATTATCTTATATTCACAACACTGCTAGAAGTAAGTCAATTTTTTATATACATTTTACAGAAGAGAACACTGAAATCCAGAGAAGCTAAGAAATGGATCAGTCAGAATGCTAACCCTGACTTATCTAACAATAAAGGCATTCTTCCTCTGACACCTACACCATATTCTTCTGCCTTTCATCTGTCCATCTACTCATCCATTCATCTACACAACATATAGACTAACCAACCAAACAATATTGTTAAATGCATTTTCTCTATGGGTTATTGTCCTTAAATAACCCATGGCATAACATAGAAAACTGAAAAATTAGAAATTATTTTATAGTTTGCTATTAAGCTGTTTCCAGGAAATTACTAGAATATTCAGGATGGAATGCAGACCAGTATTACTACTACTGTTATTAGCAATGAAATGTTTCTTTTGTAATTAATAATCACATAAAAAAAAGAAAAAACATAATAATCACATAAATATTTCAGTTCAACAAAAAGTCAATAAGGAACTTATCCCTTACATTATCAATGATTCTCTTCAATTAACAAATTTGTACCAGGACATGATAAAACATGCATGTCCTCTTGGAAGGAAGTTTTAAAGAAAGATGTAATATTTAGGTGATTGGTTTTTGATTTATTATTATGTAAAAATGTAATAAACTTGCTCCCTCTTGTGATGATTACTGTGACTATCCTACTCATTGGAATAGTCCATTTTAGCCCTGGGTTCTTGGATGCAGAAATTCTCTGTTTCACTGGGGGCCTTCTACTTCAGGGCTATGATAGTCAATATTTCGCTAAGCATTCATTTGTTCTATCCCCCCTTATTTTTTTGATATTTTCTTCTTAGAAGCATTTTCAAATATTGACATCAGTTCTAAATGGTGAGGCACAATTAGACATTTAGTGCTGCTAAAGACTCTAGGACAGTAAGGTCAAGGACCAAAGTACTATATTCCTCTTGATATCTCCTAGTACCATATGTAGAAACTTGTACTACAAAGGAAACCCCATCTCTGAGCTGTCACTCCTGAAGGAATAGCAGTGAAGCTCAAGGTAAGGGATAACCAGCATCCTCCTGTGAGAAGGGCCTTGGCAAAGTGCCAGGGGCTATTAGCTTCACGTCTGGAGTCTGGCCAGTATTAAATTCAAGCTGGGAGGCAAACTAGGATCAGAATCCAAAAGGAAAGGTCTGCAAGAGAGAACCAGTAAGCACAAAGTATAGCTTCGGGGAAATTTGATCTACATTACCATGCTAGAGCTCAGACTCTTTTGAAAATTTAGATACTTATCCCCAAGGGAGTTCTCCACTTAGTTTTAAGGACATAGTACTCTAAGTCAGCTACCTGACTGTAAGTTATTTGTTTCTATATCTACGGTGTGATACTATTTTAATGATTTTCATGCTGTAATCAAGAGACTACAATATATTCATCAAAATAAGATGTGCTCTGTTATGAGATCCCCTAGGAGGCAAACAGAGTGCTTGGTTATGCTGTACAATTTGTAGCATTTATTGAGCACCTACTCTGTTCCAAGTACTTTCTATACTTGATTTCATGCAATTCTTACTGCAGAATCTAGATACTAGATATTATTAGACTCATTTTTACCGATACGGAATCCAAGGCCTAGAGGCAGCTTAAACCACTTGCAATGGTCCAGAAATAATAAATGGTGAAACCAATATTCAAAGTAGTCTTGCTGTTTATCACTATTATGCATTACAAAACTGTTTTCATGGTTCAAATTTATTTTACAATACCTCTCACAAAGCCAGGTGAGACAAAAGTACTGGTCCCCAAAAATAACAAAATCAGGCAAATAAAAACATTACACTTCTTGGTGTACTAGAAATCATATTACCCTTCTTTGATCCCTCACCTGATTTATAACATTTGGCTAGAGATTACTTTTGGTGAAGTTCTGAAATTAAAATTAAAATTAAAATAGAATCAGTCCCCCAAAGTTAACAATTTCTCATTGTAAGAAATATTTTAAAGCATGCTGTACACCCTATGAGGATACTAAAAAGTTTTGAGTAATGATAGCCTATTTAACCTTGTACTGTTACTGCTGTTGATAATAATAACTAATGTCTATTATTAATTTACAGTGTTTAAAATTTTTTTTTTTTTTGCTTCACAAAATCAAGTAAACTCTCAAGGGTCTACTTTGAAGATGAGTCATTCGAACATCTAAATTAGAATAATACATCATCTCAAATGAATCAAATACATAAATATAAAAATAAGTACATAATGATTTCATATTAAGGGAAACGATGCATCTTAAAACCCTTTGTAAACTCTAAAGTTCTACACCAGTGTAGGAACAATTATTAATCTTATAATAAGTCAAATGTTTTCTTAGGGAAAGGATTCACTCAACAATGTCTGGATAGGTGGCAGCTTAGCCTCTAGGGATATGGAATCTCAGTGCCCTTTGAAGCAGCTCCCTCCTTTACAAACATCTTCCAAGTAGTGAGAGAAAGTACTTCCCCATATTAGGTCCAAATCTATTTTGGTACATGTTATGGTTTTAGCAAACTAATAAATACTACCCATTGTTTCTGGAGTTTGGAAATATTGAGCACTAGAAAAAAAATGGTGATAAAGCTACTAGCTTTGTGATTGATAAGGAGAATTAGAAAATGCTGCTTGACCCATTGCCACAACTAAATTCTCTAATATGTTCTCCTCTGCTAAATAGAACCTTGCCCAAAAAGCTACAGTTTTTCAGGCATGTTTACCTCATGGATCAGTAGAGAAACATGTGTCACTTGAGGATTAGCCACTCAAAAAGAGAGCAAGGAAGGGATGGAGATACAAATACTCTCTCTCCATCCATACCAAGATAAATCACTTACAGGAAAAGTAACAAGGGAAGCCTTTGAAAGAAGAAGAGAAAGCCTATTGCACCTACTAGAGAGTGGACGATTTATGGAAATCATCCATATGGAAACAGGAGGAAGAAAAGGTAAGAGCTTCTTTGTAACTTAATTTCCCAGGTTTAGCTCCTTAGACTGTTAATCTTATCAATTGATTCTATGGCTGACCAGACATGTGGCTGTCCCCATAAGGAAACTAGAACAACTGTTTTTTTAGGGCAGTCTTTCATGTTCATTCATAAGTCTTTTCTCTCACTTCCAAACATTGTTCCTTTTTTTCTTTTGAGAACAACTGGTGGACAGTTTATCCTTTCTCACTTCACCAAGGCTAGATAGGACAGAACAGTAATTTGAATTAATCCTAAAACTCTATTGTACCCAAGGCCCAAAATTAATCTCTCATTCTTTGATGCACAGCTACTCTGTACAACATATAATGCTTCAGTGGTTAAATGGTAACTTCATATGGCAGCTTAAAAGTACTCATTAAGTACAATATTCTCAACACAAAATACTCCCAATTTGCATGTGAACACCTTCCCACTATCAAATCCCCACAGAAGACATAAAGCTTGAATATTCCATGTTGTTTCTCTTTCAGGTTAAATTAACAATACCATGCTTTATCCATTCTTCATTCTGGTCCAGTCTTACTCAGAATCTCAGAATGGGTGTAGCTGCCTCTCAATGTCCAAAGGTGAATTAATTCCACATCGGCTCTCTCTTGTAACTCACTTTTAACAGTTCAGATGTTAATAGGACAATATAGACCTCCTCATTGCCAGTCCTACACTTTCTACAAGCAAAGACAGAATGCTATCCATTCCCAACACTGTTTCGTGTATTCATTCATTTTCTTATTTCACAAATATTTATTTATAGCCTACTCTGTGACAGATACTATGCCAGAAGTTAGGGACACAGCAATGAACAAAACAGACAGAAATTCCTTCACTCATGGAACTTACATTTAATTGGGAAAGGTAGAAAACTTTAAGATATATAAGCAACATATATGTGGATTTGCCAAGAAGACAAAAGGTACAAAACTGGGGAAAAGTCAGAAAATATATTGGAGGTGGGGTGACATTTAAAATAAATTAGCCAGGGCATGTCTCATGCCTCCATATATAAAGGAAAGACAATGTGTAATTGGAGATAGATACCAAATGGATTTTCATGGATGGCTGGGAGAGGAGAGAAATAACAGTGGACAATGGAGATAAAGAGGAAAGATATAGAAATGAAATAAAATCAAGAGTCCTTCCTGGACTATAAAGATAACATGTGGGCTTCCCTGGTGGCGCAGTGGTTGAGACTCCGCCTGCCGATGCAGGGGACATGGGTTCGTGTCCCGGTCCGGGAAGATCCCACATGCCGTGGAGCAGCTGGACCTGTGAGCCATGGCCGCTGAGCCTGCACATCTGGAGCCAGTGCTCCACAACGGGAGAGGCCACAACAGTGAGAGGCCCACGTACCACCCCCCCACCCCCCAAAAAATAAAAATAAAAGCATGTCACGAACTGAAAACTATCTGTATCTACTCTAAAAAAGGATTCTTAAACTCTATGAACAGTTATTCCAAGTACAATTATGTCTCAAAAGCCAGTACTTGGTGCAAAGCAGAGCCATGATGAGGGTAACAATCATGAAGCCCACTGTCAATGTTCGAGAGACTGCAAAGATGGAAAAAGTGTTGCTTTCTGTCTCACCACGATACCAGTTAGTCAGTCTGTGCTAAGCATCCGGAAACTAAAACCTGTGAACTTAAATGCTGTTCAGGAAAATCTCCTATTGAGAGGAGTGTTAATTACAACCCATGTCTACTCTCAGAGAATGACACTAGGGATATTCCTTGTTTTCTTGCAAAAGTGGTTGGCAGCTCCAACCGCCACATTGTCTAACTCTCCTTTCACATTTCAAGCTTCCAAAGTTTATTTCCCATCTGAGTCCTGGACTTCTGGTGTCTTGGCTCATCACTGAGTGTGGGCTTCTTAAGGCTGAAGCTCCTTCTCATAAGCAGCCACTTTTTGCCTCATCCCACTGTGCCTCCTGGTCCGGTCTTTGCCATGGAATCTCCCAGGAGTATGAGAAACTGTCTGTTAGGGACAATTTTGTTCTTGTCACCATATTTGTTTCTGTTGGGGTATCTCTCCCTACAGGATTCCTGCAGGATCCAAAACAAAAGCTGCAGGGGATGGTTATGAAGCCTGCGTCTTTAGGCACCTAAATGAGCCTATTAGTTTCGGTCATTTTTTAGCGTACCCCAGAGAGGATCAGTACCTTTGTTGTAAACTTCTCAAGACCCTGTCTTCCTTCAGTTTTTGAGCATTTCAAACTTCAAGTAACATTTTTGCTACATCTTTTGCAGCAGAATAGGGTAGGACCCTCATGTCCTATTTACATCTAGGTTTCTTTTTTCCCCATGCTCTTTTAAGGAAGGTTTGATAGTTTAGTCCAGTTTAACCATTTTTCTTTTTTTTTTCTGTTGCTTCCTTTTCTTCTCTATTATGCTAACACACCTTTATTGGATCTCAGCAGCATCTTTCCTTTTTTCCTTTCTTTTGAGGCACAGGGAGTTATCTTTGTATCATCCATTGTAGGTTGTCGTTGTAATGAGGGGTACAAAGCAAATGATTTGTGGGGCTGACAAAAAACATCATCCCAAACAATCCAATCCTCTCTCACCCTCCTAAGTAAGATAACCCCACCCTGACAG
Source organism: Stenella coeruleoalba (assembly GCF_951394435.1). NCBI lineage: Eukaryota > Metazoa > Chordata > Mammalia > Artiodactyla > Delphinidae > Stenella > Stenella coeruleoalba. The sequence continues at coordinate 39,614,926 of NC_137149.1, read as the reverse complement.
CATTCTCCTTTTAGATTAACATTGAAAAAAGACTGTTCTTGATTTGCTATTGTTCTGTGCCAGTCCCTTGGGGTGGCACTTGATCCCTGTGCCTTCCTTATAGTGTTTATCCTTTCCTGTTCACTCAAGGCAATGGGATAACTGTATACCTAACTACAACAGCTGAACGGCTTATAAAACGCTCTCAATGGCTTTGTGTAGCCAGTATCCTTCTTGATCTTTCCTTCTCAAATCAGTACAAATTTTCTGTCATCACTTCATACAGCTGTTCTGATCTATTACGGATGTTTTCCCTTTTATTGTGACACAGCTCTTAAAGGCCTTAGATATGTCCTATATCTGGTTTCCCTCTGGGGGTCTCTGCACTCTGCTCTCTGGAATGAAACCTTTTGGTTATGTATGATTGGGGGGGGTGGCGGGCGGAAACATCATCCTCTCTGATCTAGTAGCTACAAAGATGCCTGTCTCTTTCCTCAACTCCCTTCAAGGGCATTCAGCCCAAGTGAATCCTCTTTCCCTATTCATATTTGTCCAGTCTGGACCCTATGATCCAAATTTTACCTCACGAAACTGCCCCTCTTCCTGCCCAAGCATGTTGCTTTCTCTAAAGCATCTGTTATTCTCCACTGCTCCCATTGTGATAGAAAGACAGAAACATAATGATTAAGACAATTCATTTCTGAGAAAATTCAATTCCTAGAGATGGAGTGAATGTTACAGAAACAGGCCTTTTTTGTTTTGTTTTGTTTTTTTCTTAATTTTTGAGAAGTCGTTTGTTTCATGGAGTTCCTCTCTACCTTTACTTATAAAGACCTATCCCTTTTTATGTATTCATTAGTAAAATCTACTGCCCTTTTGTTCATGCAGCTGTGTCTTTATCTAAAGCCATTATTCAAAGTATGCGTCCTGACTTTCTATGAAAGCAAAGGCTCTTGAGCTTATGTTGAACTTAACTGCAATGATAATGTTAAGTCACTGCCTGAGGCTCTCACAAAAAAACTCAAGCTGGAAGCAAAAATCATCTCATCTACTAAAGCCCAAAACATTCATTGAGGAGACTTAATTGGGCCCAAATCTTTCCCCTGTTACCTGCTCCCTGACTCAAACCCTACTATGTAAGTCAGATCAATGTTCACTACCATGGCCTATATGATAAGGCCCCTGGATGTGCTTATTAAGAGCCCAGGGGGCATCAATCAGGCCCTCATCTTTTAAAACATAGCTTCATGTCTGTAACTAACAGAAACTAAGGGGAGCTGTGATCCACATTCAAAAAGACTTTAGTGATCTGAACTTACTAAAGCTTAGATTTGAAAGCATCTCATCCTGGCTAAGCCAAAAACCTCAGTCTGTCTGAATTTTATGTACATAATTCTGTCCCTAATTTCTAAGATTCTGAGCCCTTGCACCCTTTTATAATAGCATCCTATGTTCTTCTACTCAAAGTAGGACCCATTTGTGAGGAATCAGAAAGAGAACTAATGTGTTATCCTTATTGCTAATAAGCTGACAGGAACACAGTCTTAGATCTACTGCCAACAGACTTTGAATTCTCCCTCTATCTGTTACTTAAACTCACCCACCCAGTCCCTGGGAGTGCTGGAAAATTCAGAACCTTACATGCTTCAGAGACTACCTTAAAAAAGAGCCTGTGTTCTTGGCTCTAATTCTATGTGTGTCCTTGGCTGGGTCACGGCGCCCAGATATTTGGTCCAACACTATTCTGATGTTTCTGTGAGTGTATTTTTAGATGAGACTTCCAACAAAATCAAGGGTTTTGAGTAAAACAGATTACTCTCCATAATGTGAATGGACCTCATCCAATCAGTTGAAGACTTCAATAGAACAAAAAGGTTCACCTCCTCTAAGCAAACAGAACTTATTTTGCCAGCAGGCTGCCTTCAGACTTCATCTGCAACATGGGCTCTTCCTATTTAGCCAGCAGACTGCTTTTGAACTAATACTGCAACTTTTCCATGAGTCTCCAGCATGTCAGCCTCCCCCATCAGATTTTGGACTCACCAAGCCTCCACAAGCACATGAGCCAATTCCTTAAAAAAAAAAAACTTCTCTGTATAACCACATCCCATTCGTTCCCTTTCTCTGGAGAACACTGAATATTACAGGAGCCCCAGAAGGGAATGTTACTGTACATTTTCTGGTTTTTTTTTTTTTTTCAAACTCATCATCTCACAGCTTGATGAATCTTTCTACCTCCCTCACCAATCAGGGAATGGGACAGAGAAATAGGCCAGTGGTGGTTTTCCCATGTTTTTCTCCCAGATTAGGGGGAATATGGAAGCATGAGAAGAGGGGAATGAGCATCTTCCCAACTCCTAGAGGGACACAGATCCAGTTTAATCTTTCTTCCACTCAACTTATTTATACTTATATATGTACTCACATATATTTATTTTTGCCAGTTTTAATCCTCATATACATTTATCTGCTTCCAGACTAAACAGAGAACTTTTAATCTTTTGCTTCTTTGGCTAAAATTGATTCACTTTGCATCTGAGTCACAGCCCAGGCACCAGGTGTAAGGCACCAAATGCAGACTTTGATTTGGACAAACCTGATTTCAAAACACAGGTGCTCCCATTTGTATATTCTTTGGCATTAAGGTGTAGAATCTCTCTGGCTTACATACTTTCCGTATATAATCTCTAAGTAAGTTAGAATCTTTCTAATTTACTTATTTCCTCTGTTGTAGATTTGAAATAGTAGCAATCTACCTAACAGAGTTTTCATGAGAATTAAATTAGGTAATAATGTCTTACAGTGTCTAGAGCATGATTATGAGTTATTACTGAATTTTTGAGGTTATGAACATGCCCTTATAAAAAGAAGATTGAGGATTCCCCAAACTCTGCTTAGTCAACATGGGCGTTACTATTCTGCTAGTTTCTGAGAAAGACACTGTCAAAGATTCTTTGCTTGATCAAACTTTAGTCAGGCTCCCAAATCTTCTCCTAGGCCTATCGTTGCCCTTCCCTGTAAAATCCAGTTTTGGCAAGAACCTTAAGTCAGTTTATCAAGAATTTCTTACCCTTGGTATCTGCTCACCCTGGCCTATCTTAATCAGGACTCCTGTTAGGTTAGGTTAGCCAGAATCTCAGTAATTTTCCATTCATTGCTGCAAATTCCCACTGTCTCTGTTCTGTTCAAAAGGGAGCCCAGTTCTTTTTCCCTTTGCAACAGCCCTAAATAAAATTTTCCTTCACCACTTTAACTGCCATCTGGATCTGGTTTACTTTGACAACATTCACAAAGGGAGAAGAGGAAAACCAAAGCAAATTGCACTTTATATTTAGCAGAGCTTTTGCCTAAAATTCCAGAGTAGAGTTCTCTGATGAATTAAGCAGGAGGACGTGCCTTAAGTTGCAGCTTTCTCTCTCTCTCTCTCTCTCTTTCTCTCTCTCTCTCTGTCTCTCTCTCTTTCCCTCCTTCCCTCCATAGGCACAAACAGTACCGTTAGCTTAATTAGTTATAAGGCAGTGGAATGGAGGATATGAAAGTACCAGAGTGTAGAATAGATCAAAGGTTGAGAGAGATCAAGATAGCTGGCATACATATACTGAATTTTGGCCTACATGAGACCCTGTCTTATTAGGTCCAATGTGTCTTAAGTACACAGAGGAAGAAAACCATCATATGGGGGGTGGTGTATGTTGGTTTAATAACCACACTCACTAGAAAATGTCCCAATCAAAGGGTGCTGACCCATCTACTTTAAAACTCCTGAATTATTGGCAAGGAGAAGGTGATGTAATGCCTGTTAGAAAGGGCACAAGTGAGAATCTTATGTATCTTGATTATCTTCTCCTTGAAACGTTATGCTTTCAATTCCTGAAAAGAATATATACACTTCTTATCTAGGTACCACTTATCCTAGGATTTTACTCAGTAAGCATATCTGTAATCTCACCAATTTAGAGAATGGATGTTGTATTAGGCTTTTTACGAACAACTCGTTCAAGTAAGAACATGAGGGGGCCAGCTCAGGAAATTGTAAAATCCAGGGATTGTGTGGCTTCAGGAATAAGTAGATCCAGGTGTTTGTGACACAATTAATTCTTGTCTTTTGCTGTATCTTTTATCTCTACTTTCCTCTCTATGAGCCCCATTCTTTGATATTCCTGCCACGTGTCAAAGTGACGCAGTCAGCACGTCCAACCATATATAGCACTTATAGTTCCTTATGTAAGAAAAGTGAACCATTATCTTTCAACATCTGTACTACTTACTGAAGTGTCATTTACCCTGTCTAACCCATATGTTTGCTTCTTCATCTAATATTTGGTCTGGAGTGATAGGGCCCTCTCATTGGACACGGTGGTGAATGATTACCATGTCTTACAGATATTCCATTTGTTTGAGGAGTCTTCCTTTGTTTAGAGAGTTCTCTATATAATGAATCCAGCCTTTCCAAGATAGTACCCTGGAATGCCCTTTTCTAGCCTCTTTTGCATCCAGGGATGAGGCCGAGTACTACATTCAACCTGTCAGATTCATCCACATGAAATTAATTCAGAATAGAACAATGGGAGAGGCCATTTGGAATGCATCCATAGCATGGATAGCTGTTGCCATCACAGGATTTAGAGTTGTTTAGCCAATGTCTTAGGGTTCATTTCTGGCCATTCATCCTTAAAAATGAATGACCCTGTGACACTTTCAGATATTCTTTGTGCCACCTAATAATAAGAAATTCATTTTTCTTGCTACATTAGAAAGAATTGATTCAGATGTTTGCAATTAACTACTCTGACTGTTATAGCTGACCTGGACTGGTGGTCACCCTGCTGATCGGAAGTGGAGGTTCAGTTTGATATCCATAGTGCATCGACATGGATTGGGAAATGGTCAATTCTCCAATGAAAGCAATGCTGGACTGTCAAGAAGTCTCAGATACCCACATAAATCTGACACAATATACCAGAAGTATTCAGTTATGAAGTGATTCATTGATTTGTTAAATAATGAGAAACTCTCTGGAAATCCTCTGGTGAAAGTAACATTTCCGTACTTTCATCTTCTTCGCTGACCCTCCTCTGGCCCTTTAGGTGCAGCTAACCAGTGCAAATACTGCTGTGGCAGGTGCCTGAAACTGCCCCGATAACCAGGACCACACTCATTTAATTCCTCTCTCCCCTTCATCGCCCAACCCTGGCTCTTGAATACTAGTTCCTTTTATCAATATTTAATTGCTTTGCTTGATTCTCTTCCACTTTTAGGGGACATACTTCCTTCTTTGGCTTTTTGGGATCTTTCATAATTTGTTTGCAATTCTGCATATTTCTGTGATTTGTGCATTTTGCACAGAGGTTAAGTAAGTGTCCTGTCATTTTGGCCTCATTTGAATTTATTGCCTCTGGCGATTTACACTCTCCACCCCATAAGGGGAAGATGACTCAGATGCCTCTTGTACCATACTGGTGTCCTTATTACTACTGAAATCCCCACTGTATTTTCTATTATGGTGGGTGATCTAGACCCATTCCCTTGCCATTCTCTAAAGTATACCATTGAGCAATATATATCTATTATTCATGTTTATGGAAGATCCACCAAAGGAAATTTTCCAGTTGGCATCTTAATACAATTGGCCTTTGAGTTACTGCTGAAACCTCATCTTTTTTAGATCGATTTTCTACCAAATTTTGTATGGTTTTGTGACAGTTTTCAACTCGGCTTTTATAAGCCCAGTTAATGACGTTGCAACATCCCCTGGGGGTTCACTGGTCCCAGGTGCTCCTGTGTGGCAGATGTTAGAAAACATCTGGAAGATGTAGGGATTTGCATAGACAATAAAAACCATGTATATATGAAATAAAATAAGTGGATTTTATTGTATTTTATAACAAAGTTAAATTAATTGTTTGTGAATCAGTCTAACTCTTTAGGATGATGGGATGCATTGTGGCAAAGGAAGGTGCTAAGGGATGGCAGTGAAGAGACTCAGATTCCAGTTCCCACCTGCCTCTAAGACTGTCACCTTGAGCAGGTCCTGCCGTCCATCAGGTGCTCAGGCTCTTGATCTGCTAAATGAGGGGTGTGGATTAAATCAGGTGTCAGCAAACATATTTTAATATAAATATTTTAGGTTTCATGGGCAATATATTCTCTTTTGCGACTACTCAGTTCAGCATTTTAGTGTGAAAACAGTCATAGATAATATTTAAGTTAATGAACACTGCTGTGTTCCAATAAAACTTTAGGTACAAAACAGCTGGTAGGCCAGTTTAATTCATGGGCCCTTGACTAAATGATCTCTAAATGTTCTGCATGTCTGCTCTAATTTTACCTGATCTCAAACACATATAAGATATCTGTTGGAGCACAATTCCCCACATAATTTAAAAATGAGATTACAGTAATGGTGTTTTATTTACATTAAAGTTGTCTTTTGTGACATTTTCTATGATCCCTAGACCCTTACCCTAGTTCAATACTACTACCCCTTCATTTTGCATGGGCACACACATGCATGCATGCACACACAGCCTCCACACATGTGTGCACACACATGCACATACACATTTCTCCCACAAATTCAAGATGACCTGCCCTCAAACTGTTGCCACCTGAAAATCAGTTTTCTAAATGTGCTCATCACTTACAGGCAATTTTGATAAATCCTGAAATATAGGCTGTGTCCCTGACAAGCTGACCTACTAACAACCTCATTATTTCATCAATTCAAGAAATAGTTATTAAGCACTTATATACTTGGTATTGTGCTTAGAGCTGAGGATAAAATAGTGGGCAAACCAGGTATAGTCCATACCTTCATACTCTGGAAATGTTAAATTGTCCAGAGTAATTGATTTAACATTTCAATATCACACCAATAAAGTTTACTAATGTAGTTCTAAAAATACAGGAGAATGAACCAAAAAGACATGTTTTTTCCTTAACTTACCCCCGGATGATTTTGGTCCAATTCTTTAAGTTTTATGAGCTTTACCTTTCTAAATCGTCTTTTACAGTCTTCTATACAGTATAGCTATATACATTATAGATGTACCTGCCTTAAAGGACATTTACAGAGCATAAAAGTGTTCATTCATGTAAAATGTTATCCACAAACTATAGGTTTGGAACACGTATCATGCTATTGAGTGAAGGCATTTTTTTAACCTGAATAATGTTACTTTACTTACTAAGTGCAAATTTCTTTATTTATTTTAGTAAAATGTGGGACTAAATTTCTTTATAGGCATAGGCCCTTTTATATTAAAATTGGCTTATTAATTGAGAACCAACCTCACTGTGTGCATTAGAGGAAAATAGATTTCTTGAGGATACCATTTGTACTGCAGTTACTATCACACTCACTCCTCCTTGACCTCACTCTGCCAGATGGAGGTAAATTATGAACCAGCACTAGCAAATGCTGAAATGTGTTAACTTCAAGGATAAACTGGGCTTCCTTGGTGGTGCAGTGGTTGAGAGTCCGCCTGCCGTTGCAGGGAACACGGGTTCGTGCCCCGGTCAGGGAAGATCCCACGTGCCGTGGAGCGGCTGAGCCCATGAGCCATGGCTGCTGAGCCTGCGCATCCGGAGCCTATGCTCCACAACGGGAGAGGCCACAACAGTGAGAGGCCCGCGGACCGCAAATAAATAAATAAATAAGAATAAAACATTAAGCTAATTCATTTGGCTAAATAATAAAAAAAAATCATTGTCTTCAAATTTATTGATTGATCAAGCCATGTTCCTGGTACCTAATATAGATTATTACATTTTTTATTGCAAAAATGCCCTGTTTGATATTTTCTCCATTTTAAAACAGGCTCGCAGTGAAAAAGCAGATGGACCAGAATGCAATCCCATGTTAGTCTGACTTTAAAACACCTGCTCTTTCCTCAAATTATACAGTGTTCCTTCTTTCTCTCTTTTCTTCTTCAGTTTGAATCTAAATTTAGTTTCCAATAGTCTAGAACCATCCCGGAGAGCCACTGAGATAACTTGGGCTGTATTCATATGAGAATCGAAAAACCTTCCTCAGGAAGAATTCATCTTAAGGGAGAGACCAGAGGCTGGAATAGAGTTAAATACAATGAAGCAGAATCAGAGGGGTGGGATGACCTTGAGAACATTCTACTCACATAGTCCTCTGGCCAATTACCATCCTCTGTTCCTACATCTCACCTTGGGAGTTGGGGCAGGAGGTGGTGGGAGCTGAAATGCAATAAAAGATAAAGTAATTCTAAAGAAGCAAAGACTTTGGAGACGTAACAGCATAGGTGGTCAGCATTCCAGATCCACAGGGGCACTTACCCTGTGTCCTGCCTGAAGCATGTTGAGGACATATCCTGGGTACAGACAGCAATACCCTTAATATTTGGCTCAATATCAATGTTCACACTCATAAGAGGTGTCATGACCTTGTGGACAATAGCAGGTGCACTTTCTACAGGTGCTCATTAGAATTTGCCACTTCCTATTTTCTAAGAAAGAGTGAATAATTACATAGGTAGCTGAGATAAAAAAGAAGAAACAGATCCAGAACTGTCCAATAGAAATTTGCTATGAAACCAGGTTCCCTCAGGATCATCGGTGACAGAATTTTATATAAACACAAACATACACACCTATATACGCATATGCATACATATACACATGAGTATATACACATATATGTACACATATTATATATAATATTTCCTGTGGTTACAGTCCTCAGTTCTAGATTCCGTCTTTATTCACCATTTCAGTTTACAGGACAGTCTTTGTTGTACAAAAATAGTGGCAAATTTATAGGAATTCCTTATTATTTTACATCCACTTACCATGTTCTTTATAAAATTTTATAAATGCATATAGATTAAAAATTGCAAATTACCCTAGATTACCCCCCATTCCCATTCCTAACCTCCCCAAAGTTTGCAGTATATCCTTCCAGTCCTTTGGAAAATTAAATCTATGAATTCCTGCTTCACTGATACAAGGGTAAGTTGGACTGATTACCAGGAAGGGAAAAAAAAAACTAATTTATTCTTTCTTACACGTGGTGGAACCAACCCTAGACACCCAGCTTCAAATTCTTCCCCTCAGAAAAGCACTCTGGTCTCCTGACACATACCTAGAATCAAAGATTTTTCTTCTGCAATTGAAAGGAAAAGAGAAAATAGAAAGAGCTATTTAAAGGGATCTTTGTCTCTTGCCTGCCAACCTAAAACTATACCCCACTCCCTTTCTTTACCAAACTTCCGGCTTTAATCTCTGCTCTCTATCCCAGGAGAGGCACTGAGGAATTATCTGTCCATGTATTTGTAGGGAAATGAGTAGAGTCTTTAGGAGAACAACAATGTAGTGAAATTCCACAACCAGTGTCTTGTAAAGCCAAGACTTTGGAGGCATTGTCTACACTTTCTGACCCTTTGTTTCTCTCCACTGAAATGAGGTAAGTAAATACTCCACTTGTCATGTTCATGAGGACAAGGCTTTGTACTGTTTACCTCCAGGATAGGGCCTGGCAAAGGAAGATAACCACTTAATAAAAGAAAAAAAGTAGGAGTGGGAGGGTAGGAGTTGGGGGGTTGAAATAAAAAAAAGTATGAGAAGTGTGTTTGTAAAGTGGCTGTGTCTCAGTAAACCCTTTAATTAATGCCATTTCCTAGTCACTTTCTCTTCCCTTCCTACCCTAGTGAGGACGTGACCAGAATTTTCTTCTAACTAATCTCTCCTAAATGTATATATTTCATTGTTTTGTATGTTTACATCACTCTAGCTTTGCACATCCTTGGTCTTAGATGCCTAACAATGGTGTTGATGTAATAAGGATATGTGATGTGGACCAACACTGAACATTTTATTTTACTTCCTCTCTTTATATCTCACAGGTGGTTGTGATTCATCACACAATGTTTGTGATCCATCATATACACCTTTATGCTGAGTTTCTCAATTACTAAAATGTTCAAAGTAAAACAACAAAAACAACAACAACAAAAACAGAGCTATCTTACATCCTTCATTTCCTCTCTCTCGTTTTTCCTCTCTCCCTCCCTCCCTTCCTCTCTCTCTCCCTTCTTTCCTCTCTTCCTTCCTCCCTCCCTCCCTTACTTCCTTTCTTCCTCTGCTCCTTCATTTCTTTTTCTTTCTCTAAAAGATCAATTTGTCTCTGCAATTTCCTTTTTCACTGGCTAATAGTCTTGTTGTTTTGTTTATGGAACACATTATGTTATGGGCTGAATTGTGTACCTGAACAAAAATGTGTATGTTGAAGTTCCAACCCCCAGGACTTAGAATGCAGCCTTATTTGGAAAGAGGGCTGTGGCAAATGTAATTAGTTAAGATGAGGTTATACTGGAGGAGGTTGGACCCTTTATCTAATATGACTGGTGTCCTTATATAACGGGGAAATTTGGATGGACACACATACACACACACACAGGAGACAGCATGAAGGCAGAGATCAGGGTGATGCATCTACAAGCTAAAGAACGTCAAAGATTGCCAACAACCACCAGAAACCAGGAAAGAGGCCTGGAACAGACCCTTCCCCAGCACCTTCAGAGAGCAGGGCCCTGCTGACATCCTGAACTGAGACTTCTAGACTCTGTAACTGTGAGACTATTAATTTCTGTTGTTTAAGCCAAGCAGCTTATGGTACTTTGCTACCGCAGTCCTAGGAAATTTACACTTTATAAGTTTATCTTTCTAGACTACTCTTTTAAACTGGTTTCCCCTTATTGACTCACTTCTTTCTTCAAACATTTATCTTTATAAGAGCCAAAGTGATCTCTAAAGTAATAAATATAATCACTTCCTCCTCTCCCTCTCCCCATGTCTTAAAATACCCTCATAACTCCATGTCACCCTGCAGTGAGGTCCACAGGGTGCTGTGTCCCAGCCCCACTCTCTTTCCCCAGTGCATGTCACCTACTCCCTTTACTTTTTAAGCTCCAGAAACACAGGACACATCCGAGATCCTCTTGTCCCCTCTCCTGATCCCACTGCAGACAGACTTGAGTCTGAACGCCATTCCCTGAACTAGACTTGAATGCCACGAAGTGTCAGCCCCCATTTTCCTAATCATCTGTCATCCAATTGTCATGCAGTGTACAGCAGAATTATTTTTCTATGATTTTAGGATTTATCTGGCTAGAAAGATTGGTATTTGTATATGTTATGTTCTGCTTAAATCCCCTTAGGCCAAGTATCATAAGCTTCAGTAATACATCAAGCAAACACATCAAAGAAAGAAAACTTTGCTGAGCTTCATTCCTGAACCATTAAAAAAGTGTCCTTTGGCACGCCGGCAAAAAAGCAGACTTTAGCCTGATGAGTTTTCTTTGCATTAATTCCTGATTTTAACGGCATTATGTGGAGGGGAAGGAGATGGCTCTTCACGGTCTTCAAAAATGGAAGGAAATTGAAAACCCTTAAAATCCCCATTATGCTTGAACTGCTCCCCTCCATTTAACTGTGAGCTTCAAATTTTTCATTATCTTCTTACTAGTAATTAACTCACCTGACCATATTCAACAAATAATAAAATGCAGTGGTAGAAGAAATTAGTCTCTAAGCATTCCCTAGAATTACTGAGAGAATAAGGGAAACAATAAGTTCAAGATGGAGCCCTCCTCTAGAAAACCCACCTTACCTTCAGCCATCAGGTGGCTTTTCTGCTTGGAGTGATTTTTTCCAGAGTTCAATCTCTGGGCTCCTATAAAACTATTTCCTACACACAGACTTGCTATGGAACAGGTCTACAGAATCAAAATATTTTGTTGCACTCTAAGATGAAGGGAGAGCAAACTGTTTGGAATATGAAACAAGCAAGGGCACTTAAGAGATTCCCCAAAAGTAATTTCTTCCGGAATGAGACCGTTATTATTGAAGCACTGAATACTGAATATCTGCTTTCAGGACTTTCTCTAAGATTTAGGGACACTTTTGTATCAGAGCCTAAAAAGGTGATGGGATTGTCAATGTTTCCCATTTATTCCTGCCTTGAATGTGAAGAGAAAAAAAAAAAAAAAAGATTATCTTTGATTCTCTGAAATAGGTGGGGTTAGATTGCAGGGAATGTGATTCGGGTTTTACAAAGTATGGGCTGAAATCAAACCATTCAGGCATCTTAATTCCATGGCTAAATCCACTCTGTGCTAATTAACATGGCAGAGTGATGCTGACTGAAGGATTAAGGAACTTTCCTGAAAGAACTTCACAAAATCTAATTTTAAAAAACCTAAAAATGGTATAATGGGAGCCATGGATCTCATCGGATGCTTGCAGTAGGGTTGCTCAGGGAAATGGAAGCCTGGGAAGGATTTAAGGCAACAAGAAGAGCTGTTGTCAGAGCCACATGAGGGATGTTCTTTGCCTGCCCAGAAAGTCTCAGGTGTTAATCCCTCTATACCTGGAGAATAGAGTAGAGTAGTGGGTGGAGTTGAAAACTGAACACTCAGTTTGAGGACCTATATTGTTACTTGGTAATGGCTTTGAGCAAAAGGATTAACCTCCTTGACCCTCCACTTCCTCAAACAAAGAATTGAAATTATAGTACCCCCTTTCAGAGGTTACTATGAGGATAGAATGATATAGTGAATATGAAACAGTTTGAAATAGTAAGTATACCCTTAATAATATTTACCACATGGCAGTCTTATATAAGCGTTTAAAGGTGTTTTAGCACATAACAAACAAATACCTGAGTATTATTATCATCCCTATTATGTGGATGAATTAATTGGCACCAAAATGTTTAGGTTTGAAAACTGTAAACTTAGACAGTGTGAGTATGTTATTATTATGATTATTTTTCCCGTTAATAATCACATTACTTCTCAGCAACATTAAGTGTAAACCTAGGATGGGACAAAGGGGAGAGAGTTAAATGTATAAATGTAAGTGGATAATATTAGGGCTCTTACTCTTTGATTTGACTGTTTTGCTTGTTCTGGGACACCCTGTTGTAGATAGACTCCAGATACACAGTCTACGAGTATAGAAATAAGTAGAATTTGATTCAGTTGTGTCCGCTTCTGTCCATCTGTGCCATCACTGACCCAGCCACCATCTCATCCAGCCTGCTTTCAAGAAACAAACTCCTCAATGAGCTTCTTGACTACAATCTCATTCTCCTGGCTAATCTCCCCACTGCATGTGATCTTCTAAATTATAAGCATGCTGTCCTTTATGGTTTATAATTGACCTTATGGCAAACTTTAAACAATGTATGCTGTCTTACAAGACCCTTGATGACCTGGACAATTCCACTTCTCCACCTCATCCTCCAACTCTTCCTCTTCCCCTACTTCCCACCCTTCCCCTGCATCATCCCATGTTCCCAAATCACATGCTTTGCCTTCAGTTACAGTCATTTCAGCTATAACATGATATGTGCATTACTAAAAATCATAGCACTATGCAAAATTACACAATAAAAACCACAAGGTTGACAAGGCCTGGGGCAGAGCAAACTCGAACATTTCATTTGGGACAGACGTAAAAAGGAGACAGAAACCTAGTAAAAGTGGGAACCTACCAAATGGTTAAGAAATGCATAAAAGTAACAAAAAATGAACTTAACCTTAAAAATGACCTGAAGTATATTTATGGACGTGAGGATCAGAAGGGTGCAGGTTGTGAACAATAGCAACATGGAGGAAGGAGAGTTACCTAGAAAAGAAAGGAAAGTTGTCACACAGGATATGGAAGGGTGACTGTGGCCCAGAGCACTCAGATTGGACCTATGTAGCTGGTAGATGCTTGAGGCGATGCATGTGTGCATGTTGTGTATACCTACATAGCTCAGTGTAGTGAGGTGTGGGTTTTCTGCAACCACCAGTGTTTCTCAAGTAGAAATCACACTTAAGCAAATGCAAAATTCACTCATGCTCAAACTGTCCCCTGATATATCAATTACATTGGAACAAATTCAGCTTTTCAAAGCAAGGGCTATAGCAGTCTGTTTGATGTGCTGTGATTCACCCTGTTCTGGGCATGTACCTGTTAGGCTTCTCTGTAGGTCCCTCACCCTGCCTTCCTCTTCACTTCCATAACTCCTACTGATCCTTTATACCTTAGCTTAAGTATAATTTATTCCAAGAAGCTTCTTTCAGAACTTCAACATATGCCAAGTAAACATTTTTAAAACTAATCTCCTCTTATTTTCACCCAAAATGTTCCTAAACCTAGACCCATTGACTCAAAATACTTTGTGAAAACATGTGTTTCCTTATCTCTCTCCCACCTCAATATATTCACCTCTCCCAGTCTTTCTCCTCTCAATAAATGGCACCTTCATTCTTCTAGCTGATCACATACTTGGCATCATTCTTATCGCCTCTCTTTGTTTTATACCTCACATTCAATCTGTCAAGAAAGCTTGTTGGTTCTGCCTTCAGAATATATTCAAAATCCAACCACTTCTTGCCAACATTACTGTTGTCCTTCCTTAAGCCACCAGCACCCCTTGCCTGGGTGACAGTGATGTTTTAACTGTCTCCTTCCTGCCAATTTTTTCTCATGTAGTCTATTTTTAATACAGAAGCAGAGTGATCATTTTAACAAGTAAATTGTGTTACTTTTCAGCCCAAAGTGGCATTCAGAGTCCTAACAATCAGCTTACAAGGACTTAAATAATCTCATAACATTCCCTATCCAGCTCCAATTCATCTTCTCTTATTCTCTTCTTTGCTCTACCCTCCAACCCCATCAACTTCCTTTTAATTTCTTGAGCACAACAAGCACATCACTTCAAGGCTTTAACACTTGATGTGTCCTTTATCTGGATCACTCTTGGCTCAGATATCAATATAGCTTGATTTCTTACTTTTTCAGGTCTCTGTCCAAATATCACTTTAGTGGTGAGGTTTTCCCTGTCCACCTAATTAAAGTAGTAAGAACAAGGTCCCTTTACCAACAACATGGCTGTCCCTATTCCCCTACTCTGACTCATTTTTAACTACAACATTCTACATTTTTTCTCTTTTTTATTATTGTCTAACTTTTTCTACTAGACCGTAAAAACAGGATTTTTGCTCATAGCTGTATCCTCAGCAGGTATAACATGGTCTGGCATAGAGCAGGCATTCAACAAATATCTGTTGACTAAAATTTTCATATTTGAGGTAATTGCATGAACTATAAATTGTTTTTAAAAATTACATACTACAGGTGTATCAGTGTTTGTTTTTTTTTCTTCTAAAATTGGCCTTGTTTTGAGACAGCCAAACACTCTCAGAATGATTTGTTTTTATTGGTAGTCATGTTAAAAGAGGTTCCACTTTCTTATTCATTTTGGACCGTGGTTCAGTTATGAGTCTCCTGTCTAAGGAATTCTAATCTACTAATCTAAGGGAGTATATATAAGGGTTTGAAAAAACAACAATAATACCACTATTAGAGAAAGAGTTTGCATTTCCTGAAAGTGCATGCCCCATAGAAAGTTAGTATGGTAGGTAGCACCTATTATTTGGAAACTTGCAGTTCTGGCTTTCTCTTGTTCTTCAAACTGCAAAATCATCATTGTCTATGGGTATCGATTTCATAGCTTTAAGTGGTGAGATGATGTTTAAGCCTCGAGGACTTACCAGTTAATTTTAGCTGGCTAACTGGGTTATTTTACTGCTCTATATATGCACTTTATTTATTTGTTTTACTTGTTTGTTTACAGTTTCTGAGGTGCAAAACCTTGGATTGAGCCATGCACTGAACACTGAAGCCTGGGATATAAATCCCAGAGAGGCAACATGGGCTTGATGTTAAAACTGAGATCTGATCCTGGTCCTACTTCTTATCATCTGTGTGACCTTGTAAAATCACATAAGTTCATCCTTCCCAGGACCTGCTCAGAAAGGGGCAGACACATCAATTAGTGTGCTAATTGGATTTTTCTGAGAGAAACTGCTCCCCAGCAGTGAAATTCAGTCTCCTCTGCAATGCTGTGTGTGAATTTAAGCTGGTTGGCTTGCCTCCTTTGTGATTTTTGTGATTGATGAGTTTTTCTATTTCCGTGACAGTGTTTCTCTGGGAGAAGGAACCAGCACTGGGGCCAGATTGCTAACAGTATCATTATGATTTTATTATTGTCCTAGATCTGGAGATCCATAACTTGGTTTTCTATTAGCACATTACTCAAGTGAGACAGTGGGAAGGCAATCACTTCTGTTGTGGGGCAGCACAAGCCAACCTGGTTTTTGGAAATGCCTGTTCAGATGCACTAGAAATGAGAAAATTAAGTGCAGTGACCAGCATGAAAGGTGGTTTTCCTTCCTTGTGCATCTGTATACAGTGTGTGAGATTATAGTCTCCACAGAAAGTGAGATACATAAGACCCATTAACATTTAGAGGATAAATGCACACTCACCAAGAGGTAAATATGCCTATTACAGTAGGAAGCATGTATCAATTTCATTGGCAATCTCACACAGGCAACCACGAATGTTGTTAGGCTGAAAAGACCCTAGTGGGACCTAAAATTGATAGGTTTTAATTTAAGAAACATTGTAAGAAAATAATTGAAAAAAAAACAGTTATCATGATTTTGAAAATATGAAGAAAACTTGGCATTGCAAATCTGAACAAAATGTCTATGGCTTTTCTGTTCATGGGATTCCAAGGAAGAGGTTCCAGGATGAGAAAGAATGGAAGAAAACTTACCTTTCACAACACCAGATGTGCCATTATCTATCTAAACCTAAATTTAGGATAAGTCATACCTTCTTGTATTAGTTTGCTAAAGCTTCCTGATAAAGTACCACAGACTAGGAGGATTAAACAACAGAAATTTATTATTTCACAGTCCTGGAGGCTAGAAGTCTTGAGATCAAGGTGTCTGCATGGTTGGTTCCTTCTGAGGCCTCTCTCCTTGGCTTGTTTATGTCTGTCTCCTCCCTGTGTCCTCACATGGTCTTTTCTCTGTGTGCTTCTGTGAACTTATCTCCTCTTCTAATAAGGGTGCCAGTCATCTTGGATCAGGGCCCACCCAGTGACTTAATTTAACCTTAATCACCTCTTTATATACCCTATATCTAAATAATGTCACACTCCAAGGTACTGAGGGACTAGTAATCAACATGTGATTTTTTGTGTGTGGGACGGGGAGGGGTCAAAATTCAACTCATAATACTCATTCATGCAAAATTTAAATGGTTGGTCATCTTAGCCTATTTTCCAGAAGAGAAAATAATAATACTTCTACAAGGATTTTTAAATAACAATAATACTTCTACAAGGATTTTTATGTATTTTCTGAAACTTTCAGTCTTTTGTAAGTCAGTTTTGATACTTCTACTGTGATAAGTGTGGCAGGGAGTTCTTTCCAAAGATTGTCACAACAGTGCATCTCATCTTGAATGTTCTTCTGCAATGTGGCTTTGCCACTCCTTTCATCCAAGGATGGGGTCTTTGTCCCTTCCTTTAAATTAGGGTGAGCATACCAGTGCTTCAACAGATAGAGGATGCCAGAAGTGATGATGTTTAATTAAATTCTGAGGCTAGACCATGAAAGGTGATGCAGCTTTGCCTTGTTCATTGGATAACTGTGTGTGGAGTGGAAGCAGCCCACCTATCCTGGAGGTATCATGCTAAGAGGAGGCCAAGCCACACTGAGGGCAAGCATAGGTGCTCTGGGCGGCAGTGTTGGTCTTGCATCTCCCTGGGGCCAAGCACCAAACAGTTGAATGAATAAAACTTCTGCCTCTTGTCATCCCTTCCAACCATTTCAATCTTTCAGCTGTGGTCTCAACATCATATACTTTAGTGTGGACAAATGCCACCACCCCACCCCATATTCTATCTGAATTCTGGATCCCACATAACTAAATGGTTGCTGTAAGCTACTAAGTTCTGGGTCAATTTTCTTATGGAGCAAAGATCAAAATAGAATTTGCTACTTAAAGTGGGTTGCTGCCATAACAGAAACCTAAAATGTGTGGTCTTACTATGGACCAGAGTGTGGGCAGAATCTGGACAGGCCTTGAGGAGAATGTTAGAGAAGCTGAGATTCAGGGAGGGATTTATTATGGGAGGCTGAAAACAAGATAATTCTTACTGTGTAGTAACATAAAATTTGGTAACACTGTCCCTGTGGTGATGTGGGAATAGAAACATTCTTCAATTAACTGACAGATTGGATTAGGTAACTTCCAGGAAGAATACGGAAAGAGCTAACTTATCTGATCCATGTTGCCTGACATTTAGATAGAAATGAAATAACAAGAAAATGTTCAATTTTCAAGCAAAATATATAGGAATTCTACAGGCACCAAAATTTTCTGGGTTCTAAATAAACAAAAACAACAAGGCAAAGCAAAACAAATCAAAACAAAAAAATCAAGTGATAAAGGACCACTGGGCAAAAATAAAATGCAGGCTACTCTCAGGATAACTATGAAGCCAAAACTGTTATTGTAAAAAGATTTTAAGACGTCAGAAATATGTAAGATGGGGAGCCTCCTAGAACCTTTATGACAATAAACAAAGACCTCCTGAGGATCTGAATTGTGTGCCTCACAGATGGTCTCTGTTAAACTATAGGGCTTCTAAGAATCTTAAAATATTCCCCAGCAACCTCAAAAGAAACGAAGGGCTTATGTCAAGGAACTTTGTAGATGTGTTTTTTTTTTCCTTTTTTTCTAATGGAGTTAATTATAAATAGATACACAAGCAACCCAAAAAATTTCTTTGACAATGGGATTGAAAGGGCCAGACCACATAAAGAGAAAAGAGTCCATTGAAAACCTCAATTTTTATAGGCAGAAAGTCCACTGACCAGGCGACTCAGTTACAAAAATGAGTAGTATCTTAAAGAATTGGAAAACTGAGTAAAAAGACTGAACCAAAATCCCAGAAAATAGAGCTAAGAGTCAAAGATAACAATTAACAAGGAGCAACACAGATCTTAGTCAAGATTTGGCAAGTTATCTGCTACCTATCCCACCACTGAATTATGTACATCTGTGTGTGTTGCAGGTGGGGGGAAGATAACAGTCTAGTTTACAGAATTTTTTTTTTTTTGCATTTCAGCAGTTAGGTTGATTAATTTTCACACCCTTATTGAGGTATAATTGATGTACAAAAACTGTATATATTTAATATAGATAATTTAATGAATTTGGACATATACATACAACCATAATACCATCATGGTAATAGATATGTCTATCACCTCTAAAAGCTTCCCTGTGTTCCTTTGCTCTGTATGTGTGTGTGTGTTTGTGTGTTTAGAACACTTAACAGGAGATCTATCCTGTTGTTAATTTCATAAGTCCAAATTAACTACAGGCTATATTTTGGACAGATCTCTAAACTTAGTCATCTCATATAATTGTAACTTTATACCCATGGATTAGCAACTCCCCATTTTCCCCCATCCCTAATCCCTGACAGCTGTCAAAATCACTTTCTGTTTTATAAGTCTATCTTAGATATGTCACATAATGGAACTATGTAGTACTTGTCCTTCTGTGGGTGATTTTTTCACTTAAGGTGATTTCTTCAAATTCGCAAATGCAAATAGTAGAATTTCCTTTTTTTAAAGGTGGAATAATATTGCATTGCATAGATATGTATATTATTTATCTATTCATCTGTTGATGGTTATTTGAATTGTTTAGCTCTCTTGGCAATTGTGAATAATGCTTCAATAAAGATGGAGTTCAGATATTACATCTAAATCT
Organism: Stenella coeruleoalba; assembly: GCF_951394435.1. Lineage (NCBI taxonomy): Eukaryota > Metazoa > Chordata > Mammalia > Artiodactyla > Delphinidae > Stenella > Stenella coeruleoalba. The sequence goes on along the minus strand of NC_137149.1, from coordinate 39,595,282 downwards.
TATTTTCAATTCTTTATTTTTTTAACATCTTTATTGAAGTATAATTGCTTTAAAATTGTGTGTTAGTTTCTGCTTTATAACATAGTGAATCAGCTATACATTTACATATATCCCCATATCTCGTCCCTCTTATGTCTCCCTCCCACCCTACCTATCCCAACCCTGTACGTGGACAAAATGCACTAAGCTGATCTCCCTGTGCTATGCAGTTGCTTCCCACTAGCTATCTATTTTACATTTGGTAGTATATATAAATCCATACCACTCTCACTTTGTCCCAGCTTACCCTTCACCCTCCCCATGTCCTCAAGTCCTTTCATTACGTCTACGTCTTTATTCTTGTCCTTCCCCTAAGTTCATCAGAACCATTTTTTTTTTGAAATTCCCTACGTATGTGTTAGCATAAAGTATTTGTTTTTATCTTTCTGACTTACTTCACTCTGTATGACAGACTATGGGTCCATCCACCTCACTACAAATAACTCAATTTCATTTCTTTGTATGGCTGAGTAATATTCCATTGCATATATGTGCCATATCTTCTTTATCCATTCATCTGTCGATGGACACTTAGGTTGCTTCCATGCCTGGCTATTGTAAATAGAGCAGCAGTGAATATTGTGGTACATGACTCTTTCTGAATTATGACTTTTTCAGGGTATATGCCCAGTACTGGGATTGCTGGGTCATATAGTACTTCTGTTTTTAGCTATTTAAGCAACCTCTGTACTTTTCTCCATAGTGCCTATATCAATTTACATTCCCACCAACAGTGCAAGAGGTTTCCCTTTGCTCCACACCCTCTCCAGCATTTATTGTCTGTAGATTTTTTGATGATGGCTATTCTGACTGGCATGAGGTGATACCTCATTGTAGTTTTGATTTGCATTTCTCTAATGATTAGTGATGTTGAGCATTCTTTCACGTGCTTGTTGGCTATCTGTATATCTACTTAGGAGAAATGTCTATTTAGGTCTTCTTCCTATTTTTGGATCGGGTTGTTTGATTTTTTTTGATATTGAGCTGCATGAGCTGCTTGCAAATTTTGGAGATTAATCCTTTCTCAGTTGCTTCATTTGCAAATATTTTATCCCGTTCTGAGGGTTGTTTTTTCATCTTGTTTATGTTTTACTTTTCTGTGCAAAAGCCTTTAAGTTTCCTTAGGTCCCATTTCTTTATTTTTCATTTTATTTCCATTTCTGTAGGAGGTTGATCAAAAAGGATATTACTGTGATTTATGTCATAGAGTGTTCTGCTTATGTTTTCCTCTAAGAGTTTTATAGCATCTGGCCTTATATTTAGGTCTTTAATCCATTTCGAGTTTATTTTTGTGTATGGTGTTAGGGAGTGTTCTAGTTTCTTTCTTTTACATGTAGCTGTGCAGTTTTCCCAGCATCACTTATTGAAGAGGTTGTCTTTTCTCCATTGTATATTCTTGCCTTCTTTACCAAAGATAAGATGACCATATGTGTGTGGGTTTATCTCTGGGCTTTCTATCCTGTTCCATTGATCTATATTTCTGTTTTGGTGCCAGTACCATACTGTCATGATTATTGTAGCTTTGTAGTACAGTCTGAAGTCAGGGAGCTTGATTCCTCCAAAACCGTTTTTCTTTCTCAAGATTGCTTTGGCTATTCGGGGTCTTTTGTGTTTCCATACAAATGGTAAAAATTTTTGTTCTAGTTCTGTGAAAAATGCCGTTGGTATTTTGAGAGGGATTGCATTGAATCTGTAGATTGTTTTGGGTAGTATAGTCATTTTCACAATGTTGATTCTTCCAATCCAAGAACATGGTATATCTCTCCATTTGTTTGTATCATTTTAATTTCTTTCACCAGTGTCTTAAAATTTTCTGCATACAGGCCTTTTGTCTCCTTAGGTAGGTTTATGCATAGGTATTTTATTCTTTTCATTGCAATGGTAAATGGGGGTGTTTCCTTAATTTCTCTTTCAGATTTTTCATCATTAGTGTATCGGAATGCAATAGATTTCTGTACATTAATTTTGTAACCTGCTACTTCACCAAATTCATTGATTAACTCTAGTAGTTTTCTGGTAGCATCGTTAAGATTCTCTATGTATAGTATCATGTTATCTGCAAACAGTGACAGCTTTACTTCTCCTTTTGTGATTTGGATTCATTTTATTTCTTTTTGTTCTCTGATTGCTATGGTTAAAACTTCCAAAACTATGTTGAATAATAGTGGTGAGAGTGGGCAACATTGTCTTGCTCCTGATCTTAGTGGAAATGGTTTCAGTTTTTCACCATTGAGAATGATGTTGACTGTGGGTTTATCATATGTGGACTTTATTATGTTGAGGAAAGTTCCCTCTATGCCTACTTTCTGGAGGGTTTTATCATAAATAGGTCTTGAAATTTGTCAAAAGCTTTTTCTGCATCTGTTGAGATTATCACATGGTTTTTGTCCTTCAATTTGTTAATATGGTGTATCACATTGATTGACTTCTATATATTGAAGATTCCTTACATTCCTAGAATAAACCCAACTTGATCATGGTGTATGATCCTTTTAATGTGCTGTTGGATTCTGTTTGCTAGTATTTTGTTGAGGATTTTTCCATCTCTGTTCATCAGTGATATTGGCCTGTAGTTTTATAACTTTGTGACATCTTTGCCTGGTTTTGGTATCAGGGTGAGGGTGGCCACGTAGAATGTGTTTGGGAGTTTTCCTCCCTCTGCTATATTTTGTAAGAGTTTGAGAAGGATATGTGTTAACTCTTCTCTAAATGTTTGATAGAATTAACCTGTGAAGCCATCTGGTCCTGGGTTTTGGTTTGTTAGAAGGTTTTTAATCACAGTCTCAATTTCAGTGCTTTTAATTGGGTTGTTTATATTTTCTATTTCTTCTTGGTTCAGTCTCAGAAGGTTGTGCTTTTCTAAGGATTTATCCATTTCTTCCAGGTTGCCCATTTTATAGGCATATAGTTGCTTATAGTAATCTCTCATGACCCTTTGTATTTCTGCATTGTCAGTTGTTACTTCTCCTTTTTCATTTCTAATTCTATTGATTTGAGTCTTCTCCCTTTTTTTCTTGATGTGTCTGGTTAATAGTTTATCAATTTTGTTTATTTTCTCAAAGAACCAGCTTTTAGTTTTATTGATCTTTGCTATTGTTTTCTTCATTTGTTTTCTTTTATTTCTGATCTGAACTTTATAATTTCTTCTGTGTGCTAACTTTGGAGTTTTTTGTTCTTCTTTCTCTAATTGCTTTAGGTGTAAGGTTAAGTTGTTTATTTGAGATGTTTCTTGTTTCTTGAGGTAGGATTGTAGTGCTATAAATTTTCCTCTTAGAACTGCTTTTGCTGCATCCCATAGGTTTTGGATCATCATGTTTTCATTGTCTTTTGATTTTCTTTGATTTCTTCAGTGATCTCTTGGTTATTAAGTATTGTATTGTTTAGCCTCCATGTGTTTGTATTTTTATAGATTTTGCCTGTAATTGATATCTAGTCTTATAACATTGTGGTCAAAAAGGATATTTGATATGATTTCAATTTTCTTAAATTTACCAAGGCTTGATTTGTGGCCCAAGATATGATCTATCCTGGAGAATGTCCCATGAGCACTTGAGAAGAAAGGGTATTCTGTTGTTTTTGGATGTAATGTCCTATAAATATCAATTAAGTCCATCTTGCTTAATGTAACATTTAAAGCTTTTGTTTTCTAATTTATTTTCATTTTGGATGATCTGTCCATTGGTGAAAGTGGGGTGTTAAAGTCCCCTACTATGATTGTGTTACTGTTGATTTCCCCTTAGCATTTGCCTTATGTATTGAGGTGCTCCTATGTTGGGTGCCTAAATATTTAACAATTGTTGTATCTTCTTCTTGGATTGATCCCTTGATCATTATGTAGTGTCCTTCTTTGTCTCTTGGAATAGTCTTTACTTTAAACTCTATTTTTTTCTGATCTGAGAATTGCTACTCTAGCTTTCTTTTGATTTCCGTTTGCATGGAATATCTTTTTCCATCCCCTCACTTCAGTCTGTATGTGTCCCTAGGTCTTAAGTGGGTCTCTTGTAGACAGCATATATATGGGTCTTGTTTTTGTATTCATTCAGCCATTCTATGTCTTCTGATTGGAGAATTTAATCCATGTACATTTAAAATAATTATTGATATGTATATTCATATTACAATTTTCTCGATTGTTTTGGGTTTGTTATTGTAGGTCTTTTCCTTCTCTTGTGTTTCCTGACTAGAGAAGTTCCTTTAGCATTTGTTGTAATGCTGGTGTGGTGGTGCTGAATTCTCTTAAATTTTGCTTCTCTGTAAAGGTTTTAATTTCTCTGTCTAATCTGAATGAAACCCTTGCTGGGTAGAGTAATCTTAGACGTAGGTTTTTCCCTTTCATCACTTTAAATATGTCCTGCCACTCATTTATGGCCTGCAAAGTTTCTGCTGAAAGATCAGCCATTAACCTTTTGTGGATTCCCTTGTACGTTATTTGTTGTTTTTCCCTTGTTACTTTTAATAGTTTTTCTTTGTATTTAATTTTTGATAGTTTGATTAATATGTGTCTTTTCATGTTACTCCTTGGATTTATCCTGTATTGGACTATTTGTACTTCCTATACTTGATTGACTTTTCCTTTCCCATATTAGGGAAGTTTTCAACTATAATCTCTTCAAATATATTCTCAGTCCCTTTCTTTTTCTCTTCATCTTCTGGGACCCCTATAATTCGAATATTGGTGTGCTTAATGTTCTCCCAGTGCCCTCAGTTATTTTCATTCTTTTTCTTTATTCTCTTCTGAAGTAGTTGTTTCTACTATTTTACCTTCCAGGGCACTTATGTGTTCTTCTGCCTCAGTTATTCTCTTATTGATTCCTTCCAGAGAATTTTTAATGTAATTTATTGTGTTGTTCATCATTGCTTGTTTGCTCTTTAGTTCTTCTAGGTCCTTGTCAAATGTTTCTTTTATTTTCTCCATTCTATTTCCAAGATTTTGAATCATCTCTACTATCACTACTCTGAATTCTTTTTCAGGTAGACTACCTATTTCCTCTTCATTTGTTTGTTCTGGTAGGTTTTAACCTGGCTCCTTCATCTGCTGTGTGTTTCTCTGTCTTCTCATTTTGCTTAACTTACTCTGTTTGGGGTCTCCTTTTCACAGGCTGCTGGTTCGTAGTTCACATTGTTTTTGGTGTCTGCCCTTGGTGGCTAAGGTTGGTTCAGTGTGTTATGTAGGCTTCCTGGTGGAGGGACTAGTGCCTGTGCTCTGGTTGATGAGTCTGTATCTTGTCTTTCTGGTGGACAGGTCTGTGTCCAGTGGTGTGTTTTGGGGTGTCTGTGACCTTATTATGATTTTAGGCAGCCTCTCTGCTAATTGGTGGGGTTGTGTTCTTGTCTTACTAGTTGTTTGGCATAGGGTGTCCAGCACTGTAGCTTGTTGGTTGTTGAGTGGAGCTGGGTCTTAGCATTGAGATGCAGATCTGTAGGAGAGCTTTCACTGTTTAATATTATGTGGAGCCAGTAAGTCTCTGGTGACCAATATCTTGAACTCAGTTTTCCCACCTCAGAGGCATAGGCCTGACATCTGGCTGGAGCACCAAGACCCTGTCAGGCACACGGCTCAGAAGAAAAGGGAGCAAAAATAAGAAATAAAGAGAAAAATAAAATAAAGTAATTCAAAATAAAAAAAAAATAAAAAGTAATTTAAAAAAGAAAAAAAAAAAAAAACAAAGAAAGAAGACAGCAACCAAACCAAAAAACAAATCCACTAATGATTACAAGCTCTAAAATCTATACTAAAAAAAAAAAAAAGTACAGACAGAACCCTAGGACAAATGGTAAAAGCAAAGCTATACAGACAAAAATCACACAAAGAAGCAAACACATATACACTCACAAAGAGAGAAAATGGAAAAAAATATGTATATTGTTGCTCCCAAAGTCCACCGCCTCAATTTTGGGATGATTTGTTGTCTATTCAGGTATTCCAGAGATGCAGGGTACATCAAGTTGATTGTGGAGATTTAAACCACTGCTCTTGAGGCTGCTGGGAGAGATTTCTCTTTCTTTTCTTTGTTTGCACAGCTCCTGGTGTTCAGTTTTGGATTTGGCCCTGCCTCTGCATGTAGGTCGCCTGAGGGCATGTGTTCATAGCTCAGACAGTACGGATTTAAAGTAGCAGCAGATTAGGGTGCTCTGGCCTACTCCGGCCATGGGGGAGGGAGGGGTACAGAATGAGAGGAAAACTGCAGCAGCAGAGGCCAGTATGACATTGCAACAGCCTGTGGTGTGCCATGTATTCTTCAGGGAAGTTGTCCCTGGATTACAGGACCCTGACAGTGATGGGCTGCACAGGCTCCTGGGAGGGGAGGAGTGGATAGTGACCTGTGCTTGCACACAGGCTTCTTGGTGGCTGCAGCAGCAACCTTAGCATTTCATACCTGTCTCTGGTGTCCACACTGATAGCCATGGCTTGTGCCCATCTCTGGAGCTTGTTTAGGCAGTGCTCTGAATCCCCTCTCCTCGTGCATCTCGAAACAATGGTCTCTTGCCTCTTAGGCAGGTCCAGACTTTTTCTCGGACTCTCTCCCAGCTAGCTGTGGTGCACTAGCTTCCTTCAGGCTGTCTTCACGCAGCCACACCCAGTCCTCGCCCTGGGATTTGAACTCTGAAGCGGAAGCCTCAGCTCCCAGTCCCCACTCGCCCAGATGGGTGAGCAGACAAGCCTCTCAGGCTAGTGAGTGCTGGTCAGCACTGATCCTCTGTGTGGGAATCTCTCCGCTTTGCCCTCTGCACCCCTGTTGCTGTGCTCTCTTCCGTGGCTCTGAAACTTCCCCCCCAACCACCCTGTTTCCGTCAGTGAAGGGGCTTCCTAATGTGTGGAAACTTTTCCTCCTTCACAGCTCCCTCCCCAAGGTGCAGGTCCCATCCCTATTCTTTTGTCTCTGTTTTTTCTTTTTTCTTTTGTCCTACCCAGGTATACAGGGAGTTTCTTGCCTTTCCAGAAGTCTGTGGTCTTCTGCCATTGTTCAGTAGGTGTTCTGTAGGAGTTGTTACACATGTAGATGTATTTCTGATGTATTTGTGGGGAAGAAGGTGATCTCCATGTCTTACTCCTCCGCCATCTTGAAGGTCTCCCCTATTTTCAATTCTTTTGGATATATACCTAAGAGTGTGATTGCTAGATCATATGGTAGTTTTATATTTAAGTTTTTAAGAAACCTTCATATATTATCCATAGTGGAGGCACCATTTTACATTCCCACCAACCGTGCACATGCGTTCCACTTTCTTCTCACCAAAACTTACTATCTTTTTTCTTTTTTTTTTTGATAACAGACATCCTAACAGACATGAAGTGATATTTAATTGTGGTTTTGACTTGCATTTCCCTGATGATGAACAATATTGAGCATCTTTACATATTCTTATTGCCCATTTGTATGTTTTCTTTGGAGAAATGCTATTCAAGTTCTTTACCCATTTTTAATTGAATTATTTGTATTTTGCGACTGAATTGTAGAAGTTCCTTATATATTTTGGAAATAAACCACTCATCAGATACATCATTTGCAAGTATTTTCTCCCATAATGGGGAACAATTTTAGGAGTCTTAGCAGAGGGCATGAGTATATTTTTTATGTTGAAGGGATGTACATTTTCATGATAAGAGGGCAGACTGTGGCTAGTTGTATCTACAAAAGATGGCCATGACAACATTGCACATGCTCTTTTATAGTGTGAACATACAGATTTGGTGATGGAGGCAGAAGTTTACAACTGCTTTGAATATATCAGAAGTGACATTAAAATTTCCAAGGCTTGATTCTAAAAGGTGATGGAGGTTTTGCTTTATCCATTGGAACATTCATGTTTGAAGCCCCAGCTGTTATTTAGACAGTCCAGCTGCCCCGAGGTTGCCTTCTGTGAGAAAGCCAAGTGACATGTTGAGATTGCATGCATGCACTACAGTCAACAGAACTAGTCCTCAATTCATCCCAGCACAGGCACCAGACATGTCAGATAATTGCAGCCCCCAGCCATCATGTTATAGCCAGTCTTTAATCCTCTCAAGCTGAGGCCCCAGACATGATGGAGCAGAGACAAGATATCTCTGCTGTACTCTGTCCAAGTTGCTGACATTCAGAATTTGAGAACAAAATAAGAAATATTGTTTTAAGCAGTAAGTTTTGATTCAATTTGCTATGCAAAAAAGTAACTAGAACAGGATATTTTAGAGACTTTTATTATAACTCAAATCCACAATCTTGTTGTAAAATAATTCAAGAAATATCTAAGAATATAAAGACAAAATTAAAAGTTCCCTTCATACACATACCCTCAAGCCACTTGCACTGTATCTCCCATTTTTAAGCTAAATTGTGCATTCTTCCAATTGGCTTTTGTATTTATATACTTTATATATAAAATTCTGCAGTCTTTTAAAATATTTTGTGGAATAATATTCATATTGTTCAAAATATTGCTGGTTGAGCTTTTTAAGTTACCTTGGAAATATTAACATTGCACCATATACAAATATACGTCATTACTTTTAACAGATGAAAACAGAACTGAAGTATAATATTTATGGTCTCTACCAAAATTTGCCCTAATGGGCCCCTTCTATTACATTAAAAAAGTAATATCATAGGGCTTCCCCGGTGGCGCAGTGGTTGAGAGTACGCCTGCTGATGCAGGGGACACGGGTTCGTGTTCCAGTCCGGGAAGATCCCACATGCCGCGATGCGGCTAGGCCTGTGCGCCATGGCCACTGAGCCTGCACGTCCAGAGCCTGTGCTCCGCAACGGGGGAGGCCACAACAGTAAGAGGCCCATGTACCACAAAAAAACAAAACAAACAAACAAAAAGCAATATCATAAATGATCCTTTATGACTATATTTGTATAAAAATTAATATAATCCAGGATAGAATAATTATTATATTATTATTATATTAATTTTCTCTGATTTTAAAAGAAATTAAAATTAAAGTATTTGTATGGTCCCTGTTCACTGTGTCTACTGAGCCTAATGAAGAACTTGGTTCTGGCTGGAACACAGTCTCACATTATGAATATTCACAATTTATCTAACCATTTTTCAATTGAAGAAATTCTAAGATGCTTCTACAGGGTAAACAATTTTCACTATTGAGATGATGCTGCAATGGTCACGATTGTACTCGCTCCTCTTTAGTCCCATGGATATATTTTTTAGAACACACACCTAGAGTTAGAATTGGTACCTTGATGGATATATCCATTTTCAAATATTTGATAAATGTCTCCAAATTACTTTCTCAAAAGACTGTAGTAATTTACAAAATTTTCAACAATGCAGGGCCATTTCCCTTATGTTATATATATTTGTTAGTATCAGTTGATTATACATAATAAAATATTTTTGCATAACTGCTAACAAAAAACCTCAGTGAATGTGTGCATGTGTGTGTTTGTCTATGATTCCATGAGTCTAAGAAAACATATAGAATGATAGACACAGGCTGTTTAATATTGGCTACCTGGGCATGATGATGATGGAAAGAGGACAGGAGGCAAAAAAACAAATTTAAAAATCAAGAATTTAAAAAATTATTCAAAACAATGAATGTTTTCAAACAGAAAATATATGATCTTATAAGCAAAAATACCAATCTCTTTCTCTTTATGATGTATATCCAGACCTCTAGTGAAGGAAGCAGTCTAATTTTGATTCTTAATCAAGAGATGACCATTGGGTGGGTCAGAGTTGACCACCTGAATTCAAAGCATTCAATATCTAGGCTGTCCAGAGACACATGAAATTTAAATTAATAGCTGAGAAAGAATAAGATGGAATATCTATAACCTTATACCACATTAAAAACAACAAAAACAAAAATAACCTAGTAGTCAATTCTTGGAGCCTGCAGCATGCTCTAGCTCTTCATTCATAAGTGTTAAGTAAAAGCAAACAAACAAAAAGTTGCAAACCAGGCATATCATGGTTCCATTTCTAAGAAAAATAATGGGTATGTGTCTCAATTTTCGTTTTGCCCATAAATTATTCATTTCTTTTTGTTTTAATGTATTTTTCATTTGGATTCAAACTTTTATGATGGGTTTTCCTGAAATGCCTGGTGATTTATGTTTCTTTCTTCAAGGAATGAATAGCATGCTTCTTGTGTACCTGTTTAGACTTGAAGGATGCACTCAAGCTTGAAATCAATAACTTTATAAATCAATAACTCTGTTCCTCTAAAAGATAGCATTTAGGGGCAAATAGCCTTTCCAAAAAATGATTAGGAAGCTGCGTGGAGTATGTGAACCTGCACTTTCTGCTGATTCACACACCAGAAAGAATGTTTTCAGGTGCCCTTTACACATTGGGCAATTGGTAAATCTAATAGCTATTTCAAAAAAAGATGGACATTGTATAAATTGACAGATGTCCACTAAAGGGCAATAACCAAGAAACCACAGTTCTGTGTGTGTGTTTTGAAATATATAAAACAGATAAAATTAAATTACATTATGTTATTTCAACAATCTTCACAGCATCTTCACCAGGAGAAGATTCCATCTCAAATAAAGAAGATTTTCTTTGCTCCTCTGTAAGAAGCAACTCCTCATACATTAAAGTTTTATCCTGAGATTGTAGCAATTCAGTCACATCTTCAAGCTCCACTTATAATTCTAGTTCTATTTCCATCACATCTGCAATAACTTCTTCCACTAATGTTTTGAACCCTTCAAAGTCATCTATAAGTGTTGTAATTAACTTCTAAACTCCTGTTAATGTTGATATTTTAATATCTTCCTATGAATCAAGAATGATCTTAACGCCATCTACAAAGGTAACTCTTCCCACAAAGTTTTCAATTTATTTTGCCCAGCTCCATAAGAAGAATCTCTATCTATGATGGCTATAGCTTCACAAAATATATTTCTTAACTAATCAGTCTTGAAAATAAAAATTACTTCTCGATCCATGAGCTGCAGAATGGATGTTGTGTTAGCACGCATGAAAACAACATTAATCTCATTGTACATCTCCATCAGAGTTCTTGGGTGACCAGGTAAATTATCCATGAGCAGTCATATTTTGAAAATAATATTTCCCCTTATCTTTTCTTTTTCCTTTCTCTTCTCTTCTTTTCCTTCTGAGTAGTAGGTCTCAATAGTGGGCTTAAAATATTCAGTAAGCCATGTTGTGGACAGATTGCTGCCACCCATGCCTTGTTGTTCCATTTATAGAGCACAGGCAGAGAAGACTTAGCATAATTTTTAAGGGCCCTAGGATTTTCACTACAATGAATGAACATTGGCTTCAGCTTAATATCACCAGTTGCATTAGCCCCTAACAAGAGAGTCTGCCTGTCCTTTAAAGCTTTGAAACCAGGCATTGACCTCTCCTCTTTAGGTATTAAAGTCCTAGATGTCATCTTCTTCCAATATGAGGCTGTTTTGTCTACATTGAAAATCTGTTATTTAATGTAGTCACTTTCATGAATTAGATAGGTATTCTGATTTACTTGCTGCAGCTCCTACATTAGCACTTGCTGCTTCACCTTGCACTTTCATATTATGGCAATGGCTTCTCTCCTTACACCTCATGAACCAAGCTCTGCCAGCTTCAAACTTTTCTTCTGCAGCCTCCTCACTTGTCTCAGCTTTCATGGAATTGAAGAGAGTTAGCACCTTGCTCTGTATTAGGCTTTGGCTTAAGGGGATGCTGTGGCTGGCTTCATCTTCTGTCCAGACCAATAAAACGTTCTCCATATCAGCAATAAGGCTGTTTGGCTTTTTATCATTTGTGTGTTCACTGCAGTAGCACTTCTAATTTCCTTCAATAACTTTTCCTTTGCATTCAAAACTTGGCTAACTGTTTGGTGAAAGAGGTCTAGCTTTTGACCTATATTTCTTTCAACACACCTTCTTCACTAAGCTTAACCATTTCTAGCATTTTTTTTTTTTGGCCGTACGTGGGCCTCTCACTGTTGTGGCCTCTCCCGTTGCGGAGCACAGGCTCCGGACGCGCAGGCTCAGCGGCCATGGCTCACGGGCCCAGCTGCTCCATAGCAAGTGGGATCTTCCCGGACCGGGGCACGAACCCACGTCCCCTGCATTGGCAGGCGGACTCTCAACCACTGCGCCACCAGGGAAGCCTTCTAGCTTTTGATTTAAAGTGAGAGACATGTGACTCTTCCTTTCAATTGAACACTTAGAGGTCATTGTCAGGTTATTAGTTGGCCTAACTTCAATACTGTTGTATCTCAGGGAATAGGGAGGCCTGAGGCTAGGGAAAGACATGGAGGGATGTCTGGTTGGTAAAATAGTCAGAACACACACAACATTTATTAAGTTTTCTGTCTTACATGGGCATGATTCATGGTCCTGCAAAACAATCACAATTGTAATATCAAAGATCACCATAACACACGTAACAATAGTAAAAATTTTGAAATATTGGGAGAATTATTAAAATGTGACACAGAGACACGAAGTGAGCAAATGCTGTTGGAAAAATGGTGCTGACAGGCTTACTCAATGCAGGGTTGCTACAGATTTTCAATCTGTGAAAAATGGCATATCTGTGAAACACAATAACATGAAGCAAAATATAACAAGGTATGCCTATATTATTACTACTATTATTATTAAAAATTGAAAAATGCCATTACATGCTTACATTTTGACTGCTTTTTGTTGAGAAGTGAGGTCAAGAAATGGGTTCAGTCTTCCCATTATCATCTCATTAATGATAATTCATTCACTGAGAGTTCCATGGGTTTGATGGCATTATTTGCTAATTGTACTTATAGGAGCCTCAAAATTCTTTCAACAGTAATAATAAATCCACCACTAAAGCAAGTTATAGTCTGTTTTTAACACAACCCATGTTCATGAACTTTTAAGCATGTTGCTTTATTCTAACATTTAACACCCCCTATTAGTCTCAAGATCATCTAAAATCAGCAAATATGTATTAAATATTTTAAAAGTTCTTACTGGGAGCCAGGTAATTTCATAGTAATAATTTTCAAACTTTCAATTCTTTCTTTTTGTTGTTGCCTGTTACGTTATTCCCTCTCTTTTGTTTGTTCATTTCTGTCTTTCTTTTTATTTATGAATCACACAAGCTTTCATGATTATGTCTTATTTGAAAACGGACTATAAACATGGGTAAATCTTATGTGACATCCCGTAATTCAGATATGTATGTCTACCTATAAATCTGTATTTGTCTATACATTTAGCCTAGAAATATTTACTAAATAAATATTTGGGCTAGAAAAAAATGTTGGGGGAAACTATATATTGTGTTCAATTTTGTCATTTTACAGGTGAAGAAATTGAGATGCAAAGAGGTGAATCAACTTATACATGATCCCACTGTAAGTAGAAAAGACAGTAAAAACACTCAGGTCTTCTGTTCAGGAATTTTTAGTGTAGTTTAGGGTTTTTCCAACTATAGTCCAAAATCATACACCAAAAATGTATGTGTGTGTGTGTGTGTGTGTGTGTGTGTGTGTGTGTGTGTGTGCATTGTTGTATGTCATTTGAAGGTCGGTTGCTAAATATGCATCTTACCCATTCATAAATGGCAGTGATGGTAACATCAATGTGTGTATAGATATAACAGATATGTGACATTAAGATCTTTTTGTTTTGTGCACCTACAGCGAGTCATCTCAAAATAATTGTGGCTTCCCAGCCCTCTTCCCCTCAAAGCTGTTATTTTTTTTTCCTTATAGGAAGTTTTGTCCTTTCTTCTCTAGCAGAGCCACGTGACTTGAGATTGACAACTAGACTCTTTGCAGATGTCAATTCCCAAGAATCAACAGCTCTGCCACATTGCTTCTAATTATGTTTGACAGTGTCCTTGTAAAAATCTGTTGACAACTTGTTTCAGCTTGTCAACAAAGTGAATTACACTTTCCTTGCCTGGTCCCCCCTCCCCAGCAACAGATATTAAGCCAAAACAAACTACATGGCCATGATGGTGAATTAAACACTTAAGAGGATCTATCATGAGTGATAGATCACTCTTGGATGAATCAAAGTTATCATGGAGATATTGCTGATTAACTACATTGGTAGCCAATGATGGGAGTGTCATTAGGTGTGATGGCTCTGAATGCCACATTTATAGGAAGTCTGCATTTACACATTCATTTTGGCAGCAGAGTCAGGAGTCATATCTCTGGATGCTGAAGGAACCTGCCAATGTTATATCTGAGCAGCTGTCATTGCATATTGAGAAATTTTAAAAGAAAGGAGAAGTGTCAGGAGCTATAAAGGTGAGAAACTGTCCCAATTTTTTAAAGGGAAGAACATAGTTCATATCAGAAATTACAGATTTTTGGTACTACCTAGAGTAGGTGATTAAATAAATGCTCTATTTGAATGCTTAGAATATGGAATGCCTCTAATAAGGTACTTGAGAAATATCTAATAATTGAATAGACTCAGATTGAATGGATTTAGTGTTCACTGAAGGACTGAATGGACCATTTAAGAGCAAGTCTTGCCAAACTCCAGTGCCTTGTTTGGATACAGTAAGTAAATATTTTATCATGAAGTTCACATGGTGAAATGAAAGCAGGGTATTATTTTTATTTTATTTGAAGGTGATTTGACAATCCTTTAATCATAAGTAGGCAAGAGTTTTCTAGGGAAAGAATTTAGTCATCATCCTTAGCTTTGTTCCCTTGAGAATTTTATATGATTTGAATATAGGCGTAAAAGATCTATTTAGCAAATTCAGGCTGTGTTTAAGATCTGTACTTACCAGCATATAAACTCCATGAAGGCAGGGAGTTCTGCTGTCTGATTCACTGATTTATTTTCAACATGTGTTTTCCTGACAAAGATGCTCAATATAATTTTGTTGAATCACAAAGCCAGGGAAAAGGGAATATGCAAAAAATGAGTTTCTTAGTTCTGCAGGAATTCCAGTCCTCCTTAGGTATCTCTCACCTAGTCCTAGAGTCGCCAGTGAGTTTGTTCATGTTAATCCCCAATCGATTCTTGCCTGTTCAATAGTCCCCATAATTTTCCTTCTTTCTTATTCTGTCCAGTTGTGACTTTGTCAGAGTAAATACTTATCAAAGGCACCACTACGTTAGTACCCACTTGCCATCTCTATTGATGATTTCTAGACCAAAACTGTCAGTCCCAGAGGGCAAAAAGAAGAAAGAAAAAGGTAGGAAAGATGCAACTGCCAACATCCATGATACAACTGTTGCTACGGGGTTTTAAAATTCTCAAGACTGAGAGCACTAATGTTTGGTCTGAGTGCTAATTCACCAATGTGGAGGTTACCGCCTGGCAGTGGAATAGAAGTTTGGGGAGATAACTTTATTATAAATGTAAATATTACATGTCATATATCACTACTCCAATGAAAAACATTTCTACCTTCATTGTGGCTTTGCTGTTATATGCATTTGTGTCTTCATTGTCAATATTCCCTTTTTCATTGCTATGCAGAAAGTAACTGAGCAGGCCCAATACTGCTGTCCCTAGAAAGGCCTCCTTGCAGGGTTGGCCTTTGCCTGGCATCCAGGAATTTAGATTTCTTACCATTCCAAGAACTGATAAATGTAGCTTATCATGCTTAAGCTCTTTGTACAAGAATATGTTTTATTCTACATACCTGCTTTTCCTTTGGGGTCCAGAATTTTGGTACATTATGAGGCAGAGTACGTTTACATGACCATCCACTAATAAAAACCCTGGTGATGAGTCTGTAATGAGCTTCCCTGGTAGACAACATTTCACATGCTTGATCATAACTCATTGTTTGAGAAATTGTGTGTCTGGTATGAGAACACTATGAGAAGACCCTTAGAAGCTTGCCCCTGGTTTTCTCTGGACTGTTCCATGTGCCTTTTCCCTTTGCTAACTTAGATTTGTATCCTTTTGCTATAATAAATTATAGTCATGAGTATAATTATACACAGATTTCTGTGACTTGCCCTAGCAAATCACTGAATCTGGAGGTGTTCTGGGAGACTCCTGACACAATTGTCAACCGCATTAACCACTACAGATTCTGTCTGACCCTCATGGTCCCTGGAAATTATCATAATTCAGATCTTTTACTTGTTTTTATATTTTTTTATTTTTGTTTTTTGCCCAATTGAGTTAAAACTCTAGTATGATCCCATAAAACAATATGAATAAAATAAATACCAATAAAATAGTAGGTAAAATTTATTGACCTTATTTATTTAATTTATTGAGATCATTTATATATTTATTCTTCTTTTTGGAGGGGCACTATGATTAGTAATTTCTCATTTAATCCTTACAACTATTCCATGGGGCATATAACTTTAAAGTCATAAGTTTATAAATTGAGAAATTGAGGCACAGGGAGATCAAATACCATATCAAAATTCCACAGATAAAAAGTAATGGAGTTGGGATTTTAAGCAGGAGTTTTGAAATGTCATTGTTTTGACACGCAACACTACATGGGCATCATTTTTCCTGTCTTTACCCTATGATCAGACCTCTTACTTGCCTCAAATCAAAAATTATGTTTCTTGCAGGTCTCTGTTTTAGGGTGATTTTTTTCACAAAAATACTCCTAAGTCTGTCAAGAATGTAAAGAACATATGATGTTTGTATCTAGCAGCAGTCCTCCAACAATCTGAGGAATATCTGGATCATATAGACGAATGAGTCTAGATTGTATGAGGGACAAAATTAAATCTCTAAAAAGCATTTAAAACTTTGCAGTATAGTTCATTCATTTCTCGACCTGCTGCTGCTTGAGAGCAAGGATTAGACTTCAAATAAGGTTGAATTCTTAACAACACGCACAGTTTGTGGCCCATACTAGGAATTTAATTGTTTTATTTATTTATTTTTTTCAATGTGGTTGATGGATAAGCATATGATTACTGAGCTACAGAACTTGTTTGGAGATTTGGTCAGATGGAATGTTCTCCAGAAAGTTCAACAATGGAGGCACACTTTGGACTAGAGTTTTGGGCAAACAAGAAGTGTATTCACATTGTATTCATAGCCAAAAATGTTATAAATTCATAAAATAAACAGGACTCAAAACCAGAGTAAGAAAAAAACTGTCATTTTCAACAGTAAGAAAAGTGGCTGAGTGCATCCATGCTGCTAATCCATTAAGAAGAACTAGGTGCCCCTTTTCTATGATGTGTTAAATTAAAAATGCAAGTTTCAGTCCTGGGAGTATGAAATGATTACAATTTCATTAAAATGCATATGTGTGCATGCATTCAAATGTGTATATGTGCACACATATGTATGTGTTTTTAATGGGTATATATATTTTATATAATATTATTTTTGTATATTATATATTTCTTTCTAAAAGAAAGAAAGATGCATATCAGTTTTTCAATGAGGATTAACCTTTTGAAGGTGGGATAGAATAGGTTTTGGGAAAACATTAGTTTGTATCATAAATATAAATATTACATTTCTAACCATGGTGGGACTGTGAATTTCTAATGGTTTTTAAGTATTTTTTCACCAAAGTGTTTTTAACTCATAAATATTATAAGTTAGATTGATAATTCTTCTACATAAATATATTCATGTAATGTCAAGGGAAGAAATGTATAATTACAAAGAGGTAGCTTGTTTATTAAGACTCTGCATGTGTGTGTGTGTGTGTGATATGTTTGTATATATTTCTCTGGAAAGTATACCAAACTGACTGTTTGGAATATATGTAAGGCTTTTATTTTATAATTTGGTTATTTTGGTATTTTTAACTTGTTTTCACTGAACTGGATTATTTTATTAAAGAAAGAAAAACAAACAAGCCAAAAAGACAATATCAGGACTGACAGAACCAATAATTCTGATATCATGACTAACAGGAAGTAATGCTGTCCTTTTATTTATGGAAGCAAAGGTCTTCTCTAGGTTTTAAGGGATGAGGTAAAATTCAAACTTCTAAGCCTGGCATTCAGAAGGCCTCAGAATCTGGCCTCAATATAGCATTTTGACCTATAAAACAATAAAACCTATAAAACATTTTGACTATTCTATAAAACTGTTTTGCTCATATTCTCAGAAAGCACTTTGCAGTGTCCTGTTCTCACAAATACCCTTTTACCAAATTTTATTACCTGGAATGACTTTTATTTTTCTCTATATGTGTTTTTAGTCCTATGTTTTATCATTATTTGAATTCTTCCTTCTCCTAAAAGACATGACTTCTCTTAAACCCACTTTCAGCTCAGCTTGTTGAAGATAAAGAAAATTTATTAAACTTACAATGTTAGCTATCATTAAGAATAGATGCTGGGTGTCTTAAGCCAGGTTCTAAGAGTAAAAGTTTTCCAAAGTTTATATACATTAAGAATGCCCTAAAGGTTACTGAGCTCTGCCCACCAGAGCAACAGTCAGCTCTACCCACCACAAGTTCTTCCCATCAGGAAACCTACACAAGCCTCATAGATAGCCTCATCCACCAGAGAGAAGACAGCAGAAACAAGAAGAACTACAATCCTGCAGCCTGTGGAACAAAAAACACATTCATAGAAAGATAGACAAGAAGAAAAGGCAGAGGGCTATGTACCAGATGAAGGAAGAAGACAAAACCCCAGAAAAACAACTAAATGAAGTGGACATCAGCAACCTTCCACAAAAAGAATTCAGAATAATGATAATGAAGATGATTCAGGACCCTGGAAAAAGAATGGAGGCAAAGATTGAGAAGATGCAAGAAATGTTTAACAAAGACCTAGAAGAATTAAAGAACAAACAAACAGAGATGAACAATACAATAACTGAAATGAAAACTACACTAGAAGGAATAAATAGCAGAATAGCTGAGGCAGAAGAATGGATAAGTGACCTGGAAAACAGAATGGTGGAATTCACTGCTGTGGAACAAAATAAGGAAAGAAGAATGAAAAGAAATTAAGACAGCCTAAGATACTTCTAGGACAACATTAAATGTAACAACATTCACTTTATAGGGGTCCCAGAAGGAGAAGAGAGAGAGAAAGGAGCCGAGAGAATATTTGAAGAGATTATAGTCAAAAACTTCGCTAACATGAGAAAGGAAATAGCCACTCAAGTCCAGGAAGCACAGCGAGTCCCATACAGGATAAACCCAAGGAGAAACATGCTAAGACACATAGTAATCAAACTGGCAAAAATTAAAGACAAAGAAAAATTATTAAAAGCAGCAAGGGAAAAATGATAAATAATGTACAAAGGAACTCCAACAAGGTTAACAGCTGATTTCTCAGCAGAAACTCTACAAGCCAGAAAGAAGTGACATGAAATACTTAAAGTGATGAAAGGAAAGAAACTACAACCAAGATTACTCTGCCCAGCAAGGATCTCATTCAGATTCAATGGAGAAATCAAAAGCTTTACAGACAAACAAAAGCTAAGAGAATTCAGCACCACCAACCCAGCTCTACAACAAATGCTAAAGGAACTTCTCTAAGTGAGAAACACAAGAGAAGAAAAGGACCTACAAAAACAAACCCAAAACAATGAAGAAAATGGTCATAGGAACATGCATATCGATAATTACCTTAAATGTGAATGGATTAAATGTTCCAACCAAAAGACACAGGCTTGTTGAATGGATACAAGAACAAGACCCATATATATGGTGTCTACAAGAGACCCACGTCGGACCTAGGGACACATACAGACTGAAAGTCAAGGGATAGAAAAATATATTCCATGCAAATGGAAATCAAAAGAAATCTGGAGTAGCAATACTCATATCAGATGAAACAGACTTTAAATAAAGAATGTTACAATAGACAAGAAAGGACACTACATAATGATCAAGGGATCAATCCAAGAAGATATAACAATTATAAATATATATGCACCCAACATAGGAGCACCTCAATACATAAGGCAACTGCTAACAGCTCTAAAAGAGGAAATCGACAGTAACACAATAATAGTGGGGGACTTTAACACCTCACTTTCACCAATGGAGAGATTATACAAAATGAAAATAAATAAGGAAACAGAAGCTTTAAATGACACAATAGACCAGATAGATTTAGTTGATATTTATATGACATTCTATCCATAAAGAGCAGATTACACTTTCTTCTCAAGTGCACATGAAATATTCTCCAGGATAGATCACACCTTTGGTCACAAATCAAGCCTCAGTAAATATAAGAAAATTTAAATCATATCAAGCATCTTTTCTGACCACAATGTTAATGAGATTAGAAATGAATTACTGGGGGAAAAAAACCCATAAAATACACAAACACATGGAGGCTAAAAAATATGTTACTAAATAACCAACAGATCAATGACAAAATCAAAGAGGATATCAAACAATACCTAGAGACAAATGACAATGAAAATATGATGAGCCAAAGCCTATGGAATGCAGCAAAAGCAATTATAAGAGTGAAGCTTATAGCTATACAAGCCTACCTCAAAAAACAAGAAAAATCTCAAATAAAGAATCTAACCTTACACCTAAAGGAACTAGAGAAATAAGAACTAACAAAACCCAAGGTTAGCAGAAGGAAAGAAATCATAAAGATCAGAGCAGAAATAAATGAAACAGAAACAAAGAAAATAATAGCAAAGATCAATAATACTAAAAGCTGGTTATTTGAGAAGGTAAACAAAATTGATAAACCATTAGCCAGAATCATCAAGAAAAAGAGGGAGAGGACTCAAATCAATAAAATTAGAAATGAAAACGGGGAAGTTACAACAGACATCACAGAAATACAAAGCATCCTAAGAGACTACTACAAGCAACACTAGGTCAATAAAATAGACAACCTGGAAGAAATGGACAAATTTTTAGAAAGGTGTAACCATGCAAGACTGAACCAGGAAGAAATAGAAAATATGAACAGACCAATCACAAGTAATGAAATTGAAACTATGATTTAAAATTTTCCAATAAACAGAAGTCCACGACCAGGTGGCTTCACAGGTGAACTCTATGAAACATTTAGAGAAGAGCTAACACCCATCCTTCTCAAACTCTTCCAAAAACTTGCAGAGGAAGGAGCACTCCCAAACTCATTCTATGAGGCCACAATCACCCTGATACCAAAACCAGACAAAGATACTACAAAAAAAGAAAAAAATTACAGGCCAATATCACTGATGAATATAGATGCACAATCCTCAGAAAAATACTAGCAAACAGAATCCAACAACACATTAAAAGGATCATACACCATGATCGAGTGGGATTTATCCCAAGGATGTAACAATTATTCAAATATACACAAATCAATCAATTTGGTACACCATATTAACAAATTGAAGAATAAAAACCATATGGTCATCTCAGTAGATGCAGAAAAAGCTTTTGACAAAATTGAACACCAATTTATGATAAATACTCTCCAGAAAGTGGGCATAGAGGGAAACTACCTCAACATAATAAAGGCCATATATGACAAACCCACAGCCAATGTCATTCTCAGTGGTGAAAAACTGAAAGCATTTCCTCTAAGATCAGGAAGAAGGCAAGGATGTCCACTCTGACCACTATATTCAACATAGTTTTCGATGTCCTAGCAATGGCAATCAGAGAAGAAAATGAAATGAAAGGAACACAAATTGGGAAAGAAGTAAAACTGTCACTGTTTGCAGATGACATGATACTATATATAGGGAATCCTAAAAATGTCACCAGAAAACTACTACAGCCAATCAATGAATTTGGTAAAGTTGCAGGATACAAAATTAATGCACAGAAATCTCTTGCATTCCTATACACTAATGATGAAAAATCTGAAAGAGAAATTAAGGAAACACTCCCATTTAATATTACAACAAAAAGAATAAAATACCAAGAATAAATCTACCTGGGGAGACAAAAGATCTGTATGCAGAAAACTATAAGACACTGATGAAAGAAATTAAAGATGATACCAACAGATGGAGAGGTATACCATGTTCTTGAATTGGAAGAATCAATATTGTGAAAATGACTACACTACCCAAAGCAATCTACAGATTCAATGCAATCCCTATCAAATTACCAATGGCATTTTTTACAGAACTAGAACAAAAAATGTTAAAATTTGTATGGAGACACAAAATACCCTGAATAGCTGAAGCAGTCTTGAGGGAAAAAAACAGAGCTGGAGGAATCAGACTCCCTGAATTCAGACTATACTACAAAGCTACAGATATCAAGACAATGTGGTACTGGCACAAAAACCTAAAAATATGTCAACAGAACAAGAAAGAAAACCAAGAGATAAACCCGTGCACCTATGGTCAACTAATCTATGACAAAGGAGGCAAGGATATACAATGGGGAAAAGACAGTCTCTTCAATAAGTGGTGCTGGCAAAACTGGAAAGGTACATGTAAAGGAATGAAATTAGAACATTCCCTAACACCATACACAAAAATAAACTCAAAATGGATTAGAGACCTAAATGTAAGACCAGACACTATAAAACTCTTACAGGAAAACATAGGAAGAACACTCTTTGACATAAATCACAGCAGAATCTTTTTTGATCCACTTCCTAGAGTAATGGAAATAAAAACAAAAATAAACAAATGGGATCTAGTGAAACTTAAAAGCTTTTTCACAGCAAAGGAAACCATAACAAGACTAATAGACAACCCTCAGAGTGGGAGAAAATATTTATAAATGAATCAACGGACAAAGGAGTAATCTCCAAAATATATAAACAGTTCATGCAACTCAATATTAAAGAAACAAACAACCCAATGCAGAAATGGGCAGAAGACCTAAATAGACATTTCTCCAAAAAGAAATACAGATGGCCAATAAGCACATGAAAAGCTCTCAAAAATCACGAATTATTAGAGAAATGCAAATCAAAACTACAATGAGATATCACCTCACACCAGTTAGAATGGGCATCATCAGAAAATCTACAAACAACAAATGCTGGAGAGGGTGTGGAGAAAAGGGAATCCTCTTGCACTGTTCATGGGAATGTAAATTGATATAGCCACTATGGAGAACAGTATGGAGGTTCCTTAAAAATCTAAAAATAGAATTACCATATGATCCAGCAATCCAACTACTGGGCATATACCCAGGGAAAACCATAATTCAAAAAGACACATGCACCCCAATGTTCATTGCAGCACTATTTACAATAGCCAGGTCATGGAAGCAAATTCAATGCTCATCAACAGACGAATGGATAAAGAAGATGTGGTACATATATACAATGGAATATTACTCAGCCATATAAAGGAACAAAATTGGGTCATTTGTTGAGATGTGGATGGATCTAGAGACTGTCATACAGAGTGAAGTAAGTCAGAAAGAGAAAAACAAATATCGTATATTAACGCATTATGTGGAATCTAGAAAAATGGTACAGATGAACCAGTTTGCAGGGCAGAAGTTGAGATACAGATTTTGAGAACAAACGTACGGACACCAAGGCAGAAAGCCACAGTGGGGTGGGGATGGTGGTGGGATGAATTGGGTGATTGGGATTGACATGTATACACTGATGTGCATAAAATTGATGACTAATAAGAGCCTGCTGTGTCAAAAAATAATTAAAATAAAATTCAAAAATAAAAAAAAAGAATGCCCTACATCAATATCCCACACACATACAGACACAAATACATGACTGTAATATCCGTACTGTGAAAGATACTAAAGAATATTAAAAAGAGAAGGAGAAGTAGAGGTTTATACTATTTCACCTTAGGGAACCATTTATTTCTATTGCCATTTAAAAAAAAACTATTATAGTTTATTAAAATATTGTGATTTACAACTTCTTCCAATTAGCTTACTGACATTCCCCAGAGAAAGCCAACTTTTCCAACTCCCTAACAAATAAGCAATGCATGTGAAAAGCCAGGAATTGGAGCACTGAAATAGGATGATATTTGGGGTTTGGAACTCAGCATCTTTGCTTACTACCTGTGTGACTGTGAGCAAATTAACTAAACCTTAGTTTCTTCATGTATAAAGTAGAGGTTATAATAACACTAATTGTGTGGAGTTATTAAAATTTATATGTAATATAAGTAAAGTTGCTGTCAATGACAAAACCACATCCATTATCATTTCTGGGAATGATTGTCTAACTTCCTACTAGCACATCCATTATCCTATTACATTCCCCCCAACAATGCTAAAAAGAAGTATTATTGTGTATTCTGAGCCTCATAAAACAGATGTAAAATCTGTGATTTACAGAAAATAAATTATTTACTCAAAGACACAGCCAGAAAGGACCAGTTAAGAGTTGTTGGACTTGATGCAGTGTTCTTTAAATTATCTTGCATCTTTAGAAGACTGATTTAAATGTTCCAGGTAGCTACTCCACAGTGGTTGAACAAGAAATCTAAAAATGGAGCTACCATATGATCCTGCAATCTCACTCCTGGGCATATACCTGGAGAAAACCATAATTTGAAAGGATACTTGAACCCCAATGTTCATAGCAGCACTATTCACAATAGCCAAGACATTGAAGCAAACTAAATGTCCATTGACAGATGAATGGATAAAGAAGATGTGGTACATATACACAATGGAATATTACTCAGCTGTAAAAAAAAAAAAAAAAAAAAAAAAGAATACAATAATGCATTTGCAGCAACATGGATGGACCTAGTGAACTTAGATTATCATACTAAGTGAAGTAAGTCAGACATAGAAAGACAGATATCATATTATATTGCTTATATGTGGAATCTAAAAATATGAGATAAATAAACCTACCTCAACATAATAAAGACCATATATGACAAACCCACAGCAAACATTATTCTCAATGGTGAAAAATTGAAAACATCTCCTCTAAGATAAGGAACAAAACAAAGGTATCTACTCTTGCCACTATTATTCAACATAGTTTTGGTAGTCCTAGCCATGGCAATCAGGGAAGAAAAAGAAATAAAACGAATCCAAATTGGAAAAAAAGAACTAAAGCTGCTACTGCTTGCAGATGACATGATACTATACATAGTATCCTAAAGATGCTACCAGAAATCTACGGGTGCTAATCAGTGAATCTTGTAAAGTCACAGGGTACAAAATTAATACCCAGAAATCTCTTGCATTCCTATACACTAACAATGAAAGATCACAAAGAGAAATTAAGGAAACATTCCCATTTACCACTGCAACAAAAGGATAAAATACCTAGGAATAAACCTACCTAAAGAGGAAAAAGACCTGAACTCAGACAACTATAACATACTGATGAAAGAAATCAAAGGTAACACAGACAGATGGAGAGGTATATGATGTTCTTGGATCAGAAGAATAAATACTGTGAAAATGACTATACTACCCAAAGTAATCTACAGATTCAATGAAATCCCTATCAAATTACCAATGGCATTTTTCACAGAATTAGAACAAAAATTTTTACAATTTGTAGGGAAAAACAAAAGACCTGGAATACCAAAGCCATCTTGAGAAAGAAAAACAGAGCTGGAGGAATCAGGCATCCTGACTTCAGACTATACTACAAAGCTACAGTAATTAAGACAGTATGGTACTGGCACAAAAACAAAAATATAGATCAATGGAACAGGATAGAAAGCCCAGAGATAAACCCACACACATATGTTCACCTCATCTATGACAAAAGGGGCAAGAATATACAATGAAGAAAAGACAGCCTCTTCAATAATGGTGCTGGGAAAACTGGACAGCTACATGTAAAAGAATGAAATTAGACCACTCCCTAACACCATACACAAAAATAAACTCAAAATGGATTAAAGACCTAAATAGAAGTCTATAAAACTATAAACACTATAAAACTATAAAACTCTTAGAGCAAAACATAGGCAGAACACTGTTTGACATAAATCGTAGCAAGATCTTTTTTGATGCACCTCCTAGAGCAATGAAAATAAAGACAAAAGTAAATAAATGGGACCTAATTAAACTGAAAAGCTTTTGCACAGCAAAGGAAAACATAAACAAGACGAAAAGACAACCCTCAGATTTGGAGAAAATAGTTGTATACAAAGCACCTGACAAGGGATTAATCTCCAAAATATACAAATAGTCCATGCAGCTCAATATCAAAAAAAAAAAAAATCAAAAAATGGGGAGAAGACCTAAATAGACATTTCTCCAAAGAAGACATACAGATGGCCAACCAACATATGAAAAGTTGCTCAACATCACTAATTATTAGAGAAATGCAAATCAAAACTACAATGAGATATCACCTCACACCAGTCAGAATGCTCATCATCAAAAAATCTACAAACAATAAATGCTGGAGAGAGTGTGGAGAAAAATGAACTCTTCTACACTGTTGGTAGGAATATAAATTAGTACAGCCACTATAGAGAACAGTGTGGAGGTCCCTTAAAAAACTAAATATGGAACCAACATATGACCCAGCAATCTCACTACTGGGCATATACCCAGAGAAAATCAAAATTCAAAAGGACTTATGCACCCCAATGTTCATTGCAGAACTATTCACAATAGCCAGGACATGGAAGCAACCTAAATGTCCATCAGCAGAGGAATGGATAAAGAAGATGGGGTACATATAAACAATGGAATATTACTCAGCCATAAAAAGGAACGAAACTGTGTTATTTGTAGAGATGTGGATGGACCTAGAGACTGCCATACAGAGTGAAGTAAGTCAGAAATAGAAAAACATATATTGTATATTAACGCATATATGTGGAATCTAGAAAAATAGTATAGATGATCTTATTTGCAAAGCAGAAATAGAGACACAAACCTAAAGAACAATCATATGGATACCAAAGTGAAAAGGGGGGGTGGAAGAATTGGGAGACTGGGATTGACATATATGCACTAATGATACTATGTGTAAAATAGATAACTAATGAGAACCTACTGCATAGCACGGGGAACTCTACTCAGTGCTCTGCGGTGATCTAAATGGGAAGGAAATCCAAAAAAGAGGAGATATACGTATACGTATAACTGGTTCACTTTGCTGTACAGTAGAAACTAACACAAAATTGTAAAGCAGCTATACTCCAATACAAATTAATAAAAAATTAATAAATCTAAATTTTTAAACAGAAATAGATTTAATTAACTTTAACCTCTATGATCTTGATCTGTAAATTCAGGTTAGGCACACCTCCCATATTCTTCCATAACATCAGGCAAGATTTTAACATCAGATTAGAGTTTCCATAAGACTATTTCTTCCTTGCCTGTTACCTTGTGGTTATCCACTTCTAGATGCCATGTGCTATAAGGACAGTGACTATAGTTAGTTTGTGCCCTGTGGCACCCCAATTGTCTGGAACAGTGCCTGGTACTGGAGTAGGGGATTTCTAAATATTTGTTGAATGTAGCACAGACTAACCATTCTGGACATGTGCTATTTTTCTTGTATAGAAGTACTGATTTATGAATGTGTTTTTAAAAATAATTCTTGGCTTCCTGGCATGTATCTGCTGGAATGCCTACAGCCATTGTAAACCAAATGAGGTTAAGGATCAGAGAATTGTTTTCTATGAAGAAAATTATTCCTGGTAATGTGAGGTCAATGAGACTGTGATGTAGAAAAAGACTCTGGCTGGGATACCAGGATAAATTCCCACTTTGCATTTTGGTACAGGGAAACTTTGAAAAGTTACAAAATATATGTGTCTCGTTTTCATCTTCTGTAAAATGGAAATATTGATATTGTGACAATTGTCGTTAGGAAAAAAAGTATATGAAATGATTTCATGTTATAAGCATTCAATAAATGGGCATTCTCTGATCTTGGTATTTTACTTTGCCCTGTTTGATTTTTTTCTTCATACTATTTATAAAACAGCACATGCATTTATTAATGTATTTATTGTCTGTCTCTCCCCAGTCAGAATGGAAGCTCTCTGAGAGCAGAGCCTATTGTACACACTGCTATATTCCCACTTAGGACAATGATTTGAACAGAATAGATGATTAATTACTATACACTGAATGAAGGAATGTCACTATTTTATAAGTCGATGGTTCTTTTGGCATTATCACTCTAAATCAACACACATATCTACAATTTGAAGATGTCACTATGTTTTACCCACCTGGGTCAGACCTCATTCCACAAAAATTCAGAGGATTTCAGGTTTCTTGGGGGATAAATGAGCATCAGATTGACTTATCTTCTGATTAATCTCAAAGTGCAAAACTAGATAACAATATAACTCGATTCAAATCAAGCTCCCTTAATTTTCCACCTCCTACTCTGCCCAACTAAATTTCAATCAATAACAGTATGTTAAAAAATAAAATGTGTGTCAACCATTAGCATTTCATGTACTCTGGGAATCTGTGTGGATACAACTCTCAAGGTAACTTTCTCTTTCCCACTTTCCCTGTTTTCTCCCTTTCTTTTGATCAGCATTTGGTTTGTTTAATTTTATCCCTTTGCATATTTCCTGGTTTTTTCAGTGTTACCTTAAATGACAAATTTTCATCTTTACAGAAAATCTTTTCTCCAGTTGAACAGAACTATCTTGATAAGCACCCACTCAGCAAAAATAAGTTTACTATACATGCTTAAAATGAATACTAAAAATCATGGATAGAACATGTGCAAACCCAAATTAAGTGATTTATGTTCATGTTTACATGGTTCAAACATACACAGTAAATAGAAAGAAACTATAATTTTTCACTCTGACTGTGGCCACCATGTTGAGACACATCATTGTGATTTGAAAATCAGAATGTTTACTTTTAGAACAGATATCTGAAAAGTATGTTCTCCTCTAATAAAAGTATTTCCATTCTAAAAGCTCCATTCATTTATAAATATTCTATATTTTCTCCTTTAATGTTGCCAGATTTTTTTTTAATGACATGAAAATCTCATTTACATGAGAAAAAAGGCAGCTGGGTTCCTAATAGAGAACTGAAACATAACTGCTTTAAAAGTGGGCCCTGAAACATTAATTCAAACTTTTCCTGTCTTCAGTTGTTAGACATTCAGTGAAAAGGCAGTGATGGGTTATGGAAAATGTAAGGAGCACTAAAAATAAATTTTTCAAGTAACCTCACTATTTTCTTAAAAAAGGAATAAAAACAGTGAGCAGTTGTCTCTACTTGGTCATTTATATTTTTCCTATCCTTCTTCTGATTTGTATTCCTACCAAAGAATTTTTACACCAGTTGAGATTTTCATCCTCTTTCACAGACTTAAATACGACTATGTTAACCAAGAATACCAGGAATATTGAATTTCAGAGATTAAATTTATTATAGACTGAAACAGGACATTCCAATTAAAATGAAGACTTTTCAAAGAGATCAGCATTTCCCAAGTGATCCATTTCTTTCTGTCCCTTTTTCTCTTCCATACTACATGTGTTATGGATGCTTTAAAGCAGTAACTCAAATTAATACATCTCTGCACCCATACTTGGCAGTGCTAATCATTCTTCAACAGTAAGGAATTTTGGAATGTTAGAAATAGCACTTAGACAACATTGAATAAAACTCATTAATTTTACAAATGGAGAAACTTAGGACCAGAGAGGAAAAATGGATTTGTATACGGTACCTTCAATTTTGGGAATTTTAGAGTTACGATGATGTTGAGGGCGAGGATGATGATAATATTATGCTCAAATGAATGTGATCCAGGATAACCAATTAAGAATAACCAAGTGAATTATACTATTTACTGGTGTACTTATTCATCTAGGGTCTGCTTCATGGGTGATGCATATCAAGTAAATTATGCAGGGGATAAATTATTTTCCTGCTCTTAGTACTGTAAGTACAGTACTAGACTGATTATTTGATCCCTTTTTTTTTTTTTTACTTCTTTATTGGAGTATAATTGCTTTACAATGGTGTGTTAGTTTCTGCTTTATAACAAAGTGAATCAGTTACACATATACATATGTTCCCATATCTCTTCCCTCTTGTGTCTCCCTCCCTCCCACCCTCCCTATCCCCCCCTCTAGGTGGTCACAAAGCACCAAGCTGATCTCCCTGTGCTATGCGGCTGCTTCCCACTAGCTATCTATTTTATGCTTGGTAGTGTATATATGTCCATGCCACTCGCTCACTTTGTCACAGCTTACCCTTCCCCCTCCCCATATCCTCAAGTCCATTCTCTAGTAGGTCTGTGTCTTTATTCCTGTCTTACCCCTAGGTTCTTCATGACATTTTTTTTTCTTAAATTCCATATATATGTGTTAGCATACAGTATTTGTCTTTCTCTTTCTGACTTACTTCACTCTGCATGACAGACTCTAGGTCCATCCACCTCATTACAAATAGCTCAATTTCATTTCTTTTTATGGCTGAGTAATATTCCATGGTCAAAACTGTTTATGTTAATTGTTGTGCCAGTACTTTTTTTAATAAAACTAAAATACAGACTTTTCTGATCTCACCAGTTTTTTCATTAATGTCCTTTTTTCTATTCCAGAATCTAATCTAGGACACTAATTGCATTTAGTTGTCATATCTCCCCAGCTTCCTCTATCTGTGACAGTTTCTCAGTCTTTCCTTGTCTATCATGACCTTGAGATGCTTTGAAGAATAGTGGTCAGTTTTTCTATAGAATACCCCTCAATATGGATTTGCCCAAACTCTTCTAATGAGTAAATTGAAGATATGCATTACTGGGGATAATACCACCATGATGATGTGTCTTTCTCAGAGAAGACTAGTTTGCAAACATTAAATCATGTTACATATAGACACCATCATTACATCATTATGGCATTGTTTCTTGCAGCCACCATTCAAAGAGTTCCAGTGCATAATTCTTTATAGTTTTCTTAGTACCCTCTTATATTATCTCTTTCAGTTGCTTGAAGAGATTAGTTTCAATTACATACTAGGAAATTAAAGCCCAAGAAGATGGTATGAGTTAATAGTCATGCAACTAATTAGCAGACAATTTATGCCTTAAATTTTTGCCTTCAGAGCCTAGAGCACAGATTTCCCAACCAAGTTCACAGTGAAAACTTAGGAGCCTCATGACCTCGGGGTGTCTTGAAAATATTCTTGTGAACTCCACATTTTCTTTCATTTCTAGTGACAAGGCCCTAATTAGACATGTCACTTTTCAGTTTCCTATATAAGATTCATGAAGAATGTTTCCTCAGAAGTTCATCATCAGTACATTGGCCTTCCGTCCTCTTTCTTCCTCCACTCCTGTAGTAATCCCATCTCTGCATGGCCATGAGGGAAATGAGTGATTCTTACTTCCCCTAATTGGAGTGAGGTATGCCACTGCTCAGAGTTGAGAATTCTTGGTGTGCCCTCGAAATAAATCTGACTCCTGAATAATGATTTGGCTCTGCAAAAACCAGTGCCTTGGAATCCTGCTGAGGTGCTGCCATCAAAACAGAAAAAAAATCAAATTTTACTCTGAACGGAGTCTTAATAACAGTTGGAAACTTCAGCCTCCTGCCTATAACTTATTTACAAAGAATCTTTTTGAAGGGAACTGTCTTGGAGAATTCTGTACCACTTTGATGTTTGCAAAAGTAACCCTGTAAAGATAGAAAGAAGATATATATATATATAGATATATATATATATATATATATATATCTATATATATATATATCTTCAGATAGAAAATAAGACAAATTAAAACAAGAAATCTGTGTCCAGTAAGTCATATATGAGCTTCTGATTCTTCCATTTTTCCTATGACAGGACCTCTGCCCCAGCCTAGTAATTGTTTTAAGCACTTATGGTCAATGTTTTAATTTAGTTTTTCCATAAACATTTTTAGACAATGTTTTAGTGAAATTAGTTTTTGTTTTGTTTTGCTTGTGGGAGGAGCTTAGGGGTCAGAGTGTGATACACGGAAAGGAAGACAGTTATTAAAGGGTGAGTTTCAGACTGAATTGAGTACCCCCAAAATTCACAGGTCAAACCCCTAACACCAATGTGACTATATGTGGAGATAGAGACTTTAAGGATATAATTAAGGTTAAACAAAGTCATAAGAATGAGGCCCTAATCTGATAAGACTAGTGTCCTTATAAGAAGAGGAAGAGACACCAGATTCTTTCTCTCTCTCTCTCTCTCTCTCTCTGTGCAATCACAAAGGAAAAGCTATTTAAGGACATAGTAAGAAGGTGGCTGTCTGCAAGCCAGGAAGAGAGTTCTCACCAGAAACCAAATCTCCTGGCACCTTGATCTTGGACTTCTTCCCTCCAGAACTGTAGGAAAATAAATGTCAGTTGTTTAAGCCACTCCATCTCTGGTATTTTGTTATGGCAACCTGAGCTGACCATTAAAGGGTGATCATTCATTCAACTATCACAGTAGGCAACTGAAGAATGATTTTAAGAATTGGTGCACCTAAGATTTATCTCCTCCCAAGGGACTAAGTAGCTGGAGTACCTGAATATCAACTCATAAAAGGAATTGGCTGATGACTATTCCTATGGCTTATCAATTCCTCCAGACATCATCTAGATGCAGAATGGCTTCCTGAAATTTAGGAAGAAAAGAAAAAAAAAAGCCTCAGAAATGCATGCAGATCCTGACAGTTGGAAATTAGCATGAGCATAATGAAGACAGAATGAATACAAGTATGGCTCCAACAGCATCTACTGCACCCAAAAAATAGATCCAGTCCAATTCTAGAAGAGCTCGTGCTTCTTAGTTTTTCCTGCAAGGAAACTGATACTAGAATCTGTAATGTGTGTACCTCTATGTATACATATGTGAAATGTGTACATATGTGATGTGTGTGTGTATGAATGTGTATATAGGTGATATATGTGATATAGTCACACAAGGTACATGATTAGTGAAAAAACGAGGTCTCATCACTACTTATAACCCTGATCAGGCTAGTTATGAAGTTCACATGCCTATATTATATCCACCCCCAGCCACATCATCTCCCTTCATGGCAAGTCCACAGAGAGGCTCACAAATGCTCACAAGAATGTTTTCTCAGTATTATAAGGAATCAGTCATGCTCTTCTTTGGCAGACTTGGTCCCATTGGTGAGAATTTTGACTCAGGTCTGATGCCTTTGAAGTTGTGTATAATACACTTACTCTAAAGCAGTTTCAGAAGCTGTCCAGGGAATTTGATGTTATTCAAATCAACATCTCCATCTCTATCTGCATCTTGTTTCCTTCCCGACACTTTCACATAAGCAGTGATCTTTCACCTAAATAATCTGTCACTGGGATATGAAATAGTGTTCTGTTCTTGAATCACACCAAAGTTATAACACTAAGTTACTACAAAAATCCTTAATACAAATTTTGAAAATTAAATACATATCAACTATACTTCAATAAAATAAATTTAAAACAGAAAATCAAATACAGGACTGTAAAAGTAAAAACACTTCCTTTTTTTAAGCTTTAAGCTCAAATTTTTAGATCTTTAAGCTATAGATAGTAAAAAAAATCAACATGATATAATACATATCATATAATATGAAGTTATAATAATTATAATAATATGTGAATATTATAAAAGTTTTAATTTATAATAGTAACAAATAGTTGTGTAGAGTCTATGTAAATAAATCTTTAATGTCTCTGAAGGACAAAAAATATATTTCAGCAGAATAGAAGGGCAAACTATGTTTTTGAATACAGAAACAGCATTCTAAAGATGTCAACTGTCATTAAAAATTATGCATTTCTGTAACCTGATAAAAATACTAACAAGATTTTATTGAAGCTATATAAAACTATCCTTAAGTTCAAATGTAAAAATAAATAGTTATGTATAATCAGGAAAATATTTAAGAAGAAAAATAATGAAGGAATATCTAGTTGTAATAAAACTACAGAAATACATAGTCTATTGCTGTAATAAAACTATAGAAATACATAGTTAATTGCTGTCACATGAATAGATAAAGATCAATGAAATGGTAGAAAATGTCCAGGAACAGATCTAATATTTATGAAAATTTAGTGTATCAAAATGGTGCCATTTCAAATTAGTGCAGAAAAAAATAGATAATTCAAAAATTGTTGTTGAGACAATTGGGTAGCCACCTGAAAAAGTTTTAAAATTAGAGTGTATACTTTGTACCTCATGCAAACTATTTAAATTAGAAAAAAAATAAACATGAAGCCATAAATATTCTAAATATATCACATTAAAAATGTGTTTGAAGAAGAAAACATTTTTAACATAAATCCTAAAGGTCATGGAAGAAAAACTGTAAACTCAACCATATATAAAGTAAAATAAAACATTTTGCATCACAGTAAACCCCTGAAAATAAAACTTTAAAACTCAAATGATAAACTGAGGAAAAAAAAAAAGAACAATCACTCTTAGATAGTTGAATTTAATTACAGACCAATTAATTTAATTTAATATGTAATGAGGACTCACAAAGAAATAAGACCAAGTTCAACACCCAGTAGAAAAGAAAAAATGGGCAAAAAATATAAACAGTGAACAGAAAAAGACAGTGAGTTTTTAAACTTGTGAAAACATTTTCAACATCAGTGATAAGGAGAAAACTATGAGTTGTAATTTTTATGATCAGGTTGGCAGTGTTAAAATATTTGAAATTAATGTGTTCAGAGTGGGCAGAAACACATTCTTGATGGCATTGTAAATTGCCTAAATTACTTTGTTTTCTACAAATAAAGATCCCAAATGTCAATAACTTTAGCCTGAATTATATTACAGGAATGCACCATATTGATATCTATATGTATGCAAGAGAAACCAGTTAGAAGGAGAAAAAAAATCAAATAAATAGTCTTCAACTGGGAGTTAGTTAAATAAAGTAAGGCACACACCTGTGATGCACAGCTTTAAGGGATGGTGACAAATTTTTTTAAGTTTAGATAAGAAATATCTCCCAAGATCCTGCCTCAAGTAGGAAAAACAAAGAATGGACAATGAATAAAATGCTAATATTTGTGTAAAAACATGCAAGCATGTATTTGCTTGTATATTCCTGAAAAATAGGAATAGGAGCAAGAAGTACTTTTCAATATATAAATTTATGCATAACTTGTGCCTGTATTACAAATTAAAATATTTTTTAAAAGTAACAGTTTTGGCCTTGTTGATCTCTATTATGTTTTTGTTTTCTATTTAATTAATTCCTGTTTTATTCTTTATTGTGTACTTTCTTATATTTCTTTTTATTTTATTACTTTTTAATATTTTTTACACTTTTGTGCTTTTAGCTTTTTGAATTTACCAGTTTATGTGGTTATCCTTCCTTTATGAATTTCAGTTTTCTTTTTGGATTCAGTTGCCTTTTTCCTTAGGCAATTCCTTAAAAAGTTACCTCAATGAGAGTCTGAGAAGGAGTTACCAAGTTCTGACATTTCACAGATGTTTTTTACATTCATGGATCCCGTTTAGAACTCTTGTTTGTTTTTTACCTTTTTTTTTTTTTTTTTTTTTTTTTTTTGCGGTACGCGGGCCTCTCACCGTCGCGGCCTCTCCCGCTGCAGAGCACAGGCTCCGGATGCGCAGGCCCAGTGGCCACGGCTCACGGGCCCAGACGTTTCGCGGCATGTGGGATCCTCCCGGACCGGGGCACGAACCTGCATCCCCTGCATCGGCACGTGGACTCCCAACCACTGTGCCACCAGGGAAGCCCAGAACTCTTGTTTAACCATTTTTTTTTTACTGGAAGTTCATTGGGTACCTGCTGTAAGATCACATTTTTCTTTTACGTTTTGATTATGACTTACTTTTTAAAAATTAACATTAAAAGTTAAACTTAAACAATAATAGAATACAAGAATAGTAAATTCCACCCCTCGCATTACCCAGATTCAATTTTTATCAAGGTTTTGAAATATTTTCCTAACATTCTTTTTTCTCTTGTTGTGTTTGAAAAACTTTAAATTCCAGATCTCATATCATTTTACTCAATATATTCAGGATGTATCTTTAGAAAGCATAAGACTTTTCTCCTATAACCACAGTGACATGCACCACAACTGACAAAATTAATATTTTTTTCTTAAAATTCTCTAATATCTATTCAACATTAAATCTTTCTAAAAATTATTAATTAGTTTCAGATGTTAATTGTCTGAAAAAAATCTTTTATAAAGTCCTTTTGTATGTAACAAAGTATGTACACTACATTGGGTTCAAGCTTTCTATATTCTTATATTGAATGTGTTTTTCTTGTAACAATAATTATTTGTGTTTAATCAGAGCATTTAATTTGTTTATTTTAATGTAAGTAAGAGGTAGTTGAGTTAAATTACATTCTTCTGTCTGTTTTCTATTTGTTGCACAAGATTTGATATCTTTATTTAAACATGCTTGTCTATTTGTAGATTAAATGGTTTTGTTATTTCATTTCTTCCCTAAATTTACTAGTTTGCTTTTCATCTTCCTTTAGAAGTTACCTGAAAAATTATTATATGCATCCTTGGCTTATGAAAGTTTGATAACAATACCACTTCACAAGAAATACAAGAGACTAAAAACACTTTAACTTCATTAAGCACTCTGAATCATACATGCTATCAAGTATTTTAATTATAAAGAGATATGAAAGATCATAGTTGTTATTATTATTATTAATTTATCAGTCAATATTCATTTAGATGTGCACACCCTTCCTCTCTTTGTATTCAATATCTTCCTGCATCTCCAATCTTCTGTTTAAGATCATTTTGACTTTGCCTAAAGGGTATCTATCCTTTGCTATTTCTTTCAGTGTAAGTCTGATGGAGACAAATTCTCTTAGTATCTTTTTGGCTGACAATATTATCATTTCTTCTTCATTTATTTATTTTTAAGATATTTTTATTGGCTACGGATTTCCAGGTTAGTAGTAATATCTTTTCAACAGATCATAATTCACTGTTTTCCAGTTTCTTTCTGTCTGAAGAAAAGTCAGTTGTCAGTCTTACCTTTGTTCCTTTCAAGCTAATAAATATGTCTTTTTCTTTGGTTGGTTATTTTCTAGCTGCCTTTAAATTTTTTTCTGTTTTTGGTTTTGACAGTTTTACTATGATATGCTTAATGGGGATTTCTGTTTTAACTTGTTTGAATAGCCTGCTCAGGTATTTTGC
The DNA here is from genome assembly GCF_951394435.1 of Stenella coeruleoalba. Classification (NCBI taxonomy): domain Eukaryota; kingdom Metazoa; phylum Chordata; class Mammalia; order Artiodactyla; family Delphinidae; genus Stenella; species Stenella coeruleoalba. Next base: position 39,558,350 of record NC_137149.1, on the reverse strand, counting down.
TATTTCCTCACAAATCTGGGATATTTGCTATCTTTCATCAATTCCAGAAAATTTAGAGCAAAATTATTTTTTAAATTGAGATAAAATTTACATTTAACATTATATTATTTCCAGGTGTACAGCAAAATGATTCAATTCTGTATATATGGCAAAATGATCACCACAATAAGTCTAGTTAATATTCATCACCACACACAATTATAATTTGTATTACACAGCTAAGACATGGAAGTAACCTAAGTGTCCATTGGTTGATGAATGGATAAAATAAATATGGCATATATATATATATATATATATATATATACACACCATATTTATTATATATATATGTATACTTATGTATATATATACATATGTATATACACATACACATATATACCATGTATATAATGGAATATTATTTAACCATAAAAATGAAGGAAATCTTGCCATTTGCAACAATATGGATAGACCCTCAGGGCATTATGTTAAGTGAAATAAGTCAGACAGAGAAAGACAAATATAATATGATCTCATTTATATGTGGAATCTACCCCCCCCAAAAAAAATTTAAAATAATAAAAACAAAGCCCATAGATACAGAGAATACATTGGTGGTTGCCAGAGTTAGGGTGGGGGGGAATGAAATGGGTGAAGGTCACCAAAAGTTAGAAATTTCCAGTTGCAAATTATTTAAATAGAGCTTCTCCCCATTCCATCTTGCTCTTCCTTCTGAGACATCATATCATATACTTTAGTAATGCCCCACATATTCTATATCTTTTATGATATTTCTTGTACTTTAATTTTTTGTTTCTACTCTATAATCTAGATATTTTCTTTGACTTGCAGTCCACCCTCAGTTATATGTTCAACCTTCAACTATGTCTAATTTTAGTCTAATCATTGTCTAATCAGTTATGAAATCAATCATTTGAGCTAATGAGTGGATTTGAGTGTGGGCTGGATTTCGTTACCTGCTTCTAATCAATGTATCAGCAAATGATGGAATATCACATTGGTGATTATATTATTGAAGACTACAACTTCAGTCTTACTGACAGACTCTCTCTACTGCCTTCTTGGCTTGCATGCTTGGGTGAAGCAAACTGTTATGTTGAGGAGGCTTGAGTGGAAAGGACCTGAGGATGGTCTCCAGCCAACAGCCAAAGAAGAATTTCATCTTTCAGTTCTTCAGCTCATGAAGAACTCAGAACTTCAATCTTACAACCCATGAGGAAATGAAGGCTACCAAAAATCATGTATAAATTTGGAAGCAGATCCTTTCCCATTTAAACCTTTAGATGAAACCCCAGTCTTGAGCAACATCTTAATTTCAGGCCTGTGAGAAACCCTTAAGCAGAAGACTCAGCTAAGCCACACCCATTTTTCTGATCCACAGAAACTGTGTTGTTTTAAGCCACTATTTGTGTTAATTTGTTACACAGCAGTAGATGACTAATACATTGCCTATACAGTATCAGGGGCCATTTTATTTTCTGTGGGTAGATTCTTCCCTGGATACAAGGCTTGGGTATAGGGCCTTCTACCATCTTGCCTGTCCTTTCTCTGGGTAAGAAAAAAATCCCAAGCTAGTAGACTAGATTTTGGAAACCTCTTGACAAACTACCAAGAGGACAGCAACTTTTTGCCTATTTTTCTGGACCTCTGAATATTCCTCTTAGATTTTCCAAACTCTGTACCATTTAAAACATCCTGATTAAACCATATTCAAAGATAGTTTGATATAGTGGAAAGGGTATGGAAACCAAATATGTCAAGGTTTGAGTATTCCTTCTACTATACCTTCTGATTCTGTTTCTCCATTGACAAATGAGTACAGTAATATAAATCATTATGTGAATTAAAATAATGTATATTTATATAATTATATAACAATTTGTAAAATATTTATCTTGCTACATAGTGGATCCTCAGTTAATATTAGCAATTATTAATTTTATACTTATTGTTGCATATACTTTAAGATCATACTTAAATTAACTATTCCTATGTTCTTCAAATATCTCATTTCTGCTTTCCTGGCTGAAATTTCAGCCAGCGATTACAGCTGGGAAATTTATTTACCTACCCTTTTAAGCATGCACTGTATGTCAGGAGTTTTCTCTTTTTTTATTTTTAAACATGTCATTAATATCCCATGACACTGAGACATGGGAAGTTATTAATATCTTCATTCTTGGAGGAAAAAAATGGGAGCTTAGATTCTCAACAGCATGATGAGGGTTAGAATCCATATTCTGCCTCAAAGTAGAACATTCTCTGGACAAGTCCACATTTGCATCTATTCACCATTAACTTTAGACCTTTAAGAGGTAAATACCACCAAAAATGTATTGTGGTAAGCAGGATTCTAAATGGATTCCAAGATTTCTTTCACTGGTATATAGTTTTGAATACTCCCCTGAGTGGGGGAAGAAGCTATGAATTTTATGAATGTCATCTTATAATTAAGTTTCTTTATATGGAAAAGGGGAAGATGTTTTGCAGATGAAATTAAGGCCCCTGAACAGTTGATTTTAACTTAACCAAAAGGGATGTTATCTTGTAAAGGAGGATCAGGAAATAAGAGATGGAAGAAGACAGATTTGAAGCAAGATACACGTTCTCTTGTAGGTCGTAATGAAGAAAAGGTCATATTGTGAAGAAAGACATATGGCAGGGAATAGCTATAGACTTCTTTAAGCTAAGGTCCTCAGTCATACAGTCAAAAGGACCTGAATCTTGCCAATAACCATTGAACCTAGAAGAACCCCAGCAGATACTCTGATTTCAGCTTGGTGAGACCCTGAGCAGAAGACCCAGCTAATAGGTGCCCAGAATCTTGACTATGGAAACTGTGAGATAATTTGTGTTGTTTTAAGCTGCAAAGTTCATGTAAATTTCTGTGGAGCAACAATAATAGAGAATAATGTTTAATTTTCCTAGAATAATGCCTTATGTAATAAATGTTTCTTTCTTTAATAACTTGAGTCATTAAACTTGTGTCATTATCCAGCTCAAAATGTTTCTTGTCATCTAACCCCAATTCTGCCAAGTCCATCTGAACCAGACCAAGTAACAAGCATTTGTTCCATCCAGTTCAATTTATGTCCTTATTTGGGGCTGACCAAGTTTAAAACTGGTCAGCAATTAACAAGTAATTTGCCTGAGTCATCATTCTTGAGTGTTCATTTCTGAAAGGAGGCTTTGTCAAAATGTCAATCTTTGTATTCTGCTGTGCCTATAATCTGGTGGCTTTCCAGTTCTTGCTGAATAAGGAGCTAAATATGCATTTCTATTTTTGCTACTAATTAAATGTGCATGACATAGTAGAGTTGAGAAGAGCAGAGCTTACCAGTGTTCTTGTTCCTTTTGTGGTGTATGCAGTAAACCAGAAGTAGAGTGAGACTAGCTTCATTGCATCCCAGCTGTTCATTTTAAATATTAACAATACATTCTGGGAACCAAGTAGGATAACATTCACATAATTGGATTTTATTGCACATGTGATCTTCATGGCCAAGAGAGAAGCAACAGACAATGTGGGAAAAGGACACAGTAGCTTTAGGAGTAAGAAAGCTTAAGAAAAAGAAGTTATAATTCTTATAAGACATCTGACCTCGGAAAAAATATTTAACCCATCTGAGCTTCAAGTTCCTCATCTGTACTGAATAAATCCCTTTGCTCTTTCTCTTCATATCAGAAATCCCTTGAATAAATGAGTGCCTCTATTATTCTCCACAATGCCACTTTTATCCATCCCATTCTCTTTATCTCCACTTCTTTTTAATATCTTCTGGCCAAAATAATTTCAACTGGTTTATTGAAGCAGTCTCACTTTCTTCATTTTTTATCTTTCTAATTTTTCTTTCATACTGATGCCAGAATTATCCCTCCCACCTACATTTGTCTAGGTGATGAATCTCTCTTCCTCAAGCTAACCCCCTCCCATTGTTCTCCAGGTCCTCATTTTCTATGGGATTAATTAATTAGTACAATCCCTTAGTGTGTCACACAGGGTGAATGATGACATATCTTTGCCAGACTTAAAATCAAATGCATCCTATGTTCAAGCAACAGAGGATCACTGATAATTTCTTTTTTTTAATTTTTATTTTACATTGGAGTAGAGTTGATTAATAATGTTGTGTTAGTTTCAGGTGTACAGCAAAGTGATTCAGTTATACATATACATATATCTATTCTTTTTCAAGTTCTTTTCTCATTTAGATTATTACAGAGTGTTGAGCAGAGCTCCCTGGGCTATACAGTAGGTCCTTGTTGGTTATCTATTTTAAATATAGAAGTGGTACAAGTGGTACATGTCAATCCCAAACTCCCAATCTGTCCCCCCTCACCCTTACCCCCGGTAACTATAAGTTCCTTCCCTAAGTCTGTGAGTCTGTTTCTGTTTTGTAAATAAGTTCGTTTGCATCATTTTTTTTTAGATTCTGCATATAAGCGATATCATGTGATATTTGTCTGTTTCTGTCTAACTTACTTCACCTAGTATGATAATCTCCAGGTCTATCCATGTTGCTGTAAATGGCATTATTTCATTCTTTTTAATGGCTGAGTCCATTGTATATATGTACCACATCTTCTTCATCCATTCATCTGTCAATGGACATTTAGATTACTTCCATGTCCTGGTTATTGTAAACAGTGCTGCAATGAACACTGGGGTGTATGTATCCTTTCGAACCATGTTTTTCTCCGGATATATGCCCAGGAGTGGGATTGCTGGATCACGTGATAATTTCAAAATAGTTACCCTCTCCATGCCTTTTTTTATGCTGTCTTCCTCTACTCATCTCTCAAAGACCTTCTCTTCAAAGAAAAGCCTCCTCCCTTACATGTTAGATGAAATAAACACTTTTTCCCCTGTGCTCCCATGGCACTTTACTTATACACCCACCATGACACCAGTGCAGTGGATTTTAAGCACAACTGCCTCTTATGCTGAACTGGGAGCACTAGGAAAACAAACTGTTTATTTTGCTACTCTATTTTCATTGAACCTTCTGTGTTCACCATAAGTTCAGTAAGTGTTCGTTAATGAATAACAGTTGAATGAATGTGTGGATGAGGTAATAATAGTAATAAATAACCGTTATTGATTATTTACTAATTGTTGCTGTGCTAAGAGCTTTATGTAGATTAAGCCATTTGATTCTTACCCTTTTTCTTTCTGGTAGAGATCATTATATTCTCCATGATGTAGATAGTTAAACCTAAGTTTACTGAGGTAAGTGTTTCCTCTAAGGGCAAACATCTAGTAAAAGGAATGAATTAAGTGAATTCCTCAGCATATTGAATAATGAATATGAATAATGCCTTGCATATTTTAATGCATATGAATAATGCCTTGCATATTTTAAATGTCTTTATTTTTCTTGCATTATCAGAAGGCAGATTATACCAACAAGTATTGTAGTATGTGCTCATTCTGGTACATTGCAATTCTCAAAGGAGATCATCCTAAATAGTAATTTTCATTGTAGAACATTTTTTTTTTTTTTTTTTTTTTGCGGTACGCGGACCTCTCACTGTTGTGGCCTCTCCCGTTGCGGAGCACAGGCTCCGGACGCGCAGGCTCAGTGGCCATGGCTCATGGGACCAGCCTCTCCGCGGCATGCGGGATCTTCCTGGACCGGGGCACGAACCCGTGTCCCCTGCATCGGCAGACGGACTCTCGACCACTGCGCCACCAGGGAAGCCCCATTGTAGAACATTTTGAATGCCAGAAAGGTAGGATATTTGGAGTGAGTCGGTAGTTATTGGAAGGTGCTTTTGAAAGAAAGGGATTCTAAATGCATGACACAAATTCATGTTCTTATATTTTAAGATTTGACAGCTACAAAATGGAGACTTCTAAACTTATAGAATCTTTAGGGCTTTCATTCTAACCTTACTGCATTTATTATAAACTCTTCCAACATAAAATGCAGTAATATTTACCAAATTCATGCACAATACTTTCTTCAAAGGCTAGCTGATTTAGGAGAGTTGAAAGCTATAAATTATACCATCTAGTGTTTCATACCAGCTAACACCTTTGTAAAATATTGTCTAAAATTTAAAAATCTCAAATTCAACAAATTATGTGTGCAGTTATTGAAGATTTTGGTTGTCCTTTAACCATATTATGTCACCCTATATATTTTATATTATGGAGTTTCTTGACATTTGTCAATAGGCCCTGCACATTTGAATTTTTCCTATAATTCAAGGAGCCTGCTACATCTTGTCCTTTTGTATTCCTTATGTTCAAGACATAACAGAGTGCAGACCATTAAAATGGAAGGAAGGAAAACAGACCGATGTATTCATGACTAAATCTACTCTTTTGCCTCCCAAGCACCATATTTTTAACCAGATGAGCTAAGTTGTTATGAATGTCTCTTATTCTTAGCAATCCCTGAGAAATCTGGCATCTGAATTTGCTTTCCTGAGAATATCTATTTTAGAAATTATGTTCTTTCCTTTGTGTTTTTCTGAAAAAAAAAAAAAGAAAGACAACTAAAATATAAAAGGGAGAAGGAAGATAAAGTTGAGAGCAGAAAAGTTGCTGGTCAAAGAAATTGCTTTTTTAAAAATTATTTTATTTTATTTTAAGAGGGAAAAATGTTGAGATTGAGTGAAAATTCTATTAAAACTGGGATGGTCTTTTTCTACATTCTGGACTATAGCTAAAAAGGGCAAAGCTAAAGCTGTTTAACTCTGTGCATTGGGGAGTGAGTTAGCAAGACAAGTCTTGGTACACCCAATGAATTTCTCCAAGATGTGCACACGTCACAAACTACTTTCTGTGCATGAATCATTCAAGTCTCTCTGAGATCCTGGAGCTGTGATAAGATTGGAAGGCGAGCTATGTGAATTACCACTTCCTGTGGCATTAAATCTCTCTCACCATGATTAATGCCAGTGTGCATACTTCTTTGCATAGTGGAAGTGCCTGTCTCTAGAGATGGACCATGATAGAAGCCTATGATCCTATCATTGAAAGGGGAGCTGACCCAGGCTAGAGAAAGCCCAGGAATGGAACAGAAATACAGTCATGATGCTCCAAATGGAATCAGAAAAACAGGTTGAGAAGGAACTACCAGCTGAGGGAGCAGTGTGGGCAAAGGCCCAGGTGGGGGTTAGCAGCACTTTATTCAAAAGAGGAGGAAGAGGGCTTCCATGGTGGCGCAGTGGTTGAGAGTCCGCCTGCCAATGCAGGGGACGCGGGTTCGTTCCCCGGTCTGGGAAGATCCCACATGCTACGGAGCTGCTGGGCCCGTGAGCCATGGCCACTGAGCCTGCGCGTCCGGAGCCTGTGCTCCGCAACGGGAGAGGCCACAACAGTGAGAGGCCCGCGTACCACAAAAAAAAAAAAAAAAAAAAAAAGAGGAGGAAGAAGATAATACTGAAAAGATATAAAGGCCAGATTAAGGGACCCATAGAATACCAAGCCCTGCATAAACACTGATCTTGGCAACACCAGTAACAGACTAAAAATTATTGAATGCCCACTATGCATTTCACACAAAGATTTACAAAAGTGTTCCTAAAAAAAGGGAGACATAAGGACATTTTCTGTAGTTACTTTGACATGAATAAACAGCCTTTCCTTCCTTGAAGATAGAATTCATCGCAGACACACAGAGGACAGAATTCAACAGTCTGTCTTTGAACCACCCATGCTAGCTTCTTTTGGAACCTAAACAAAGCTTCTCCCTAGGAATATGTGATAATTTTTAAGGCTTTTAACTTTGGCAGGAAAGTCAAACAATTCATAATGCTAAAATGGCTTCGCTACCACAAACACTTGATTTTGCCCAAACGTTTACCCGTTAGAAGCACAAAGTGTAAACATAGTTTCCTAACAAAGATTTGTGGAGCCGAATGATGCTTTGAGGACAAATAATAATGGTGATATATGTTTAAACAGAGAATCTAAAAGAACGAGGAATCCAAAGATCTCAGTTAACCCAACCTAACATATGATAATGAAATTGCATTAACCCCGAAATGACACTTGCTGAGTTGTCAACTACATTTTGCTTGAATATTCTACTTTGAATGAGTTATAGTTTTCCTAGTCTATTCTTTCCATTTTTATGGAATATGCAATAGTGATAAAAATATACTAAGCAAAGTTAGTGTATTTTCCCCAACTCCATCTGAAATTTCTATCCTTAAGGCAAATAAAATTTCTTTCCTGTGTAACAACTATTCCAATAGTCTGGGAGTTATTTTTACTTATCTCCACTTAACAGATTCACTGGATTAACTGATGATCTTCCCTCCTTCTGGAATTTACTGGCTGATGCCCAATGCATGCTGAATTCTCCTCGCACTCTGCTCATATGCTTGTAATGCCAACATTTGAGCTTTAATCCTACCAAGAGCCAAGTTTTTATTTTGAAACTTGTTATTAGGTGTACTTCTTGTTGTAATTATGTAATTTAATTATTAACTAGTATGCAAAATCATGCAGAAATAGAGTTGAATTGTTTGGAAAGACTAAATAAAGATGAGCTACTACAAAGAAATAGTAAATTATGTGTGGGTAAAATAGCTTTAAAATTGGGGAATTTCTCTAAGCTCTTGCTCCTCTTAAGGAAAATAAACTGACAATCAAGTTGGATGTGATTGTGTAAAAGACATGGAGCCAAGCCCCTTGGTTCCCCACCCACAGTCCCTGGGCACTTGCTATCTTTATACACACCAGACAAACTTTCTGGTGCTGCATTTGCACTTCTTGGTATAAAGCCTTTTGCTTCCAGAGCCCTTTCTGTCCACCAGCCTAAGAGGCCAGCAATTACTCAGAATTAACATCCCAGGGAACAGTTCTAAACAAATGATTGATAGAAGTCGGTATAAAAATACCCTAGTCCATAGTCCCATGGGAGGAACATCTCTGAAATGCCTGTTCTGTGTTGATGCCTAGATTTCCCCAGTTCCTAAAATTCCACAGAGATAACTTGCCCCATAACTAACCCTTTTCTGGCTGCCTTCTCTTACCTGTCTCTTGTCTCTACTTTCCTACCACTGTTTCCTAGGATCACTTCCCAATAGACTATATATATTCAAATTCTTGTCTCCGCATTTGCTCCTGGTGGTGTCTTAGTAAGCTCGGGCTGCCTAACAAAATTCTATAGATTGGGGGCCTTAAACAATAGAAATTTGTTTTCTCACAGTTCTGAAACTTGGGAGTCTGAGATCAGGGTGCCGGCATAGTTGGTTTTTGAGGCCCTGTTTCTGTCTTGTAGACGGTTGCCTTCTCCCTGTGTTCTCACATGGCAGAGAGGGACAGAGTTCTGATCTCTTTTCCTCTTACAAAGCCACAAATCTTATCTTGATGGCCCAGCCCTCATGACCATCTTTAACCCTAATTACCTCCCAAAGGCTCCATCTCCAAATACCATCACATTGCTAGGTTAGAGCTTCTACATATGAATTTGAGGGCAGGGACACAGAATTCATTCTACAGATGGTGAGAACCAAAACTAAGACAAAACATTATATGGAATTACAATCTGTAGAAATGTACTCAAAAAACTAAAAAAAAAAAAACAAAAACATTGCCCTAAATAAAAAGATTGATAAATAACTGGATATTTATGCCCTTTTAATTAAAATAAACTTTAGGGTATGTGTGGAACCCAAATGACTTGTAATCTCAACTGTAATTTGAAAAGTCATGACATTATGACCAAAGCTTCTGATTCCTTATTTAAAAATAGGCATTTTTCCATATTTTTAGGCACCATTTTTGGGTCACTTATATGTGCCATATTGTCACTCTGCAATATGACTAGATTTTTTTAAAAAGTGAAATATTTTAAATATAAAAAAGTATTGAATTAATGTAATGGACAGAGGCACACCAATAAATCAAAACATTTTTTTATTTGCTGCAATATTACTATAAATGAATAAAATATTACATATCCATCTAAAGCTTTGACCCTCATTCTTTCCCTTCCTATGCCTCCCTCCCCATAGGAAACTACTCTCCTGAAGTTCATGTGCATCATTCCCTAGCATGTGCCTGAGCAGTACTTAGTGTAGCTATGAATGATGGCACAATAGATGCTATGGTGTTACATTCAAGTCCCCTCATCAGGTCGGATGTACCCATTCTTTAGCTGCTGATATCAGCTGCTGATAGCCCACAGCTGTGCCTCAGACTGGACACTGCCTTCAGCTATGGAGAACTGCCCACCCCTGGTGTGGCAAAAAGCTGACTGATGCAGGGATATACATATCCAGCTCCCTTGCCTCAATATGAACTATCTCTGAACAGCAATCTGAGCTCCAGAACTCCATTTAGGGTGGGCTGAGACCTCAGTTACAACCATACTGTGACTTGGCTTCATGGTCTGCCCTATTCCGCCTTTCTCTCATCCCTAAATCTTCCTAGGGCAATCTTCTGTATATCTTCTGCACACAACTCTCCATCTTAAGAGTGTGCTTCCAGGAAACTCAACTGAAAAATAAAAAAAGTATATTTATTGTTTTGCGTGATTTAAAATTTACATAAATGGAATCATACTGTATTATGCACTCTTTTATGATTTTGAGACATACCCATATTGATACATATTAATATAATTCATCTTAACTGTTATATAGAATATTATTATATGAATAAACCATGATTTATTAATTTATTCCCTTACTGAGCAACAGTTTACTCCACTGTGGTTATTACAATCACTGTAACATTGTTTTCTTTTGCATATATGTGAGTGTTTTTCCATAATAGACATCAAGATGTATATTACACTGAGAGATTATATGATGCTACAAGTTACCAGCCACTTTCCAATAGCTCTCTAAAGTGGTTGTACAATTTTCATCCCCACCAATAAAATGAGTTCTCATTTCTCTACATCCTTGCCAAAACATCTTGTTAAAAATATTAACACAATAATTTTTGCAAATTTGTTACTGTGAGATGGTATCTTATTTATTTAAAATTTGAATTTTGCTGATTGCAAGTGAAAATAAGCATCTTTTCATATTTTTTATATTCATTCATATTTCCTCTTCTATAAATTGCCCATACAGGTCACTTTTCTATTAGGATATTTGTTTCTTATTTTGATATATATGTTTATCATACTTAATAGTTATAATATCTTTATAATTATTAGATTCAATCCTTTGTTGGCTGCATGTCACATCTAGGGTGTGACTTTCCGCTGTATTTATTGTGTCTTTTGTTGTATAATTTTTTTTAATTTAATGTATTTAATGTATTAATCCTGGTTTTGCATTTTGATTTCCATGTTCTGTTTAAGTAATTATCCCCTATGCCTAGGTTATAAAAATATGTCTTATGCTAAACTTTTTATAGTTTTCTTTTCACATTTATGTTTTTAATCAAGCTGAGATTAACTTGTGTATGGAATAATGAGGGAGCTAATTACATTTTTTTTCCCTTAGGGAGAATCTGTTATTCTAGTGGCATTTATGTAATGGTGTATGTTTCCTGGATAATTTGTTTTGTCATTTCTGTCATTGTGTAGCTCCTGTCATAGATGTGGTTCCTTTTATTTTTATTTATTATTTATCTTGCCTTGCTCTGTTTCTGGGCTTGTCATTTTATTCCATAGATCTGTTTCTGAGATTTTTGCATGCAAATTCAGCAATATTTATATGTGCTAAGGTACAAGTTTTTTCTATTTTTTAACTTGTTTTTGATTTAATTTAGTTTTGATGGATAATTACTTACTGATATTAGCTTGTAAATGGATTAACAATCTGTTCTGTTTGAGTTTTCTTATTTTTGAGTCAAGTTTGATGAGGTGTTTTTCTAGATACCTTGGATCTAAATTTTCCAAAGCATTATACAATTATTTATAATTTTACAAATATTATGTAATATATATCAATTTTGTTTTTATGTTTATTATTGATGAATTTTCATTTTGGATGATCAAGCTTGCTAAGGAACTAGCTATAATGACTTATCGATTCTTTTTTTATTACTTTAAAAAATTTCCATTAATTTTTGTTCATATACAGTTTTTTTCCTTAGATTATCTATATTTGTTTCACTTATTATGTTATTAATATTTTAAGTGGATTTCTTAAATTATTAATTTTCAACATTTTCTCTTTTTTAAAATTTGCATTAGGACTACAAATTTCCTGCCTTGATGTCCATACGTTTGTTCTCTACATCTGTGTCTCTATTTCTGCCTTGCAAACCGGTTCATCTGTATCATTTTTCAAGATTCCACATATATGCATTAATATATGATATTTGTTTTTCTCTTTCTGACTTACTTCACTCTGTATGACAGTCTCTAGATCCATCTATGTCTCTACAAATGACCCAATTTCATTCCCTTTTATGGTTGAGTAATATTCCATTGTATATATTTACCATATCATCTTTATCCATTCATCTGTCAATGGGCATTTAGGTTGCTTCCATGACCTAGCTATTGTAAATAGTGCTGAATGAACATTGGGGTGCATGTGTCTTTTTGAATTATGGTTTTCTCAGGGTATATGCCCAGTAGTGGGATTGCTGGGTCGTATGGTAACTTTATTTTTAGTTTTGTAAGGAACCTCCATACTGTTCTCCATAGTGTCTGTATCAATTTACATTCCCACCAACAGTGCAAGAGGGTTCCCTTTTCTCCACACCCTCTCCAGCATTTGTTGTTTGTAAACTTTCTGATGATGGCCATTCTAACCCGTGTGAGGTGATATCTCATTGTAGCTTTGATTTGCATTTCTCTAATAATTAGTGATGTTGAGCAGCTTTTCATGTGCCTCTGGGCCATCTGTATGTCTTTGGAGAGATGTCTGTTTAGATCTTCTGCCCATTTTTGGATTGGGTTGTTTGTTTTCTTAAAATTGAGCTGCAAGAGTTGTTTATATATTTTGGAGCTTAATCCTTTATCCATTGATTCGTTTGCAAATATTTTCTCCCATTCTGAGGGCTGTCTTTTCGTCTTGTTTGTAACTTCCTTTGCTGTTCAAAAGCTTTTAAGTTTCATTTGGTCCCATTTGTTTATTTTTGTTTTTATTTCCATTACTCTAGGAGGTGGATCAAAAAAGATCTTGCTGTGATTTATGTCAAAGAGTGTTCTTCCTATGTTTTGCTCTAAGAGTTTTATAGTGTCTGGACTTACATTTAGGTCTTTAATCAATTTTGAGTTTTTTGTGTGTGTATGGTGTTAGGGAGTGTTCTAATTTCATTCTTTTACATGTCACTGTCTAGTTTTCCCAGCACCACTTATTGAAGAGACTGTCTTTTCTCCATTGTATATCCTTGCCTCCTTTGTCATAGATTAGTTGACCATAGGTGCGTGTATTTGGTTTTAAACATTCTAATTTTTATGACAATATATTATTTCACACATAATTCTTTTAAAGTTAAGTTCTTCTGATGTTTGTTTTAAATTTACAAACTTACGAATTTATTTTGAGTAACTCAATATTCTACTTTGCAAGATTACTCTCAAGGAAGTAAATGTATTCTTCAAGTTTGTTCAGCTTAACTTAGTCTAGAATAACATCAACAGTATCACTTCCTTTGTTCTACATGCCACAACATCTTTTTAAGTGATTGATTGCTTAATCAATATAATTTACTCCTGTTATCTTTCTAATCTCTGGGCTAGGTTTTTAGATTTTATTGCAGTTAAGCCTTCCTTGCTAAGTACTTTCTGTAAAGTATGAAAAAAATCATACATTTTTCTTACATTTAACCTTTGTCACAGTTATTTCAAAATCATATGAATTTTTAAACACATAGGGAATTGAAATAGTGATATTAAACCATTCAAATTCTATATTTGCAACTTGCAAGTCTCTGGAAACTCCTACCGCCCTTACTCCCTAACACTTATCAGTGAATTAAATTGAATATTTAATTTTAAAATAGCTTTAATATTTGGTTTGAAGAGTATTTAAGAGTGCTGAAACAATCTAGTATAAGTTTGTAAGGTTTAAAAAATGAATGGGAAAATTAAAAAGAGTAGAATCTTTTAAAAATGAGCTTCTTTGTAAGGTAGCTATCCCATTGCCTATCTTAAAACACTAACCCATATACATAAATGATGTGATCCTTGTTGAGTACCCAGTGAAAATCCTGGATACACAAACATTTCAATCAAAAATTAAACAAAATGCAAGATGGAAGAGATATGGGAACGGATGTATGTGTATAACTGATTCACTTTGTTATAAAGCAGAAACTAACACACCATTGTAAAGTAATTATACCCCAATAAAGATGTTAAAAAAAAAATTAAACAAAATGATCTAGTTAGCTGCATGGTGAAGGTGGTAAGTAGAATTATGACTCAGAATTATTTAATTAATGTTTGCAATATGTCTATTCCTAATTCAGGTATTGTAATTACCAAAATGTAAAGATAAATCAAACATGGCTCCTTTACTTCATTCAAGAGGTTAATGCTGGTGGGGAAGAAAGAAAAAGAAAGCATCAGTAAACAGTGTTCCCAGTTCAGGTGTGCTATGAAAATGCAGAAGAGGACAAGTAAACTGTTTTCAAGTTGCCTCTGAGGTGGAAGTAGAAAATAAGGGGAGGGTCTTTTTTGAGAAGGTGTTAAACAAGTAACTTAAGAAAAAATGAGTGGTATTGTTCTAGTGAAAATGGAGATGGTTTGTATTCAGGCAGGTTCTCTGATAAGCCAACTTTGAGGGAATTTTCTTGGAGAATATCTGTTTCTGAGTCCTCTCAGGAGCTACACCTGTCAGGGAGGGAGGGATTGGGAAACAAGATTGGTCAGAGAAAGGAGCTGGATTCATACACAGTTTACCAGAGAGCTTGGCTGATTCTGTGGGGCCTCTGGAGCTAGAATTTCCGAGAATGTCTTTCTCAAGGACCTGGGAGCCATCCCTTTAAAACATAATCATCAAGAAACTCAGCACCCCTATTTCCCAGTCTCTGTGAGAGGGTAGGAACCTAGCTTTGGTAAGGGACAATTAGTAAACACAGATGGCTCAGACATGTTGACCAATCTAACATTCTGCAGTGCTTTTTCATTACCCCATCCAGTGCTTAAACAATCTCCTATCTTTTGTTTAGTGGGATTAAGTTCAATCTCCCTCCTTTATTACAGTAGTTTTGAATAAAGTCTTTTATATTATAGTATTGAATAAAATATTGAATAAAGTCTTGAATAAAGCCTGTTTAACTTGTTTGGTGCAATATTTTTGACACCCATTATTGTGGACAGGCTAATCAGGGCAAGGGATCTGGTCATAAGCAAAGCAGTTCCCTTCTGCAATGGATAATTTCCAGGGACAGACTCAGCTGCGATCTGTCAGCAGCCCACACTCCCAGCAGGTGGGGAACGAGTGCCACTGTCCTGAGGTGTGAAGTCTGGGCAACACAGCATGGCCTCCACTCTATGGATATTCAAAGAAGATTTTTAAATTAATGTCAAATGCCCTGAATTTTACAGAGACCTGCACATTGACAGAAAGAGTTCCAGTAACACTTTCCTGTGTAATACTTTATATTTAAAAAATCATGAAGATATGTGTCATCTTACAGAGCACTAAGTTTTCTCCATAAGATGACTGCTCATCTTTGCAATTTATTTCATCTTCATGTATTCTATGACTATGCTCCCAAGGTTATATTCTTTCTATACCAGCCAAAAAGTAACTTGTTACTCCTCTCAGATTCTAGACCAAACTTCTTACTAGTTGTCCAATTAAAATTAAAGCTCAAACCTAAATACATTCTGTCAGTATTCTTCTTGAGGACCAAGTAAGTCTAGAACGGTGCTACTCAAATGTTTAACATTGTCACACTCTTTACCATCTTACAGCAAAATCTCTGAGAGCCAACATAAGACTACTATTTTATTGATTCTTCCTTGACTGCAGATTCCATAGACAAGAATTTGGTTGGGGTTAAACTGTATGAGTTTAATACAAATCTCCAGTTTACTGATGTTTGTATGAATCAGAATCTTAATACCACCTTGAGAGCCAGGGTCTGCAGAGTAAGTTTTCAGGTAACCCAGAAAAATATGGCAAAATGATGAAAGAGAAATGTGTAATGAGTGGCTTTCTTCTTTTGTTAATTTGAATATTAAAACTTTTTAAACCTTTGAAATATTTTTTTATTTAAGAATAACATGCATTGAGAGACATTCACAAATCAGAGGTATACAGTTCCACAAATTATCAAGAAATGAATGCATCCATAAAATGTTATACAAGTCAATAAATAGTATATTACTAACACCACCAGAAATTTCCTTTTGCTCCTTCCCATTTATTAACTTTATTCTCTTCCCAAAATGTAACTACTATTCTGATTTTTCACAGCATAGATTGTTTTGCCAATTTTTAAATTTATATAATTAGAATCATACAGTATGATATAAATTCTGGCTTCTTTTGCTCAAAATTATGTTTATGGGATTGATCCATATTGTTTTGTTTATTTTTAATTAATTTGTTTTCATGGGTATGCAGTATTCTAGTCTATGAATAATCATGAATTTACTTACCCATTCAATTGTTGATGGAATTTGGGGTTGTTTGCAGAATTTGGTTGCTATGAATAATGTTATGAATCATGTTGTATTTTTTGACACACTTGTGTAAACATGACTGCTGGATATACACCTTGGAATGTCATTGCTGTATTGTATAGAATATATTGTATTATATGCTGGTATGTAGGTTTAGCTTTAGTAAATTCTGCCAGACTGTTTTCAAAAGTAGTTATACCCATACCCTCTTGCAGAGTTTGAGAATTCCACTTGATCCATATCCTGTCGGTACTTACCACTTTTTAAAATGGCAATTCAGGTATTGTGTAGTGATGTTGATATTTCATTATAATTTTATAGTTTTGATTTGCATTTTACTTATGATTAATGAAGTTGAACATTTTTCAAGTGTTTTATTTAGATCTCCTCTTTGGTGAAGAGCCTGATCAAATATTTTGTCCACCTTTCTACCATTGTTTTCCTTTTACAAGTCATTGGTAGAAATCTTTATATAATCTGTAAACAAGAACTATGTCAGTTATTGTTGCTGGGAAATTCATTTTCCCTCTCTGTGGTTTGCTTTTTCACTCTCCTTATAGTGTATTTTCAAACTGAAAATTCCTTATATCACCAATTTCCTAAATTTACTTTACTCATCTCCCCTTCTATGGTTACTGTTGCTCTTTCAATTTCATTTTCTAAGTGTCCATTGCTAACATATAGGAATATGACTGAATATTGTATTTTGACTTTAGTAAATTTAGCAAGATTTATTTATTGTTTATAATTCTCTATCAGTTGTTTCAATTTCTATTAATTAGTTTAGTATTTTAATCATTGGTATTTTAAAATCGATGCCTGAAAACAGATTCTCTGTTCTCAATGTTATCTATTGTCTCTTTTCGTTTTCTGTTACATCTTTTCTCCCTGTGGTCCTGGTCATTTTGATAATCTCTGCATGATGGTCTCTTCCTCCAGAAAGGCTTAAGTTTCTGAAAGTAAAATAGGAAAAAGCACAAATAGCTTTAGGTCACATTAGTCATATCAAAAATTGAGATCATTCGGAGTGGGTTTTGATCTCTGTGAATGCTGGTGTATTTCTGGTTCATGTTTATTCTTTGAGGCTAGGTCTGCTGAGTTTCAACCTAGACCTGAGCTTTTACCAGGACTTTCCTCCATGTTTAATCCTGAATTCTATTTTTCTTTCTTCCAGTTTTGTGAGACTCTCAAAAGTTTTTCTTAGTTCCTTTTAGAAATCATCAATAACTCAATTGGAAAAACAAAGCTAAATATGCTTGCTTCCTTCTTGGACTCTGGTCTCACACATCCTCATTGTATTGATAGCTCCCCAGTCCCTCCAAACCCATTGTAGTACAAATTCTGTGAAAATTTTCTTGTTCTTTATCGTGAGAGAATTGGTATGAACCACAACTTCAGCAATTGTTTTTTTATTAAATTTTTTTAAAGTAAAATACAAAAAAATGTTTAATTATTAAAATATAACCTCTTAAAGTCTTGAAGTTCTTGTTGGAATTTGGAAGAATCTATTAAATAATATCCTAGCTTTGACCTAAATATTGAAAGTAATTGAGAGACGCAAGAGTCAAGGAGGTGGAGACCATGTATCAGACCATGAATAAAACCTGGTTTGAGGATTCTGGCTTGCATGAGTGGTAACAATGTACTTCCAAATGACAACCCTAGAATTCTGCCTATTTGACACCCTGTAACAGGTTGATAAAGAAACAGTGATCTCAGAAAATCTCTCTAACTCTCAACTGTCTCCAGCTTTGCAGAGGCAAAACTTACACACTTAAGCTTATTTCATGTCTGAGACCAGAGAAAATCACAACTGTGTGTTTGTCTAGCAGGAGACTTCCTCCATTTCTTCCCCAACAAAGTGGAGCTGAGTTAGTTGTGTACAGGTATCTAGCACAAATACAGCAATCAGATAATTTTCTTTTCTCCTCCCAAAGAATATCAGTAGCAGATAAAATCATGTCTACCGCTAATAAAGAATACTTTTTGCATACAAGAGACATAATTTTATTGTGCTAAATAAGGTTGAGATCAGAAAGACTTGTTATTAATATGTATTTAGGATGCATAGCTGAGGATCATCCACTCTGATAAAAATCACAATTTATGGTAGACACTCGACCACCTCAACAATTGATCAACTCACAGTTTCTCTTCCAGCACATTTTGCAACCAGATTTTTTTTTCTTTTTAAGATGAAAATAATATTCTGAGACATCAAATTAAGTATTTGTTGTATGTTGTGCTACTTCTTGTTTGTTTGTTTACTCACCCGCTGGCCTTAGTCAATATTTTTGGGAACCATTCTTTATTGAAATATTTTGTTCTTGTCTTGGAGCTGACCCAGAACTGATTCCTGAGCGAAAATCTGGACCTGTTGACCTCTGGACCATGCTGACCCTCAGGAAAATATGTGATAACTATTGCTTTGGCACAAAATTTTTGTTTATCAGTTTTTATGAACATGCTGTCCCTGTCCTTTACCCAGTTGATTGCCAAAGCATATGGCTCTGTATTACATCGATAAAATAGAAGAATATTCCGACTTCACATTCTTGACAGGTTATATAACCCTGAACTCCTTGCTGCCATCGCACATCAAAACATTGGTGATAAGAAATAATCATCATAAAAACAGATATCCAAGTCATTTTCTGAAACTTTGCCTTACATTTTGGGAGCAAGTAAGACCATGAGTAACACAATATAAAATAGCCAGTAAGAGAGTGGGTTCTGGAGCTAAATCACTTACACACTATGTGAAGTAGTTACTTCTCTGTACGTGTGTTTCATCTTTTGTAAAACCCTAATAGGATTGTTTTAAGGATTAAATTAATTAAAACACATAAAACACTTCAAATAATTCCTAGAACATATGGAGTTCAATGTATTTGGCTGCTCTTATTTAGATTTTTACATTTAAATTCTTATCTCAACTAGTTTTAAAGCTCTTACATTGATTGTGCAGATCTTCTGTTGGTTCACTGTTATATCCCTTAAACTTCATAAAATAGTTATTCAATAAATATTTGTTAACTAGATTACTTTTTCATGGACCCCTGATTTTGTCATCTGATATGTCATTTATCAGCCTTCTTTGATATAATAAATAGTTATTAAATTTTGATATTATTTATATAGGGCACTATGTCAAGAAAAATATTTGTAAAATTATGCAGCACTTACATTATGAGCTCATGGGAAAAGTCCCTGATAGATCTCAATTATTGGAAGATATTATCTTTCTTCTTGAGGAGAACCTGAGCTAGCTGCTACTTGGGGATGCAGAAATCCAGAGATGAACAAAACAAATTTTGACCCTAAGGAGCTTCCAGTATTGTGGATACTGAGGCAATCTAGAGATGGAAAATATATTCTGAATCTGGACGTGGAAAGAAAAGTGTATATTTAAAGCACTGGTGTTGACTGATGGGTGTACTATAAGGAGACGAGAAAAATTAAGTAAAACACACACACGAACACACACACATACCCACACCCTCATGCTTGTTCAGAAAAAAAGAGAAGTTTTATAACTGCTTTTGCAGTGATACTGGATTAAACATGCTATAAAATCTAGCATCTAGCAAATTCAAATCTGTGATTAATGCTAATACCAATTGCACATTGTCGACATACACTGTACCTGCGCACACATTTCCAATGACAAACACCATATATTACCTTTAAATCAGCAAGGACTTGTTCCAAGCTTGGAACTGATTTAACATATATCAACTCCCAGTGTAAGTATGTGTTGCAAGCTAATGCGAAAACATCTTGAAAGGCCACATTTTAAAAACAATACAGGAAACAAATTGCACTTAAAAAAAATTGAAGTCTGTTGCTGAAGCCTTCAGTAAGATATGTTGGATTCTATGATCATGAAGATCCTCGATGGGTTGTATATATGCATTTTTCATAACCACTGCCTTTTTGATTCTCATTGTGAGAGATGACTAAGAGAAACACACACACACATATTTAGAAAATTATTAAATATCCAATTCCTGGCCTAATGAAATATTGATATAAAGAGTGAAAATAGTATCTAAATGTCCATCGACAGAAGAAAGGATAAAGGAGATGTGATATGTATATATATGTATATATATACAATGGAATATTACTCAGCCATAAAAAAGAATGAAATAATGTTATTTGCAGCAACATGGCTGGACCTAGAGATTATCATACTAAGTGAGAAAGTCAGACAAAGATAAATGTCATATGATATCACCTATATGTGGAATTTTAAAAAAAAATGACACAAATGAACTTATTTACAAAACAGAAACAGACTCACCGACATACAAAACAACTTTATGGTTACCAAAAGGGAAGGGAGAGAGTGATAAATTAGGAGTTTTGGATTAACATATACATACTACTATAAATAAAATAGATAACCAATAAGGACCTACTGTATAGCACAAGGAACTACATTCAATATTTTGTAATAACCTATAGGGGAAAAGAATCTTAAAATGTGTACATATATATAAAACTGAATCTCTTTGCTGTACTCTTGAAACTAGCACAACATTTTAAATCAACTATACTTCAATTAAAAAAAAAAAAAAAACATGATTTGACCCTGGTCTTTTGTCTCCATTGTACCCCATCTTTCACAGAGGGGGCTCCTGAGGATGCTATTTGTTATAAATTTTCAGTAGAGGATTACAGATTGGTCTTTCTCTGACTACCTGAGTTATCATAGGCAAGGCTCATATTGAGCTCTTCAGTATCATTCATTGTTACTGAACTCTTATTAGTGGTGGAGATGTTAATGTTGTTAACATTGTTCTGAGATAAGCAGGCATGAGTCAAAGTCAGAAGTTTTTCTTACATCCAATATAAATAAAGAGACCAGATACAAATAAATGAAGATGCATTCAAGCAGGAGGCCCACCAGTAACAGAGTTTGAGAACATTTGATCACCTAAGATTGGTACAAATTTTCTGTTAGCAATTAGTCCAGTGTGTACAAAACTTGAGCAAGTTGGTTATCTAATAAAAGAGGGCTATGTAAAGTGAATTTGTCACTGACCTCTGCTGTCAAATAGCAAATCAACAAAATAAGAATCACTCCAACCAGTTATTTAATTATATAATTTATATCTATAAATCTCCTTTCTGTTTACAATGCTCAGCTACATGAAATAACCTAGTTAGACTGAGTGAAGAAAGGATTCCTTTTAGGATCCTATTCTTTAGCGCAGGGATCAACATATTACAGCCCATGGGCTAAATTTGGATTGCTGTTGTCCAAACCAGGAAATATTGATTTAATTTGTCTGCATACACTTTATGGCTGCTTTTGCCTTTCAAAGGCAGTGATGAATAGCTGCAAAATAGATCATATGACCCACAAAAATAAAAGCATTTACTATTTGATACTTTACAGAAAAAAAAATTATCGATTGATTTAGATGCTCATTCACATCACAAAACAGTGTGTGCGCACACACATACACACACACACACACACACACAGACTATGTATATGTGTGTATATATATTCCATAAAATATACAATAGGGAAAAATGACCTCTTCAATAAAGAGTGATAGCAAAACTGGACAGCTACTTGCTAAAGAATCAGACTGGACTACTTTCTCACACCATATACAAAAATAAACTCAAAATGGAATAAAGACCTAAATGTAAGACCTCAAATCATAAAACTTGTAGAAGTAAACATAAGCATAATGCTTTTTACACTGGTCTTAGCAAGACTTTTTAAAATGTTTCCACAAACAAGGGAAACAAAAGCAATTATAAGCAAATGGACCTGTATCAAACTAAAAATGTTTTGCACAATGAAGGAAACTAGCAACAAAACAAACAGGTTGCCTACTGAATGAGAGAAGATATTTGCAAATGATACATTCAACAAGGGGTTAATAACCAAACTATACAAATAATTCATACCCTTTGACATAAAAAATAAAACAACCAACCTGATTAAAAAATGGGCAGCGGACCTGAGTAAACATTTTTCCAAAGAGGACATAACAGATAGCCAACAGGTACATGAAAAGATGTTCACCATCAGTAATCATCAGGTAAAGCAAATCAAAACCACAATGAGATATCACCTCACAACTGTTAGAATGGATATTATCAAAAAGGCAACAAGTAACAAGTGTTGGCAAGGATGTGGAAAAAAAGGGAACCCTCATGTACTGTTGGCAGGAATGAAAATTTGGTGTGGCCAGTATAGAAAACAGTATGGGGGTTCCTCAGAAAATTAAAAATAGATCTACCATATGATTCAGCAATTCCACTCCTGGATATTTAAAAAATAAACACTAATTGGAAAAGATATATGCAGCCCTATGTTCATTGCAACATTATTTACAATAGCCAAGATATGGAAGCAACCTAAGTGCCCACTGATAGATGAAAGAATAAAGAAGATGTGAGATTATATATATATATATATATATATATATATATATATATATATATATATATATATATATATATAATGGGATATTACTCAGCCATAAAAATGAATGAAATCTAATCATTTGTGATAGCATGGATAGACATGGAGGTTATTATGCTAAGTGAAATAAGTCAGACTGAGAAAGAAAAATACTGTATGATTTTACTTACACATGGAATCTAAAACAAAGCAAATGAACAAACATAGCTAACAGAAACAGTCATAGATACAGAGAAGAAGCAGGTGGTTGCCGGAGGAGAAGGGGTTGTGGGGAGGAAAGAGAAAGATGAGGGAGATAAAGAGGCAGAAACTTTTCAGTTACTAAATAAATGAATCACAGATATGAAATGTACAATGTGGGATTATACTCAATAATTATGTAATATCTTTGTATACTGAAAATCAGGCCTATCATGGTGATCATTTTGAAATGTATATAAATATAAAATTTCTGTGCTGTGTACCAGGAACTAACATAGTGTTATAGTTCAATTACACTTCAAAAACCAACAAACTCATAGAAAAAGTGATCAGATTTGTGATTACCAGAGGCAGGGTTTGGGGAGAGGGGGCATTGCATGAAGGTAGTCAAAAGTCACAAACTTCCAGTTATAAGATATATAAGTGCTAGGGCTGCATGTACAACATGATAAATATGATTAACACTGCTGTACATTATATGTGAAAGTAGTTAAGAGAGTAAGTCCATAAGATTTCTCATGAAGAACCTTTTTTTTCCTGTTTCTTTAATATTGAATCCACATGAGATAATGGATGTTCAATAAACTTATTATGGTAATCATTTCATAAGGTATATAAATCAGATCACTTTTCTGTGCACCTTAAACTGACAATGTTATTTGTCAATTATATCTCAATAAAACTGGAAGAAAAATTAATTAATTAATACCTGAGAAGGAAAAAGAATACTAACTTTATTAGAAAAATCTTGATATAAGAATAATATTCATTATTTAAATATTCATTTTATCTTAGTTTTGTTGGTCAGTTTGACTATTTAAAAAGAAAAAATGCTATTTGATAACCGACATAAAATAATTCTAATGTTTATATTTTACATATGTTGAAATATACATTTCAGATGAAAAATTATTAACATTTACTAACCTTTGGATAAATTTACATTTTATTTTTCGATAGAAAATTATTGTCAAAATAAAAAAATATGTAAAAATCTTGATTATACAGCATGGTGATGTCACTGGAATAAAGGTAATTAAAATAAATTATTAAATAAATACATAATAATTTATTAATTATGTTGATCCATATTTAATCAAATCATCCAAACATTATCATTACATCAATATAACACCCAGACATAAAAAATAATAATTAAATTTGGTCTTTTGATATTTTTGGACTTCTGTTGACTTCCAATTATATAAAACCTATAAATGTGTTTCTCTTTTGATGGTATCTTTGTCAATATAGGAGTACATAGCATATGTGTTCATTATGTTTGATTTATGATGGTCAACCATTTAAATATATGGTAAGTGGGTAAAGGCCTTTTCACTTGAATGGGTTGAGACCCAGGTCAGAATATCAGCAGCACCATGTGTTCCTGGCTGTTTGGGCTCAGATAATTAAATCTAATCTTCTGTATCCAATTTTCTTTTCTTCACAGCTGAGCATCAATCATCAGGTACATCATAAGGTTTCTGTGCTGATTATATGAGTCAATGTGTACAAAAGTGTCCAGCATAATACTTGGCTTATGGTTATTTCTACCCTTAAACATTTTGTATGACCTGAACCCCAAAACAATGAGATTGATTTTATTAAGTTCTACTTATATTCCTCTTCAATAGATGATGAAACAGAGGTTCATAGGAGATGGTATCTACTGACCATCACAAAGTTAGTGAATGAAGAATTTGGGGTCATCATGCATGACATAACAGAAAAATGGGGAAAACAAGGATGTATGGCCTTTGGGGTCAGAGATCCAGTTTTAAATACCACGTTGACCTCTTACTGACTACATGACCTTGAACAACTGTCAACTGGGGTTGGCAGTAGCTGTCTAAAATTTGTGAGGATTAAATAAAGTAGCATAAAATATCACATAGATGTATGTGATTTATTTGGTTTCAAATCTTATGTCTCTAAATTTACCTTTCTTGCATTCAAAACATACTTTTTAAAATTGAGAATATTTCTTTCAAATAAAATTTCATGTGGAACTCCAATAATATTAATATATGACACATGAAGAACAGCTTTGGGTGAAATAGAGCAAAGGGGCCCAGTGTATTGGAATGTCACTTCTTTCCCTTATACTCTATAAGCATGGCAGCTCCTAAGGCACTTTCTTTAAACTTTAGGGCCCCAGGAAACAAGGTTTGAAATAAACGCCCTAAAACCATCTTACTGCTTACATCACTGCATATATCTACATAAGAAAGCATCTGCAGTGCTAGCTTTTTGCACGAAGCAGTTCCGACAGCCCAAGTGGAGAATTTTCCATCTGCCTCTGTTGGCTGACGTTGCCACTTCTGAGCACTATGAAAACATCTCCCCACAATGCCTCCCACTTGTCTTTCCTCTCTCTGTCTTGTTTCAAGGTTGGGCCAGTAGAGCAGGCATCACTGTGACCTTGACTTACCTTAACTATTGAGTCATTCTCTCATTCACAGGGAAACATTCTGAGACTCTTTGTAGGTCAAAAGGATGGCCAGATGTATGCCAACCTTTTAAATGACAGCTGGAGTTACTTGAATTTGCTAACACTAGGGTTGCATTTTACACACCTGCAGTTTTCCTGCAGTTTTTAGACAAGCCTAGATTTTGCCAATGCTGGCATTTTTCAATAACAATGTATTTCTCTGACAGTACCATAGAAAGCCAGTGGAGCTTAGCACATTTCAACTCTGATATTCCCTTTGGCTCTCACACAGATGTCTGTCATTGCAGCTTCTATGCTGGGGGTTCAGGAAATGTACAAGGTTTGGAAGACTGCACTGTGTCAGTCATGTACATAAATCAGATCATGACACTCTGCTGCTTATACTCCCCAATGGTCTCCCATCATACTCAGAACTATTCATCCTGCCTTAAAAAAAAACCTGCTTAAGCTTAACCCTCCCTACTTCTACAAAATCTAATAACATGGTTCTCCTCTCTAACTCTGCCTGATCCTCAAATGACCCACTTTCTGTCCTCTTGCCACCCAGAGCTTATTTCTGCAGCAAAGATTTGGGGCTAACTTTTCTCTGTTTAGAATCTTCCTCCTCCTGACTTCACATGGTTGTTCCTTCATGCCATTCAGATTTCTGTTTAAATAACACCTCCTCAAAGAAATCTTCAGACTACCTAATCTAAATTAGCTACTGAAAAACTCTCTATCACATAATGTTATGATAATTTTCTGCAAGCATTTAGCCATACCTCTTCAATTTTAAAAATCATTACATCATAGTTTGTGTGCATGTGTATTTATCTCTCATTTTGGAATGCAAATTCCATGACTGTAGAAAACTTCTATGCTCTGTTCACCACCGAATCTCCAGCATGTAAAGCAGAGCTTGGCACATAGTAGATACTCAATAAAGTTTTGATTAATTGTTGTTTAATTTACTGCTTAGCCTCCCAACTCTTCAGTGACCTTATTCCCATAAAGTCATATATTTTTCTTCAATATTAAATTGGACAGGGGAGACACAATGCAACATGAGTTCACCCAATCTTTGATATTCTTTCTATCTGACCACACAAGGTAAACAATACCAATCAGATCTTTGTGGTTAGGCAAAGTTCTATGACTTGTTCTGGCTAATGCAAAGCGAGTGGAAATGACCTGCATCAAAATGGGTTAAGGCATTTTGGTAAGTTCCTTACCATTCTCCTATCTGTTTCTTTACTTTGAGCTTTGACCAGAGGCTGTGTGCCCAGATGGTGGTCAAGCAAGATGGAAGCAACCTGCATCTGTGAGTCATCACACAGAATGTAGCTACCATGGAGGTTAATCCACCAAGACTTAGTATGAATGAAATATAAGCTTTACTGTGTTCAGTTTGTTATTCCAGCAGAAGCCCAGCCTATCTTGAGTAATGTGTCAGTGCAGAATGGAAGGAGAATGGGCTCAAGAGCTACCAGAATTAAAACCAGTTAAGTCACTTGATCTTTTTAAGCCTCTATGAAATGGAGATAAAATGTCTAATTTACATGAGTGCTATTAGCTAAAAATACACATAAGTACTTGGGACATGTAAGAATTCATTAAATTTTAGCTTAGAATTAAGTTGTCCAGAAACAGATATTTGCCTATTCTCTCAGTCTGAAGGACTCTCCTCCTTCCATTCTAGACTGGGCATGATGAAGAACACCTATTCTATTGATATTCATCACCCATGCAATCTTACAGGTAAGGTTGGCCAGACTTTTAGGTGTCAAGAATTGTTCTAGGAATAAAAATGTTAATAAAACACCTTTTCCTTCCAAAACAGTTCTTACTTCAATAATGATGATGGACATATACATAGATAAATTTGATGAGTTATGACAAAAATAATAAACATTATGACAAAAGACCCCATCCAAATGGAGGAGGTAAAATTTAAGCTGCATCTTGAAGTGTAAGGAGAAATTTGTGAGAGGTTTTGCTGCCGCTGCCCTTCTAATCCAAGCTCCCTCTCCCTTTGCTTTGGCTGATAAGCTCTTTTGAAGAACACTGCTATTCCACAGACATCACTCCAGAGGCAGTGACTTCAAACTCACTTAAGATGAGGCAGCTGCCTTGGGAATCTGTACACTAGCCCTTTCTAATTCTCATTCTCAGTGGTCACAGGGGCTAAGACAAGTCCTTCTCAACAGACTAAAACCCAAGCTCAAAACTACCCTCTACTCTCACACTATGGTCTGGCCCCTTCTTTTACAATGATGATAACCTGCTCAGGGTAAATTCCCTGAAATTCTCTCTCCTGATCATACACTAAGAACCCTTTATCCTGACTTCAAAGGACTACATGAGGTAATCCCCTCTTACCACCTTCCTCCACGCTCAACAGGTCCCATCTCCCAGAGATGTGACATAGGTTCACAAAGGGAATGTGAGCTTTGTAATCACTCAGAAGTAGATCTGAATATCAGCTGCACAATTTGAAGCTTTTTGTCTTCATTTTTCATTTTACACACTGATAAAATAAGGAAAATAATACCTGGAAAGCAAAATTTTGGAATTTATATTTATTAAGAAAACATTTGTCACAGAGTAAGTATTTCATTCTGTGAAACTTTTATTTCCAATCTCTTTTTCATGGATACTCTCACTTATTTTATTCTTGATTCAAATTTAAAAAATATTTCTTTGGTCTCTTGATTCAGCAATTAACTCTCCCCTTTTAGACATTACTTTTTTTTCCTAACTCATTCCACTCAAGCTTACAATATTCTATTAAAAATATAAAGTCAAACTCAAATCGAATCAAAACAAACAAAGAGAAATCCTTCTACAGATGCTGGCTGTCATCAAGCACCATTTTTAAATTTTCTGAAGATGTATGCCCTCAAGTCTCCTTGTATTTACCTTGCTTTAATTCATTAATTCATTAATTAATTCTGTCCCTAAACAAATATTAACCATCTGCTGTCTGCCAGTCACCATAGTAGGTCTTGGAGGGTACAAGCATGATTGCTGTCCACTAAATGCTGGGCATTTAGTTAACAAAAATGTCTAACTATACTCTGTGATATAATAGAGGTATATATAATTGCTATAGAAGTAGAGAAGGGGAGTCATCAACTCTTCTGGAATGTCAAGGAAGTCTTCCTCGATGAGACGATATTTGAAGTGAGTCATAAAGATAGTGAAGAGAAGTTTCTTAGTCAGGAGGAAGAGAGGACATTTCAAGAGGAGGAAAAAACTTTGACTAGAGCTCTTGGCTATAATAAATGGACTTAGATTGTAATAGTAAAAAATGAATAGATTTGGGAAATATTTAGCAGGCTAATTAACCTGACTTTAAATAAGTTGGTAGGAGACAAGGAGCTAGGAAGGATTACTCCTAGATTTCTGCTCTGGTGGAGTTATGTTCTGAGGTAAGAAAACACTGGAAGAAGAATATGTTTTTTGGGGGGACTACTCTAAGTTCAATTATAGACATGTTGACTTTGAGGAGTCATTCATCCAAGTGTATAATTCAAGTAGAACATTGGATATACAGAGTTCAGATGAAAAGTTTGGACTGATAACATACATTTGGGAATCATCACCAAAAACAATTTCAAATTAAAACAGTTAGGGGAAGAATATTTCCAAGTAAAGACTATGGCATGAGAAATGGGTCTAGTGTCAGCACTAAGGAAGTTCCTCATCTAATATATGAAGGAGAATAAACCAGGAAAGAAGATTAAGAGGAAATTGGTAAACATAGGAGAGAAACCATTTGGTTTCAAAACTAGAGAAAGACAGAGTTCATGAAGGAATGTCTGTCACATGCTGAAAATCACTAAGAACCTGAGTTAAATGGGAAACAATGAGGTTCCTTAGACTAGTGGTATGAGGATTATTACAGGCTTAACATGGGAGGTTGAGTAGAGAAGGTAGAAGCCAAATTTGATTGAGAGGAGAAGTGAAAAGGGAGACCTAGAAACAGAAAATGTAGGGTGTGGAATGTAGTATAAGAGATTTGGAGGCAAGAACAAAGTTGAGAAAAAATGGACCCATGGTAGAAATGGTCCCAAATGCCCATGCCATGCATGACTGCTTTCTTCTCTGGGTCTGGCTTTGCACCTGTTTGGCTCTTCCCAGTTAGAAATTTTCTCCAGAACCCCTTTTGCCACTTATCTGACCAGCTTGTTGGAACTGAACGTATATAAATCACAGAGGTCAGGACAGAGCATTTTATCTCCTTCACTCCTTTGAACTTAAAACTTCACCCCAGTACAGAGCTCTTCTGTGATCTTGAGGGTTTCTTTTGGTTCTTAATCCATTTGGGAACAATCCTTCTCACTATGGCCATTGTGAAGAAAACAATCTTGAACTTCTCCAGGGAAATCAGAGTTTGTGACTAATACATGTTAGGCCTCTCAAATCTCAGAATTAAGTAAATTGATAAGGAATACTATTTTATTCTGTCCCTTCAAAAAACAAAAAACAAAAAAAAGTCATGTGTCTACAAACAGTTATTATCAGATATCAAGGACTTTGATCCCCTAAAGAAAACTTCTAAGTAAAAGCTAGTGAAAAAAACTTTCCTCATTTAGGAAAGTTTAGACAGTAAGTGTCCATTGAGTACTTCTAGATGTATATTTAATACTCCTTATTTATAAGGCTGATTCTGCGACTCCCTTATGGAGAGATTTTGGGTAAATCACTCTGCCTAGAGATCTCATTTTCATCTGCAAATAGAGTTAGGTTAAATTATTTTTCCCAGTAGTAAAGTTTTACAATATATTACTTGTACACTTTACAGTTAGAACAGATGCAAAGTCTTCATTCTATGTTTCCAATTTTGTTCCTTAATAAAATAGGATTACTAGATTAAGAGAGTTACAGTTTTGTGTTAAACACAACCCCCAAGGAAGCTATAAAAGGGTTAAACAGATAGTTACTTGTGGCACTAATGCAGTAACCATGCTTTGCTCTGATTCTGAAATGGAAGGAAGTCATGAGTATCCAAAAAAGAAGATGAGAAAATAACTCCCTCCTGAAGGCAGCTATTCTGGGAACCTGGTGAGCTCACATCAGGCATCATCCTGACCCTCCAATCAAGAGAAGACTTCAAAGAAGGTAGGTCAGCTACCACCCACCTGACTGCAGTCTCTGAGGGAGTTAGGAGCTAACTCAAGGAGAATGTACTAATGAATGTAATCTGTCCTGACTTTGCAGGAGGCTGAAATGATCGCTTCCTGGGAGTGAAGGTTACATAACAGTACAGCTGCATTGATGAGACTAGAGGAGAGATAACACTTCCAACTTGCTAAAGAGTTGGGTAATACTGATCAAAAATAGTAGGTGTTAATGACATAAATAATTCCAGTATTGATTCCTGACTCTAACTAAAAAAAAGCCATTGCTTTATTCTTCTTGTTTGATTTGGTATAGCAACACAAAGAACATAGCAGCATGATACCAGCCATAGAGGAAACAGGATTAGTCTACCTTGGATGTTAAGAGTAAGTTAGCTTGAGTTCAAAGGCAGTCTCCATCTCTGAAGAAGTGGAATATTTACTAACTTTTTTCTAACCTTCATAGTTAGTTTCCTCATCTGCAAAAGGGACCATGATAGTAACTAATTCTCATGTTATTATAAAAATAAATAAGAATTTAATAAAGCAAATGTAAAGAAGTTGTACTGTACCTAACATATCCTATATTAGCTATTATTGTTATCTCTGCATTTAGAATATCTGCCAAAGTCTTCATTTACTTCTAAAATGTTCATTTCTAAAAGGCTGCATAATTTGTTAAGTAACAAAATTGTGTTAGTGTCTATATAACATAGACAGGCCCTCAAACCTAAGAGTTAACATTGGCTATAACAATAGAACCTTAATGAAGGGGAAGTCACTGAGACAAATGTTCCTATTTGTTTTCAACACTGTCCAGGACAGAAAATATCACATCTTATGAAAATAAGTAGTCCCTCTATGGCAGCAAGTCTGTCCATGTGGTAGAAATAGACACAGTAATCCATTGAATTTTAGTAACATCCACAGTTTAATCTATCCCATCTCAATAACATCCAACTAATGGATGATCTAATTAATTGGCTCTGCTCTGGCTCAAGGCTCATTTAAAAAAAAAAAAAACTTTTCTGATTATAAATTTATCTCTAGTATGGATTTGTCAACAGAGAACAAACACATTGACCAGCAAACAGTATTTGATAACTTACCTGTTACATTCTATTTCTCATCATAATTTAGCAAATTTGAGTGCCTTGTAAGAAATTAAAATGAGGTGTTTCTGTGAAGTACATTCATCTTCAAGTAAACTACTGACATTTTTAGCCCACATAGTTAATAAGGATTCCCTGGAAATCAATGACATTTCCAAATTATATCATTGGCACCTTTCCCTGATGATTAGCCATACTTCTCCAGGCAATGTCCTACTGTAAGAGTCCTTCCAAATTGGAAGAAAAGTCTCTAGTCATAGCATGTATTAAATAACACTACAGTAGACATTTGGTGACCCAAAAAATCTTACTTTCAGGATCTGAATGCAACCATTCTTGAAAACAAACGTTGTTGCTTGATAGAACTCCTGCCTCCACACTTTCTTTCCTTCTCCACTCTTCTGAAAGCTTCTCTTTTCTCCTGCTCTATCCTCAGAGTTGAGTTCCCTCATGGGAAATGCAACTACAGAACCATTAGATGGCTTGAGTTAGAATGGACCAGAATGATGAGGCCAGAGTCCAGCTTCCTACTCTGATCCACTCCTTCTTGGAGCTGTAATGGCACAATGTCAGAATGGATCATGCCTAAAGATTGGGCTTCCTTTCATCTTCTCTCCAGTGCTATTTTAATGCATACTTCACTCTTCTCTGAATTTCCCAGCTAAAAAAACATCAGGACAAAGAGCATTTTCCAAATGAGATTATGTGACATCAAACATATACTAAACTGGTCCTTGAGACTCTGACGGAGCATATTCACTTGTTTGTGTAGTTTGCATTTTTGCTTGCATGTCTGTTAGTATGGACAGCGTGTGTATGAGTTTTGGAAGGTATGATTATTTATCTTCAAATAGCATAAATATTATTCAACAGCAATTTTCATACTACCTTTTCTATATATCTTCACTTTCTCATTTATAAATTGGCAATACTAACAGCAATGTATACCTGGGTTTGTTAGGAGGATTAAGTGAGATAATATATCTAAAGTGCTTATAGCAGTGCTAGGCAGGTATGAACCCCACCCTTCTGAAAAATGCCAGTTTAGCAGTTATAGCATTTAGTATCATTTGCCTTATCATCTAGTACCATTTATGTTATAGCATTTAGTACCATTTGCTTTTTCTTTTCATTATGACATGACACCTGATACAGTCACTTTTTGTCACTCCCTACTGTCCATAATTTACCACATTTTTCTTAATTATACTTATCATCCTCTAAGGTGCTTTGTAACTCAATTTTTAATTTCCTTCCTTACCCACTAGATTATAGGCTTTAATCGGGTGGAATCCTTGGTCTACATTGTTCACTGTTGTACCTCCAGTTTAGGACAGTGTCTGGTCCATCATAGGTACCCAATAACTATTACTTGGATGAATGACAAAAGACCAGGTGAGCACCATGAAGTAGGCAGAGCAGAGCTTATTTTCTCCATTTTGCAGCAAAAGAAGGTGAATCCCTAAGAGGTACTAATTACCCAAAACCACACAGTTAGTTAGAAATTCCTGGAGCCATTTGTAGAAAACTTGGTAATGTATTTCAGCAAAGACTCTGAAGGAAGAAAATATCTTTTATCATCAGTAGGATTCTGAGTTTGGTCAGAATCTAGAGTAAAATGGACAAGGAGGAGAGAAGCAGTTTAGGGAGAGAAAATTCTCTTGAAAGATTGAGGCTAGGGCAGGTGGCAGAGAATCTTGACTTGCAGTCTGGAAGGCTTGAAATGTATCAAAGAGGCAACCAGAGCTATTAAATGTATAGGAAGATGTCAGTGGCATAGTCAGGTCAAGCTTTATGATTTCTGTATTAAAATTATTTTATCTATCCTCTGCCAGTGTACTTGTAACAATGTGATTGGGGGGAAAGAATTTTTAGGGTTTATACAAATACATACTATGGGATCTATAACAATCTCACAACTCTGACCTTCTTCTACCACATGACACACTAAAAAGAATGTGTTCTTGACATGTGACCTGGGCACACCAAGTCCTAGACCCTTCTAGTAGCTGAGCATGTGATCCTTAGGCAGTTGATATTCTGGCCACTGTTAGGTCTTCTATTTGAAAAAACCCAAACTTCTTCCTGAGGAATGTAATATAATTTATGATCTGGCTGCTTCCTGCTTCCAAAGCTTGTCTATCATTGCACCAAGCCCTTGCACACATGAACATCTGTGCCCTGTGCCCATCAGAGTGAATTAATGACAGTTTCTGAGATACCTGAACTCTCTTATCACCACCCTGCCTTTTTCCCTGTTTCTATGGAGCCTAGAACACACAAAATGTTTAACATAGCGCTAAATCACAATGAGTGCTGAAAAAATTAGATACAACATTGTATTATATTTTATCATATATAAATATATATATATATATATATATATATATATATATGCATATTTCAGAAGTCTCATTTTTTCTTGGCCAGTCTCCCTGTCCTCATCTCTGTGTCCCAAACCCACTGTCACAGATTTCATTCTCATTACCTGGGATATTTTTCATGTTTTGTATCTGTGCTTCTCTCCCACAATGTTCTCCCTGGGTACTGGTTCTATCTCCTTCATCTCCGTATCTCCAATCTCTACCAGCACTTGGCATGAAGTCAATGCTCAAATGTAATTATACACTAAGGAATACATACAAATAAATGCAAAGCCAAAAGGATCTCTGTCTTTGGAAATGTCCAGAGGTTTTCTTTGTCAGACCTTCAAACCATGGAGTTTTCTTCAGGTTTTGTAATGTACTTCATTATAATTCGTTTGAGGGGCCTATTAAAATCTATCCCTGAAAACTTCTTACTTTTTGAAAAAAAAGCAGAGCCAGTTCTGACACTTTAAAAATTCTGTACAGGGCTGGCAATCAGACTTCTTCAGCCTCTTTGCTTTGTGGCCAACAGACAACTTTTTTCCTCTCTCAGAGCTTGGCTTGACATATTCATCACCTAGAGAGGATGCATACTCCTCAGAAATATTGAAATGACTTTAAATTGTTCTTGGAATTTGCACAATTGTGTCTCCTGTGTTGCTCATAAAGTGAAGTCTTCTGAAATTGCGTTAATGTTCACAAGAAACCTCACTGCTTGTGTCAATTCATCCCCACTCAAGAGCTGAGCCATACTTCTAGGCTACTTCACACCTCTGAGATATCTCATTTCAATTGCCAGAGTCGGTCCCACCTCAGAACTTTGTATTATCTCAGAACTTAGAATAAATTCTTAGAGCATGTAATATAAGGTTATGAGATGGCATTAAATTGCCTGGAAACACACACACATACAAGGACCCCTTGTGCAGTTCTTTACCAGAAAACTTGAGAGAACATATGCTTTCTTTTGTCTCTTCCTCTTCTTCCTACTCCTTCCATGTGACCCTTTGGAAGAACATGCCTCTTTTATGGTTCTTCTAATCTCCTCTTAATGAAAAGTAGAAAGCAGATTGTAGTTATTCATCAATCATACTAGTCTGACAACTAGAGCTGGCCAAAGATAGAAAGTAACCTCTGCAGGATGTCTCCCAGTGACCTCAACTTTTCTATTCCACTCCATGTATAATGCAGTTGCCCTTTGATCACTCTTCTGCAATTTCACTAATTTTATTGGACCTGCTATTGATGGAGGTGAGAGAATAAACTAGGATGTATTGAATATCAGCTAATTTCCAGACCAGGTGCTGGATGTATGTATGCAAATAAGCATACATAGTATGATTTCATTTCATAATGAGCATTTTTAAAGTAATATTGTTATCATCTTTGTATTTCATATAGGAAAACAGGGCTCAAAGAGATCCAGAGATTTCTGTGAGTCTAAGGACTGACAGTTAGTAAATGGTAAAACTAAAATTACAAGCCCTGAGCCATATGACTCAGTAGCCTGTGCTCTTTCACGAAACACTTTTCTCCATCCTACTCACACCTCATTTACGCTTATAGATTCCCCAGTGGCCAGCACATGGTGTGCTCTTGTCAAATATTTGTTTACTGACTTAAATTATACTAAAGGTAGCATGACTGGAACTTTATTGTTCCAGTTAGCTGGAGACTGAGGGGTTTCCTGGACTTGGGACTTTCAGAACTAAAAGCAGGAAAGTTGGTTACTGTAACTAACATTGATATAGGTAGAACATGATATACTGCTTTACTCAAAAACACATTTATATCCATTATAGTTCTATCAATGTCTTATTTCACAATAGATATGAGAAAATAATGGAACATAATAGATTAGGAGATGTCAAGTGCTTGCCTTAAAAGTAAAAAGTTTCACTCTAGTTATAACAACTTAGAAAATTATCTTTCTTTCTATGATTTGCAATTCTGTTTAAGAATATGATACATCTACCTACCTAGGTATATATTACATATATATTTTTTTCAAACTGGCTTCTGTTAATCACAATTTACAGTATGATCAGAAATAATCTGTACAAGAGGTCACAGAAAAGAAAACTACAGGCCAGTATCACTGATGAACATAGATGCAAAAATCCTCAAGAAAATACTAGCAAAGAGAATCCAGCAGCATATTAAAATGAGCATACACCATGATCAAGTGGGGCTTATCCCAGAGTTCAAGGGTTCTTCAATATATGCAAAACAATCAATGAGATACACCATATTAAAAAATTGAAGGAAATAAAAGCATATGATAATTTCAATAGACGCAGAAAAAGCTTTAAACAAAATTCAACACCATTTATGATAAACACTCTGCAGAAAGTAGGCATAGAGGAAACCTAACTCAACATAATAAAGGTCATATATGACAAACCCATAGCCAACATAGTTCACAGTGGTGAAAAAATGAAACCATTTCCTCCAAGACCAGGAATAAGACAAGGTTGCCCACTCTCACCACTATTATTCAACATAGTTTTGGAAGTTTCAGCCACAACAATCAGAGAAGAAAAAGAAATAAACGGAATCCAAATTGGAAAAGCAAAAGTAAAACTGTCACTGTTTGCAGGTGACATTATACTATACATAGAGAATCCTAAAGTTGCTACCAGAAAACTACTAGAGCTAATCAATGAATGTGGTAAAGCAGCAGGATACAAAATTAATGCACAGAAGTCTCTTTCATTCCTATACACTAATGATGAAAAAAATCTGAAAGAGAAATTAAGGAAACACTCCCATTTACCATTGCAACAAAAAGAATAAAATATCTAGGAATAAACCTACCTGAGGAGACAAAAGACCTGTATGCAGAAAACTATAAGACACTGATGAAAGAAGTTAAAGAAGTTAAAGATAATACAAACATCTATTTATATGGAGAGATATACCATGTTCTTGGATTGGAAGAATCAACATTGTGAGAATGGCTATAGTACCCAAAGCAATTTACAAATTCAATGCAATCCCTATGAAACGACCAATGACATTTTTCACAATACTAGAACAAAAAAGTTCACAATTTGTATGGAAACACAAAAGACCCCGAATAGCCAAAGCAATCTTGAGAAAGAAAAACTGAGCTGGAGGAATCAGGCTCCCTGACTTCAGACTATACTGCAAAGTTACAGTAATCAAGACACTGTGGTACTGGCACAAAAACAGAAATATAGATCAATGGAACAGGATAGAAAGCCCAGAGATAAACCCACAAACATATGGTCACCTTATCTTTGGTAAAGGAGGCAAGAATATACAATGGAGAAAAAACAGCCTCTTCAATAAGTGGTGCTGGGAAAACTGGACAGTTACATGTAAAAGAATGAAATTAGAACACTCCCTAACACTATACACAGAAATGAACTCAAAATGGATTAAAGACTTAAATGTAAGGCCAAACACTATAAAACTCTTAGAGGAAAACATAGGCAGCACACTCTATGACATAAATCACAGCAAGATCCTTTTTGACCCACCCCCTAGAGAAATGGAAATAAAAACAAAAATAAACAAATGGGACCTAAGGAACCTTAAAAGCTTTTGCACATCAAAGGAAAACATAAACAAGACGAAAAGACAACCCTCAGAATGGGAGAAAATATTCGCAAATGAAGCAACTGACAAAGGATTAATCTCCAAGATATAGAAGCAGCTCATGCACCTCAATATCAAAAAACAAACAACCCAATCCAAAAAATGCGCAGAGGACCTAAATAGACATTTCTCCAAAGAAGATATACAGATGGCCAACAAGCATATGAAATAATGTTCATCATCACTAATCATTAGAGAAATGCAAATCAAAACTACAGTGAGGTATCACCTCACACTGGTCAGAATGGCCATCATCAAAAAATCTACACACAATAAATGCTGGAGAGAGTGTTGAGAAAAGGGAAACCTCTTGCATTGTTGGTGGGAATGTAAATTGATACAGCCACTATGGAGACCAGTATGGAGGTTCCTTAAGAAACTAAAAATAAAACTACCATATGACCCAGAAATCCCACTACTGGGCATATACCTGAAAAAAACATAATTCAAAAAGTGTCATGTACCACAATGTTCATTGCAGCACTATTTACAATAGGCAGGACATGGAAGCAACCTAAATGCCCATCAACAGATGAATGGTTAAAGAAGATGTGGCACATGTATATGATGGAATATTACTCAGTCATAAAAAGAAACAAAATTGAGTTATTTGTAGTGAAAGAGATAGATCTAGAGTCTGTCATACAGAGTGAAGTAAGTCAGAAAGAGAAAAACAAATACCATATGCTACCACATATATACGGAATCTAAAAAAAAGGTTCTGAAGAGCCTAGGGACAGGACAGGAATAAAGATGTAGACATAGAGAATGGACTTGAGGACACGGGGAAGGGGAAGTGTAAGCTGAGACAAAGTGATAGAATGGCATGGACATATATACACTACCATATGTAAAATAGATAGCTATTGGGAAGCAGCATCATAGCACAGGGAGATCAGCTTAGTGCTTTGTGACCACCTAGAAGGGTGGAATAGAGAGGAAGACACAAGAGGGAGGAGATAAGGGGGTATATGTGTACACATAGCTGATTCATTTTGTTATACAGCAGCAACTAACATACACTATAAAGCAATTATTCTCCAATACACACAAAAAACAAACAAACAGAAAACCGTGGAAAACTCAAAAGAAGAAAAAGAAAAAGAAAAGAAATAGTCTTTACTTCCAGCAGAACAAACTATTTACAAGCTCTTCAGACACATTGTATTACTTTACACAAGAATTAAAAACTCTGAGCTGATGATGGCAGTGCATGCAGAGTTTGTTATATTCTAAAAGCACTTTCATATATAGCATTGTATTAGTTCCCCAAAACAAGTATGGCCTTAACCCATATCTCATTTAGTGTTTTATATATAAAATAAGTTTTCACAAAGAACACCTCAATTTTCTGATAAAGAAACTGGAACTACAGAGATCAACAGATTTTATCATGATCACTTGTATTTGAAGTGGCAGGGCCAGGACCAACAGCTGGTGTCTGTTCTTTGCTCAACGCCAAGCTTCCTCTAGTTAATGGAAAAGTGAGAATAGAGCTGATGTTCAGTTCTTTGCAACTTATTCCACACCATTCAACCTTTGTCTTCCTACATTTTCATTGTCTTCTTACAGTGGAACTCTAATGATATTCTCCATGGAGACAGCAACACCAACCCTCCCCAATGTCAACTGGTCCCACAGTATTGCCTAGCAATTCTTCTATTTCCTTTTTCTTCTCTTTCAATTTCTCCATGGTATCTAATTCAACACTGTTTTACTTTGCTCAAGTTTCTGATCCTATGAAAAACCCCCTTTTTCTAAGCAGATGACCTAACCTCAAATTCTACAGAGGGTACGAGAAATGATTGGATGACAACTCAGTCAACCTGTTGACAAGGAGATGGAGGGGTTATTTCTTCTTCCCTCCAGTCTTCATTCCATGTCCTTCTTTTGGGAAAGCTGACTCTTTACTATCCATTTCAATTCTGTATCTTTGCACCCTCACTTTCTCCTAGTTCCTTTACTTCTATAATTAAATCACTCAACTTGCTTCTATCTTTTAAATGACCAAAAGAAACAAGCCAACAACAACATCTGCTATAACAAAAGGTACAACACATTCTTGCTCCAGGAATCCACTTAGGGGACTTATTGTACACATGAACTTGTGAGAAATGATGCATGAACAAGGAGAAAGTTCAGGCTCCTTCATTAGAGAATAGGTTGAATAACTGATGGTACAGGGAGAGAACATGACGCTGTGGAAAAGAACAAGGAAGCTCTTTATGAGGTGACATCAGAAAGATTCTCAAGATATATTGTAAAGTGAAAAAAACAAGAAATGGAATTGTATAAATAATAACTTCTGTTTAGATAAGGGTGAAAAGATAAGACCACATATTTTGATTTGCTTATTTATGTATAAGCAAATTCATGAGAGGATGTAAGAAACATAATAGTGAACAGGGGGGTGGGGTTAGGATGGGAAGTGGGCAGGAGTAGAGGGGGCCATGGGCAGAGACTTCTCACTATATTAGCTTGTATACTTTTTGGTTTAGGAACCATATGGATGCATTACCTATTTTTAAATTAAACTAAAATACCTTTGTTTCCATATCTTACTCCAATTATCAAATTCTCCCTTCTTTCTCTTTCATATCCAAACTTCTTGAAATCCATCCACATTGTTGCATATGTTTTCATCTCCATTTTGATCTGTTCTCTATTGCTTTCCAATGTCTGCTTCCATCATGACAATGAAACTTATCTCACTGAACTTTTGCTTGTTAAATCCTATGGCCACTTCTCAATTAGTCTAAATTAAACTGTGTGCAGTATTCAACATATTTACCTCTTTAAAATACTCCTTTCTTTGACTGCATTGTGCATTATTTTCCTGGATTTCCCCTTTCCTCTTTAGAATGACTTCTCAGT
Organism: Stenella coeruleoalba; assembly: GCF_951394435.1. Taxonomy (NCBI): domain Eukaryota; kingdom Metazoa; phylum Chordata; class Mammalia; order Artiodactyla; family Delphinidae; genus Stenella; species Stenella coeruleoalba. Next base: position 39,517,645 of record NC_137149.1, on the reverse strand, counting down.
CTGCTTGGGAGATTTGAGACAGAATTACCAGAATTTCAGATAAGCATGGGAGTCAGTGTTTAGTGCCTGAGAGATCAGACACAAGATCTTGCTCCTCTTCTGTGTTAATTCAAACATTCAGTGATTACTAGTCCATGTCATTAGATGCAAACTATATGCTAATGACTCATAATTAATATTCCCAGCTCCAGTGTCTCTAAATTCTTATATCCAATGTTCTACTTGCCATTGCTTTTTGGATGTGACTTTGAGCATCTCAACCTTAACATGTCTCAAAATGAATGCTTGATTTCTCCTCTTTGTACTCTCTCCTTCTCGTAGCCTTCCTCTTTGGGACACCACCCCTCCCTCCTTTCTTCCAATTGCCCCAGTCAACATCTTTGGTGAAATGCACACATCATCCTTTTTAACTTAACTCCCTCATCAATCAATCTGAAAATCCAATTGTCTTTAACTTCTAAAATAATCCAACTACTTCTTGCATCTTTAATCCATACCACTGCAATCAAAGCCACCATCCATCTCTCTCCTGGACTCTTGCAGTAGCCTCCCACTGACTATCCTGCATGCCTTCAACCCATTCCCTTCAAGGTAGCCCAAACTAGCTTCTAAAACAAAGGCAAACCATGCCACACCCCTATGCAAAGCAATCCCCTTCTATGATTACTTTCTGTATTGTGTTCTTTTTAAAATTTTTAATACAATTTTTAAGGGTACTTTCCATTTACAGGCATTACAAAATATTGGCTATATCCCCTGTGTTGTACAGTACATCCTTGAGCCTATCTTACACCCAATATCTTGTACCTCCTATTCCCTGATTCCTATATTGCCCCTCCACCCCCACTGGTAACCACTACTAGTAACCACTAGTTTGTTCTCTATATCTGTGAGTCTGCTTCTTTCTTTTATATTCACTAGTTTGTTGTATTTTTTAGATTCCACATATAAGTGATACCACTCAATATTTATCTTTCTTTGACTGATTTATTTCACTTAACGTAATGCCCTCGAAGTCCATCCATTGTTGCTGCAAATGGCAAAATTTTGTTCTTTTTATGGCTAAGTAAAATTCCATTATATATAATATATATATACATATATATATATATATGTATATATATATCACATCCTCTTTATCCATTCTTCTGTCGATGGACACTTAGGTTGTTTCCATGTCTTGGTTATTGTAAATAATGCTGTGTATTAGTGTTCTTTTGAACCATAAAAATTACCACAAGCTCATACTTAAAACAACCCCCATTGATTAACTCATAACTCTGTATGTTAGAAGTCCAGGAACAGCAAGGCTGGGATTTCTAGGTGAGGAAGCTCACGAGCTATGATGAGGATCTTGGCCAGGACTGTGCTTCCTTCTGAGGCTCAGGGTCCTCTTCCAAGCACATTCAAGTGGTTGGCAGAATTCACCTCCTTACATGTGTAGAGCTCATAGCAGCTTCCATCTTCTTCCAGGCCTGCAGAGACACATTTCTCACTTCAAATCTCAGGGGAGGCCAACTGAGGCTAATCTCCCTTTCTAAAATGTTATCTATTCATGGTAGTGACTATCCATCATATTCAGTGTTAACATTCACATCTTAGGGGAGGGTTATAAGGAGCATCTACAGCAAAAGGAAGGTATCTTGTTATCTTGGGGGTCTTCAAAGATTTCTGCCTACCACACCTTCTCAGTCAGAGTAAAATCCAAACCCTCACTCTGCTCTGCCTACCTCTCTAGTCCCATTTCTCACTTCCTTCCCTCTTATTCATTTTGTTTCAGCTATCCTGTGTTTGTTTATTTGTTTGTTTGCTCTTCCTCAAACTTGATAAACCAGCATCTGTCAAGGTTTTTTGTATTTTCTATTTTCTCTACCAGAAATATTTGGTTATATATCCTCAGAGCTAATCCCTTCTACTCAAATGACATCTCATCAATGAGGACCCCCTCCCCACCCTATAATCATAGAGCACTCAAGCATGAGTATCTCTCTTATCCAGATTTCCCTTTCCTTCAAAACACATTAACACCCTCAGTGCCACATATTTACTTGGTGTGTGTGTGTGTGTGTGTGTGTGTGTGTGTGTGTGTGTGTTCCCAGAAGAAATGTAAGTTCCACATGTTTGCTATAGACTGGATGTCCCAGAATTTAGAGGGGTGTCTAGCACATAGCTGTTATCAGTAAATATGAATTAAATGTGTTGCCCTCACAGAGCATAAGTTTGTGTGGGCAGGTAATAAATAACTATACTGTAAGGCCTATTCAGGTCATCTTCAACCAGCTTCCTCAGCTTCTATTTTGTGATGGTTGCAAACTGCCTAAAAAGTGTCCTGGGGAATTTATTTTAAGCATCTATTTCAGTTCAGTCAGTGATTTTATGTATTCTGTTCTTTGAATAGCCAACTCTCTGGGGAAGGCCTGGATGGCCCATATCTTCCTTCTAGTAAATAATTAAAGAAATTCAGCATAGAACAATTATTAGGCTCCTTTTCCCAGGCCTGGCCTCCTGCCCTCCACAGAACACATGGGCTTATTTTGACAAATTTAATTTGTCCCCAAAGCATGCTTATTCCTGGTAGTCAGTTTAATGATCTTATGATTGCAGATCATGTCCCCTTTTAATGTTAAGCGTTTATAGAAAGTACCTCCTACATCCTGCAATTACAGCACCATCTTTAAAATAATTAGTCACAAAGAAAGAATGTCAGGCACTTTTAGGGGTTAGCAGGATGACATTAATTTCATCAGTAATTATTCAGGCAGAACAAGACCTTTTCAGAAGGATACTCAAATAAATAACTTCTATGCTACCAAATTTAAATGCACATGTTTCATTGTTTCAAAACAGTTAAAGGTAAGTGGCAAAGTGAGTGATACCAAATAGTTGCATATTGAGAGAAATATGAGGGGCAATGCTTTTTTAAGAGGTAGTCTAGTATAGTGGGAAAATTACGTGCTTCAGAGTCATTTAGAGCTAGTTAAAAGTCTTCATTCTGCCACTTGCCTTGACCTGGTAAGGTAATCTTGCCCTGCTTATTATCCACATCTGCAATAATGGAGGAAATAACACCTAACTCCCAGGGTTATTGCAAGGGTTCCAGAAGCTGATATACAGATATGCCTGTCACAGAGATGCAAAATGGATAAAAGAGATACAAATTCATGGCAATGACAACACAGATGCTGAAAAGAAAGTAATTGAAAAATGTAAGACCTGGAATGGATTTCAGAGGCTGGAAGAAAATCCCTTTTTACAGAGATTAAGAGATTGAATATGATGCTGTATCAAAGTCTTGGGGCTTTAACCAGCAGGTTTTTCTGAAAAAACTTTGAGCATAATCCATGCCTTACAATGCAAATATAGTGTTTATTCACCCCACCCATCTCTTCCTCTTCATTCTTAGGTATTTTAAAAACATATTCAAAAAGCTTTGTAATTTATGTCACAGATACTTTCATTAAAAGATTTTATATCATTAGGAATCAATAGGATTTAAAATTAGGCAAGGAATCATTGAACCCACCATTGTTCAATTAATAGAGGACAATAATATTAATAACTTAAGTTGCAAATATGCATATACACATAAATAAATTTATTATAAATTGAGATTAAAGTGGTGCATTTAGAATCTTCTAGTTTTTCCAGTGCTGCAGACTAATGGAAGCCAGATGCATGGAGTGGATTATGCTCAGAATCGTAGTGGCTTTATTCTTATCTCAGATTTTGTTTCTCACTTACAAAAAAGAGTATGGATTGGTCTCGCTTAGCTTGTTTGCTCATCCAAAGTGAAGTCTGTTTGGAAATGGTTAATGAATGCAGCACACCTCCCTTTCAGAATGAGCCAGTTCAAGGTAATCAGGTTTCCATCATTTCAGGAGCCAATTTTTCTTTTCTTTTTCCTCATTTGTCCTTCCCCAGCACACCCCACTGCAGAGTAGTCAGCAGAGGGGGTTTGAATAAGAACAGTACTTTACATGTAAATAAGGCCTTTCATCCAAGTATCCCACAGCTCTTTGTAAACATTATCTGGCTGAATATAGATTATGAGCATCCTTTTAAAGCTAAGAAAATGGGTACCATGCAGGTAAGTGACTTGCCTAAAGGCACACACTAAGACTGGTGTTGTTCAGACAATGCTCCTGCTGATTTGAGGATTTAATCATCCTACTGGCCCAGGTAAGGAAATCTACCTGCATTACAACTCAAAGTTCCTGTATATCCCCGCTTGAGTATCACTCATATTCATATAGCCCACAACGACAGCCTCTTCATTCCATCAGGTGTTTCTCCCCATAATCTGTTTTACAGCTTTCTGTCAATGTTGATAATCCCCATACTGTCACAGATCACTCTAATCCTTGAGGTTAAAGACAGCAATTATGACTTTCCCTCGTTGAGTTTTAATTTCCACATTTGGAAACCTGGCTCAATGGGACACAATGCAGCATGTGAAAAACATAGTTTAGAATGAAGAGAGAATCCACAATTCTTATTTGTAAATCTAATCTGCAGGATAAATGAAATGCAAAGGTTGATGGTAATGGAAACTGGAGGTTGCTAAGTGGAAGATTTTAAAACCTGGAAATGAAAAAAACATTTTCCCTGAATTATACAAGTGTGGTACTTGTGTTTGACTTCCTGAGGGCCAAGCTAGGCTCTTTCTTACAAAATGTATATTGTAGAATAATATATTTTAGAAGAAAAATCTCAACGTTTCCATTGTTAAGATGTCAATTTGTCATGAAAGCACATACAAAATGCTAAAAAACATGGATGGTTATAAGGCACCCAGGACCCTGTAGGATCTCCATGGTGCTTGGTGCTTCTCTCCTTCTTTGCTCACTTAAGAGTAGGTATAATACTCTCACAGGTTCAGATAAGGGAACATCACAGTGTTATATTGGCTTTGGTTCCAGTCCTGTTGTCAGTTCCCTGCGTGGCCTTTGTAGGTCATGCATCCTCTCTTGAGCACAATTCCTGCACCTAAAAATGAAATGTTTAGATCAAATGATCTCTCCAGTTTCTCCCAGATCTAAAATGTTATGAGTGTTCTATTATCTGAGCCTATCATGATTACCTATGAGAGTTTTAAACCATGATACCAACTCTAGAATATCTTGCTCCAGATAGCCCTAATTTCCCAAGATAGCTGTCTTCATTATTCTGTATCTGTGCTGCCTAATACAGAATCCACTAGCCACATGTGGCTATGAAACAACTGAAGTGTCTGGTCCAAACTGAGATGTGCTGTGGGTATACAATGCACACTGTGTTTTAAAGACATTTAAAAATTGTCCAAAATGTCATTGTACATTTTGCTTTAATTGCATATTGAAACTTTATATTTTGATAAATACACTATTAAAATAATTTTGTTTCCTTTTATTTTTTAAATATAGCTTCTAGAAAACTTTATATTAGATAGTCTATTTACACTTCTATTGGACATTACCCTAGATAACAAGAAAAATATGTACGTATGTACTTATATATGTAGTAATGGGTGTAAATACCTGCAAAATCAAACTGTAGGTTTTTACCTTGAATATACCATAGAACACCATCTAACCCAGTTTCCTGACCTCACCCCAGTTACATATTATTATTCCTATTTTATGAATAAGGCTCCAATAGATCAGCTGAATCGCCCCAAAACAGAGAGCCTGTAAAATTTGGTATGGTGCCTATAGCTCAGTGTACTTTTTAAATGTCACTGTATAAATTCACTTTAAAAATACTATTATATAACAGATTCTGCCATTTTCTACTCATTTTGGGAAAATGACAACTATGCTTAAAATATTTTTTGTCAATTTTAAAGAATATTTTTTTGAATCTAGCATTCTTGAATTTGAATCAGAAAGCTACTATCAGTTGAGGAAAATGTTGGGTTCAGAGGCTGCGCTATAAATGACACTGTTTTCTTTCTGAAATTCTGAAAAATGGAGGCATGAAACAAAGGAACTGCAAAGAGAAGAGGGCAAGAGATGCCCTTCATCACCAAGAAGACTTGGCTTGCTGGACTGCTGGACGTGGTTTTTTATCCTTGGACAATTAACAGAAGAATGACACCCACTGCTCCTTTACTATCCCCTTTCTGAATCCCTACTCTGTAGTTTACATTTTGCCCCCGAAAGGCTCTCAATTACATCAGACAGGATATTAATTACATGAATCCCACTGTCACTTTACATTCTTTATTCCTTATTCATTCCTTATTCTATTTCCCATCTCAATTTACATCCAGCCAAATTGTTCAACACAGTATATCAACAGTTCTGCATGAGATAAAATTGTTTTAAAAAATATTGATTCAAAAATAAAAATGCTTAGTGACACTCAGATAATAAAATGCCAAAAAATGGACATACCCCAAATTTAAATGTAAACAGCCTCTAATTATAAAATTCTCAAGGAAAAAATAAAGTTTAAAGATTATTTCCCATTTTACTTTAAGGTCAAAGTTGTTAAAGTTGGGAGGTATTCAAGTCCAAAATCAAATTGTCTTGCCCTTATGAGTTAAAATTTAAAGAAGTTAAAGTCTAAAATTAATTGTCTTTGCCTTTTTATTCTCAGTCTCAGCTAGAGGGTTGTCAGTATCTAGGTAGACTGGGGTTCCTTTAGCAACTACCAAGTAGGCTCTTTCTGGATAACATTCCTATGGTTGTATTAATTTAACATGAAACTCTCAGGAATCTCACTTTTAAGAAGCCCTAAGACTGAAGTAAGCATCCATGAGTATCAAAGTATTGGTTCTATATATACTGAATTTAGAGGTCAATACTCAACTCTTAAAAATGCTACCCAGGGACAATTGTGTTCCTAGACTGTGTATTTAGCCTTGATAAAAATTGAAGTTTAAAACAGTAAGGTCTGTATTCAGAATGATTCTTACACCTATGGTTGAATCATAGTCAATCACAGCAAGGGCTCAGTGGTATCTGAATAAAGGAAGATGGGGGACAAAAGAAAACAAAAATAAGTTTTCTTGCTTTTGTCCTAGTAAGGGATATTAGTGTATACCAGTTGTCTGAAGCCCACAACAAATACGCTTGAACTGAGCTTAAATAAACTTTCAACTGGTGATTACTTTTGGTTCTATCCATTAGCCATATTTCTCAGGGAAGGAGATTTGTTGGGGAGGTGTCCACATATGCATAATATTTTAAATTCCATTTTCTCTTTTGAGTCTCACGTTTTTAGTATGTCAGCACTAAAATGAGTACAAGCTCTTTGTAATTATGTAATGTGCCACTTTAATAAGTCCAGACATTTCCAGTTTTAATGGAATTGTCATTCACTGCCTACCTAAGCCTGGCCTGGACATTTTAAGCTATAACTTTATTAGCTCATTTTTGTACACCCAGAACTCAGCTGCCTTGAAGTTTAAAACACCAACACCTGTCTGTAGAAAGCTTCTTACCCTTATGATTGTATTATTGCCTTTTCTATGTTGCTTAGGAAAAGTTTTTCCTTTACAGTAAGCCTTGATGCTATAAGGCATTATAGGGTCCCTCCCCATCTTGCTGACCTCTTATCCTTATTGAGGATCCCACTGTCTCTCCAAGTAAGCTAAATGTAGTTTGTATTTTCAGTAGAAAGAACTCTAACATCATCTTCTCTGAGTCACCTACATCTTTGCTGAGGCCAGAGAGGCCACCATTCCTTATCTAGGATGTTGTGTCTGCTGGGACTAATTATGAAGCTCAGAGGCTTTACTGAGGCCTGAGCACCCCTATAACCATGTCTGCCTATTTTCTTTGGACAAAGCTGCCTAAAGCTGCAGTCATCCACCAAGGTCCAAACAGCCTATGGTTAGCTAAATCATTTTGGCTAAGCTTCAGCAGTTAAAAGACCATCACACAAATATAACAACCTGCTCAGTCTAACATATGCCTCTACAAACCACCATGATTAAAATGCATGACCCATGTACTGAAGTCCAAAGTCCAAAGATGAAGCAAACCAGCCCAGTCAACCACTCCCTGGGTGTCTTGCTCCATGGTATTTTCCCCTTATCTCATTTCATGATTGTCCTGACCCATTCACCCACTGTAGGGATCTTTAGGTGTCCCAATGAATAGCACCTTGCTTCTCTGCCCAGAAAAAATATAACAAAGAAATGGAAAATTAAAAAAGCATTATCATCTTTACTATTAATAAAATCTAGGTAGAAAACATGGCTTATGGTGGACATATCTGTGAGCAAGTCAGCTTACACTCAGTAGACCCCAGAATTAGCTGGGCTCACTCTTCTAGTCAAAAGCAACATTTCATGAGATACACCTCCATAGGTAGGGTACCAGCCCAAGTAAGGGTGGGGCATGAACAATCCTTTCACTGAGGCATGGCATACTGAATTACTAGTACAGGATTTACTACACTCTTTCTGCTTTTTATTAGTAATGTTTGCCCCCATATTGGTTTGTCTTTCACAAACTAGTTTTAAGTTCTCAAACAACAGGGATCATGCTGTTCATCACCTCTGAATGCTCACAGTGTTTCTATGATTCACTCTGCTTTGTAAGACTCTAATAATGCATTTTGAGTTAAATTACTTATCCCAATCATTGAAATTTACAGAAGAGAAATGGTGGGCTGCAAGAAAATGGCACTAGCTTAGCCATCTATACTAGTCAGTATACTTCTGTTCCAAGGGAAGGAAACCAAGCTTAAACTGGTTTAAGCAAAAGAGGACTGTTGGCTTATATAATTGGGGAGCATTTAGGTTGAAGTCATTTCAGATAGTGTTGTATTCATGTTTTCAAACATTGATGTGTTTGAAAAGTCCCCATTTTTCTCTCTTTCTGGACTCCATTTGCTTTTGCCTTATTTTCACACATTTTTTAAATGTTTATTTTATATTGGAGTACAGTTTAACAATGTTGTGTTAGTTTCAGGTGTAGAGCAAAGTGATTCAGTTATACATATTATTTTCACAAATTTTTTAATGAACCATGTTAAGAAAGCTTTACTCAGCTCCAAACCCACCTTAAACTTTTAGCTCATAATTCCAGGAAAACAAGGGCTTTGGATTGCTCCAAAAGAAGTGCAATCATCAGGCTTTTAAAGTATTAGAACAATTTTTGGAGGGATGTATCTTCTAGAGCTAAGATTCCATAGGATTTGAAGGTTCCATAGGTTACACTACTGGGTAATACTTGTATTCTTTTTGGCAACCCACCTTTTGTCATTTGCTCTTCAATTTCATGCTCTATAATGCCGAATAAGGGACCAAGTCATTCCTGCCCACCCTTCTTACCTTTCCTCTTGGTCAAGTCAGCTTCCTGCTAATAGAGGAAAATTGAACAGCTTCCAAAACACTGGCAAGCATGCATCAACCCAGCAGAGCAAATGACCTCTACATGTAGAGAACTGTTTAAAATAGACTCTTGTAAGTAACCATCCAACACTTCCTTGTGAGGCAAGAATTCATTCTCTTAAGGTATTTATTGTAGCAATATGTGTCCACAGGGGATTTAGTGTTGTTTAAAAGGACAGGGTGAGTAATGAAAAAGAGTAATTCTATATAAATCAACCCAGGGGCAAATTAGGGTGAAGGACTTAGCAGAACAAGGGACTGGCAAATTGTAAATCCTCTGAGTTGTCTATTACTCCATGAGCTTTTGTTGAGAATTCCTCTGAAAAGCTTACTGCAGATTATCACCGTTATCTGTGAACATCTGAGGTATACTTTATCACTAGAGGAGAAAACTTTTAGAGCTTGGAAAGAAATTCAGTGGGCTGCCTTGTATCTCAGGGTTTTAGTGAAGCAGTGTTTCAGCTTCTTGGGGGAAACCATTGCAGGTATAATAAAATACCACTTAGAATGCAATGTTCTTTCTGGTGTCACACACACACATGTACACACATGCATGCATACACACATGTGCGCATCAAGATTTAACTGTGTGGCACAATGAATTTTAATCTTTTACCAACATTAATGTTTTGAGTATAAATAATAGATAAGAGTAACAGGTATCAAATACAGTAACATTATCAAATTTTCTTCTTCTATATATTCTCCCTTGGAAATCTCACGTAATTTTCACAGAATCCTTTGTTTTGTCGTTGGAATGATTAGAAACAAATAATTGTTTTCAACTCTGAGCCTTCTCCAGATCTCCTGGACTGCATTTCTATGTTCTTGCTGGGCAGCTCCACGTGCATAACCCATCAGTAACTCAAACTCAACATGCCTCAAATTAGACTCATTAATCTTCTCTTTCCAAAATACTCCTATTTTTATGTTTACCATTTACAAAAAAGACATCATTTTCTTCACTCCTCCCCACCCAGCCATTCAAGTGTAAAGCATTTTTCTTTGCTTCTCATCTTTCTTGGACTGTTAAATGCTACCTCCATGATCCCATAAAAAACATTGAGAACAAACATAAACAAATTTGAAATAAGAAAACAAAAGCTTTATTTTGACTTAAGCGTATCACTTAATGAGTATTTTTAGAATACTACAATGAACTAGGAAATTACAGACTAGCTGCATGACCTTGGGAAAGTCACGCAAAATTTCTGTTCTTCGTTTTCATGAGGAAAAAGAAAGAACATTGTAGCCTCATAAGGTTAGTGGGAGGATACAAAGATGTGATGTTTGTGGGCTTGCTATGCAAATCATAAAGCAATAAAAATGCAAACAACTCAGCCATTTCTCGTCTATAACCTCACTAACTCCATCAAGGCTTGATGATTCCTTTCCTTCTAAAGCAGTATTAAATTTTTAACAGGTTTTTCATCCAGGCTATGTTGGCTTTTGAGCCACTAAAACTAAGCCTTCATTTCATGCACTGGCTCACTCACTCACTTTTTAACTCAACTAACATTTAATAAAGACTACAAGGGGCTCAACACTATGCCCTGGGCTTGAAATATAGACATTATCTGAGCCTTATTATGTGAAAAATTAGCGATTGCACTTGCTATAGAGAGTTAACATGAGTTAATGGGTAAGATGAGTCTTCCTTAGCTTACACTGTGCCTGACATCATGCAGTGGGTGTTTGCTAACTATTGGTTACGGTCCCTTTATCACTGTTAATGTCTAAAGCCCACATTTCCTGGCTCCCTGCTCAGTTTTCTCTAGATATAAAACACTGTCTTCCTTACACATACATTTATTTTCCTGTCTAAACAGCTAAATTTTTATGATACACCCTCATATGTAAGAATATACATTGTGTCCCCAAGGATTTCAATATTGAATGAATAAATATTTAATGAATAAAATTTCCTCAATATCATATCAATGTGAAAATAAATGCCTTTAAAGCTATTTAAAAACCCTTAAGGCAGTAGGCTGTCTGGATATAAAGAGGCACCTGACATTCATATCAGCACCCATAAAATAGAATAAGCCCTTCCACCTAGTTTCTTTCCCCAGCACTTAAATTTTTCCAACTACTCATTTACATTTCCTTTGAATCTTTAAGCAGTGTTCAAAAATAGCTCTTTTACAGAAAGTAAATTAATCAACAGACATGCAGTTCTCATTGAAAGCAATATCACAAGGAACACCCTGCATTCATAAGCTTACCAGTGCAGTAACCTCAGTTTCTCTCTGTCTCTCTGTGTCTCTGTCTCTCTCCATCTTTCTCTCTTTCTGTCTCTCTGTCTCTTTCTGTCTCTCTCAGCCTCTCTCTCTCTCTCTCTCTCTCACTCACACACACACACACACACACACACACACACATACGCTCGTATCTATAATCTTGTCTCTCTATGTATCCAAGGAAATTGGCTGAGTAAGCCTATTGGTGATGAATCACTTTGCAACTGCATCGTGAAGATAGAATAGAATTCAGTTAAACAATTCTTGCTTTCCCCACATTTCATTAACTCAAACCTACTTCTATGGTCCCCCATAGTTTTTTTTCTAGAAATATGTGCTGAAGTAACAATAATACTAGTCATAATTTATAACAATCTGTCCCATAGACTCCAGCATATACCTCATGCATCAATTTGAAACATATGAAATTGATCATAGTCAGCTGGTTTTGACATAGAAATACAGCAATTTCTATGACTTAACCTAAAAGGACACATGCCACACATTTGCAATTCTTTGTTCCCTTTTTCCCACCACTGGACTGAGTGCTCCTCAGGATAGATATTTTGTCTTACTCTCTTCTGTATGTAATGCTCCAAGCACGGTGCTTGGCACAGAATAGGTGCTAACAAATGTTTGTAGGTAAGAAATAACTCTCTTTTAGAGAGTATTTGTGTGCATTATGCTGGATGATTGACAGACCATACTTCAGTATAGTTGAGGCAGAAACTATTAGAAAGGATAACTAAGTTGTTAATGAGACAAATATTGGGCCAATAGACCAGCCTTAGAATGGGCTATTGGGCAATGAGTAGCCTGGGCTCTACTCTTTGCTGGTTCCAAGATCTAAGCAATTTCATTTAATCTCGTCATTAAATCACAATTCTTTCCTCTGTCAGATTAGATTAACATATTATCAGACATTTATGGAGTACATAATCTGTATAGGCCACCTGTAGTTTACCTGCATTACCTCATGTAATAATCAAATCAACTTAATGAGTGGGAAATTATAGTTAGTCCCATTTTACAGATGTGAAAAGAATCCAAGGCTATCAAGATAGTAGATAGTACAACTGGGTTTAAGTGGTGTTTGTCCAGCTTCAAACTCAGATGCCTAATCACTTCATTATGAAGTTTTCCCAAAGCCTACCTGGTAAAATAGAGCTGAGAATCAAAGAAGATTATAAATGTTCAAGTACTATAAAAATTATCGAGTTACATTGGTTGTACTCCTATGTCCTATATTAGACATTTTATATATTTTATATTATTTAATCCTTAAAATATATTTTGAAGTTGGTATTATTTTCACCACTTAATGAATAAACTGAGGTTCAGAAAGAAATGACTTCACATGGTCACCAGCTGGTATGTAACAGTCTTAAAATCTTAACAACTTAAGTGCAATTATAATAGTTACAATTAAAGACAAATGAAAAAAGTTGGAAAAAAGTTGAAACCCTCCTATTACCTTTATCTAAAATATGTAGAATATGAAAGCCCACAGATATGTATTCAAAGCTTGGCCCCATATCTCAAACAGACAACTTTGTTTCTTTAGGTCTCAAATTTTTTCACATATAAAAGAGGAATGATAATAGCTCTGTAATTTTAAGAATTAAATGGCATATCACACTTCAGAAGCTTTGTATATTGTGCACATGCAAGATATACTTGTCATGATACTCATTGTTACATTATCCCATCAGCTAGCAGGAATATTAGTAAAGCTCCCTTAGTTGGAAGAGTATTTATTATAGATGAGTCCCTGTGGGCAATAAACAACTTTGAATGGCACTGTGGATGAGGAGAAGACGCTGTGTTTAAACAGTGATATTGACCCAGTTTTGTCTGGTTACAAAATGAAACTCTAAGCTAAACCTATTGGAAAAGTTAGGATATTTTAAAAATATGGAGTTTGATGATTGAGCTCAACTGTCTGCTTGGAAATTTGTTATTTGGAAATACCCACCTTCAATGTCACTGCTAAAGACTTAAAGAGAGCATGGCCAACAATTCATACTAAAGGGGGCCGTACAAATGGAAGGTACCAGACATATTCACCTCAGTCCTTTCTCAGGCTGTATGTAAGGGCATTTTATCTCTTTCTAGACCTCTTGTAACACATCTCTCTGCTGTCTTGATGAATTATAGGTTCATGCTCTGTCACAGCACCCTGCATTCTTGTTTATCCAAAGACACCTACTTTAATGTTCTCTCTTGGGTCATTTTCTCACCATTTATATCTGAGAAGCTTTGCACATCCAGGTGTGTCCATAAAGCTATTCTCAGTCTGACAAGACTTTATTTTGTAGATCATGCAGTACTCAGGGCATCTACCTACTATTATTGAGTTCTCCTGCTGTTCTTTGTGGACAGGTCCTGAGCCTTCCATGGTCCTCCTAAATATGTTTGGATCCCCCTAAGCTCCATATGGTCTTTCACTGAGGCCATATTGTCTAAGTCATGGCACTCATCACATTCTGTTTCAGTAATCTAGATTATTTCTTTAAGTTCTCCACTGTACTATGCATGCCAGAAGAGTTGGCAGCATAACCTGCCTAGTTTACTACTGTGTCCTTAGATCCCAGTAATATACAATTGACACCACACTTCAATGAATAAATTGTCGACTTTGTGAATAAATTATTTATTTATTTCATGAATAAAATAAGTTGTTCATGTATTTATCTCCATCAGAAGAGTTTAACTTCCATAGATAGTACAGTCAGGTTTAGTAGGCCTAACAATTCTACTTTTAGGTGAGAAGTCAGGGACTCACCAAGGTCAAATATTTTCCCCAGGGTCACAGTTACACAATCATTGAAAGGAGAGGGGAAACAAGAACCCAATCCTTCTGACTTGAATGCAGGGCTCTGCCTTCTATTTCAGCCATAGCAGGCAGGCACTTTTATTACAGCCACCTTTATATTTAGTCTCCCTTCTAATTCAGGCTCTTGTTGCAGTGTTATACCTGGCAATTTAGGTTGTATTCACTGCTGATATATATTCCTAAATGTATGCAATAAATTTAAATGAATAAGATGTCTTGCTGAGTGGAAAATCTGGATTATTATGTCCTGAAAGTAGATCAGCATAACCATTATATGCACATAAAAATAACCTTGGGGTTGTTAATATGAATAATACGTTTTATCACCATTAAAGCAAGATTTAGATGTTTAGCCTTTTCTCACATAACAGGCTGTTCATTTTAGTAGAGAAAAACTCTTAATAAAAAAGATTAATGAGATAACTAGTTTTCTTTTTATATACAGAAATTTTTCCTATTTCTGAAATTATGTCTCTTCTGAAAACTCAGACACTCTCTTTGCCATAAATTAAAGGCCACTCTTTGGTGCAAAAGAAAAGACTGAACAGGTGAATTTTACAAGTGATGATCTTAAATATTGATGCTATCAAAGGCTTTTGTTGGAGAAAGTTTCCTTATTAACTTGCCAGCAGGTAAAATTAAATCTCTATGAGGTCTCTTTTCCTCTAAATAGTTTTCAGCTGGCAAACATATCGAAAAATACATATGACCAGGGTTCAACCAAAGTAATGGAGCAGTAAAAATAGAAGGAAGTAAAAAGCCTTCCTTTTTCACTTAAACCTCAAAGAGGAGAGCAGATTTGATCTGAATTGATACTCTCTTCAACAATTCAAATTCTGTTTTTTAAATTAATTTTTGTTGGAGTATAGTTGATTTACAATGTTGTGTTACTGTCTGCTGTACAGCAAAGTGAATCAGTCCCATATAAGTCATTACAGAGTATTGACTAGAGTTCCCTGTGCTGTACAGTAGGTTCTTATTAGTTATGTATTTTATATATAGTAGTGTGTATATGTCAATCCCAGTCTCCCAATTTATCCCTCCCCCCTTCCCCCCCCCTTGGTAGCCATAAGTTTGTTTTCTACATCTGTGACTCTATTTCTGTTTTGTAAATAAGTTCATTTATACCATTTTTTAAGATTCCACATATAAGTGATATCATATGATATTTATGTTCAATGTGAGGCAGAATCCTTGACTGCCAGTAATTCCCATTGATTTAGTTTCTCCTTGGATGATGATGACCAGAACATTTAGCTTAATACCCCTTGGTTCCAATTAAGAGACAGATGATCTTGAGGAAGAGGCAAATAGTCTTAGGCAGAATGAGATGTCTCTGGCCTCAGGCCACTCAAGCAAAACTGCATTAAGCACTGGTGGTAGTTAATCTTCAAAGTAGTCCCTAATGATTCTTTCCTCCTCATACTGCCCTCCTCCACTGGATAGGGCTGACCTGGGTAACTAATAAGATATTGTAGAAATTAGGGAGTATGACTTTTGAGGTTAGGGCATAAAAAGCATGGTGCCTTTTACCTTGCTCTCTTGGGTCATTCTTACCAGGGAAAGCCAGTCGCCATGTCACGAAGGCTCATATGGTGAAGAACCGAGACCCCCTGCCAATAGCCATATGAGTGAGCAATCTTGGGTATGGAACCTCCAGCCCAGCCCAGTCTTCAGACGGCTGGAGACCAGGCCAACATCTTGACTGCAACCACATGAGAGACCCTGGGTCAGAAATACTCAGTTTACCTTCTCTTGGTTTTCTGATGCCCAGAAACTATGAAGTAATAAATGTTCACCATTGGAGGCACTAAAGTCAGGATAATTAGTTAGATAATAGGAATAGATAATGATTAAAGCACTAATAGAACCATTTACATAGCACCTTTGCTTCCTAAGCACATGTTAAAGCCTGCTCCCTTTTAAAAGGGCATATAGGGAATTCCCTGGTTGTCCAGTGGTTAGGGCTTGGCACTTTTACTGAGGGACCCGGTTCAATCCCTGGTCAGGGAACTAAGATCCCACAGGCCGTGCGGCCAAAAAAAAGTAAGTAAATAAAATAAAAAAGGCATATAATCACTATTATTATCCACTATTGGAAAATCAGGAAACAGGCTGGAGAGGATCATTGAGCAACTCAGAGCCACAAGGCTTTTGTATGGTAGAGTGAGAATTCAAACTCAGTTCTAGAGAAATCTAAAATTATTTTTTTGTATCACAACATGTTCAGAGATTTAGGGTTCAAAGTTCAGTTTAAACAGCTAACACATAGACAAACAAGGCAACCTGCCTGAACTTACAGGTCCAACTCCTATGTTCTTCCTAGTATCCTGCAAGAAGACAACGTCAGGCCTCCTGGACCCAGGAATTCATTCTCCCAGGGGTCTGGGGTCCAAACATGGGGGGCAGACCACATCCAAAGACGTGTCAATGTGAGAGAAGGGAAGAGTTTTACAAAGACACAACTTTGCCTCAACTGAACAGTGCTCTGCAGGTCCAAACCTGT
This sequence comes from Stenella coeruleoalba, assembly GCF_951394435.1. Lineage (NCBI taxonomy): Eukaryota > Metazoa > Chordata > Mammalia > Artiodactyla > Delphinidae > Stenella > Stenella coeruleoalba. The sequence continues at coordinate 39,500,735 of NC_137149.1, read as the reverse complement.
TCCAGAACCCTCCCCAGCATGAGCTAAAACCTTTGTTGCAATGTCATTGCAAGTTCACTTCTTGTTATCCTGATCTCCTTGTTTTCACCTCCTCAGTGCTGGTGTTTGTGAGAGCACTTTTCAACAAGCTGCCTGCAAACAAATTCCTATTTCAGAGTCTATTTCCCAGATAAACTTCACAGTCTATCCTGATTCTCAACCCATTGCCTTATTTTTGAAATGATTGAGCTAGCCTAGGTATTTCTGATTCTCATGGTATAGTCCCTGAACCAGTAGCAATGGTGTCATCTGGGAAACTGAGAGAAATACAAATTCTCTGGCATACCCCAGTCTTACTGAACCAGAATCTCAAGATGTGGAGACCCAGAATGTGTGTTTAACAGGCCATCCAGGTAATTCTGATGTACCATAAAGTGTGACTGCTATTGGTGTAAAGATTTATTCCAGCTCTTAAACACCTTGGTATTGGGTTACTATCATATAAATGTCCTTCAGCTGGTTGGTCCAAAGTCTTAATAGGATCAGATCACACACCATTTGAGTTCCAAACATTATAAAATCAGATTACAATTCAGCAGTTGTTATGTGCAGGCTTTGGACACCAGATTCTAAATTTTTGCAATTTTGCAGTAAAGACAAGTTTATTCTAGTCAGGCTGGTGGGTACAAAGGGGTACAAACTTTAGAGTCAAGAGTAGCTACTTTATAATACCATCTTCACAATCATCTTGATATATAACCTTTCAGAAGTCATTTCAACTCTCTTGAGCTAGTTTTCTTATACGTATTACGGGTTTATGTGTTCATGCACTGACTACTTTACAGAATGGTAGCTAAGATTAAATGATATAATCTGAGAAGTAAAGAAAGCTTGGGGTCATATACCTTTCTTATGGGGTCTGGTAATTTGTACTCCCTATAAATAAATAAAAGACTATATACATACATGACTATAAACAATAATGTTAATATGTATTGAATGAGTACTGTGGTCTACACGAATCACAGTGGTATAGAACATATTTGTCTTATTTGATTTTTTATAATGAATGTATGTTTTATGTGGGGGGGGGAGGGGAATTGGTCACAAAGCTCACACCTATCAGATTTACTGATTCAACATAAACAATTTGTTTGCAAAGTCAGTTGAGTCCCTATTCTCTAATGCCTTTTTCGTTCTTCCAATCTAAGGAGTTTAAGTATTTATTGATGATAATAACTGAGAATACTAATAGTTAACACTTTCACAGCATTTACAATGTGTATATGATGCTGTTCCAGGTATGTGAATGTGTTTGTGTGTGTATAAATACATAAATAATATAAGTATAATTGAACATTTATTATTACATGTTAATATTAGCCTATATTCATAAATAAAAAGCAACGAAATAGAGCACAGAGAGATTAAGTAATGTACCCAAGGTCACACAGCATTGTAAGAAGAGCTGGGATTTAAACCTTAGTAGACTTGTTTTTAGAGACCCTGGTGTCACCAATGGTGAAATACTGCCTCTCTAAGTAAAATAATATACTACTAGCATGATTCAAGGTAAAGGTACAGCCATTGGCATTTTATTAGTTATCACTTTGGTGCAGGGTAAACAACATTTGATCCTGATAGGACAGGTTGAATTATTGTATGATTGGTTTTCAGGGTTTGCCAGATATCAAGAAGAGATCATGGCAAACATGGCCAGCAGATACAGGGGTGGGAATTTGCATAAGAAAGTACACTAACAGTGGTAAAGCACCCAAAATTCTGAAGTCTCAGTACATAGTCCAGTTGGTCTGAAGCCCACACACTAAGTAAGCATGAAGGTGAATATGATAAACATCTTTCATTTTTTATTGTTATGCTTGGCTGACCAAATCTTTCAAGTTCCTCTTAATATTTGGGTGTTTTTTCACCAAACTACTGCCAACCAAAACAGCAGCAATTATAACAGTAATGACTAGTTTTCTCAGATCCCTTTGTTGTGAGGGTGCCAGATATGACCTAGGTTTAGCCAATCAGATGACTCATACAAGAGAATGAAGAGGAAGAGAGTAACAGGAAGCAGCATCCATGAAATGGGAAGATCGATCTTTTGGCCAGAATGTGAGAAGGGGCAGTTGTAATTATAGCTCTTCACACACTGTCATAAATGTGGTCAATGGCAAATAGCAGGTGATGATAGCAGTGGTGTTTGTGCCACCTCAATCCTCCAACATGATGGGCTTCATTCTTTGGCTTCATTTTCCTGACTGGGTAATATCCAACACTGTTTCTCTGTCCCTGCTGGATGTCCTATGTACTTCCTAGTGCCTTTAATAAACTGTTTTTGCTTAAACTAGCTAGAGCCCTGTGCCACTTAACTACTATTACATAATAAACCACCCCAAATTTGGTGGCTTAAGATAACAATTATTTTGCTCTTTCTCAGAGTTCTGTGTCTCAGCAGTTCAGACTGGGTTCAGATGATCAGCTCCTCTGCTGGACGTTCCTGGTGTCACTCTTGTGGCTGCACTCATCTGGGAGCTTGAATTTCAGTGGATGCTCCAAGATGGCCTCATATGTATCTGACATTTAGCTGGGGCTCTTGGCTGGATGGAGCATCTAACCTTCAAGACATCTTAAGGCCAAATCTTGGAAGTCACATACCATTGCTTCCCCCACATCTATTAAAAGCAGTTGATAAGATATGAAGTCATTGAGTATATTATGGTCTGAGTAGAGAAAGTAATTATAAAGCAGTGAAACTGGATATGATAGAAGTAAATGTTGAGAATGACAAGAGCACAAGAAACAGTGGAGAGGATATAAGGAAAACAAGGAAACTTGAAACTGAATGGTGTATGTATGTGTGGAGAGACTTGGGAGGGAGTAATTATAAACACTCTGGCTTTGCTGGAGTGAAAATGATGATATGGGTGGCTGCAGGAGATGGAGCAAGAGTAAAAAGCAAAACCAGGCTCACAAGGGTCCTTCTGAGTCAGGCAAAGCAGTTATACTCTTAGAGGCAGTTGGTGGGCAATGAGAAAATTTAATCAATGGTGAAATCTGGTGACATTTCTGCTTTAGGAAGATCACTCTGGCAACCACGAGGAAGATAGATCTGAAAGCAGCAAGACCTTGCCTATCCTGGGGACAGCCCCAAAGCATCTTAGAGTCTCTGACAATGTGTGTCTCTGGTTTTCTTTATATCACATTTTCACCCTGAAACACTGCCCACTGAAATATCGTTAAGCTGTTTTCATGCACATTTAAATAACTCACAGTTGGAAATGCCTGGATATTTTCAGGGTGGGCTATTTGATTTGCCTTTTTTAGTTTGCAGTAAAATAAAAAATAAGTGGCTCCTAACCTGTGCCTCCAGCACTCAGTCTACACATACCAATCTCAATTTAGACTATTAGGTCAAGCTGACTTCTGTTCAAAGGCTAATTCTGAACTGAAGCATGAATCTAAAATTCTTGACAATACAGAAAAAATTCCTGTGTAGGTCTAAATTTGTCAACCATAGTCTCATGTATTCTATCATTCTTACTGCCTTATTCCCTTACTATATGGTATATAACATTATTGGTAGTTACGTGTTTATCAGAAGATTTATTTATGATCTGTTCTCACCACTAAACTGGCAGCTCCATGAGCATCAGCCATGCCTCTCTCATTTGTGGAACTCACACTGCTCAACACAGTGACTGTCACACAGAAATCAACAAACTGCTAGATATTAAATAAATAAGATATGAGGATGCAATGTATAGCACAAGGAATATAATTTTTCCAATAAGTATAGTAACTCTAAATGAAGTATAATCTATAGATATATTGAATCACTGTGTGGTACACCTGAAACTAACATTGTTAATCAACTATACTTCAATAAAATATAAAATCAATGAATACGTAAATATGATGGGGAGGATAAAATATTTTGTACATGTTCTGTCTCCCAAAGAAAGCTACGTGACCACCACATAAATCTGTGCTGTAAAAGCTAATTCTGGAGAGGTATAATGTAGCGATAAGAGTAAGGTCTTTGATGTCCAGTAGACTAGGATTCAAAACTAGGAATATGAATGGATGGTTGTGTAACTTCAGACAAACTGTATTCGTTTCCTGTGGCTGCATAACAACTTACCAGAAATGGGGTGGCTTAAAGCAACAGATGTTTATTCTCTCACAATTCTAGAGATTAGAATTCTGAAATCAAGGTACCAGAAGGGCCACACTCCCTCCAAAGTTTCTAGGAGATACTTCTTTTAATGTTCCAGACTGTGATAGTTCCAGCATTCCATGGCTTGTGGCAGCATAGCTCCAAACTCTGTAGCTGCCACCTCAGTCTTTACATAAACATTATGTGTTTCTGTGTTTATTAGCCTTGATTTTCCAGAGGAACAGAACCAAGAGGAGTTATGTCTATCTATCTATCTATCTATCTATCTATCTGGAATTGGTTAAGATGAGAAGTCTCAAGATCAACAGTTGGTAAGTGGGAGACCCAGCAGTATAGTTAGTCCAAATCTGAAGGTGTGGGACCCAGGAGAGTGGATGGTGTAAGTTCTGGTTTGACTCAGAGTCGAAAGACAGGAAAAGGCTCATATCCTAGCCCAAAGACAGTCAGGTAGAGAGAGTGAATTCCCTTTTGTTCTATTCAGGCTTTCAATGGATTGTATGAAGGTCATCCATGCAGGGGAGAGCAATCTACTTTATTCAGTCTACCCATTCTCATGTTAATCTCATTAGAATTACCCTCAAGATGCACTCAGAATAATGTTTAACCAACTATTGGAGCACTCTGATGGCCCAGTCAAGCTGACACATACAATTCACTATCATACTGTGTCCTCTCCTTTTCTCTCTTTTGTAAGGACACTCTCATTTGACTTAGGGCCCACTCTAACTAAGGATACTCTCATCTTGATCCTTACTTTAATTACATATACAAAGACCCTATTACCTGTCACATTCACAGGTAAGAGAGGTTAGGACTTGGACTTATCTTTTTTGAGAACACAATTTAATTCATTACTATATTAGATTTTTAGGGCCACCATAAAAAAAATACCATAGACTCGGTGACTTAAACAACAGAAATTTATTTTCTCACAATTCTGGATGCTAGAAGTTTCCAGAGGAGGTGGTCCCACCTTGGAAATTTAGAAGAGATAGCCCCACCTTTTGGGTCATTTGTCATTTTTTTAAAAAGTATAACACTTTTGCAGCTGGATCACCCTAGTGGCTCACACTGTAGAATCACAGAAGTCTGCCAGCCTTCCTACATTTTGTCCCTTCTCTTTCCCTTGAAATCCAGGCTGGCAGTGTTTCTGGGTATAACTTCATCTCTATTCCTGTCTTCTGCTGAGATGCCTGATTAGGTCCATGAGTCACACCCATAATCTCTTCATCAAGTGATTTTTTTTTTTGAGCCTTGCTCTTGTTCTTCTCTCAAGAATATTTTTTTTCATTTCTTTCAATATGGATAGAATGAAGGTTTCCAAATCTTCAAGTCCTGGTTTGTTTTTGCTTAATAGTTCCGTTAATTACCTCTCTCTTCTCATATATTCTTGAATGCAGTAAGGAGAGACCAGACTAAGCCTTCAATATTTTGTTTAGAAATAAATATACAAGTGTATCACTTACAATTTCTATTTTCTAGAATACAATTAAGCCAAGTTCTTTGCCACTTTATAACAAAGATTACCTTTATTTCAGTTTCCAATAATATGTTCCCCGTTTCTGTCTGAGAATGCACCAAAATCAGTTTTAAGATCCATTTTCCTACCAACAATCCCTTTTGGGCTTTTTCTAGCATGTGCCTCAAAATTCTTTTAGTATCCATCTGTTGCCTAGTGCCAAAGCCACTTTCATATTTCTAGGTGTTTGTTGAACAGCATCCCACTTCTCAGCACGAAAATCTGTATTCATTTGCTGGGGTTGCCATAACAAAATATCACCAACTGGTTGAATTAACCAACAGGAATTTTTCACCGTTCTTGAGGCTTGAAGTTCAAGATTATGGTGCCAGTAGAGTTGATTTCCTCTGAACTCGCTCTCCTTGGATTGCTAATGGCCTCCCTCTTGTTGCCTCTTCACTTGGCCATCCCTCTGTACACATACAACCCTGGTGTCTCTCTTTGTGTGTTCAAATTTTATCTTCTTATGAGGACTCAAGTCAGATTAGATTAGGATCTCCCTGTATGACTTTTTAAGCCATAATTAGCTCCTTAAAGACTCTATTTCCATGTACAGTCACAGTATGATTTCTGGAGGTTAAGACTGCAACATATGAATTTTGAGGGGACATAATTAATCCCATAACATTTACTCAGAAATAAATAAGAAAAACATTCTGTATGTGATATAGAAGAGCACCCCCTACCATGAAATTATACCATTGGGTGGTATCAAATTATGGTCACCAAATCAATCACTATGTGTGAAAAGTTCTAATGTTTGGGTCAAAACCATAGGTCTTTTGAACCACAAAGCCTTGAATTTAGAGGGCTCCAGGAGAACCACAATTAGTACTATAGATTCATACAACCAAACTTGCATACCTAATGTGAAAGGGAGAGTCCTCTCTTCTGCAAACAAAAGGTAAGATAACCTTCAATGAGCCCAATTTCTCATTAGTGATTGCCAACAAGAATCAGGCCCTATTTTAGGTGTGGGAGATATATCCAGTTCCTAGCAGCTTGAACAAAACAACTAGTTACTTTCTCAAGGTAACTTACACTGTAGAGGGGAAGAAAAATAAGAAATGAGTATTTTAAAAAATAAATGCAGTGTGTGATAAGAGTTTTGAATACTAAGGATGTTGGTATAGAGAACATATTGGCTGGAATGGAGGAAAAAAAGAGAGTTACTTCAGACTGAGTGGCCAGAAAATCTGTCCGAGGGAGACATTTGAACTGAGATCTGAATAATGAAAAGTGATAATCTAAGAAAAAAGGAAAATATTTCATAAGAATAGAATAATAAGTACAAAGACTCTGAGCCAGGAAAACAGTACCATGTTCTAGTAAATTAATTAATTTATTCATTAATTAATAATAAAACAATAATAATAAATGGTGGGTAGTATGATTCCAGTGCTGTAATTTAGGGGCAAAGTGGGGTTGGAGAGATAGTCAAGTCTAGAATAACCTATTTTTAAAAGATGGCAACGTATTCCATATTAAAAAAAAAACAGTTAATATATTTTAAGTCAGGAAATGACTGAATCTAAAATATATTTTTCAAAAGATACTGTCAGCTGTGTAAAAGATTGTAACTTCTAGCTCAGGCCAAGAAAGAGTAAACTCACCACAGCTAATCTCTTCAAAAGACTACACTAAAAACTCTGTATAAAATTCAAAAGAGCAACTATGTGAAAACCTTAAAAGGTAAACAAGGCAGAAAGAGTGTGAAGAATTAGAATTTAGAGAGCAGGCAGTACAGGGGTGAGATTACTTATTTCCTTCTTACTCTTGTGGCTTTGTTCCAAGGTCAGGCCCATGCCATAGTATTGCACATCCATGTCATTGGAGTCCCAGAAAGAGCAAGAAGGGCACAGAAAAAAATTTTGAGTATATAATAGCCAGAAACTGCCCAAGTATCATGAAAGATATAAATTTGCATGTTCAAAGGCTCAGTGAATCCTGAAAAGGATAAACTAAAAGAAGATAATACCTAGACAGATCATAATCAGTCTTTTGAAAACTAAAATTTTTTTAAAGCTATTTAAAGCAGCTACAGAATATAACACATTACATAATGTAGGGAAGCAACGGTTCAAAAGCTATGGATATTTTACCAGAAACTATGGAAGACAAAAAAGAGTGGAACAACATTTCAAAATGCTAAAAGGAAAGAACCACCCACTCAGAATTCCATATCCAGTGGAAATATCCTACAAAAATGATCACAAATTAAAGGAATTCTTAGATGAAGGATAAATCCGGGGATTAATTTCCTGAAAACTTGATCTAAAGGAAATGATAAAATAATGTCTTTAGATTGAAGGGAAACAGTACCAGAGGGAAACTTGGAGTTTCAGAAATAAAGGCAAAAACAGCAGCAATTGTAAATGTACAGGTAAATTTAAAAGTCAAGCTTTATCCTCTGAAATCCTTTAAAATATGCATGAGAGTTGCAAGAAAAAGTGGTGACGTTGTTTGGTGGGGCATTAAATATAGATATAATACACATGACATTATAACATAAATGTCAGTGAGGAAGGGTAAACCATACTGATATGGTTATAAAACTTATTTTTGTGAAATGATAAAATAATAACTTTATGTAAACAGTGAAAGCTTAATCCCTAAAACAGCCAAAAATAAATAAATGTATAAAATAAATATAACAAGATATGGCCAAAAAACTCCAAGGATAAAAATTCAACTAATTAAAAGGAAAGCAGGAAAAGGAGAACAGAGAAACAAAACTCAAAAAATACAAACATAAAACCAATAGTAAAATGACAGATCTAAGTCAGATTATATCAATATCACAGTAAATGTAAATGGTCTAAACAGAGTGATTAAAAAACCATAGACTGTGGAGCTGTATAGAAAAAGAAGTTCTGACCACATATTTTCCACACACAAAAAAAGTTTACTTTAAATATAAATATGTAGATAGGAGAATCTTTTTCTAAAAAATAGAAAACATGATATCATTTAAAAAACATGAATCAAAAGAAAGTTTGGATGACAAAATTAATATCAGAGAAAGGAAACCTCAGCATAAGAAAAAATAGCCAAAATGAAGAGAAAAATTATATAATGATATAACAGTTAGTTTACCAAGAAGATTTAAAATTTGTAAATGTGTATGCACCTAAGAAGAAAGTTATAGTGCATGAAGTAAAATCTGATAGAACTGAAGTAGATATAAGCAAATCCAAAAATTTTAGTTGGAGACTTCAACATTCCTTGTTTGTTATCAAAAAAGGAGACAGAAAATCAGTAAGGACATAGAAGACCTGAACAGCACTAAAAGCAGATTTGATCTATTTGATATTTATAGACTAATCCACTCAACAACAGCAGGATACATTTTTTTAAGTGCACATCGAATATTTGTCAAGATAAGACATATTCTTAGCCAAAAAATAAAACTCAGCAGTTCAAAGGCTAAAAAAAATCTAAAGTATGGTTTGTAATCTTAAAATAATTAAAATTAAAATCAGTAGCAAAAAGATATCTTAAAAATCTACAAATATCTGAAAACTAGGTACACTTCTAAAAAATCCATGAGTCAAGAAGAATTCAAAGTGAAGGTGGAAAATATTGTGATTGAATGAAAATAGGGTGGGATTATGTTAAGGCGGTACTTAGGGAGAAATTTATATCATTATATACTTCTATTAGAATAAAAACAAAAGTTTAAATCAGTAATCTTATATTTCCCTTAAAAATTAAAATTAAATAAATAATTAAACTAAAGACATAAGAGCAAATGAAATCAAAAGCAAACAAAATAAGAGAAATAATAAAGATAATAACAGAATTCAACTCCATTGAAATCAGAAAAACTGAAACAAATACAGTGAGAACAAAGCTGTTTCTTTGAATATGTCAATAACATGATAAACATTTAGGGCTAATTTCATAGCTAAAAATTCATTATTTTAAATAAACCAGTCTATCAGAACACAAGCAGAAGTCACTAAGAATTAGAAAACTAGAATAATCCTATATCTAGCAACAAATTTTAATTCTTATTTGAATAATTTACAGAAATAAAACCTCCATCCCAGATGGCTGTACTGGTGGTTCCTACTAAACATTTAAGAAATAAATAATACCCATACTATACAAACTCTTCCAGAAAATAAAATGTGTGCACACTCTGAATTTATTTTATAAATCCAGATAGATCTAATCCAGAGTCAAACATTAACACTACATATCAATATTCCTTTGAATGTAGATGTAAAAGCAATGAACAGAATATTAACAAATCAAATACAGAAATATATAAAAAATAATGCATCGTGATCAATTAATGTTAATATTAAAAAGAGCAGATTCACCATTTGGAAATCAAGTAATGTAATTCATCATATTAGCAGATAAATAAAAATGTCATCTCAATAGATGCAAAGAAAGCATTTGACAAACTTCAACATCCATTCATATTGAAAACACTTAGCAAAAAGAAAAAGAAGGAAACATTATTAACTTTAAATTTAATGGTTAAAGACAATATTCCTTTCCCAAGATTGAGATCAAGAAAGGATGTCTGCTCTTTATACTCTAATTCATTATCAAACTAGAGGTCTGAGACAGTGCAAAAAAGTAGATAAGTAGATAAGTAGATAATTAGATAAATAGATGATAGATAGGATATGAATTGAAAAAGGAAATAAAACTGCCTCAATTCATTATTTCCTACTAAAAAAGTCTCAATCAATCTCAAACTAATTATATTTAACATGTTTGTAGCATATAATGTCAATATAAAAGGTAATTTATGTTTATAAATGAATGAAAAAAACATAAAAGTTTATAAATATACTGAGTTCATGGATTAGAAGACACAAGATTAAATTGTCAGTTCTGCCCAAATTGTTCCATAGATTTAATGAAAACTCAATTAAAATACCAGCTGGATTTTTTTGGTAGTTATCAACAAGCTTATTATAAATTTATGGGAAGTCAAAGGTTTGAAATAACCAAAATGATTTTGAAAATGAAGAAATTTGGAGGACTCCCTGATTTCAAGACTTATTATAAAGCTACAATGGTCAAGAAAATGTGGTATTAATGAAAGGATAAATTCATAGACCAATGAAGTAGAATAGAGAGTCCAGAAATAGGCTCCACATATATGGTCAATTGTTTTTTGTCAAAAATGAAAAGAGAGTTAAATGGGAAAATATATGCTTTTTAACATGTAGTGTCTGAAGTATTTTAAAAAATGCATTATATGCATGTCATCTGCAAAAATAAAAGGGAAAAGAACTTTGACCCATATCTTGTATCTTTACAGAAATGTAACTCAAAATTGGTTATGGATTTAAATATAAAACCTAAAACTACAAAACTTTGTGATCTTGGTCTAAGTGAACATACCTTTGATATGACATGAAAATCCTGATCTAGAAGAAAAAAAGATAAATTAAACTTAAATGTTAAAATGTTTTCTCTGTGAAAGACTCGGCTAAGGGAATAAAAGACTAGACATAGACTGGGATAAAATAATTGCAAAATTCATATCTGACAAAGAATATATAACAGATTCTCACCAAAATTATACACAAATGACAAATAAGCACATGAAAAGATGTCCTATATTATATATACTAATATATACTAATATAATATGTATAATACATACTATTATAATACATATAGTCTCCAAATACTCATTTGCTAGCAAAGATTCACAGTAAATGGAGATTTCTCATTCATTTCTCATAAACATGAAAAATGGTAAAGCCACTCTGGAAAGCAATTTGGCAGTTTCTTATAAAGTCAAATGTATGCATACCATATGATCCAACAATCCAATTTCTAGGAAATCATCAAAGAGAAATTAAAAGCTATGTTCACACAAAATCCTGTGTGTGAATGTATCTAGTAACTTCATTCATAATCATCCCAAACTAGAAACAACACAAATGTCCTGCACTTTGTGAATGGGTAAATAAATTGTAATATATCTCCACAACGGAATACAACTCAGCATTGAAAAAGAACAAACTGCACACAACAATATGGATGAATCTCAAATGAATTTTCCTAAGTGAGAGAATATGATACTGTTTATAGGATGTCCTAGAAAAGGTAGACTTAACAGGAACAGAAAGCAGATCAGTGAGATTGTGAGTGGGAGGTAGGATTTACTATAAAGGAGAAGTAAGAGGGAATTTGGGCAAGCAATGAAACCATTTTGTATGTATTCTTCAAAACTCATAGAGCTCTAAAAGGGTTAATTTACTGATGTAAATGCATATAGAGTGAAAGACTAGATTATAGGCATGAAGATTAAATGATAATACAAATTTAAAAAGAATTGTGGTAGTCAAGGCAAGAAATAAAGGTTTGAGCTGGGGTAGTGGAGGTGGAGAGGAAGGAACAGATTCCAGGTGTCTTCAAATTTTAACTGATGGGCTTTGCAAAGATTTCCTGTCCTGACGGAGGGAGAAAAATCATGCAACAGTAACCCTTAGGTTTTGGGTGGATCAATGAGCAGGTCTTAAGGATATTTACTGAGACTAAAGGAAGGAAGGTTTTGAAAGACAGGTTGATAAAGAAATTAGGAGTTGTATTTTGGAAACATTAATAACTAGATGCCTCACTTGACATCAACCTGTGGATTTCACCACCCCAAATCAACCCATTAAACAGAGATGTTCCCAGTTTCTCAATGCATCAGATACATATAAATCTTTAACCAATCCTTTACCTGAATCTCCCTTTTTATTTTCCTTCACAATAGAGTGAATTTGATGTGCTGTATCCATGACTCTGTTCATCCCTGATCCCTTTCTGACAACGACCCAAAAGTGTAAGCACAGAGGTTGTTTTCAATATTGCAATAACTTCTTCCTTAGATATTCTACATGAGCCTTATCCAATCCGTGAATTTGCAGGCATTTATTTGCATACTGGTGCTTTATTTGCTTCACATCTTGTTACTCTGCTAATTGCTGAGACAAGATACTGTTCCAAAGGAGCTCCTAGTGGTTGAAAAAGCTACACACACACACACACACACACACACACACACACACACACCCCATCCCTCACCAGTAGGATTAAAGGACATTGTAGTTAAAAGGAGGTTATGAGACTGTTCTCTAAGCCTATGACAAAAGCACAAGCTTCGTGTGGCAGAAATGACTATGAGCCTGGAAGAATGGGAAAGGTCTGTACAAACTGAAAACAGGAGTATGCCAGAATTCTCTTTCCATGCCAAAATTTGTGTTTGTTTATGCTGAACAGAAAACAATTGAACCAATGTGTGTACAATACTTTGTGAACTGTAATGTGGCATATAATTGTCAGTTCTAGTATTATCGTTATTAATGTGTGCACCATTATCTTCTCAATCCATGTACTGTGGCTGTTAAACCTGGGTTTTAAAACCAACATTTGCTAACACAATAGTGTTTGCTAAGGCTGAAATAAAAAAACACAATGAGGTAAATCTGACACATTTTTAGTGTTATGGCATGTTTAATTGTTATTTTCTGGTAATTCAGAAGGAGGACAAGGGCCTGGAAAAGAGCATTGGTCTGGGACTGAGCAGATTTTTGTTGTGGATATACTCCTTTCATTATTTAACTCTGTTACCTCGGGATAGGTTGTTTCTCTCTCTCTCTCTCTCTCTCTCTCTCTCTGGTCTTCAGGTTCCAGGTGTCTTCAGATTTTAACTGATAGGCCATCTTCAGTGAAGATTCACCATCTGTAAAGTGAAGTGATAGGATAACATGTTCTCCCAGCTTCCTTTCTCATATAACATTGAATGGAAGTGTATATACTAAACAGATGAAAGCACATCAAAGAAAACTTGATAAATACATTTTTTAAGGACATGGCAGAACGAGAGAAGAAAGTTAGCAGCAGAAATTCTCATTGAATTGAGTCATGTGTATCCTGAGGTGTGCCCAGCTCAGCTGGCCTGGACCTGGAGGCTGTACAGGGCTAGAGTAACACTGTGTGAACATCTGGCCCTGGGGGTGTCAAGTTACTGAGGAAGAAAATGGTACATAGATCGGCTGGACTCAAGCTGTTACTTTTGATGGTTCTGAATCCCGAGGTCTCACACTGGGCAGAACAGTTTCTACAGAGAAGTAAATTCTATCAGTAATAATAATAGCAACAATTGAAGTAAGAGACCACAGTTATTGTAATAATAGCTGGATTTTCTGTGTTTACGCTGTTCAATAGTCAGACACTATTAAAAGAAGTTTGTATGTATAAACTCATATAGTTTTCACAACTCTATAAAGTAGGTACTATTATTAAATGAGGTTTAAGGTAAGTAAACTAATACATAGATAAGTTAAGTTAATGACCCACAGTTACATGCTAGTAGGTGGTAGAGCTAGAATTTGAATTTAAGCAATCCACCTCCTTAGGTGGGAATTGCATTCACTATGCTATAAAACACACCCTCACACATGCACACATATACACACACATAGATGCACAGACACACCATTCCATAGAGACATGTATTATCAAACATAGAACACATCCACCATTACCATTGGAGGAATATTTATTGTTTATCCAAATTCAAAATTTTATTTTTTTTAATTTTCTATCTTATGTGTTTAACATTTTACAACAACACACTCTTCCTTCTGGTTCTCCCCTTGACAACACTCAATGCCCCTGGAGATCCTGCTGAAATGCCAATGCACCTATACAGAGTTAGTGCCTCCTTTAGTAGAATAAACCCCTGTCCCATGTGTTCCCACACCACTCTGACTTGACTCGTCCCCTTCCAACTCTTGTCAGGTTCATTTCATTGGCAGTTGATTTAGATTCCACAGTGGTGAGTTTCTCAAGCTCAAGGACAGTGTTTTACACACTGTTGTATACCCAGAGTCTTCCCTGTTCCTGAAATAGAGTAAGTGTTTGGTGAATGAATAAATGAGTAGCAAAATACGTTGTCTCCACTGGTCCTCCCAATATCCCTGTGAGCTAAGTAGGGTACCAAGCATAGTCTCCACTTCCCAGAAAATAAAAATGAGGTTCAGAGAAGTAAAGTGTCTTCTCTAAGTACCTCCTCAACCCCCATCCCCAATTATCAGAAAAATAGATCCGGCTAGAAGCCCAAGTCTCTTAACTCTCAGTCCAGGGCCCTGTCTAACTGTGGTTTAGCTTGTCCTACCCCACAGAGAAATATGTAAACACATGAGACCCTGCAGATGCCTGCAGGTTCGGAAGGGTGACTGCAAACTCCACAAGCAGAGGGGTGCTCCTTTGACTTGCAGTTGTAGCACACCAAAGGGTGAAATCCAGGTAGTGACCATAATACTAGCTTTGGGGATTCTGCCATTCATTCAAGCACTATCCACCCACTCAATTATTCATTCAACAAGAAAATTTTGACTGTCAACTAGATTTCAGTTACTCTTTTATGTTTTTACTGTATCAGGAAAATAGATGAAATCTTTGCTCTCATGGAGAGAATGGTTTTGTAGGGTAGATGGAAAGTAACTATACATGCATACCAGATATTGTTGTCATTTTCTTATATCTACTCTTCTAAGCATTCCTGGGGATGAGAGGCCTTGAGCTCTCAAAACTGTTTTCTGGACACTCTTGCAGGCAGTCAGAGCTCCTATAGGAGCCCATCAGTAAGAGGCAATTTTCACAGATCTGAAAAGGAAAAGAGAACTAAGAGCCAATATCCACCTGTGGAAGCTGAGGCAGACCATTGAGCAGACAGCCAAGGTGGCATTTGCATCAGCTACCAGGTTAACTCCTGTGTAACCACAGTCTTGAGGTTTTTCTGGCAGCTGAGGCCATGGTTGTAGTTTCCTTGTAATTTCAGCTCTTCCATATTTCCTGCTGTTATGTAAGGCTCTGTCTGATCTTTGTTCTCCCAGACCATCCAATGTTTTTGTTATGCAAACGTTTCCTCTTTTAAAATTTTCCTTCTCAAAATACCTAAGGTGTTTTCTGATTTCCTGTTTGAACCCTGAATTATACTGTCAGGTAACAATAAATTCAGTGAAACAGGAAACAGAGTAAATGGGCAGAGAGTGAGTGAAGTTCTCTTTCAGAGATCATGGAAGGTTTCTCTGAGGAGGTGCATTTGCAGTGAGAACTGAATGCTGAGGCCATGATGATATCTGAGGGAAGTGAGTTCCAGCCCTAGGGAATGGCAAGGACAGGAGACAAATGCCAAGTACATAATTGCTGTCTTCACAGAAAGACTTCAAGGCCAATATGACTGTAAGAATGAGAGAAAAGGAATAAGGGGTAGGAAGTGATGTTCACGAGGGAGGTAGGGCTCAGTTCAGGGAGAAACCTGAGGGCCAAAGAGTTTGGATTTTTGTCATCAAAAGGTTTTGGGAAGGAGAGAGACATGATGAAATATGGTTGGGGTACTCCACCCCATGTCATCAGAGCCTGTACCAATTTATCAATTGCTCTCCAATATTAATATTTAATACATGTGTAGAACTGTAAAGCTTACAGAGTGATTTCATATTATTATCTCATTAGATCCTTACATTAACCCTGAAATGTCATTATTCTGGTTTTACAGACCTAGAATCTGAAACTCAGAGAATTGAACAGGGAAACTGAGATAAAACAAGTGGAAGGTGACAAAGCTAATAATTAAGTTCATATCTTCTGATTCAAAGTCAAGAGTTCACTCTGCTAGACCACAGGTGGCCTTATGACATAAGCAATAAGATGACCTCGCTTCACCATGGGAAATAATATTAATGCATATTTATAGATCATTTACACTTTATAAGGCACTTCAAAGTGATAGACCCATGACTTGGTAGAAGCAGAATAAATCCAGATTCCTAATAGTTAAGGTCCTGTTAACTCCTTCAGCACTGCTTCTCAAATGTTGTGCATTCAAAAAAATGCGACTCCATTCAAGATGAAGATTCCAATTCGATAGAACTGAAGCAGGTCTGAATTCTGCCTTTGTGCCGAGGTCTCAGGTGGGGCCGATATTGCTGGCCCAGAAGCCACACTTTGAGTAGCCAGACTCTCCAGCACAATATCAAGTTAACTGTTCACTCAAGAAATAGTTTTGAGTCTACATTCCATGTTTGGGTCTATGAGAACAAGCATATGGTGACTTCTAAGGCCAATGGTATACACTAAAATGTTTGAAAAGAAAAGTGATTGATATCTCTTAACATAAACCAGTTATGAACTGATTTCAAAGCCTTTTGCTTTTGCTTTCAAAATATCTAGATTTGGACTCTATTCAACATTTTTGTAACAAATGTTTCTGAGTTAAAATCCTAAATGTGTTTGCTCAGACTTAAACATTTCACTATGCTGAGGATTATGATTTTGTTAATTGAATACAGTCCATAAAAGAGTTAAATATTTTTTTATTTATTTAATCATTCAGGGAATTTTTTTTTGGAATAAGGAATCAATTACTTTTGAAAATTTGAAAAAAAAAACATGTTATAACTGAAGAATGGTCTTATATTAGGAGTTACATAATATTACTTTAATGGCTTTCAAGTATAAAATATGGCCATTTTATTGAATTAATGAATATATTTAATTGCAGGTTGTATACTGTGAACTATTGATCCAATAATTATTCAAGCAGACTATTAAAAAGAAATGATTCATTTTTTATTTTAACACTTTAAGCAATGCTTCTACATTATTTACAATTTGAGAGCTAGGAATAAAAGAATTTTTAGTACAAAACAATATTTTTAATGTAGGGTAAGGCCTTGTGGGAGTCCAAGGTAACATTATACAATCAAAAATTAACTAACTTTAAATTTCAGTAGGGGAAAAATGATACCATTTTTCTTCAGTTAAATATTTTAATTGCAAGACTATGCACTGGGAGTTATGAACCTTTCCAATGTAACTGAAGTATTTAATATGAAGTATAAAATATTTTAAGTGCTTTGCAGATTTCTCAAAAAAGAATTGAAGAGGTATTCTTTTTTGCCCTTTTTTTTTTTTTTTTTGGCTCCTAGAAAAGAATTTTCTCCTTAATTCAGTAGTTTTTCCTTTTATATTAAGAACAAAGGGGAAGAGGAGGGGTCCACAGTCATGGTGTAGAAAGATCCTGAAGTCATGGACACACTGAGTCTACACCTACATATAGAGCAGTTTTTCTTAAAGAACATGTGATGGTTGACTGAACAGGTACTGCACACAGAAGAACCACATAGAAATGGGTAGGAAAGGCAGAGACATGGTATCCATGGGAACTCCACCCCCAATGCAGTAGGCAGTGATAATGCTGAGGGGTCCAAAGCAGACTTACCCACTTTGGGATACAGTGATAAAACAGCAGTTTAAAGGACACATGGACTATATGAGAAGGAAATCCATTTACTAACCCTAGAGCTTCTGCCAAATGGGCAGGGAACTTCTGGAACCAACCACAGGATTGGAGACATCAGTGAGCATCATTGTTTGATTCCCCCCAGAGACTGCCCCTGGCACACACCCACTCTAGCCTCAGCAACCCTGCAGAGTCAGCTTGGGTGCAGCACTCCCCAGCCTGCATGACAAAACCACCAGCTGCAAGCAGTCTACACAGGGCATGCTCCCACACAAAGCCACTTCTTCAAGATAAGGAGAGGTAGCTGTTTTGCCTAATTCAGAGAAACAAAAAACAGAAGCCAAACAAATGAGGAAACAGAGAAATATTTTCCAAATGAAACAAAATAAGACTCCAGCAGAGAGAAACAAACAAAAAATAATAATGAAATGGAGATAAGTGATTTACCTGTTAAAGAGTTCAAAGAAAATGTTTTAAGTATTTCACCAAACTCGGGAGAAGAATGGAAGAACTCAGTGAGAACTTCAACAAGGCCTTAGAAAATATAAGAAAGAACCAATCAGGACTGAAGAATACAACAACTGAAATAAAAAATACACTAGAGAGAATCAACAGCAGATTAGATAATACAGAAAAATGGGTAAGTGATTTGGAAGACAAAATAATGGAAATCACCTAATCAGAAGAGCAAAAAGAACAAAGAATTTGTTTTTTTTTTTTAATGAGGAGACTTTAAGGTACCTCTGAGACAACATCAAGAATGCTAACATTCATATTATAGGGGTCCCAGAAGGTGAAGAGAGAAAGGGACAGAAAACTTATTTGAAAAACTTATGGCTGAAAACTTTCCTGACCTGGGGGAGGAAACAGACATCCAGGAGCAGCAATCACAGAGAGTCTCAAACAAGGTGAGTCTAAAGAGATCTACACCCCCATATATTATATTTAAAATGGAAAGGGTTAAAAATAAAGGCAGAATCTTAAAATCAGCAAGACAAAAACAACTAGCCACACACAAAGAAAACTTTGTAAGATTCTCAGCTGATTTTGCAGCACAAATTTTACAGGCCAGAAAGAAATTTAAAAAGGAATAAAAAAAAATTTCAACCTAGAATACTTTATTTGGCTTGGTTATCATTCAGAACTGGGGAGCAGTAGTTTCCCAGACAAGGAAAAACTAAAGAGTTTATCACCATTAAACCAGACTTACTGGAAATGTGCAAGGGTCTTTTAAAGTGGAAAGAAAAGGCCACAACAAGAAATAACAAAATATGTGATAGGAAAAATCTCAGTGGTAAAGGCAGATGTATAGTAAAGGCAGTGGATTGGCCACTTAAAAATCTAGTATGGTGGTTAAAAGACAAAAGTGTAAAATCAACGATAACTACAGTAGGTTGTTAAGGGATACACAAAATAAAAAGATGTAAAATATGACAAAAAAAATAAAATGTTGGGGATGGGTAGGGTGGTAAAAATGTAGAGTTTTAGAACCAACCAGTGACCTAGAATGGAGGAAAGGGAGTAGGGTGGAAAAAAGACACTGGTAACATGTATTTAGGAAGTAGAACCAACAGGGGATGGCTACTGAGTAGAGCTAATTTAGATTCTGCTTAGGTTAAAAGGGTTTAGTATGATTTCATTTTGTCTTCAAAACACTTTTTCCCTTAAGTATGAAAGTTTTTTTATAATCTTTCTGCTAAAAGCATAAGTCTTGCTTGGAAAAATCTAATATTTTCTGTCAGGCAATTTAGCAATTCATATACTTACTTTAATTAACAATTGTGTCTAAACAAAACCTATTGCATAAAAGAGCTTTGAATGAAACACAAGAATTAGCTGGAAAAATTAAGGGTGGTAATATGGAGTAAGAATGATGGGAATGATGATTTCCTAAACAAATAAACAAAATTACTTGCAACATGTACTGTAAACCACCCATGAAATATCTGGCACTCTAAATGGAAATGAAATGTCCTTGCTGCTTTATAAAATACTATATTTCATGTTAGAGAATGAACTTTAATTAGAGAAACACTGTGTCAAATTAGTAATAAATGTTTTAAAACAAACTGAGATAATGAAACAATGGGAACACTGCCATTAATGGAAAATCCACTGTAAATTGCAAAGAATTTACATTTTCCAAGAGCACACAGTCAAAAGCATAGAAATGACAAAAGGTTACACACAGTTTGGATGTTCTTTAACATGATTGAAATTATCACAAATAAATGGTGTGTGTAACACCTAAAATTTCTGGAGCTTAAATATTCATGGGTAGAGTGCTTCTTGCGAGACACACTGAGGAGGTGAAGCAAGAGTGTCAGAGGACCCCAGCCCGCTGAGACCCCAAGGCTGGGGTTGGGAGACCAGGGGTCAGACTGGATGCCACACCCCCTGTCTTCCAACACCACCGACAGGTGGGGAGGAGAGGTGAGGGGCCCCAGGCAGAATAAGAAGTGCGGCCCAGTTCGCCATGAACATCCATCCATCATCTGGCGCGGCCTAGGCCCAGACCTGGTGAGCCAGATGTCACCAGACCCATCAATCGACATCAAAGATAGAGAGGCTTTCATCATCTATGGTGGAATTGAAGATAAGAAAGAAGATCAAAGGGAGAAGACGACTTCAGGAAAAGCCAGTAAAGAGTGCTGAGAAGAGAAGACTGAGGCACAGAGGTGGAATCCTTCACCTGCTGTCACACAGCTGCTGTGGCTGACAGGGTCTTGGTGCTCCAGCCAGGTGTCAAGCCTGAGCTTCTGCATTGGGAGAGCTGAGTTCAGGACATTGGTCCACCAGACACCTCCCAGCTCCATGTAATATCAAATGGTGAAAGCTCTCCCAGAGATCTCCATCTCAATGCTAAGACCCAGCTCCACTCAGTGAACAGCAAGCTACAGTGCTGGACACCCTATGCCAAACAACAGGCAAGACAGGAACACAACCCCACCATTAGCAGAGAGCCTGACTAAAATCATAATAAGGTCACAGACACCCCAAAACACAACACCGGATGCAGTCCTGCCCACCTCCACCAGAACACAGGCAACAGTCCCCTCGACCAGGAAGCCTACACAACCCACTGAGCCCACATTAGCCACTGGGGGCAGACAACAAAACCAATGGGAACTAAGAACCTGCAGCCTGCAAAAAGGAGACCACACACATAGTAAGTTGAGCAACATGAGAAGACAGAGAAACACACAGCAGATGAAGGAGCAAGGTAAAAAAAACCCAGACCAAACAAATGAAGAGGAAATAGGCAGTCTACCTGAAAAAGAATTCAGAGGAATGAAAACAAAGATGATGCAAAATTATGGAAAAAGAAAGGAGAAAATAAAAGAAACATTTAACAAGGACCTATGAGAACTAAAGAGCAAGCAAACACTGATGAAGAGCACAATAAATGAAATTAAAAATTCTCCAGAAAGAATCAATAGCATAATAACAGAGGTAGAAGACTGGATAAGTGACCTTGAAGACAAAATGGTGGAAAAAACTACCACAGAACAGAATAAAGAAAAAAGAATGAAAAGAATTGAGGACAGTCCCAGAGACCACTGGGACAACATTAAACACACCAACATTCAAATTATAGTGGTCCCAGAAGAAGAAGAGAAAAAAAGGCACTGAGAAAATATTTGAGGAGATTATATGGAAAGCTTCCCTAATAAGGGAAAGAAAATAAACAAGTCCAGGAAGTGTAGAGAGCCCCAAACAGGATAAATCCAAGGAGAAACACACCAAGACACATATCAATCAAACTATCAAAAATTAAATACAAAGAAAAAATATTAAAAGCAGCAAGGAAAAAAACAACAAATAACATAAAAGGGAATCCCCATAAGGTTAACAGCTGATCTTTCAGCAGAAACTCTGCAAGCCAGAAGGGAGTGGCAAGATATATTAAAAGTGATGAAAGGGGAAAACTTACAGCCAAGATTACGCTACCATCAAGGATCTCATTCAGATTTGAGGCAGAAATTAAAACCTTTACAGACAAACAAAAGCTAAAAGAATTCAGCACCAATGAACCAGCTTTACAACAAATGCTAACAGAACTTCTCTAGGCAGGAAAAACAAAAGAAGGAAAACACCTACAATAACAAACCCAAAACAATTCATAAAATGGTAATAGGAACATACACATCAATAATTGCCTTAAATGTAAATGGATTAAATGCTTGAACCAAAAGATGTAGACTGGCTGAATGGATAGAAAAACAAGACCTGTATATATCCTGTCTACGAGAGACCCACTTCAGACCTAAAGACACATACAGCCTGAAAGTGAGGGGATGGAAAAAGACATTCCATTCAAATGGAAAGCAAGAGAAAGCTGGAGTAGCAATTCTTCATATCAGACAAAATAAACTTTAAAATAAAGACTATTACAAGAGACAAAA
The DNA here is from genome assembly GCF_951394435.1 of Stenella coeruleoalba. Lineage (NCBI taxonomy): Eukaryota > Metazoa > Chordata > Mammalia > Artiodactyla > Delphinidae > Stenella > Stenella coeruleoalba. The sequence goes on along the minus strand of NC_137149.1, from coordinate 39,478,368 downwards.
AGGACACTACATAATGATCAAGGGATCAATCCAAGAAGAAGTTATAACAATTGTAAATATTTATGCACCCAGCATAGGAGCACCTCAATACATAAGGCAAATGCTAACAGCCTTAAAAGGGGAAGTCAAGAGTAACACAATCATAGTAGGGGACTTTAACACCCACTTTTAACAATGGAGAGATCAGGCAAAATGAAAATAAACAAGGAAACACAAGCTTTAAATGATACATTAAATAAGATGGACCTAATTGATATTTATAGGACATTCCATCCAAAAAAAACCAAAATGCACTTTCTTCTCAAGTGTTCATGGAACATTCTCCACAATAGATCATATGTTGGGTAACAAATGAAACCTAGGAAAATTTAAGAAAATTGAAATTGTATCAGATATCTTTTCCGACCATAACGTTGTGACACTAGATATCAATTACAGGAAAAAAATCTGTAAAAAATACAAACACATGGTGGTTAAAAAATACACTACTAAATAACCAGGAGATCACTGAAGAAGTCAAAGAAGAAATCAAAAAAAAAGAGAAAACCTAGAAACAAATGACAATGAAAACATGACAATGCAAAACTTATGGGATGCAGCAAAAGCAGTTCTAAGAGGGAAGTTTATAGCAATACAATCCTACCGCAAGAAGCAAGAAACATCTCAAATAAATAACCTAACCTTAAACCTAAAGCAATTAGAGAAAGAAGATGAAAAAAATCCCCAAAGTTAACAGAAAGAAAGAAATCATAAAGATCAGATAAGAAATAAATTAAAAAGAAATGAAGGAAACAAGAGCAAAGATCAATAAACCTAAAAGATGGTTCTTTGAGAAGATAAACAAACTTGATAAACCATAAACCAGACTCATCAAGAAAAAAAGGGAGAAAACTCAAATCAATAGAATTAGAAATGAAAAAGGAGAAGAAACAACTGACACAGCAGAAATAAAAAGGATCATGAGATTACTAAAAGCAACTATATGCCATTAAAATGGACAACATGGAAGAAATGGACAAATGCCTAGAAAAGCATAACCTTCCAAGACAGAACTAGGAAGATATAGAAAATATAAACAGACAAATCACAAGCACTGAAATTGAAACTATGATTAAAAATCCTCCAACAAACAAAAGCCCAGGACCAGATGGCTTCACAGGTGAATTCTATCAAACATTTACAGAAGAACTAACACCTATCCTTCTCAAATTCTTCCAAAATATAGAAGAGGGAGGAAAACTCCCAAACTCATTCTACGAGGCCAACATCACCTTGATATCAAAACCAGACAAAGATGGTGCAAAAGAGAAAATTACAGGCCAATATCACTGATGAACATAGACGTAAAATTCCTCAACAAAATACTAGCAAAAAGAATCCAACAGCACATTAAAAGGATCATACACAATGATCAAGTGGGGTTTATCCCAGGAATGCAAGGATTCTTCAACATATGCAAATCATTTGATGTGATATGCCATATTAACAAATTGAAGGAGGAAAACCAAAAAACGAAAAGCTTTTGACAAAATTTAACACCAATTTATGATAAAGCTCTGCAGAAACTATGCATAGAGAGAACTTGCCTCAACATATTAAAGGCCATATATGACAAACTCACAGCCAACATAGTTCTTAATGGCAAAAAACTGAAACCATTTCTTCTAAGATCAAGAATGAGACAAGGTTTTCCACTCTCACCAATATTATTCAACATAGTTTTGGAATTTTTAGCCATAGCAATCAGAAAAGAAAAAGAAATAAAAGGAATCCAAATCAGAAAGAAGAAGTAAAGCTGTCACTCTTTGCAGATGACATGATACTATACATAGAGGATCCTAAAGATGCTACCAGAAAACTACTAGAGCTAATCAATGAATTTGGTAAAGTAGCAGGATACAAAATTAATGCACAGAAATCTCTTGCATTCCTATACAATAATGGTGAAAAATCTGAAAGAGAAATTAAGGAAACACTCCCATTTACCAGTGCAACATAAAGAATAAAATACCTAGGAATAAACCTACCTAAGGAGACAAAAGACCTGTATGTAGAAAAATATAAGACACTGGTGAAAGAAATTAAACGTGGTACAAACAGATGGAGAGATATACCATGTTCTTGGATTGGAAGAATCAACATTGTGAAGATGATTATACTACCCAAAGCAATCTACATATTCAATACAATCCTTATCAAATTACAGAACTAGAACAGAATTTCACAATTTGTATGGAAACACAAAAGACCCCGAATTTCCAAAGCAATCTTGAGAACTAAAAATGGAGCTGGAGGAACCAGGCTCCTGGACTTCAGACTATACTACAAAGCTACAGTAATCAAGGCAGTATGGTGCTGGCACAAAAACAGAAATATAGATCAATGGAACAGGGTAGAAAGCCCAGAGATAAATCCATGAACATATGGTCACCTTATCTTTGATAAAGCAGAAAATAATACACGATGAAGAAAAACCAGCCTCTTCAATAAGTGGTGTGGGAAAATTGGCCAGCTACATGTAAAAGAATGAAATTAGAACACTCCCTAACACCATACACAAAAATAAACTCTAGATGGATTAAAGACCTAAATGTAAAGCAGACACTATAAAACTCTTAGAGGAAAACATAGGCAGAACACTCTATGACATAAATCACAGCAAGATCCTTTTTGACACACCTCCTAGAGAAATGGAAAGAAAAGAAACATAAACAAATGGGACCTAATGAAACTTAAAAGCTTTTTTACAACAAAGGAAACCATAAACAAGATGAAAAGACAACCCTCAGAATGGGAGAAAATATTTGCACATGAAGCAACTGACAAATGATTAATCTCCAAAACATACAAGAAGCTCATGCAGCTCAATATCAAAAAAAACAATAACCCAATCCAAAAATGGGCAGAAGACCTAAATAGACATTTCTCCAAAGAAGATATTCAGATTGCCAACAAACACATGAAAGGATGCTGAACATGACTAATTATTAGAGAAATGCAAATCAAAACTACAATGAAGTATCACCTCACACTGGTCAGAATGGCCATCATCAAAAAATATACAAACAATAAATGCTGGAAAGGGTGTGGAGAAAAGGGAACCCTCTTGCACTGTTGGTGAGAATATAAATTGAAACAGCCACTATGGAGACCAGTATGGTGGTCCTTAAAAAACTAAAAATAGAACTACCATATTACCCAGCAATCCCACTACTGGGCATATACTCTGAGAAAACCATAATTCAAAAAGAGTCATGTACCACAATGTTCCTTGCAGATCTATTTACAATAGCCAGGACATGGAAGCAACCTAAGTGTCCATCGACAGATGAATGGATAAAGAAGATGTGGCACGTATATACAATGGAATATTACTCAGCTATAAAAAGAAACAAAATTGAGTTATTTGCAGTGAGGATGGACCTAGAGACTCTCATGCAGAGTGAAGAAAGTCAGAAAGAGAAAAACAAATACCATATGTGAACACACATTTACGGAATCTAAAAAAAAAATGATTCTGCAGAACCTAGCGATAAAGGAATAAAGACACAGATGTAGAGAATGGACTTGAGGACATGGGGAGAGGGAAGTATAAGTTAGGAAAAAGTGCAAGAGTGGCATTGACATATATACACTACCAAATATAAAATAGATAGCTAGTGGGAAGCAGCACATAGCACAGGGAGAGCAGCTCAGTGCTTTGTGTCCACCTAGAAGGGTGGGATAGGGAGGGTGGGAGGGAATTGCAAGAGGGAGGAGATATGGGGATATATGTATACATAAAGCTGATTCACTTTGTTATACAGCCACAGCTAACACAACATTGTAAAGCAATTATACTCCAGTAAAGATGTTAAATTAAAAAAAATTGCATGGTATGATGAGTCCGTGCACTTTACTTTTCAGCTTTACACTGTTGGGTAAACTGCTTACCTTAAGCCTGTGTCATACTATATGTGAAACAGAAATAATGACCACTGTTCTGGCAGCACAAGTGTCTTTATGTGGCATGTGGGATGGTGATGTGACTCCATTGAAAGACCCCGAACTTTGATGTCCATGAATTTCAACTCCAGAATTCTAACTATGTGCCCTGGGACAACAAAATTTGTGTTTCTGAATATCAGTTTTCTAACTTGCAAAATGAAGATAAAATGCCTCTCTCAAAATGGTTGTGAGAATTGTATGAAGTGATGCAAGTATAAATTTCGACACGTAGGAGGTGTTTAATAATAGCAATTAACACCATTACTAATGAACACAAAGATATTTTGTATACTCAGTAGACATTAGGGGCCATCTTATTTATTTTTACTTGTCACATTGGTATCTTTAGACACTTTATTTGATAATATAAACACAACCATAAAAAGACCAAACATTCTCTCTTCTTATGACATGGATTCTGGGTGAATAAGTAACATCTGTATAAGTCTGCAGTAGTTGATTAAAGATGGCCACACATTTTTCACCACTTGTTTAACCAAAAGTTAAGGCCTATTTCCCTCCCCTTGAACCTGAGTTGACCTGTGGCTGTTTGACCAATAGGGCACAGGGAAAGTGATGCTTTGCATGTTCCATGTTCTGAATCTAGACTTTGGGAGGATTGGGCGCTTCTGCCTTGCCTCTGGAAGCCCTGAGTCCCCCAACTCCCATGCTAGAGAGAGCATGTGGAAGAGCTCTAAAGGGAGGGGGAGATGGCACAGCTAAGTCCGACCTCCAACTCCCCTTCTAAGGCACAGGCATGAGAGTGAAGCCACCACTTAAAAATCACAGAATGACCCAACCGATACCACATGAAGCAGAAAATTGACCAGCTGAACCCTGCTTGAGTTCTTGACCCACAAAAGCATGAGATGTAAGAAAAACTTTGTTCTTTTAGGTCACTAAGCTTTGGATAGCTTGCTGTACAGCAATAGATAACTAAAATGTCTGTCTCCTCAGGCACCTGCTTCCCCCAGGGATTCCCTTTGCCTCCCTTGTTCAAGACAAGTAAATGACTATTTGCCTGTCATGCTGAAGAATGGAGATGTTAACTTGTTAAAAACAATGACCATCCTCTTGCTTTTCTGGAATTTTCCAGACTCTTTATTACTACTCTTTCTTGGTACATGCTATTTTCACTGCCTGGGAAATAGAATTTATTTTCTCCCCTCACTGTTCATCCTGAATATTAGCTTTATTATTATATCATTGTGATTTTATTTTTGAATTTGCTCTCTAGGGAAAAATGAAATTAGGTGTATCCCAGAATCAAGCGAGAAATGCAAACTCTCTCTGCATTTAATGACTCAGTCTGAACCACTTCACTTAGAGATTTGATCAAACACTAACATGGATTCTAGCAGCTTAAAGCTGTGTCCCCAGGATGCCCCCAGACTCCTTAAAAATGCCAGCCTAAGAAAGTCTCAGCAGTGCCAGGAGAACTAACTGTTTATTCCAGCCAAAACTTGATGATAGGATTGTAAATCCCTGAACCCCTTTTAGAACAGCTAAGGAGGCAGTGATAAATCATTTACCTGCCCTTTGGGATATGAACCTTCTATCAACCTGAACTCTCTCCTCAAGGACCTAGGAGCATACTCTCTGAAATGCAGACAATTTAGGAGATAATTCTAACCTCCCAGTGCTCTGGGAGGGTAAAGGCCTAGCTTGATTGGAACTTTGCTCCAAATTGCACAACTGCGTCCTGTCATCAAGAAGTTTGTTTCCCCTCCCTCCAGATAAGTTCTGATTAGCAAACACAGATGATGTGGTCACATGAACCAAACTGCCTTCAATGCCCTTGAGCACCTTTCCTTTAATACACCCTAGCATTTAAAAAGTTTCCTGCTTTTTATTTAGGCAAAGTCGAGCTCAGTTTACACTGGACCTTCTTCCCTGTTGTAGAAAGTGTACAAGGTAAATCCTTCTTTAGTGTCTAGCTTATTTCTCTTTGATGAAACAGTTCATGAGGGAGAGAGAGAAAGAAGAAGAGGGAAAGGGAAAAAAGAGGTGTTTCTTATAAGTGGTTCTATGGATGAGTGGTGAAACAAAATAAAATGAAATTTTCAGAGTTGATTGGTCAAGACTTGGAGGGCCTTATATGCCATGAGGAGGAGTGTGAACTTTATAATGCAAAGAAGAGAGATACATGTTATAAACTGAAGAGGTCCTTAGTGATTATAGAAGTCCTAGAACTCAGGGATATATTTTAATCTTTTGTCTGCTGTCCTTACCTTTTCTCTGATATTCTTGTTTATCACTACTTTTCTTCTCTATCATCATTTAGAATTTTTAAAGGAAGGATCTTTTTTTTTTTCAGTATATATTACCTGTTATGAGCTTCAACAAATTCAAGTCTATATGCATGTTGAATGACTTTTGGATGTATACTTGTCTACAGTCAAAATTTCACCAATCTAATTTGACTCTGATGATCAGCTGCTTCAGAACTCATGTCAGGTCTTCAGGTCAAAGAGTCTCTGCTGATCTAACACCAAACATTTTTTTTAATGAAAACAAAACACATAGTGCCAGATAGAAATCTGCAACAGGACATCTAGAATTCTTATTCATGATCACTTGGAAAGATTTCTAGAGATAATATGAGAGGCTTGTTTTCATTCTATTCTTTTGTTAGCTCATTCATTCATCAAATAATTTCTGAAGACTGTATTTCCAGGCAATAAACTAGAAAATTAATCCTGAAAAAGGTACAGTTATATTCTTAAAGGACACCACAAGCTAGATAGAGACAGACAGACACACATAGACAATTTTTTTTTTTTGTGGTATGTGGGCCTCTCGCTGTTGTAGCCTCTCCTGTTGTGGAGCACAGGCTCCAGAGGTGCAGGCTCAGTGGCCATGGCTCACGGGCCCAGCCGCTCCGCAGCATGTGGGATCCTCCCGGACCGGGGCATGAACCCATATCCCCTGCATTGGCAGGTGGACTCTCAACCACTGCACCAACAGGGAAGCCTGCACATAGACAATTTTATTGCAACTTACTATTTGGTTCATTTAAGTAGTACTAGACTTATCAGACCATAGAATTGATTGAAGAGCTTATAAACATTAAGGTTTATATGTGCCTCCATTGGAAGTTTTAATTGCACTGAGTTGGATCTGGTCTGGGAATCTGTTTTTCAAAGGTTCCTAAGTGTGTGTGTGTGTGTGTGTGTGTGTGTTTTAAGATTGGCAGGTTTGGGCAATATTGTATTGAAGTTTAGCACCAGGTGTTATGGGAATAATGAGGGATACCCTGGATCCAGGGAATGGCAAAAAGGGAGGAACAATATGAATGGGAGTTTTCAGGATGTATAGGAGTTCACCAAGCAAACCAGGTGAGGTGAGTCTTTTTCAAGCAGAGTGAACATTGTGTTCCAAATTACAGAGGCAAAATCGTAGCCAGTACATTTGAGAAAAATAAGCAACTAGATATTAATGAAATCAATATGAAAATGAAGAAAAGTCCAAGACTGAGGCACAAAAATATAAGAAGAGAATTGTCAACAAAGGGCCTTTTAAGCTTTCTTGTGGAATTTTGAAACTATCTATTGAATGGCTTTCAACACAGGTTGACCATGTAGCAAAATGGAATTCAAACTAAAAATGGGTGACCATAGCCTCTACACTATTTAAGAGGGTCTTAAAATAGTCCTGGAGATCTCTGATGAGGGAATATTTTACATATATTATGGGAAAACTATGGGGTTTTCAATCAACCCCATCTGGGCCCTTTTCTTCTCCTCAATATACATACTTAACCACCATGACTCACTTTTTTATTAGTGAAATAGGGATAATCATAACTGCCTTTCAAGATTCTATGAAATTTAATCAGTTAAAAGCAGATAAAGAAGCCACATGTAAATCTGGTAGTGACGTGACTCAGGAGAGAGAGATATAGGAACCTTCAGAAGGCTGATGTATACATTATCTGATTTAATTTCTACATGATTCCAAAATGCTGATTGCTATATTCATTGTAGAAATGGTAAAAGCTGAGACTCAGAGAAGCTACTCTATTTTGTCTAATAACACAGAACTAAGCCAAATAGCTAGTCAAGATTGAAACCCAGGTCTGAACTTCAAAGCTGCATATTCTCTTGGTCCACTTTACTTCTCCCAAACTTGCCTCTAGAAGAATTTGCCTGAGTCATAGAAAGGGTTCACTATATGTTCTTTCTTATTGTCATCTCTGCTTCACACTTTCCACATCTGGGTACAGGCAGACAATGTACTTCTGGTTTATATCAAACCACTGTTTCTCAACTGACAATGGTGTTCTCCTTAATAATTGACTCAATGCTCCTGAAGTATCAAGCTATGATTCACTTCAACAAGCTTTTTTTTTTGGCAAATGTCATGTTAAACAAATGTAGTGCAGTAGATAGTTACAAACCATGATGCACGATGCTGTAGAAATAAAAATAAGAACAGCTTGATCCCTGCTTGCAATGGAAGGACACATTATTCTGAGGGGTAAAGAAGGATATCTCTGGGGTCAGAAGATCTGGGTTCAATATTTCACGTCTACCACTTACCAGCTATGTGAAAGTAGCTCAAGCACCATGAGTCTCAGCTTCCCATTCTATAAAATGGAGAAAATTACAGTACCTATCTTCTTGCTTACTGTAATTAAATTGGATAATACCTATATGTGTAAAATGCTTAGCACCTAGTGCATTGTCCATAATAGATTTTAGCCACTGTCATCATCATCATTACCATTTTATTACTGTTATTGTTATTATTATTAGAGGTTTTAATATGGTATGAGACATGGAAATTACTAACTACTACCCAGGATAAATTGAGTTAGTTATAACAGATAAAATAAGAAGGTATAATTCTGACCAAAAGATAAGGAAAGAAGCTTGAGAGAAGGCTTATTCTTAGGGTGAAAAGTGCCCTGGGCTGAGAGTAAGCTGATCGAATTTGAGTCCTGAGTCTGCAATTGCCTGACTGTTTGACTTAACTACAGTCCTTTCAGCTCTTGTGAACCTTATTTTTTTTTTCTTGGTGAAAAGGAGTTTGTATACCCACCATGTGCTGCTCTTTGTGATGTTGTGAGGTTTACCCAAGACAGCATCTGTTGAATTGCTGGGCTCCCTATTCACTCCCCTGGACACTTCTGGAGGCAGAACCCCATAGGTCAGCTCCCATCAACTCTGATTTTCCCAGATTCTCCACAGGCACACAGTTCCATGCCCACTGTCCATCTGCAGAGATCCAGAATTTCCTCCTCACCATTTCTCATTTCTCCAAAGAGCCCAATGTGCCTCTAGTCTTTCACGCTAGATTCACCTGGCCAGATGTGCACTTTAATGTTCACCAAGATTTGATCAAAGGGTCTCATCACCAAAGGCCTCATCTCTGTGTTCACTGGGATCCTGCTGTCCTGCTCCTCTATTGTTTTATCTGAAATTGTCCCTTTAGGTGTAAACACAGTCTGGCTTTCTCCGTGTTTTTCCATATTTATGTTCAGTTTGCATCTACCCTGGTATGTCCTACTTCTGGACGCTCCAGTCAATATTCCTATAGACCCTAACTCAAGCTCCAAGTCCTCTTTTTAGCATTTATAACATCCATTCGAATCACTGAGAAAGATGCATCTGGGAATAAATAGACCTTCTCAGATATCAGAACATCTCCCATCCTACCAAATAAAAGTGGAATGGTGGTGTCATCAAAAATAAGTGTAATGGCAAATGGCATCCTTGAGCTGAGATGCTCCTTATAATCTAAATTCTCTGATATACTGGCTAAGATGCTAAACAGAGTTAATTTACTCATCCTCGTCAACCGTGGGAAATGTGTGCACAGCAGTCAGTGTATAGGAAACAATGCAAAAAAAAAAAAAAAGTCCAAACAGAAGCTCAGTGGCAAGTCCTTTCACCTTGGTATTTTTTAGATAGTTTCCTTTGAAGCACCTGAAATAATTATCAAAAATGGCCATGCCTAGGACATATAGCGCCAAGAACATTATGGGCCCTGAACAAAGAATTTAAGATCATGACAATGATGATGATCATCGTCATAGCATATAGATCTTGGCATTCTGGCTCCTCAAACAGCCATATCCAGTTTGAAATGCCTTTACTGAGTCATGCTGCAATATATTGTTTTGCTTTTATGGAAACACCCAGCAAGTTCCATGATCAGCTAAAAGTTGGATAGTCATATGAAGCAGATCAGGCAAGATAGCCAAGCACACTTAGTCTAGAAATATTGATAATATTCATTTGGTACAGGCATGTAGTTCCTTAAATCTGAGTTTGCCTCATATGACTGGCTACTCAACAGTGATCATTGATCAGGGCTTATTTTGGTTTTGTTTTGTTTTGTTTTCTTGTGTTTTGTTTTGTTTTTGTACAATAGTCTGAACCAAATTGGTTTAATTCATATTTATAGAGCACTCCACCAAACAACAGCAGCACTCACATTCTTTTCAAGTATACACACAGAACATCAATCAAAACAGACTGTATGTTGAACCATAGAACAAGTCTCAATATAGTTAAAAGGACTGAATTTATATAGGACATGTTCTCTGACCACAAATAAACTAAATTAAAAATAGTAACCAAGATATCCACAAAATTCTCAAAAATTGTATTACATTAAAGAACATATGTGTAAATAACCCTCAAGTCATAAAAGTAGTGACAAAGGAAATAAAGTATTTTGAACGGAATGAAAATGCAAATGCAACATCACAATTTGTGGGATGTAGTGAAGACATGCTTAGAGGGAAATTATAGCTTTCAATGCTCATATTAAAAAAGACGACAAGTCATTTCTCTTAAACGAGCTTCCAAATTTCATAACTGCAGTTCCCTTATATTCTGCTAAATGATGATGTTGAAGGAGTTACTGCCAGTTTTCAAATGTATTATAGTCGGTATGTATTTCATTTACTTCTGTGAATAATAGAGGGAGATAAGAAGCAAAGAAGTATGTACTAAGGTCCTACTGAGTAACAAATCGCACACTTAAATGAAACATATTTTTTTCTTTTTTTTTTTCCTTCTGAGATTCAGTGAGGTTTTGCAGAGTCACAGAGATAATGAGTGATGGAAAATTTCAGACTTCAGTCTGCGTGACGTCACAGCTCACGCTCCCACTCGACAGCAGGATGCCTGAGCTCCTGATAGCTGTTCACCCTGTGGTCCACCGTGGATCCTACACTTCCTCTTGAGTAAGCTTTAATCTGTTCGTTTATCTTCCATTATGAAAGATTGTTTCTTAATAACTGGAGTCTCCTGCAATTTATCCATTGTCAATTTCTGAAGGATACAGCGACTGTCTCTGCCTTTGTCACTGTGTTGCCTTTTACGTTACAAAGTCTTCAGGGGCAGCACTCATATTTACTGCATTACACTCCTCCAGGTCTGACGTGCATTGCACAATCACAACATGCTTTTGTCATTTGGTTTCTTTTATGTTTATTTATTTATTTTTATTAGTCATCCATTTTATACACATCAGTGTAAACATGTCAATCCCAATCTCACAATTCATCACACACACAACCCACCCCCGCCGCTTTCCCCCTTTGGTATCCATACGTTTTTCCTGTACTTCTGTGTCTAGATTTCTGCTCTGCAAACCAGTTCGTCTGTACCATTTTCTAGGTTCCACATATATGTGTTAATATATGATATTTGTTCTTCTCTTTCTGACTTACTTCACTCTGTATGACAGTCTCTAGATGCATCCACATCTCTACAAATGACCCAATTTCATTCCTTTATATGGCTGAGTAATATTCCATTGTATATATATATATACCACATCTTCTTTGTCTATTCTTCTGTCAATGGGCATTTAGGTTGTTTCCATGGCCTGGCTACTGTAAATAGTGCTGCAATGAATATTGGGGTGCATGTGTCTTCTTTAATTATGGTTTTCTCTGGGTATATGCCCAGTAGTGGGATTGCTGGGTCATATGGTGGTTCTATTTTTAGTTCTTTAAGGAACAACCATACTGTTCTCCATAGTGGCAGAATCAATTTACATTCCCACCAACAGTGCAAGAGGGTTTCCTTTCCTCCACACCCTCTACAGCATTTGTTGTTTGTAGATTTTCTGATAACGGCCATTCTGACTGGTGTGACATGATACCTTATTGTAGGCTTGATTTGCATTTCTCTCATAATTAGTGATGTTGAGCAGATTTCATGGGCTTCTTGGCCATCTGTACGTCTTCTTTGGAGAAATGTCTATTTAGGTCTTCTGCCCATTTTTGGATTGGGTTATTTGTTTTCTTAATATTGAGCTGCATGTGCTGTTTACATATTTTGGAGATTAATCCTTTGTCCAATGATTCATTTGCAAATATTTTCTCCCATTCTGAGGGTTGTCTTTTCCTTTGTTTATGGTTTCCTTTGCTGTACAAAAGCTTTTAAGTTTCATTAGGTCCCATTTGTTTATTTTTGTTTTTATTTCCATTACTCTAGGAGGTGGATCAAAAAAGATCTTGCTGTGATTAATGTCAAAGAGTGTTCTTCCTTTGTTTTCCTCTAAGAGTTTTATAGTGCTCAGTCTTACATTTAGATCTCTAATCCATTTTGAGGGTTTCTTTGGTGTATGGTGTTAGGGAGTGTTCTAATTTCATTCTTTTACATGTAGCTATCTAGTTTTACCAGCACCACTTATTGAAGAGACTGTCTTTTCTCCATTGTATATCCTTGCCTCTTTTGTAATAGATTAGTTGACCATAGGTGGGTGGGTTTAGCTCTGGGCTTTCTATCCTGTTCCATTGATCTATATTCCTGTTTTTGTGACAGTACCATACTGCCTTGATTACTGTAGCTTTGTAGTATAGTCTGAAGTCTGGGAGTCTGATTCCTCCAGCTCCTTTTTTTCCCCTCAAGACTGCTTTGGTTAGTCGGGGTCTTTTGTGTCTCCATATAAATTTTAAGATTTTTTGTTCCAGTTCTGTAAAAAATACCATTAGTAATTTGATAGGATTTGCACTGAATCTGTAGATTGCTTTGGGTAGTATAGTCATTTTCACAATATTGATTCTTCCAATCCAAGAACATGTATGTCTCTCCATCTGTCTGTATCATCTTTCATTTCTTTCACCAGATTCTTATAGTTTTCTGCATAAGGGTCTTTTTCTCCCTAGGTAGGTTTAGTCCCATGTATTTTATTCTTTTTGTTGCAGTGGTAAATGGGAGCATTTCCTTAATTTCACTTTCAGATTTTTCATCATTAGTGTATAGGAATGCTAGAGATTTTTGTGCATTAATTTTGCAACCTGCAACTTTACCAAATTCATTCAGCAGCTCTAGTAGTTTTCTGGTGGCATTTTTAGGATGCTCTATGTATAGTCTCATGTCATCTGCAGACACTGACAGTTTTACTTCTTCTTCTCCAGTTTGTATCCTTTTATTTCTTTTTCTTCTCTCATTGCCATGGCTAGGACTTCCAAAACTATGTTGAATAATAGTGGCGAGAGTGGACATCCTTGTCTGATTCCTGATCTTAGAGGAAATGTTTTCAGTTTTTCACCACTGAGAATGATGTTAGCTGTGGGTTTGTTGTATATGGGCTTTATTATATTAAAGTAGGTTCCCTCTATACCCACTTTCTGGAGAGTTTTTATGATAAATGGATGTTGAATTTTGTCAAAAGCTTTTTCTGCATCTGTTGAGATGATCATATGGTTTTTATTCTTAAATTTGTTAATATGGTGTACCATATTGATTGACTTGCATATATTGAAGAATTCTTGCATCCCTGGTATAAATCCCACTGATTATGGTGTATGGTCCTTTTCATGTGTTGTTAGATTCTGTTTGCTAGTATTTTGTTGAGGATTTTTGTATCTGTATTCATGAGTGATATTGATCTGTAATTTTCTTTTTCTGTAGTATCTTTGTCTGGTTTTGGTATCAGGGTGATGGTGGCCTCATAGAATGAGTTTGGGAGTGTTCCTTCCTCCACAAATTTTTGGAAGAGTTTGAGAAGAGTGGGTGTTAGCTCTTCTCTAAATGTTTCATAGAATTTACCTTTGAAGCCATCTGGTCCTGTACTTTTGTTTGCTGGAAGATTTTTAATCACAGTTTCAATTTCATTACTTGTGATTGGTCTGTTCATATTTTCTATTTCTTCCTGGTTCAGTCTTGGAAAGTTATACATTTCTAAGAATTTGTCCATTTCTTCCAGGTTGTCTATTTTATTGGGATAGAGCTGCTTCTAGTAGTCTCTTAGGATGCTTTGTATTTCTGCGGTGCCTGTTGTAACTTCTGTTTCCATTTCTAATTTTATTGATTTGAGTCCTCTCCCTCCTTTTCTTGATGAGTCTGGCTAACAGTTTATCAATTTTGTTTATTTTCTCAAAGTACCAGCTTTTAGTTTTATTGATCTTTTCTATTGTTTTCTTTGTTTCTATTTCATTTATTTCTGCTCTGATCTTTATGATTTGTATCCTTCTGCTAACTTTGGGTTTTTCTTGTTCTTTTCTCTAGTTCCTTTAGGTGTAAGATTAAATTGTTTATTTGAGATTTTTCTTGTTTCTTGAGGTAGGCTTGTATAGCTATAAACTTCCCTCTTAGAACTGCTTTTGCTGCATCCCACAGGTTTTGGATCGTCGTGTTTTCATTGTCATTTGTCTCTAGGTATTTTTTGATATCTTCAGTGATCTCTTGTTTATTTAGTAACGTATTTTTCAGCCACCATGTGTTTGTGTTTTCTACGTTTTTTTCCCTGTAATTGATTTCTAATCTCATAGCGTTGTGTTCAGAAAAGAAGCTTGATATGATTTCAATTTTCTTAAATTTACTGAGGTTTGATTTGTGACCCAAGATGTGATCTATCCTGCAGAATGTTCCATGTGCACTTGAGAAGAAAGTGTAATCTGCTGCTTTTGGATGGAATGTGCTATAAATATCAACTAAATCTATCTGGTCTATTGTGTCATTTAAAGCTTGTGTTTATTTATTAATTTTCTGTGTGGATGATCTGTCCATTGGTGTGAGGTGTTAAAATCCCCCACTATTATTATGTTACTGTTGATTTTCTATTTTAGAAATACCTATGACTTATTCATCATCGTGTATATTCCATCTAATAGCATAGCCAGTGGAAACCAATGGCTCAGTAAGAGAGAAGAAAAGAAGGAAAGACTGAACTTTGCAGGAGATATAACTTCAAGGAAAATACTAAGAACTGAGGGATACAGACCTCAAGACCCTCAGTGAGTTGACTGAAACCCCTATTAGGGATATTCATTAAATCATATTTTATACAGGGCCATAATGGCCCAGGTCTGGTTGGGGGCTCTGCTTCCACAGTCAAACCTGGACTATGACTTACTCCATATCCTTGGGCTAATCATATCATATCTGTATTTAATATCTGTTAATAAATTGATTTCCTCATTAATGTTTTTCTCTATAGAGGGAATTTGAAGATTAATTAATTAGTGTACATGTAGTAGGCTAATTAAAGTAATTGACATTAGCTGGGGATAGTCTCATCAGTTCAATTTGGGAATAATCCAAAATCACTTTTTTCTTAAGACATTCCTGATAATGACTCGAATGTTCTCCAGAAAATCATCCTATATCATAGAATACATTTCCAAAATAATTAATTTTATCTTTCTAAAAGTTTGACTCTATATTACACATATATTCATTAATATATGATATTTTTCTCTTTCTGACTTTCACTCTGTATGACAGTCTCTAGGTCCATCCACATCTCTACAAATGACCCAATTTTGTCCCTTTTTATGGCTGAGTAATATTCCATGGTAGCTCACCTGTGGTTATACAGAACTACTATTAGACATCACACCTATAGAATTTCTATTCCACGAGACTTCATTTCCTATCTTATTTCTAAAAATCTATCTCTGAAAGATTAAGCCTCATCTCAAAAAATGTTTTAAAACATCGTTTATGCTTTGTGTCTCCCTGCTGCACTATGTCTTTGTCAGTGTTACCAGCTGTATTACTTATATCCTGTCTATTTTATAAGATTGCTGTCTCTTGCAGTACCCAGTGTGTAACTAGGCCTCCAACAAAATTTCTATGGCTAAACATCTTAAGGAAATAGATCACTTTTATAAAGTAGAAAAATTATAATAATGTGATTCTAGGTATGGGAAGAAACAACAAGGGAAAATCTCGACTGGATCATAGTTAGACAGAGGATCTAGAGCATCTTTAATTATCAGTAGGCCTAATCTGAAAATTAGCACCTGCAGTGGCATATCGAGAATTTTTGCCTGACCTGGGATAAGCCTCCCAGGACTGTGGGACAAAGTTTGATAATGAAATGTCTCCCAAATATTGGGCAAATTCCTGACCAAGAGGAGAGAATCAATCATCAGCGATGGCAGCCCTCCAACATGAGCTGCTGAGCCCTGAGGAAGCTCAGGATATGCAAATACAGGATACAGGCCCCAGATAGCTATGGTACATATCAAAAAAAATGATTTTGGTGAGCCCAGACTCTTGCATCTTACCATACATAGAAAAACGCTAAATTCCTTAACTTATGATGTGGACTCTTGGGCTTGAAGCTCTCAAAATTCCTGATAACTCTCAACTTTTAGATTGTGAATATTTTTAAATCTACAGGTGTAAAGTAGACACTTCCAAAGCAGAACAAAAGACAAATCTCAACACTTGGAACACTGACACCGATAGCGGACACTCCTGGAAAGATCCATCTGATGGGGCAGTTAGAATATTGTCACACCTTTTTCCACAAGATTGTGGAATGGACATTGACAGGGAAGAGCCAAATCGGACTCCAAGTTTTATTTGTTTCTTCGACTTTCACCTTTGCTTTTCATTGCTTTTGTTATTATAATCATACAGAATGGCCTACCTCAGGGAACCCTGCCCCCTTGCCTGAATATTAAATCAAAGTGCCTTTGTACATCCTGACCTGTCCACCTGTGGATGGTTGCAAGAAAGAAGAAATTAACACATCACCTCCCCAAGGCTGGCCATTCCAGGGGACATTTGCAAATCTTATGGCCTGTTTACTTTACTTCCTCATCCCCTCCCCCTCCCTGTGCTATCAAAGAAACTGGCATCCAAACCCTAATAAGATATTTTTTCAGGAGATACTAGTCTGCCATCTTCGTGGTCCGCCAGCTTTCTGAATGAATTTGTATTCCTTGCATCAAAAATAAATAAATAAATAAATGTTTGACTCTAGTCATTAATATGTCTTACAGCTCACCTCAGTTGTTCTTTAGATGGATCTACACAATGTTAGAGCTGATGGTATTTGAGAGCAACTACCCCTTCCCTACACAGCCAGGAACTGAGGCTCAGGGAGACTAAGTAAATGGCCTAAGTGAAATAATTCTTTAGCAGTAGAATCAGGACTTAAACTAGGATATTTCCTGAAAACAGGGGCAACACCACCCTCTACAAATACCATACTGATCCTTACTATTAAAGATGAAGAAACAGTTACCTAAAAACTTGTGATTCCAGGTTAAACCTCTCATTAGTGGCAGATGTGTTTTTTACATATTATGATGAAAGAAATGAGGTTTAGCTAAGAAATAAAACTTCAGAGAAAATAATATTTAAAACATGTATAGTTCTTTACAAAATATTTTTACTTTCATTGTCATATTTAAATTTTATAACCTTCTTGGAAGATGAGAACCATCATTACCTCTTAACATGATTCAGCATACCTTAGTAGGGTGATTAAATGTGGCTCTATATATTTGTGCAATGGAATATTATTCAACTATAAAAAAAAGCATGACATTCTGATACACAATATAGACGAACCTTGAAAACAACCCAAACTTGAAACTAAGTGAAGTAGGTCGGACACAAAAGGAAAAATATTGTATGATTGCATTTATAAGAAATGTCTAGAATGGGCAAATTCATACAGATGGAAAATATATTTGAGGTTACCATAAGTTGGAGAAGTGGAATGGTGACACTGCTTAATGGATACAAATTTTCTGTTTGGGTGATAGGAACTTTTTACAAATAGATAGTAATGATGGTTTTACCACATTACTAAAGTAACAGTCGTTCATAGAGATGAGTTGAGGAGGCCTAGATATGATTTTCTCCATATGTATCATAAATCTCTGGCAAAGTCTGAAACTCAGTTTCAGGTCTTTGACCCTCAAAGTCTGCACTCTTTTTTTTTTTTTAACCACATTGTTGCAGTTTATATCAGAAATCTTCTATAAATTATATACATTGCATAATGTTATCTTTCTGTTTTCCAATAATTCATAATTACTTTTTTGTTAAAATATTTGTTGAGATGAGACAATCTCTCAGAGATAGGTTTTTAGAAATAAGATAGGAAATGAAGTCTCATGGAATAGAAATTCTATAGATATGAGGTCTAATAGTAGTACTGTATAATCACAGGTGAGCTACATATGTCTTCAATTTCAAAAGTTCAATTTTCGACCAGAGGGCAGACAGCAGAAGCAAGAAGAACTACAATCCTGCACACTGTGGAACAAAAAACGCATTCACAGAAAGGGAGACAAGATGAAAGGCAGAGGGCTATGTACCAGATGAAGGGACAAGATAAAACCTCAGAAAAACAACTAAATGAAGTGGAGATAGGCCAACTTCCAGAAAAAAAAAATTCAGAATAATGATAGTGAAGATGATCCAGGACCTCAGAAAAGAATGTAGACAAAGATTGAGAAGATGCAAGAAATGTTTAACAAAGACCTAGGAGAATTAAAGAACAAACAATCACAGATGAACAATACAATAACTGAAATGAAAACTACAATAGAAGGAATCAATAGCAGAATAACTGTGGCAGAATGGATAAGTGACCTGGAAAACAGAATGGTGGAATTCACTGCTGTGGAACAGAATAAAAAAAAAAGAATGAAAAGAAATTAAGACAGCCTAAGAGACCTCTGGGACAATATTAAAAGCAACAATATTAGCGTTATAGGCGTCCCAGAAGGAGAAGAGAGAGAGAAAGGAACTGAGAGAATATTTGAAGAGATTATAGCCAAAAACTTCCCTAACATGGGAAAGGAAATAGCCACCCACGTCCAGGAAGTGCAGAGAGTGCCATATAGGATAAACCAAAGGAGAAACACGCCAAGACACATAGGAATCAAGTTTGCAAAAATTAAAGACAAAGAAAAATTATTAAAAGCAGCAAGGAAAAAATGACAAATAACATACGAGGGAACTCCCATAAGGTTAACAGCTGATTTCTCAGCACAAACTGTACAAGGCAGAAGGGAGTGGCATGATATACTTAAAGTGATGAAAGGGAAGAACCTACAACCAAGATTACTCTACATGGCAAGGATCTCATTTAGATACGATGGAGAAATCAAAAGCTTTACAGACAAGCAAAAGTTAAGGGAATTCAGAACCACCAAACCAGCTCTACAACAAATGCTAAAGGAACTTCTCTAAGTGGGAAACAATAGAAGAAAAGGACCTACAAAAACAAACCCAAAACAATTAAGAAAATTGTCATAGGAACATACATATCAATAATTACCTTAAACGTGAATGGATTAAATGTTCCAACCAAAAGACAGAGGATTGCTGAATGGATACAAAAACAAGACCTATATATATGCTGTCTACAAAAGACCAACTTCAGACCTAGGGACACATTCAGACTGAAAGTGAGAGGATAGAAAAAGATATTCAATACAAAGGAAAATCAAAAGAAAGCTGGAGTAGCAATACTCATATCAGAAAAAAAATAGACTTTAAAATAAAGAATGTTACAAGGCACAAGGAAGGACACTACATAATGATCAAGGGATCAATCCAAGAAGAAGATATAACAATTATAAATATATATGCACCCAAAGTAGGAGCACCTCAATACATAAGGCAACTGCTAACAGCTATAAAAAAAGAAATTGACAGTAACACAGTAATAGTGGAGGACTTTAACACCTCACTCACACCAATGGACAGATCATCCAAAATGAAAATAAATAGAGAAACAGAAGCTTGAAATGACTCAATTAGGCCAGATAAACTTAGTTGATATTTATAGGACATTCCATCCATAAAGAGCAGATTACACTTTCTTCGCAGGTGTGCAGGGAACATTCTCTAGGATACATCACATCTTGGGTCACAAATCAAGCCTCAGTAAATTAAAGAAAATTGAAATCATATCAAGCATATTTTCTGACCACAACACTATGAGATTAGAAATCAATCACAGGGAAAAAATCATAAAAAACACAAACACATGGAGGTTAAATAAAACGTTACTAAATAACCAAGAGGTTACTGAAGAAATCAAAGAAGAAATCAAAAAAATCTAGAGACAAATGACAATGAAAACACAATGATCCAAAACTTATGGGATGCACCAAAAGCAGTTCTAAGAGGGAAGTTTATAGCTATACAAGCCTAACTCAAGAAACAAGAAAAATCTCAAATAAACAAACTAATCTCACACTTAAAGGAACTAGACAAAAGACCAAGAAAAACCCAAAGTTAGCAGAAGGAAACAAATCATAAAGATCAGAGCAGAAATAAATGAAATAGAAACAAGGAAACCAATAGCAAAAATCAATAAAACTAAAAGCTGGTTCTTTGAGAAGATAAACAAAATTGATAAACTGTTAGCCAGACTCATTAAGAAAAAGAAAGAGAGAACTCAAATCAATGAAATTAGAAATGAAAATGGAGAAGTTACAACAGACACTGCAGAAATACAAAGCATCCTAAGAGACTACTACAAGCAACTCTTTGCCAATATATTGGACAACCTGGAAGAAATGGAGAAATTCTTAGAAAGGTATAACTTTCCAAGACTGATCCAGGAAGAAATAGGAAATATGAACAGACCAATCACAAGTAATGAATTTGAAACTGTGATTAAAAGTCTTCCAACAAACAAAAGTCCAGCACCAGATGGCTTCACAGGTGAATTCTATCAAACATTTAGAGAAGAGTTAAAAACCATTCTACTCAAACTCTTCCAAAAAATTGTGGAGGAAGGAACACTCCCAAACTCTTTCCATGAATGCACCATCACCCTGATACCAAAACCAGACAAAGATTGTACAAAAAAAAAAAAAAATTACAGACCAATATCACTGATGAATATAGATGCAAAAGTTCTCAACAAACTACTAGCAAACAGAATCCAACAACACATTAAAAGGATCATACACCATAATCAGTGGGATTTATCCCAGGGATGCAAGGATTCTTCAATATACGCAAATCAATGAATGTGATATACCACACTAGCAAACTGAAGAATAAAAACCATATGATCAACTCAATAGATGCAGAAAAAGCTTTTGACAAAATTCAACACCTATTTATGATAAAAACTCTCCAGAAAGTGGGCATAGAGGGAACCTACCTGAATATAATAAAGGCCATACACGAAAGACCTACAGCAAACATCATTCTCAATGATGAAAAAGAGAAAGCATTTCCTCTAAGATCAGGAACAAGACAAGGATGTCCACTCTCGCCACTATTATTCAACATAGTTTTGGAAGTCCTAGCCATGGCAATGAGAGAAGAAAAAGAAATAAAAGAATACAAACTGGAAAAGAAGAAGTAAAACTGTCAGTGTTTGCAGATGACATGAAACTATACATAGAGAATCCTAAAGATGCCACCAGAAAACTACTAGAGCTGCTGAATGAATTTGGTAAAGTTGCAGGATTAATGCACAGAACAAAATTAATGCACAGAAATCTCTTGCATTCCTATACACTAATGATGAAAAATCTGAAAGTGAAATTAAGAATTAAGAAATTAAATTAACACTCATATTTACCACTGCAACATAAAGAATAAAATACCTAAGATTAAACTTACCTAGGGAGACAAAAGACCTGTAGGCAGAAAACGATAAGACACTGATGAAAGACGTTAAAGATGATACCAACAGATGGAGAGATATACCATGTTCTTGGATGGGAAGAATCAACATTGTGAAAATGACTATACTACTGAAAGCAATCTACAGATTCAATGCAATCCCTATCAAATTACCAATGGCATATTTTACGGAACTAGAACAAAAAGTCTTAAAATTTGTATGGAGGCACAAAAGATCCCAAATAGCCAAAGCAGTGTTGAGGGAAAAAAACGGAGCTGGAGGAATCAGACTCCATGACCTCAGACTATACTATAAAGCTACAGTAATCAAGACAATATGGTACCGGCACAAAAACAGAAACAGAGATCAATGGAAGAAGATAAAAACCCAGGGATAAACCCATGCACCTATGGTCAACTAATCTATGACAAAGGAAGCAAGGATATACAATGGAGAAAAACCAGTCTCTTCAATAAGTGGTGCTGGGAAAACTGGGCAGCTATATGTAAAAGAGTGAAATTAGAACATTCCCTAACACTATACACAATAAAATAAACTCAAAATGGATTAGAGACCTAAATGTAAGACTCGACACTATAAAACTCTTAGAGGAAAACGTAGGAAGAACACTCTTTGACTTAAATCACAGCAAGATGTTTTCTTTGATCCACCTCCTAGAGTAATGGAAATAAAAACAAAGATAAAAAAAATGGGACCCTAATGAAACATAAAAGCCTTTGTACAGCAAAGGAAACCATAAACGAGACGAAAAGACAACCCTCAGAATGGGAGAAAATATTTGCAAATAAATCAACGGACAAAGATTTATCTCCAAAATATATAAAAAGCTCATGCAGCTCAATATTAAGAAAACAAAGAACCCAATCCAAAAATGGGCCGAAGACCTAAATAGACATTTTTCCAAAGAAGACATAGAGATGATCAAGAAGCACATGAAAAGCTGCTCAACATCACTAATTATTAGAGAAATGCAAATCAAAACTACAATGAGTTATCACCTCACACCAGTTAGAATGGGCATCATCAGAAAATCTACAAACAACAAATGCTGGAGACGGTGTGGAGAAAAGGGAACCCTCTTGTATTTTTTTTTTAACATCTTTTTTGGGGTGTAATTGCTTTACAATGGTGTGTTAGTTTCTGCTTTATAACAAAGTGAATCAGTTATACATATACATATGTTCCCATATCTCTTCCCTCTTGCATCTCCCTCCCTCCCACCCTCTCTATCCCACCCCTCCAGGCGGTCACAAAGCACCGGGCCGATATCCCTGTGCCATGCGGCTGCTTCCCACTAGCTATCTACCTTACTTTTGTTAGTGTGTATATGTCCATGTCTCTCTCTCGCCCTGTCACAGCTCACCCTTCCCCCTCCCCATATCCTCAAGTCTGTTCTCCAGTCGGTCTGTGTCTTTACTCCTGTCTTACCCCTAGGTTCTTCATGACATTTTTTTCTTCTTAAATTCCATATATATGTGTTACCATATGGTATTTGTCTTTTTCTTTCCGACTTACTTCACTCTGTATGACAGACTCTAGGTCTATCCACCTCATTACAAATAGCTCAATTTCGTTTCTTTTTGTGGCTGAGTAATATTCCATTGTATATATGTGCCCCATCTTCTTTATCCATTCATCAGATGATGGACACTTAGGTTGTTTCCATCTCCGGGCTATTGTAAATAGAGCTGCAATGAACATTTTGGTACATGACTCTTTTTGAATTTCGGTTTTCTCAGGGTATATGCCCAGTAGTGGGATTGCTGGGTCATATGGTAGTTCTATTTGTAGTTTTTTAAGGAACCTCCATACTGTTCTCCATAGTGGCTGAACCAATTCACATTCCCACCAGCAGTGCAAGAGGGTTCCCTTTTCTCCACACCCTCTCCAGCATTTATTGTTTCTAGATTTTTTGATGATGGTCATTCTGACTGGTGTGAGATGATATCTCATTGTAGTTTTGATTTGCATTTCTCTAATGATTAATGATGTTGAGCATTCTTTCATGTGTGTGTTGGCAGTCTGTATATCTTCTTTGGAGAAATGTCTATTTAGGTCTTCTGCCCATTTTTGGATTGGGTTGTTTGTTTTCTTGTTATTTAGTTGCATGAGCTGCTTATAAATTTTGGAGATTAATCCTTTGTCAGTTGCTTCATTTGCAAATATTTTCTCCCATTCTGAGGGTTGTCTTTTGGTCTTGCTTATGGTTTCCTTTGCTGTGCAAAAGCTTTGAAGTTTCATTAGGTCCCATTTGTTTATTTTTGTTTTTATTTCCATTACTCTAGAAGGTGGGTCAGAAAGGATCTTGCTGTGATTTATGTCATAGAGTGTTCTGTCTATGTTTTCCTCTAAGAGTTTGATAGTTTCTGGCCTTACATTTAGGTCTTTAATCCATTTTGAGCTTACTTTTGTGTATGGTGTTAGGGAGTGATCTAATCTCATACTTTTACATGTATCTGTCCAGTTTTCCCAGCACCACTTATTGAACAGACTGTCCTTTCTCTATTGTACATTCTTGCCACCTTTATCAAAGATAAGGTGTCCATATGTGCATGGGTTTATCTCTGGGCTTTCTATCCTGTTCCATTGATGTATCTTTCTCTTTTTGTGCCAGTACCATACTGTCTTGATTACTGTTGCTTTGTAGTATAGTCTGAAGTCAGGGAGCCTGATTCCTCCAGCTCCTTTTTTCGTTCTCAAGATTGCTTTGGCTATTCGGGGTCTTTTGTGTTTACATACAAATTGGGAGATTTTTTGTTCTAGTTCTGTGAAAAATGCCAGTGGTAATTTGATAGGGATTGCATTGAATCTATTGATTGCTTTGGGTAGTAGAGTCATTTTCACAATGTTGATTCTTCCAATCCAAGAACATGGTATATCTCTCCATCTATTTGTATCACCTTTAATTTCTTTCATCAGTGTCTTATAATTTTCTGCATACAGGTCTTTTGTCTCCTTAGGTAGATTTATTCCTAGATATTTTATTCTTTTTGTTGCAACGGTAAATGGGAGTGTTTTCTTGATTTCAATTTCAGATTTTTCATCATTAGTATGTAAGAATACCAGAGATTTCTGTGCATTAATTTTGTATCCTGCTACTTTACCAAATTCATTGATTAGCTCTAGTAGTTTTCTGGTAGCATCTTTAGGATTCTCTATGTATAGTATCATGTCATCTGCAAACAGTGACAGCTTTACTTCTTCTTTTCTGATTTGGATTCCTTTTATTTCCTTTTCTTCTCTGATTGCTGTGGCTAAAACTTCCAAAACTATGTTGAATAACAGTGGTGAGAGTGGGCAATCTTGTCTTTTTCCTGATCTTAGTGGAAATGCTTTCAGTTTTTCACCATTGAGGACAATGTTGGCTGTGGGCTTGTCATATATGGCCTTCATTATGTTGAGGAAAGTTCCCTCTATGCCTACTTTCTGCAGGGTTTTTATCATAAATTGGTGTTGAATTTTGTCAAAAGTTTTCTCTGCATCTATTGAGAGGATCATATGGTTTTTCTCCTTCAATTTATTAATATGGTTTATCACATTGATAGATTTTCGTATATTGAAGAATCCTTGCATTCCTGGAATAAACCCCACTTGATCATGGTGTATGATCCTTTTAATGTGCTATTGGATTCTGTTTGCTAGTATTTTGTTGAGGATTTTTGCATCTATGTTCATCAGTGATATTGGCCTGTAGTTTTCTTTCTTTGTGACATCCTTGTCTGGTTTTGGTATCAAGGTGATGGCGGCCTTGTAGAAGGAATTTGGGAGTGTTCCTCCCTCTGCTATATTTTGGAAGAGTTTGAGAAGGATAGGTGTTAGCTCTTCTCTAAATGTTTGATAGAATTCGCCTGTGAAGCCATCTGGTCCTGGGCTTTTGTTTGTTGGAAGGTTTTTAATCACAGTTTCAATTTCAGTGCTTGTGACTGGTCTGTTCATATTTTCTGTTTCTTCCTGATTCAGTCTTGGCAGGTTGTCCATTTCTAAGAATTTGTCCATTTCTTCCAGATTGTCCATTTTATTGGCATAGAGTTGCTTGTAGTAATCTCTCATGATCTTTTTTTATTTCTGCAGTGTCAGTTGTTACTTCTCCTTTTTCATTTCTAATTCTATTGATTTGAGTCTTCTCCCTTTTTTTCTTGATGAGTCTGGCTAGTGGTTTATCTATTTTGTTTATCTTCTCAAAGAACCAGCTTTTAGTTTTATTGATCTTTGCTATTGTTTCCTTCATTTCTTTTTCATTTATTTATGATCTGATTTTTATGATTTCTTTCCTTCTGCTAGCTTTGGGGTTTCTTTGTTCTTCTTTCTCTAATTGCTTAAGGTGCAAGGTTAGGTTGTTTATTCGAGATGTTTCCTGCTTCTTAAGGTGGGCTTGTATTGCTATAAACTTCCCCCTTAGAACTGCTTTTGCTGCATCCCATAGGTTTTGGATCGTTGTGTCTCCATTGTCATTTGTTTCTAGGTGTTTTTTGATTTCCTCTTTGATTTCTTCAATGATCACTTCATTATTAGGTAGTGTATTGTTTAGCCTCCATGTGTTTGTATTTTTTACAGATCTTTTCCTGTAATTGATATCTAGTCTCATGGCGTTGCGGTCAGAAAAGATACTTGATACAACTTCAGTTTTCTTAAATTTACCAAGGTTTGATTTGTGACCCAAGATATGATCTATCCTGGAGAATGTTCCATGAGCACTTCAGAAAAATGTGTATTCTGTTGTTTTTGGATGGAGTGTCCTATAAATATCAATTAAGTCCATCTTGTTTAATGTATCATTTAAAGCTTGTGTTTCCTTATTGATTTTCATTTTGGATGATCTGTACATGGGTGAAGGTGGGGTGTTTAAGTCCCCTACTGTGAATGTGTTACTGTCAATTTCCCCTTTTATGGCTGTTAGTATTTGCCTTATGTATTGAGGTGCACCTATGTTGGGTGCCTAAATATTTACAATTGTTATATCTTCTTCTTGGATCGATCCCTTGGTCATTATGTAGTGTCCTTCTTTGTCTCTTCTAATAGTCCTTATTTTAAAGTCTATTTTGTCTGATATGAGAATTGCTACTCCAGCTTTCTTTTGGTTTCCATTTGCATGGAATATCTTTTTCCATCCCCTTACTTTCAGTCTGTATGTGTCTCTAGGTCTGAAGTGGGTCTCTTGTAGACAGCATATATAAGGGTCTCGTTTTTGTATCCATTCAGCCAATCTGTGTCTTTTGGTGGGAGCATTAATCCATTTACATTTAAGGTAATTATCGATATTTATGTTCCTATTCCCATTTTCTAAATTGTTTTGGGTTCGTTATTATAGGTCTTTACCTTCTCTTGTGTTTCTTGTCTAGAGAAATTCCTTTAGCATTTGTTGTAAAGCTGGTTTGGTGGTGCTGAACTCTCTCAGCTTTTGCTTGTCTGTAAAGGTTTTAATTTCTCCATCAAATCTGAATGAGATCCTTGCTGGGTTGAGTAGTCTTGGTTTCAGGTTTTTCTCCTTCATCACTTTCAGTATGTCCTGCCACTCCCTTCTGGCTTGTAGGGTTTCTGCTGAGAGATCAGCTGTTAACCTTATGGGGATTCCTTTATGTGTTATTTGTTGTTTTTCCCTTGCTGCTTTTAATATGCTTTCTTTGTATTTAATTTTTGACAGTTCGATTACTATGTGTCTTGGTGTATTTCTCCTTGGATTTATCCTGTATGGGACTCTCTGTGCTTCCTGGACTTGATTAACTATTTCCTTTCCCATATTATGGAAGTTTTCAACTATAATCTCTTCAAATATTTTCTCAGTCCCTTTCTTTTTCTCTTCTTCTGGAACTCCTATAATTCGAATGTTGGTGCATTTAATGTTGTCCCAGAGGTCTCTGAGACTGTCCTCAGTTCTTTTCATTCTTTTTTCTTTATTCTTCTCTGCAGTAGTTATTTCCACTATTTTATCTTTCAGGTCACTTATCCTTTCTTTTGCCTCAGTTATTCTGCTATTGATCCCATCTAGAGTACTTTTAATTTCATTTATTGTGTTGTTCATCATTGCTTATTTCATCTTTATTTCTTCTAGGTCCTTGTTAACTGTTTCTTTCATTTTGTCGATTCTATTTCCAAGATTTTGGATCATCCTTACTATCATTATTCTGAATTGTTTTTCAGGTAGACTGCCTATTTCCTCTTCATTTGTTAGGTCTGGTGGGTTTTTATCTTGCTCTTTCTTCTGCTGTGTGTTTTTCTGTCTTCTCATTTTGCTTATCTTACTGTGTTTGGGGTCTCCTTTTTGCAGGCTGCAGGTTTGTAGTTCCTGCTGTTTTTGATGTCTGTCTCCAGTGGCTAAGGTTGGTTCCGTGGGTTGTGTAGGCTTCCTGGTGGAGGGGACTACTGCCTGTGTTGTGGCGGATGAGGCTGGATCTTGTCTCTCTAGTGGGCAGGTTCACGTCTGGTGGTGTGTTTTGGGGTGTCTGTGGCCTTATTATGATTTTAGGAAGCCTCTCTGCTAATGGCTGGGGTTGTGTTCCTGTTTTGCTAGTTGTTTGGCATAGGTTGTCCAGCACTGTAGCTTGCTGGTCGTTGAGTGAAGCTGGGTGCTGGTGTTAAGATGGAGGTCTCTGGGAGATTTTCGCTGTTTGATATTATGTGGAGCTGGGAGGTCTATTGTTGACCAGTGTCCTGAAGTTGGCTCTCCTACCTCAGAGGCAGAGCCCTGACTCCTGGCTGGAACACCAAGAGTCTTTCATCCACACGACTCAGAATAAAAGGGAGAAAAAGTAGAGATAATTAGTAGAAGTATGAAGAAAGAAAGAAGGAAAGGAGGAAAGAAAGAGAGAAAGAAAGAAAGAAAGAAAGAAAGAAAGAAAGAAAGAAAGAAAGAAAGAAAGAAAGAAAGAAAAAGAAAAAGAAAGAAAGAAGGAAGGAAAGAAAGAAAGAAGCAAAGAAGGAAAGAAGGCAAGAAGGAAAGAAATGAGGGAGGGAGGGACGAAGGAAGTAAGGAGGGAAAGAAGGAAAAAAGACAGAAAGAAAGAAGATACAGTAAAATAAAATAAAGTATAATAAAGTTATTGAATTAAAAAAATACTTATTTAGAAAAAAAAAAGGGACGGATAGAACCTTAGGACAAATGTTGGAAGCAAAGCTATACAGACAAAAATCTTACACAGAAGCATACACATACACCCTCACAAAAAGAGGTAAAGGGGAAAAAATCATAAATCTTGCTCTCAGAGACCACCTCCTCAATTTGGGATGATTCGTTGTCTAAAGGAGGGAAGGAAAGAAAGAAAAGAAAGAAAGAAAGAAAGAAAGAAAGAAAGAAAGAAAGAAAGAAAGAAAGAAAGAAAGAAAGAAAAGTATAATAAAGTTATTAAAATTAATTATTAAGGAAAAAAAAATTAAAAAACCATGGACGGATAGAACCCTAGGGCACATGGTGGAAGCAAGACTATACAGACAAGATCTCACACAGAAGCATACACATACACATTCACAAAAAGAGGAAAAGGGGAAAAAATCATAAATCTTGCTCTCAAAGTCGACCTCCTCAATTTGGGATGATTCGTTGCCTGTTCATGTATTCCACAGATGCAGGGTACATCAAGTTGATTGTGGAGCTTTAATCCGCTGCTTCTGAGGTTGCTGGGAGAGATTTCCCTTTCTCTTCTTTGTTCTCACAGCTCACAGGAGCTCAGCTCTGGATTTGGCCCTGCCTCTGCCTGTAGGTCACTGGAGGGCGTCCGTTTTTTGCTCAGACAGGACGGGGTTAAAGGAGCCGCTGATTCGGGGGCTCTGGCGCACTCAGGCCAGGGGGGAGGGAGGGGCACTGCGTGTGGGGCGGGCCTGCGGCGGCAGAGGCCGGCGTAACGTTGCACCAGCCTGAGGCCGGCTGTGCGTTCTCCCAGGAAAGTTGTCCCTGGATCCCGGGCACCTGGCAGTGGCGGGCTGCACAGGCTCTGCGGAAGAGGGGTGTGGAGAGTGACCTGTGCTTGTGCACAGGTCCCTTGGTGGCGGCAGCAGCAGCCTTAGCATCTCCCGCCCGTCCCTGGGGTCCGTGCTTTTAGCTGCGGCTCACACCCGTCTCTGGAGTCCGCGCTTTTAGCCACGGCTTGCGCCCGTCTCTGGAGTTCCTTTAAGCAGCGCTCTTAAACCCTCTCCTCACGCACCAGGAAACAGAGAAGAAAAAGTCTCTTGCCTCTTCGGCAGGTGCAGACTTTCCCCTGGACTCCCTCCCGGCTAGCCGTGGTGCATTAACCCCTTCAGGCT
Source organism: Stenella coeruleoalba (assembly GCF_951394435.1). Taxonomy (NCBI): domain Eukaryota; kingdom Metazoa; phylum Chordata; class Mammalia; order Artiodactyla; family Delphinidae; genus Stenella; species Stenella coeruleoalba. Next base: position 39,448,305 of record NC_137149.1, on the reverse strand, counting down.
ATGTTCAAGCCGCCAACCCCAGTCCTCTCCCTGCGCTCCGTCTGAAACCGAAACCGAGCCTCAGCTCGCAGCCCCGCCCGCCCCGGCGGGTGAGCAGACTAGCCTCTCGGGCTGGTGAGTGCCGGTCGGCACCGATCCTCTGTGCGGGAATCTCCCCTCTTTGTCCTCCGCACCCGTTGCTGTGCACTCCTCCACGGCTCCGAAGCTCCCCCCTCCGCCTCCCGCAGTCTCCGCCCGTGAAGGGGCTTCCTAGTGTGTGGAAACTTTTCCTCCTTCACAGCTCCCTCCCACTGGTGCAGGTGCCGTCCCTATTCTTTTGTCTCTGTTTTTTCTTTTTTTCTTTTGCCCTACCCAGGTAAGTGGGGAGTTTCTTGCCTTTTCGGAGGTCTGAGGTCTTCTGCCAGCGTCCAGTAGGTGTTCTGTAGGAGTTGTTCCACGTGTAGATGTATTTCTGGTGTATCTGTGGGGAGGAAGGTGATCTCCGCGTCTTATTCTTCCGCCATCTTCAAGGTCCCCCCAACCCTCTTGTATTGTTGGTGGAATGTAAATTGATACAGCCACTATGGAGAACAGTATGGATGTTCCTTAAAGATCTAAAAATAGAATTACCATATGACCCAGCAATCCCACTACTGGGCATATACCCAGAGAAAACCCTAGTCCGAAAAGACACATGCACCCCACTGTTCATTGCAGCACTATTTACAATAGGCAGGTCATGGAAGCAACCTAAATGCCCATCGACAGACGAATGGATAAAGAAGATGTGGTACATATATACAATGGAATATTACTCAGCCATAAAAATGAACGAAATTGGGTCATTTGTTGAGATGTGGATGGATCTAGAGACTGTAATACAGAGTGAAATAAGTCAGAAAGAGAAAAACAAATATTGTATATTAACGCATATATGTGGAACCTAGAAAAATGGTACAGATGAACCAGTTTGCAGGGCAGAAATTGAAACAAACGTATGGACACCAAGTGGGGAAGTGGTGGTGGGGTGGTGGTGGTGGTGTGCTGAAATGGCTGATTGGGATTGACATGTATACACTGATGTGTATAAAATTGATGACTAATAAGAACATGCTGTATAAAAAAATAAATAAAATAAAATTAAAAAAGTGTTCAATTTTCACTTTTTCGAAATATGCAAATCAGAAGTTCAGCTGATATTTTCATTCCAATCTAGTTAAAACTTCCTCTGTTTGAGCCACCTAATGCTTTCCTCTGTTTGTGAGTGTGTTTGTGTGAGATGTATGTATGTATTAATTCCTAGCAGGTATTAAGTGGTAGATTTATGATGGAAACCAGGCAATCTGATGATTTTGGGGTTTGTGTTATAAGGCATCAAAATGTACTAACTCTTTGTAGAAAGTATATGAACATAGATTGGAAAATAGTTTGAATCCAAATGAATGTGACCCATTCGTCCTACAATAATGTAAAACTAAGAAATTTGGCATAGGCCAGATGGGAGTTTAAAATCCTGAATTTTAATATATATGAATTTGGGCAATTCATTCAACATCTTTGGGTTTCACCTTCAAAACCTGCAATTTGGGAAGAGGAATACCTAATTTATAATTTTATTATTATAAAGACAATTTAGATGTAGTGTCTGCCATAGAGCAGGGGCTCAATAAGTGGCTCTTATATTTATTTCCCTAGTCCATCCCAACACGTGTTCACTAATTTACTTTGAATGCTTACCCTGCTTTTATACTTTTTTTTTTTTTTTTTTTTTTGCCATACGTGGGCCTCTCACTGTCGTGGCCTCTCCCATTGCAGAGCACAGGCTCCAGACGCGCAGGCTCAGTGGCCATGGCTCACGGGCCCAGCCGCTCCGTGGCATGTGGGATCTTCCCAGACCGGGGCACGAACCTGTGTCCCCTGTGTCGGCCGGTGAACTCTCAACCACTGTGCCACCAGGGAAGCCCCTGTTTTATACTTTTATTTTGTTATGTTACCATGTTAGATTAAATTTTTATTTTTAATCTCTTGTTTAGTGTTGCATTGATTTCACTTCTCATCTATGAAGATTAAACCTACATGGAGTTTAAGGAAACAATTCCACTTACAATAGCATAATAAAGACTAAAATACTTAGCGATAAATGTAACCAAGCAGGTAAAATTCCAAGCAGGTACAACAGGTACAACAGGTACCAAGCAGGTACAACAAAAGCTATAAAACATTCATGAAGGAAATGAAAGAATACACAAATAAATGGAAAGAAATCCTGTGTTCATGTATTAGTTGACAATACTGTTGGAATTTTCATACTACCAAAAGAGATCTAAAGACTCAATTCTAACTCCATTAAAGGAATTTTTTTAAGAAAATAGAAAAAACAATTCTAAAATTCATATGGAAACACAAAAGACTCAGAATAGCCAAAGCAATCCTGAGAAAGAAGAGTAAAGCTGGAGGTATCGCAAGTTCCAAACTGTAGACCAATGGAAAAGTATAGAGAATCCAGAATTAAACCCACATATATAACATTACAATAAGCTGAACTTTTACAAGTGTCCCTAGAATGCACAGTGGGGAAAAGATAGTCTTTTTAACAAATAGTGTGGGAGAATTGGATATCCACTTGCAAAAGAATGAAATTGGAGCTCTACCTTACCATACACAAAAATAAACTCTAAATGGATAAAGACATAAAGGTTAGACCTGAAACTGTAAAGTTCTTAAAAGAAAACATTAGGGTAAAACCTCCTTAACATTGGTCTTGGCAATGATTCCTTGTATATGACCAAAACACAAGCAACAAGAGCAAAATTAGACAAGTGGGATTATATCAAATTAAAAACTTCTGCACAACAAAGGAAACCATCAGAATTAAAAGGCAACCAAAAGAATGGGAGAAAGCATTTGCAAACTATACACCAGATAAAGGGTTGATTTCCAAAATTTATAAGGAACTCTTACAGCTTAATGGCAACAAAATAAAACAAAACACAATAAAAATAACAATTAAAAATGGACAAAGGACTTGAGCAGCTATTTTTCCAAAGAAGATATACTAATGGCTAATAGGTATATAAAAAGATGTTTAACATCATTAATTATCAGGAAAATACAAATCAAAACCATAATGAGATACCACCTCAAATCTGTTAGGATGATTATTATTAAAATAATAAAAGATAACACACACATGTTGCCTAGATTGTGGAGAAACTGAAATCCTTGTATTCTGTTGATGGGAATGTAATTTGGTGCAGCAACTATGGGAAACAGTATGGAGGTACCTTAAGAAAATAAAAATAAAACTACCATATGATCAGCAATACCACTTCTGAGTATATATCCAAAAGAATTGAGGTCAGGATAATGAAGCATTATGTGCACTGCCACATTCATTGCAGCATTATTTACAATAACCAACATATAGAAACAACTCAAGTGTCCATTGACGGATGAATGGATAAAGATAATGTGATATATAGATACAATGGAATATTTTTCAATCATGAGAAAGAAGGAAATCCTGCTGTTTGTAACAACAGAGATGAACCTTGAGGACATTATGCTAAGTGAAATAAGCCAGTCACAGAAGGACAAATACTGCATGATTCCACTTATACGAGGTATCTAAAATAGTTAAACTCATAGAAGAAGAGAATACAATAGTTGTTGCTTAGGGCTAGGAGGTGGGGAAAATGGAGAGTTGTTTAATGGATGCAAAGTTTCATCTTTGCTAGATAAAGAAGTTCTAGCAATTTTCTGTACAACATATTGCCTAGAGTTAAAAATATAGTATTTTGCACTTCAGAATTGAATAGGATAGATCTCATATTAAGTGTACTTACTACACAAAACAAAAACAAAGGTATACAAGGAAACTTTGGGAGGTTTGGGAGACATATATATATATATCTCCAAAGATATATATATATATTTCCTGAATTGAACTGATAGTATCATAGGTGCTTGTATATGTCCAAATTCATAAAATTGTGCACATTAAATATGTGTAGTCCTTTGTATACCTATTATACCTCAATAAAGTTGTTAAAAAACTAAATAGAATTAAATATATTTATTTTAAACTCACATGTATCCAAGTTAAATTCTTATGGTTTAAGAGGGTGAATTAAGTTTTTTATACTTCCCTAAGTGTCCTGCATGAGGACAAAATCTGGCTCTAGGGGTAGGATAATCTAATTCTACTGTGGTCTCATTTTTATAGACTTTTCAAGCTAGAAAAGAAGCATGCCCTTTAGAAGCTTCTTGTTATTTTTACCCAGAAATGTTCTAAATAGCTTCTTACATAGAACACACTTTATGATGAGAGCTCTGCAACAGCAGTGGAAGAAGTGAGAGGAATGGGATATGCTTCCCACCCTCAAGGCTCCCACAGATGACCATGACAACAAGACAAATGTTATATAGAAGCATTCTCTGAAGGAAGTCACACTCTACAGCTCTGTCCTGCTCCCTGGTCAAGAATTCCATAGTAATCATAAAAGCAATGACCGGCATTTGGGTAGGCTTTTACAGTTGATATATTGCTTCTTTATGCAATGTTTTTTTCTCCTGATAATTGTCCAATGAGCAACATAGGAATAAGCATTCTCATTTCAGAGATTCACAGAAATTACTTAAGGTTCTCAGAGTCACAGGCTAATAAATGATTGAGCTGGGATAGATGCTGTATATTCAGACTCACTTGTAATATCTACTGAACCAGTCAGCTACCAATTGTTATTCTCTATGTCAGGCATCTCATTCTGTGTTCTCCACGGGAGATGCTTAATTGGAAAGTGCAATATATATATTCAGTCTGAAAAGGGTTTCGTTCTTCTCATAGTAGATGAGTTTTAACAGAATAGCCAATGCCTTAAGTCAAGAGAAAAGAAATCTGGATTTTTATATTGGTAAATCATAGAGGTAGTATGAGAAAGGGAGACTTTTTGGCTATTTTTTCATTCATCTTAATTTGTGAACCACCTAGTTGATTGTCATCTATGCACCTATAATTGTCACAGTTACTAAAACTTGTATCAGTAAGATGAGGGTTTCTGTGAGAAGAATGATTTTTTTCTACTTAGGTGTGGAGTGAAATGTTGCTGTGATACATACAGAACACTGATAATATGCAGAGAAAACTACATCCAAAATTTTGTCTTGAGTTTCACCCTTGGAACCATAATACTCAGTTAGTAAAATCACTATGCATTTCCCAGCTGGGAGAGAAGATCCAACTCCTATAAGTTTTCTTTATATGCAATCTAATTTTTTTTTTTAGTCCAGAATGATATTATCTTTCAAGGTAAGAAATTCCTCCAGAAATATCTTAGAAGCTCCCAGTGGATTAAAGTTTGGAAATAATGACGTTATGTTCAAAGGGCTGGCTTCAGGCCAAATTGCATGTATTCATCTCAATGTGCACTACATCATTAAATATTTCTTTCAATATTTTTCATCAGTAGATTTAAAAGAAACATTAGGGTTATGAATCAGCTAAATCCTATCTGCGCTTTCCTCCTGGTGGTGATTAAACATTTATATTTTGTGGAGATACCACTACCATTCATTTAGAGGATACCAATTACATCAAACCATATTCACTCCAGATAAATCTAACTAGAGATGAAATGTATTCTTTTCATCCAACTGTTTCTATATTGCTGTGTTTGTCTTCTTTCTCTGATTACCCTAAAATTTTCTTCTGTTTTCTTCACACGGGAGATAACAATCATGTATAGTGTTCTTTCTTCATGTATACATGGTGTGGCTGGTTTTCTTCTAGTGCTTCTTTATTGTCTTAAGTTTCTCCTAATTTATTTTAATTTTCCTGAAAAACCTAATAATAGAATTCAAATCCAGTTGGTACTGAAGTGTTAGAGAAATAGAATTTTCTTCCACAGGCCCAAATATTAGTCACAGGCTTAATGGTTGGAAGATTTATAAAGGTGATGATATTCATGTATAATCATCACTTATCAAAAGCAATTTATACTTTCATATATATTATCACTTAACTCATATATATTATTGACTTCTGTTAAGGTAGGAAGAAAAGATGGTATTTTATAAGTTAAGAGATTTAATGCATTATAAATGAAGGGTTCAAATTATGTGAAAAGACGGGATGGAAAGCGTGTAAATGCTATGCCTGAGATTGGACAGATAGGAAATTGCCAAGCCAAACCTTCACTCATATCTTTGTGGTTTCAGATTGTGTAGTATTTCTACCACATATTGTTGTTTTACTTCTGCATAAAGAAGTCTCTTTTTAAATAAATGGGTAAGACAATGTAATCTACTGCATAGAGGTAAGGCATTTCTTGCTCCTTGGTGTTCATGCAATGGCTGGCTATTTTCTGGATGTGTTGGCACATTCTGCAAGGCAGGTTGGCACTAGAAGCCATATTATTTCCTACCATAACATTGGACAATAGGAAAGGGTAACCATTTTTGCCAGATTTTCTTTTTTTTTTTTTTCTAGATATCTGGCACAATAGCTTCCTTTCTCACAACTTTTGTCCCAAACATGGTTTATAATTGTGTTTTCTGCTATTTGTTCAAGGCACACCTCACATTTGGGTAAAAGTGACCTTTGATATTTTGCCTAAACACTTAATCATGTTGCTTATGTGAGTAGAGTCTAATTTCTGGATCTATATCCCAAAGCCCACCTTGGAGAAAGTGAGCTTCTAGACACTTTGCAACATTGACTGGCCCATGTATCTATAATAAAGAAAAGTGAAGCAATGCACAGGAAATGAGAGAATTTTTATTCATTTCTAAAGCTTCTATAAACATGATCTATGACTTTACAGTGCAAGGCATTCCAAAAACAAATGCTAATTTACATGAGTCTTTTATTATTTATTGGATTTTTTCTTTGACTTTATTTGATCTTTGCACTTTGTTCTACTCATTATAAGAACTGAAATCCTCTGTCTTTTTTTCCTTTTCAGTAAACATCATAAATAATTCAAAACATCTCAATACCAGTTAGGCATATTGGGGAAAAAGGAAGTGGTGCCCCTTTCCATTTTACTTGCTCTTTAGGTCACATGGGTGGGTCATCCAAGAGGGATGAGTTAGCTTTTAATTTAGTAAGATTTTATCCACGTCATAATACTTTTTTTTTCCCATTTACATGTTGAAAATAAAATCATAAGAACAAAAAGGAAAATACAATAGGCCACACAAGAGAGTTATAAGGAGACATAGAATCAAATTATTTAAATAACACTATATAAAAGAATTAAATATGACTGGAAATAAATCCATTATAATAGTTAGATCAAACTAACGTTTTTTTTAAAGTCAGGAGTCAAAAATAAATATATAGTATAGTACACAATAAATCCAACATTGCATTTTTTTGTAAGTCATTCACTCATTCATGTAAAATATTTATGGAATGTGAATCTACATCAAGTAACATGTTAGCATTCAGAATTCAGAATAATAGAACATGATTCCTGCCCCTAAAGACTTTACTATTAATCATTAGAGTAATTTGTGTACAAATAATAGAACTGGGTAAGGATTGTAAGGGAGATGCAAATAAATGACTCTACAAAATTAAAAAAAAAACAAAACAAGAAAGAGCTCATCTCATTAAAGGTATTAGGGAAGGTTTCCTGGGGAAGAAGTCATTGCAGTACAGTGTGGAAGAATGAAGACATATGCACCAAGGAGACAGATGTTTCTGATCATTCCTTGGAGCATCGCCAGGCTGGTATGCCAATGTCAAGGCTGTGAGCTGTGCTTGGTGAATGTATTCACCAAGATTGCAAATGTTAGGGAAAGTAACTGCACTGTATGTAAGTCATACCAAGTTAGCTTGAAAAGGTATAAACATTGTCAGATCTAAGAAACAAATGGACTTTGATTACAAATGGACTTTGGAGGAAGACAAAAGTAGACTTTGCAATATTTAGATAAAGAATCTAAGAGCAAAGATGTTTTGTCATTAACATAGCTGAGATACCCAAAGTTTCTGCTTATTGCTTGCTGGCCGTGGAATGACTTAGTAGGATGGTCTTACTTAATTTGCATAGGGTAGATAATACTTTAGAAATGCAAAACATTCAAATTAATTTCCTGGGACTTCCCTGGTGGCACAGTGGTTAAGAATCTGCCTGCCAATGAAGGGGACACGGGTTCAATCCCTGGTCCAGGAAGATCGAACATGCCACCAGGCAACTAAGCCTGCACACCATAACTACTGAAGCCTGTATGCCTAGAGCCCACGCTCTGCAACAAGAGAACCCACCGAAATGAGAAACCCACACACCTCAATGAAGAGTAGCCCCTACTAACCACAAATTGAGAAAGCCCATGCACAGCAACGAAGACCCAACATAGCCAAATATAAATTAATTAATTAATTTCCAGTAATGCACGTAGTACTGTGATAGGTGTGTGTACACACCGCATCTCCTTTCCTTATTTGCATGACAGTTCCCTGTTGACATTTACATTTGCCAAAATGAAACCCTTGAAGTTATTGCAACCCCTTACCATTCACCACTGTATTCTTCTGCAAGAATGACTTCAAACCAGCTTTCTTCATCCATTGTTGAGAAGTACAACTGGAAAATAAAAGAAGAAAAAGAAAGGTAAATGCAGTTAGAATTTGAACACTATGATTCTCACCTTAGAACAATTCACTGCCTGTCATGAGAAAGGCTGAAATCAGTTAAAACAAATGTTGACCAAGTACCTATTAGTTGATATATAAAGGGATGGTTACATTAAGATTGTGAAATCTGATGGTCTTTGTCCTCCTGGAAGCTCATCACAAAGATTCTGCAGGGATTGACCCCCAAGAAAATGAAGAGAAAAGGGTAAACAAAGACGTAGATGAGAAGGAAAGATTTCATCAAGTTTCAGAATTCCTAAGAACTAACATACTAGAGACAAAACCTGGAGTTGCAATGCTGAGACTTGTATGGTCTGAAGTATTTTCACACATATTATTTTTTATTGCAGTCTCATTTAAAGATTCAGGGATGCATCAATGGATACCTTTGCATATGTAAATGGAGCTCTCTTCTTTTATTGATATAGTTATATTGTCATCAATGATTCAAGCAAATAATTATTAAGCATCAACCATACGCCTGAATGGGTTCTATATGTATGGGTAATATGGTGGAGATAGGTTCTACTCTATGGAATTATGATTGTGGAGAATACAAATACTGAACAAGGGGTACCAGTGAGGTGTGTATTATGAAAAGGAAATGCAGTATAGAAAGGAATAGCATTTTATTTTATTTTATTTTTAACATTGTTATTGGAGTATAATTGCTTTACAATTGTGTGCTAGTTACTACTGTAAAACAAAGTGAATCAGCTACACATATACATATATCCCCATATTTCCTCCCTCTTGCATCTCCCTCCCAACCTCCCTATCCCACCCCTCTAGGTGGACACAAAGCACTGAGCTGATATCCCTGTGCTATGTGGCTGCTTCCCACTAGCTATCTATTTTACATTTGGTAGTGAATATATGTCCATGCCATTCTCACACTGTCCCAGCTTACACTTCCCCCTCCCCATGTCCTCAAGTCAATTCTCTATGTCTATGTCTTTATTCCAGTCCTGGCCCTAGGTTCTTAAAGACCACTTTTTTTTTATATTCCATATATATATATTAGCATACAGTATTTGTTTTTCTCTTTCTGACTTACTTCACTCTGTATGACAGTCTCTAGGTCCATCCACCTCACTACAAATAACTCAATTTCGTTTCTTTTTATGGCTGAGTAATATTCCATTGTACATATGTGCCACACCTTCTTTATCCATTCATATGTTGATGGACACTTAGGTTGCTACCATGTCTTGGCCATTGTAAATAGAGATGCAATGAGCAATGTGGTACATGACTCTTTTCGAATTATGGTTTTTCTCAATGTTTATGCCCATTAGTGGGATTGCTGTGTCGTATGGTAGTTCTATTTGTAGTTTTTAAAGGAACCTCCATACTGTTCTCCACAGTAGCTGGATCAATTTACATTCTCACCAACAGTGCAAGAGGGTTCCCTTTTCTCCACACCCTCTTCAGCATTTATTGTTTGTAGATTTTTTGATGATGGCCATTCTGACTGGCATGAGGTGATACCTCATTGTAGTTTTGATTTGCATTTCTCTAATGATTATTGATGTTGAGCATCCTTTCGTGTGTTTGTTAGCAATCTGCATATCTTCTTTGGAGAAATGGCTATTTCTGTCTTCTGCCCATTTTTGGATTGGGTTGTTGTTTTTTTTTTTTTTTTTGATATTGAGCTGCATGAGCTGCTTGTATAATTTGGAGGTTAATCCTTTGTCAATTGCTTCATTTGCAAATATTTTTTCCCATTCTGAGGGTTGACTTTTCAATTTGTTTATGGTTTCCTTTGCTATGCAAAAGCTTTAAAGTTTCATTAGGTCTCATTTGTTTATTTTTGTTTTTCTTCCATTTCTCTAGGAGGTGGGTCAGAAAGGATCTTACTATGATTTACGTCATAGAGTGTTCTGCTTATGTTTTCTTCTAAGCGTTTTATAATGTCTGGCCTTACATTTATGTCTTTAATCCATTTTGAGCTTATTTTTGTGTATGGTGTTAGGGAGTGTTCTAATTTCATTCTTTTACAAGTAGCTGTCCAGTTTTCCCAGCATCATTTACTGAAGAGGCTGTCTTTTCTCCATTGTATATTCCTGCCTCCTTTACCAAAGATAAGGTGACCATATGTGTGAGGATTAATGTCTGGCCTTTCTATCCTGTTCCACTGATCTATATTTCTGTTTTTGTGCCAGTACCATACTGTCTTGATTACTGTAGCTTTGTAATATAGTTTGAAGTCAGGGAGACTGATTCCTCCAGCTCCATTTATCTTTCTCAAGATTGCTTTAGCTATTCGGGGTCTTTTGTGTTTCAATACAAATTGCAAAATTTTTGTTCTAGTTCTGTGAAAAATGCCATTGGTAATCTGATAGAGATTGCCTTGAATCTGTAGATTGCTTTGAGTAGTATAGTCTTTTTCACAATGTTGATTCTTCCAATCCAAGAACATGGTATATTCCTCCATCTGTTTGTATCATTTTTAATTTCTTTCATCAGTGTCATAGTTTTCTGCATACAAGTCTTTTGTCTCCTTAGGTAGGTTTATTCTAGGTATTGTATTCTTTTTGTTGCAATAGTAAATGAGAGTGTTTTCTTAATTTCTCTTTCAGATTTTTTCATCATTAATGTATGGGAATGTAAGAGATTTCTGTGCATTAATTTTGTATCCTGCTACTTTACCCAATTCATTGATTAGCTCTAGCAGTTTTCTGGTAGCATTTTTAGGATTCTCTGTTTAGTATCATGTCATCTGCAAACAGTGATAGCTTTATTTATTCTTTTCCAATTTGGATACCTTTTATTTCTTTTTCTTCTCTGATTGCTGTGACTAAAAGTTTCAAAACTACATTGAATAATAGTGGTGATAGTGGGCAACCTTGTATTATTTCTGATTTTAGAGGAAATGGTTTCAATTTTTCACCATTGAGAACAATGTTGGCTGTGGGTTTGTCATATATGTCCTTTATTATGTTGTGGTAAGTTCCCTCTATGCCTAATTTCTTGAGAGTTTTTATCATAAATGGGTGTTGAATTTTGTTGAAAGCTTTTTCTGCATCTATTGAGATGATTATATGGTTTTTCTCCTTCAATTTGTTAATATGGTGTATCACATTAATTGATTTGCATATATTGAAGAATCCTTGCCTTCCTGGGATAAAACCCACTCGATCATGGTGTATGATCCTTTAATGTGCTGTTGGGTTCTCTTTGCTAGTAATTTGTTGAGAATATTTACATCTATATTCATCAGTGATATTGGCCTGCAGTTTTCTTTTTTTGTGACATCTTTGTTTAGTTTTGGTATCAGGTGATAGTGGCCTTATTGAATGAGTTGGGAGTGTTCCTCCTTCTGCTATATTTTGGAAGAGTTTGAGAAGCATATATGTTAGCTCTTCTCTAAATGTTTCATAGAATTTGCCTCTGAAGCCATCTGGTCCTGGGCTTTTGTTTGGTGGAAGATTTTTAATCAGAGTTTCAATTTCAGTGCTTGTGATTGGTCTGTTCATATTTTCTATTTCTTCCTGGTTCAGTCTCGGAAGATTGTTCTTTTGTAAGAATTTGTCCATTTCTTCCAGGTTGTCCTTTTTATTGGCATACAGTTGCTTGTAGTAATCTCTCATGATCCTTTGTATTTTTGCAGTGTCAGCTTCAACTTCTCCTTTTTCATTCCTAATTCTGTTGATATGAGTCTTCTTCCTTTTTTTCTTGATGAGTCTGGTGAATTGTTTATCAATTTTGTTTATCTTCCCAAAGAACCATCTTTTAGTTTTATTGATTTTTGCTATTGTTTCCTTCATTTCTCTTTCATTTATTTCTGATCTGGTCTTTATGATTTCTTTCCTTCTACTAACTTTGGGGACTTTTGTTCTTCTTTCTCTAATTGCTTTAGTTGGAAGTTAGGTTGTTTATTTGAGATGATTCTCGTTTCTTTAGTAGGACTGTATTGGTATAAACTTCCCTTTTAGAACTGTTCCCATAGGTTTTGGGTCATTGTGTTTTCATTGTCATTTGTTTCTAGGTATTTTCTTATTTCCTCTTTCATTTCTTCAGTGATCTCTCAGTTATTTATTACTGTATTGTTTAGCCTCCATGTGTTTGTATAGTTTACAGATTTTTTCCTGTAATTGATATCTAGCCTCATAGCACTATGGTCAGAAAATATACTTGATACAATTCCAATTTTCTTAAATTTACCAAGGCCTGACTTGTGACCCAAGATATAATCATTCCTGGAGAATATTCCATGAACACTTAAGAAGAGAGTATATTCTGTTTTTGGTTGGAGTATCCTATATATATCAATTAAGTCCATCTTGTTTAATGTACCAATTAAAGCTTGTGTTTCCTTATTTATTCTCATTTGGGGTTATCTCTCTGTTGGTGAAAGTGGGGTGTTAAGTCCCCTATTATGATTGTGTTACTGTCAATTTCCCCTTTTATAGCTGTTAGTATTTTCCTTATGTATTGAAGTGCTCCTACGTTGGGTGCATACATATTTACAATTCTTATATCATCTTCTTGGATTGATCCCTTGATCATTATGTAGTGTCCTTCCTTGTCTCTTGTAATAGACTATTTTAAAGTCTATTTTGTCTGATATGAGAATTCCTATTCCAGGTTTCTTTTGATTTCCATTTGCATGGAATATATTTTTCCATCCCCTCACTTTCCATCTGTATGTGTCCCTAGGTCTGAATTGCATCTCCTGTAGACAACATATATACAAGTCTTGTTTTTGTTTTCATTTAGGCAGTCTGTGTCTTTTGGTTGAAGCATTTAATACATTTACATTTAAGGTAGTTATTGTAACTATGTTCTTATTACTATTTTCTTAATTATTTTGGGGTTGTTATTGTAGGTCTTTTCCTTCTCTTATTGTAGGTCTTTTCTTTCTCTTGTGTTTCTTGCCTAAAGAAGTTCCTTTAGCATTTGTTGTAAAGCTGATAGGGTAGTGCTGAATTCTCTTAGCTTTTGCTTTTCTGTAAAGTTTTTAATTTTTCCACCAAATCTTAATGAGATCTTTGCTGGGTAGAGTAGTCTTGGTTGTAAGTTTTTCCTTTTCATTACTTTAAATATGTCTCGCCACTCCTTTATGGCTTGCAGAGTTTCTGTTGAAAGATCAACTCTTAACCTTATGGGGATTCCCATGTATGTTATTTGTTGCTTTTCCCTTGTTGCTTTTAATATTTTTTCTTTGTATTTAATTTTTGATGGTTTGATTAATATGTGTCTTGTCATGTTTCTCTTTGGATTTATCCTGTATGGGACTCTCTGGGCTTCCTGAATTTGACTAAATATTCCCTTTCCCATATCAGGGAAGTTTTCAACTATAATCTGTTCAAATATTTTCTCAGTCCCTTTCTTTTTCTCTTCTTTTTCTGGGACCCATATAATTCGAATGTTGATGCATTTAGTGTTGTCTCAGAAGTCTCTGAGACTGTTCTCAATTCTTTTCATTCTTTTTTCTTTATTCAGCTCTGTGGTAATTATTTTCACTATTTTATAATCCAGATCACTTATTCATTATTCTGCCACAGTTAATCTGCTACTGGTTCCTTCTAGAGAATTTTTAATTTCATTTATTATGTTGTTCATCACTGTTTGTTTGCTCTTTAGTTCTTCTAAGTTCTTGTTTAACACTTCTTCTATTTTTTCAGTTCTCTTTCCAAGATTTTGTATCATCTTTACTGTCATTACTCTGAATTCTTTTTCAGGTAGTCTGCCTATTTCCTCTTCATTCATTTGGTCTGGTGGGCTTTTACCTTGCTCCTTCATTTTCTGTGTGTTTCTCTGTCTTCTCATTTTGCTTAACTTACTGTGTTTTTGGTCTCCTTTTCAAAGGCTGCAGTTTCATAGTTCCCTTTGTTTTTGGTGTCTGACCCCAGTGGGTAAGGTGTTTTCAGTGGGTTGTATAGGCTTCCTGGTTGAGGAGACTGGTTTCTGTGTTCTGTTTGATGAGGCTGAATCTTTTCTTTCTGGTGGGTAAAGTCACATCCGGTGGTGTGTTTTGGGGTGTCTGTTAGCTTATTATGATTTTATGCAGCCTCTCTCCTAAAGGGTGGAGTTTTGCTACTGTCTTGCTAGTTGTTTGGCATAGGGTGTCCAGCACTGTAGTTCTCTGGTTGTTGAGTGGAGCTGGGTCTTAGCATTGAGATGGAGAGCTCTGGGAGAGCTCTCCCATGGAACTGGGAGGTCTCTGGTAGACCAATGTCCTGAACTTGACTCTCCCACTCAAAGGCTCAGGTCTGACACTTGGTCGGAGCACCAAGACCCTGTCAGCCACACGGTACTCCTGTGATTCTGGACCAGGGAGTTAACTTCTCTGTGCCTCAGATTTCCTTTCATGCAGCACCTCCTTGGCTTACAGGCCCAGTCAGGTGTGAGGGAAGGGCTGTCTCTCATAGGCTCAGGAATAGCAGTGTAGATGGGTATAATCTAGTCTGACACTGGGAACCTTGTGATTTTCCTCAACTCTGCCAAAAATAATTATGTATACTGCAGAGAAACTTTACATTGAACATCTTGGCTTTGTAGAGAAAGGGCTTCAAGTACTTCATTTGTTTAAATCTATCCACATTTTTCTACATTTCCAGATCCACATTTTGCTTCTTAATTACCACTATTTAAATGGCCTTTCAAGATCGGCTGTAAATTAAAATTGATCCACTGTCAGCAATATCCGACAGTTGGCAGCAGACTATTGATACAGATGAAATTCCAGTTGCGTAGTGTCTTTCTGAGAAGTCAGAAATGTAATGAAATGAGCCGACTCTGCAGCTTGGCACAAAAGACAAAATGTGATTTTCTCCAGTGGCAGAACTTAAATATAAATAACAAGCCACGTTTGGAAAATGCAAATAAATGTGTATGAAAAAAGAACCAGAGTTTATATCTTTATACCCTTCATGAATGCTTATGTAATCTTTTTCTCTTATCTGACGAACAGTCCTCCTTTTGAAATAAAGCTTAAGAGTATATTGACAAGAACATACACTTCAGAGTTACATCTGAACTGAATTTTTTTTAATTTACAAGTTGTGTGATTTAGAGAAAAGGCCAAAAACGTCAGGCCTCAGTTTACTTATCTACCAAATGTAAGTTAATTACTCCCCTATAGTTATGAAAATTGAATGAGAAAATACAGGGAATACCCACAGAATATTCAATGTGGTGCCTACTACAATAAAAAGGAATGTCAAGGAAGATAATGTAGTAATACAGAAGGTTGTGGTCAAAGGCCCTAGGTTATTTCTAGAAAGCTAAGTCTGAATGTATTTATTCTGAGATGCTCTCCTTCAGCCTCAGATTTTGATGACAGCTGAGCTGAGATAGCTAAATGTTGCCAAGAAGTACCTTATCACCACACACAAACAACCACACACACGCACACACAAACAATTTATAGTAAGGCCAGATCTTTGGCCTTTGCTCTTGGGATTAGTTCATAGTAGATGGATCCAACAAGTCCTTTCTGGGATTTTCCACAGTGATTGTGAGCAAATCTAAGGTAAGATCTGAGATAGGAATTAGAATTCTAAAACATAATCATTAAGTTACCCACTCTTGCTTCCCCTTTGGAAGAGGTGGTAGATTTCCACTTTGGTCCTCTGTGAATTGTGCAGAGTCATCCAGAAATGTTACACATCCCTCATAAAAATGCCTTGGACCTTGCAGAAACATGGATGGGAGAACTAACTCTGCCTTGCTGGAGAAGAGCATGCCAAAGTTTCTGTTTTTTTCCTGCTTTTCCTAAGAGACACCTCAATCTTAATTCTCCAGCAACAAGCATTCTATCTTTGAAAAAAATAAGCTACTACTCCTTTTTACAGTCCATGCATGTGCATGAAATATTTTTGTGTTTGGGGATATTTGGTTTGATTTCTCTTTATCATTCAGATTTTTGCTTAAATATCACATTTCAGAGTGGACTTACCTCATCACATCGAAAGAACCTATACTCTCTCCTAAGTATCTCATTTTATTCTATTCCCACTTTTTTTTTCTCCTATTGCTTGTCACTAACTGAAATTGTATTATTCATTTATTAAATTATTGATTCCCTCCTTCTTTATTAGAGTGCATGGCCTTTAAGTGTAGGGACTGGTCTTTTTTCCTCATGACTAAATCCCATTGTTACCGAGTCCAAGCTTGCTCTCCTTGCTGCAGGACAGGCCAATAAATCAGGAGATGAGGTGTTCAGGTAAGGATCATGGCTTTATTCAGAAATCCACCATACCAAAAAGATGGCAGACTAATGTCTCCAAAACACTATCTTATCGGGGTCTGGATGCCAGTTTCTTTTATAGAATAGAGAGGCGGAGGAGGTGAAGAAGTAAAATAAAAACGCCATAAGTCTTGCAAATATCTCCTGGAATGGCTAACCTCAGGTGTTAAGTAAGTGTTAATTTCTTCTTTCTTGCAGCCATTCATAGGTGGACAGGGTCAGGATGTTTCACTGAACAAAGGCACTTTGGTTTAACAGTCAGGCAGATGGGCAGTGTTCCCCTACCAGGCCATTATGTATAGATAGTATCCTTTTAGTGAACAAAAGCAATGGGAAGCAAAGGTTAAAGGAAAGAAACAGATCTAACATAGAGTCAGGATTGGCTCTTCCCTGTTACACCATCACACAGGATGGTGCCCAGCACATAATGAGTCTTCAATAAATATTCATAATTATGGCAGGATATATCATACCCATCTTGGGACCTCATGGCTAAAAATTCAATGAGGTCCATTTTCAGCTAGGAAC
Organism: Stenella coeruleoalba; assembly: GCF_951394435.1. Lineage (NCBI taxonomy): Eukaryota > Metazoa > Chordata > Mammalia > Artiodactyla > Delphinidae > Stenella > Stenella coeruleoalba. Next base: position 39,430,960 of record NC_137149.1, on the reverse strand, counting down.
TTCAATCTTCTTGAAGCTTGGCCATGTCTATGGATTTCACTATTTCCATCAGCTTTCAGATTAGTTTCCTGACTCTGGGATAGTTCAAGAAGGGGTGAAGAAATAGATTTGTGTATTGTTCCAGACTTAAGTATATATTATTTCTATTGGCAGCAGCCTAAATCTGAACCTCTTATGGATTAGATTTTTTTTGTATCACATGATCAGAAGCAGTATGGCTGTAGAAAAAGATCCAAAGAGGCCATCCAGAAAGGCCTGATATGTAGTAAAGGAAGGCAGAGGATAAAGGTCAGAAATTGATAATTAGAGTGCTACTGAAGTCCTATACAAATCATCATAAAGGGGAAAAAGATTAATGGCAGGAAAAGGAAGTAAGAGTGCATTGATTTGGAGTCAGTGTTGTTATGTTATTAAATTTAATCGTTAATATAAGAAGAATGTTCATTTTCTTTCATTCTTTCAGTCTTTCTGATAAGAATATGATAGAAAAGCTCTTACATTCTTGAAATCAATTAGAGTTTTCAACCAATTGGAGCACATTCAGGTATCTGAAAGAAATGAGGAATGGATATGTTAGGGGTTTGGTTATAAGAAAGAAAAATCAACTCAGGCTATCATAAGCAAGAAGAGAATTTATTGGGAGGAAATGGGAACTCAAAGACCTGTTGGGAGACTGGAGAATAAGACTTGGAAAATGTGGACAATGATCAAAGTATCTCCATACTGGAGCACCAGAAACCACAGCCAAGGCTATATCATGGGAACAGTTTGAGCCATACCAATATTGCTACAGGCACTGCACCAGGTCTCACCTCCTGAACACTGCCCCTGTCCTCTTCATACTTTTCTCAGGATTCACAATCCAAACAATTAGCTGTGATTATAGATGGGTAGAAAAAGAACCTAGTTCCTGGGCTTCCACAATGAGAGGCATTAATGGAGAGATGGTGTCAGTAATTGTTTCCCATGAAATCTACATACAAAGAGTTTTCCCAAAGGTCATGGAGGCATAAAACAAAAAACAAACAACAACAAAAAAACCTATATGTATTGGTAACAGTGAGTCTTTGTTATGGACTGAATGTTTGTGTGCCCTTAAAATTCATATATTGAAACTCATCCTCCTGCCCCACAATGTGATGGTAGTATTTGGAGGTGGGGTATTTGGGAGGAAGTTAGGTTTAGATGAGATTGGGAGAGTGGAGTCCCCAGGATGGGATCAGTGACCTGTACTAGAACAGTCAGGTAGAAGGACAGTCCCTCAGGAGGACCCATGTTATCTTTACCAGAGATGATCTCACATATAACAAAGATGATTTTCTAAGCTCTATTTCCTATATCTAACTAGTTACCAAGTCTTCTCAGTTCTGCTAACTGTACTTTCTCTTTTCCATCTCGACTTCTCCTGAAATATCTAATCTTCAACAATACCTTCTTTGTTAGTTCTTATGCTACTACCATCAACTATCTACAAATCAAAATAAATTAATCCTTCATACTCACACCATAATAGGCAAACAGACCAAACAGGACAATAAATCAGTGTTTGCCTTCTCATAGGCAAACACAGTTCTCTCTAGCCAAAAACATTTCAGATTTTTTTTCTCTATTACTGAATAGATATTATTTACCCTACATATCCTCACCTCTTATTTACACACCAATGATCTTGAACTATGCATGGTTCCACACTCATGACATGATTTCACACGTTTGTATTTTTTTTAACTTTATTATTTATTTATTTTATTTATTTTTGGCTGTGTTAGGTCTTTGTTGCAGCATCTGGGATCTTCATTGTGGTGCATGGGCTTCTCTTATTTGTGGCAAGCAGGTTTTTCTCTTCTCTAGTTGTGGTGCGCAGGCTCCAGGGTGCATGAGCTCTGTAGTTTGCAGCACCTGGGATCTCTAGTTGAGGCACAAGAGCTCACTAGTTGTGACACATGGGCTTAGTTGACCCCCGGCATGAGGGATCTTAGTTCCCCGACTAGGGATTGAACCCACATCCCCTGCATTGAAAGGAGGATTCTTTACCACTGAACCACCAGGAAAACCCACACATTTGTAATTTTTACAGTTGCTGTTTACTCTGGCTGGGGTATCTGACCCAATTTGCACACCTAGAAATTTCATACCCATTTTTTAATCTTAATTATCACTTCTTGCATGAAATTTTTCCTAACATATAGTTTAGACAAAACAAAATGTCGTTTATTTTCTTTCCCATCTCTGTGACATCATTTATTTTATTATGTAATTGTTTATGTTTGTCATTACACTGCTTTATGATTTCTTTAAAATTTTCGAGACTATCATTTTATTTTTGTAGCTGGACCTGGTGAATAATATGCATTCTTAAATATCTGTTAAGTACATGAATGAATGACTAAATAATAAAGTGCACCATGGTATCTCCTCATTATCTGTGTCATTGTCCTCCTGTTTGTTTTAGATTGACTCCATATCTTAATGGTAAAACTTTATTGTCTATTCTATGTCATATAAAGATGTTATTTTTCCTTTTTTAAAAAGACTTCTTGAAGACATCAATGAATGCATTTATTACTATCACCACAGCTAAGAAAATTGTGATGGGAAAAACAATCCTGTTAGTCTAGAAGACTCCAAACACTAAGTAAGTGGTCCCAGAAATGAAAATAAAACCACTTCTATTATTATACGGCTTCACTTAAAAAATCTTTTTAAAACCTCTATCAACATTTTATTAAATCATCAGAAAATATCTAATAAGTGCCTCCTATATGTTAGGCATCATACTTGGTTATGGAGGGTAAAATAATGTGGGGGAAAGATAAGCCTGCTGTCTACATGGAAATTTCTATTCCATTTATAAAGCAACAATAAGATAGTCATGCAAAAAAAGAGGAGCTTAAAAGGAGGTACAGGAATCTACAGGAGTCTATTGGCATAAAGTTTTTGTTGTTGTTATTTTTTTTTAATTTATTTTTATAACATCTTTATTGGAATATAATTGCTTTACAATGGTGTGCTAGTTTCTGCTTTATAACAAAGTGAATCAACTATACATATACATATATCCCCATACTTCATCCCTCTGCGTCTTCCTCCCATCCTCCTTATCCCACCAAACTAGGTGTTCACAAAGCACAGAGCTGATCTCCTTGTGCTATGTGGCTGCTTCCCATTAGCTACCTATATTACATTTGGTAGTGTATGTAAGTACGTGCCACTCTCTCACTTCATACCAGCTTACCATTCCCACTCACCATGTCCTCAAGTCCATTCTCTACTTCTGCATCTTTATTCCCGTCCTGCCCCTAAGTTCTTCAAAACCATTTTATTCCTTTTGTTTTTTAGATTCCATACATATGTGTTAGCATATGGTATTTATTTTTCTCTTTCTGACTTACTTCACTCTGCATGACAGATTCTAGGCCCATCCACCTCACTGCAATTAACACAATCTCGTTTCTTTTTATGGCTGAATAATATTCCATTGTATGTATGTGCCATATCTTCTTTATCCATTCATCTATTGATGGACACTTAGGTTGCTTCCATGTCCTGGCTATTGTAAATAGAGCTGCAATAAATATAGTGGTAAATATCTCTTACTGAATTATGGTTTTCTCAGGGTATATGCTCAGTAGTGGGATTGTAGGGTCATATGATATGTCTATTTTTAGTTTTTTAAGGAACCTCCATATTGTTCTCCATAGTGGCTGTATCAATTTACATTCCACCCAACAGTGCAAGAGGATTCCCTTTCCTCCACAATCTCTACAGCATTTATTGTTTGTAGATTTTTTAATGATGGCCATTCTGATTGGTGTGAGGTAATACCTCATTGTAGTTTTGATTTGCATTTCTCTAATGATTAGTGATGTTGAGCATCCTTTCATGTGTTTGTTGGCAAGCTTTATATCTTCTTTGGAGGAATGGCTATTTAGGTCTTCTTCCATTTTTGGATTGGGCTGTTTGTTGTTTTTAATATTGAGCTGCACCAGCTGCTTGTAAATTTTGGAGATTAATCCTTTTTCAGTTGCTTCAATTGCAAATGTTTTCTTCCATTCTGATGGTTGTCTTTTCATCTTGTTTATGTTTTCCTTTGCTATGCAAAAGCTTTTAAGTTTCATTAGGTCCCATTTCTTTATTTTTGTTTTTCTTTCCATTTTTCTAGGAGCTGGGTCAAAAGGATCTTGTTGTGATTTATGTCATAGAGTGTTCTGCCTATGTTTTCCTCTAAGAGTTTTATAGTGTCTGGCCTTACATTTATGTCTTTAATCCATTTTGAGTTTATTTTTGTGTATGGTGTTAAGGAGTGTTCTAATTTCATTCTTTTACATGTAGCTGTACAGTTTTCCCAGCACCACTTATTGAACAGGCTGTATTTCCTCTATTGTATATTCTTGCCTCCTTTATCAAAAATAAGGTGACCATACGTACGTGGGTTTGTCTCTGGGATTTCTATCCTTTTCCATCGATCTGTATTTCTGTGAGAGTATCATGCTGTCTTCATTACTGTAGCTTTGTAGTATAGTCTGAAGTCAGGGAGCCTGATTCCTCCAGCTCCATTTTTCTTTCTCAAGATTGCTTTGGCTCTTCGGGGTCTTTTGTGTTTCCATACAAATTGTGAAAAATTTTGTTCTAGTTCTGTGAAAAATGCCATCAGCAGTTTGATAGGGATTGTACTAAAGCAGTAGATTGCTTTGAGTAGTATAGTCTTTTTCACAATGTTGATTCTTTCAATCCAAGAACGTGGAATATCTCTTCATCTGTTTGTATCATCTTTAATTTCTTACAACAGTGTCATAGTTTTCTGCATACAGGTCTTTTGTCTCCTTAGGTAGGTATACTCCTAGGTATTTTATTATTTTTGTTGCAATGGTAAATGGCAGTGTTTCCTTAATTTCCCTTTCAGATTTTTCATCATTAGTGTATAGGAATGCCAGAGATTTCAGTGCATTAATTTTGTATCCTTCTACTTTACCAAATTCATTGCTTAACTCTAGTAGTTTTCTGGTAGCATCTTTAGGATTCTCTCTATATAGTATCATGTCATCTGCAAACAGTGACAGCTTTACTTCTTCTTTTCTGATTTGGATTCCATTTATTTCTTTTTTTTCTATGATTGCTGTGGCTAAAACTTCCAAAACTATGTGGAATAATAGTGGTGAGAGTGGACAACCGTGTCTGGTTCCTGATCTTACAGGAAATGGTTTCAGTTTTTCACCAGTGAGAACGATGTTGGCTGTGGGTTTGTCATATATGGCCTTTACTTTATTGAGGTAAGTTCCCTCTACACCTACTTTCTGGAGGGTTTTTATCATAAATGAGTGTTGAATTTGGTCAAAAGGTTTTTCTGCATCTACTGAGATGATCATATGGTTTTTCTCCTTAAATTTGTTAATATGGTGTATCACATTGATTGATATGCATATGTTGAAGATTCCTTGCATTCCTGGGATTATCCACACTTGATCATGGTGTATGATCCTTTTAATGTGCTGTTGGATTCTGTTTGCTAGTATTTTGTTCAGGATTTTTGCATCAATGTTTATCAGTGATACTGGCCTGCAGTTTTCTTTCTTTGTGACATCTTTATCTGGTTTTAGTATCAAAGTGATGGTGGCCTTGTAGAATGAGTTTGGGAGTGTTCCTCTCTCTGTTATATTTTGGAAAAGTTTGAGAAGTATAGGTGGTAGCTCCTCTCTAAATGTTTGAATTCTCCTGTGAAGCCATCTGGTCCTGGGCTTATGTTTGTTGGAAGATTTTTAATCACAATCTCAATTTCAGTGCTTCTGATTAGTCTGTTTATATTTTCTATTTCTTCCTGATTCAGTCTCAGAAGGTTGTGCTTTTCTAAGAATTTGTCCATTTTTTCCTGGTTGTTCATTTTTTTTTGCCATATAGTTGCTTGTAGTAATCGCTCATGTCCTTTGTATTTCTGCAGTGTCAGTTGTTACTTCTCGTTTTTCATTTCTAATTCTGTTGATTTGAGTCTTTTTCCTTTTTTTCTTGATGAGGCTGGCTAATGTTTTATCAATTTTTTTATCTTCTCAAAGGACCAGCTTTTTGTTTTATTGATCTTTGCTGTTGTCTTCTTCATTTCTTTTTCATTTATTTCTGATCTGATCTTTATGATTTCTTTCCTTCCGTTAACTTTGGGGTTTTTTGTTCTTCTTTCTCTAACTGCTTTAGGTGTAAGGTTAGGTTGTTTATTTGCGATGTTTCTTGTTTCTTAAGGTATGATTGTATTGCTATAAACTTCCCTCTTAGAACTGCTTTGCTGCATCCCATAGGTTTTGGGTCATTGTGTTTTCATTGTCATTTGTATCTAGGTGTTTTTTGATTTCCTCTGATTTCTTCAGTGATCTCTTGGTTATTAAGTAGTGTATTGTTTAGCCTCCATGTGTTTGTATTTTTTACATTTTTTTCCTGTAATTGATATCTAGTCTCATAGTGTGTGGTCAGAGAAGATACCTGATACTATTTCAATTTTCTTAAATTTACCAAGGCTTGATTTGTAACGCAAGATATGATCTATCTTGGAGAATGTTGCATGTGCACTTGAGAAAAAAGGGTATTTTGTTGTTTTTGGATGGAATGTCCTATAAATATCAATTAAGTCCACCTTGGTTAATGTATCACTTAATGCTTGTGTTTCCTTATTTATTTTCTTTTTGTATGATCTGTCCATTGGTTGTGCTACTGTCGATTTCCCTTTTTATGGCTGTTAGCATTTGCCTTATGTGTTGAGGTGCTCCTGTGTTAGGCACATAAATATTTCCAATTGTTATAACTTCTTCTTGGATTGATCCCTTGATCATTATGTAGTGTACTTCTTTGTCTCTTGTAATAGTCTTTACTTTAAAATCTAGTTTTTCTGATATATGAATTGTTATTCCAGCTTTCCTTTGCTTTCCATTTGCATGGAATATCTTTTTCCATTCCCTCACTTTCAGTCTGTGTGTGTGTCCCTAGGTCTGAAGTGGGTCTTATAGACAGCATTTATATGCATCTTCTTTTTGTATCCATTCAGCCAGTCTATGTTGTTTTGTTGGAGCATTTAATCCATTTACATTTAAGGTAGTTATAGATATGTATGTTCCTATTATAATTTTCTTAATTGTTTTGGGTTGTTGTTGTAGGTCTTTTTCTTTTCTAGTGTTTCCTGACTAGAGAGGTTCCTTTAGCATTTGTTGTGAAGCTGGTTTGGTGGTGCTGATTTCACTTAGCTTTTACTTGTCTGTAAAGTTTTTAATTTCTCCATTGAATCTGAATGAGATCCTTGAGGGGTAGAGTAATCTTCATTGTAGGTTTTTCCCTTTCATCACTTTAAATATGTCCTCACACTCTCTTCTGGCTTGTGGAGTTTCTGCTGAAAGATCAGCTCTTAACCTTTTGGGGATTTTCTTGTGTATTATTTGTTGCTTTTCCCTTGTTGCTTTTGATCATTTTTATTTAATTTTTGATAGTTTGATTAATATGTGTCTTGTTGTGTTTCTCCTTGGATTTATCCTGTATGGGACTCTCTGTGATTGCTGGACTTGATTAGCTATTTCCTTTCGCATATTAGGGAAATTTTCATCTATAATCTCTTTAAATATTTTCTCAGTCCCTTTCTTTTTCTCTACTTCTGGGACCCTTGTAATTCAAATGTTGGTGCATTTAATGTTGTCCCAGAGTTCTCTGAGACTGTCCTCAATTCTTTTCATTCTTTTTTCTTAATCTGCTCTGTGCTAGTTATTTCCACTATTTTATTTTCCAGGTCACTTATCTGTTCTTCTGCCTCAGTTATTCTGCTATTGGTTCCTTCTAGAGAATTTTTAATTTCATTTATTGTGTTGTTCATCATTGTTTCCTCTTTAATTCTTCTAGATTCTTGTTAAACGTTTCTTATATTTTCTCCATTCGATTTCCCAGATGTTGGATCATCTTTATTATCATTACTCTGAATTCTCTTTCAGGTAGATTTCTTATTTCTTCTTCATTTGTTTGGTCTGGTGGGTTTTTTTTTTTTTTTTTTGCGGTATGCGGGCCTCTCACTGTTGTGGCCTGTCCCGTTGCAGAGCACAGGCTCCAGACGCGCAGGCTCGGCGACCATGGCTCACGGGCCTAGCTGCTCCATGGCGTGTGGGATCTTCCTGGATTGGGGCACGAACCCACGTCCCCTGCATCGGCAGGCAGACTCTCGACCACAGCGCCACCAGGGAAGCCCAGTCTGGTGGGTTTTTACCTTTCTCCTTCATCTGCTGTGTGTTTCTCTGTCTTCTCATTTTGCTTAACTTTCTTTGTATGGGGTTTCCTTTTCACAGCCTGCAGGTTTGTAGTTCCTATTGTTTTTGGTGTCTGCCCCCAGTGGCTAAGGTGTGTTCAGTCGGTTGAGTAGGCTCCTTGGTAGAGGGTACTGGTTCCTCAGCTCTGGTGAATGAGGCTGGTTCTTGTCTTTTTGGTGGGCAGGACCGTGTCCAGTGGTGTGTTTTGGGGTGTCTCTGACCTTATTATGATTTTAGACAGCCTCTCTGTTAATGGTTCTGGTTGTGCTACTGTCTTGCTAGTTGTTTGGCATAGGGTGTCCAACACTGTAGCTTGCTGGTTGTTGAGTGAAACCGCATTGAGATGGAGATCTCTCAGAACACTTTTGCCATTTGATATTACATGGAGCTGGGAGGCCTTGGTGGACCAATGTCCTGGACTCGGCTCTCCCACCTTAGAGGCACACGCCTGACACCTGGCCAGAGCACCAAGGTCCTGTCAGGCAAATGGCTCAGAAAATCAGGGAGAAAAAGAGAAAGAAAGAAAAATAAATAAAATGAAATAAAGTTATTAAAATAAAAACTAAAAAATGTTATTAAAAATAAAACGATTAAAAAGTAATAAAAAAGAAAGAAAGAAGAGAGCAACCAAACCAAAAAACAAATCCACCAATGATAACAAGTGCTAAAAACTATACCAAAAAGGAAAAAAAAAAAAAAAAAAAAAAAAAAAAAAGGACAGTCAGAGCCCTAGGACAAATGTTTAAAGCAAATCTATACAGACAAAATCACACAAAGAAGCATACACATACACACGCACACAAAGAGAGAAAGGAAAAAGATATATATACATCTATATATTAAAAAGAAAAAGGAACAGAGCTCCCAAATCAATAAACAAATCCACCAATGATAATGAACTCTAAATACTAAACTAAATTAAACATAAAACCAGAAACAAATTAGATTCAGAAAGCAAACACCATGTCTACAGTTGCTCCCAAAGTCCACCGCCTCAATTTTGGGATGATTTGTTGTCTATTCAGGTATTCCAGAGATGCAGGGTACATCAAGCTGATTGTGGAGGTTTAATCTGCTACTCCTGAGGCTGCTGGAAGAGATTTCCCTTTCTCTTCATTTTTTGCAAAACTCCTGGGGTTCAGCTTTGTATTTGGCCCAGCCTCTGCGTGTAGGTCATCTTAGTGTATCTGTTCTTTGCTCAGACAGGACGGGATTAAAGTAGGTTCAGGTTCCATCCCTATTCTTTTGTCTCTGTTTTTTCTTTTGCCCTACCCAGGTACGTGTCGAGTTTCTTGACTTTTGGGAAGTCTGAGGTCTTCTGCCAGCATTCAGTCAGTTTTCTGTAGGAGTTGTTCCACATGTAGATTTATTTCTGTTGTATTTGTGGAGAAGAAGGTGATCTCCACATCTTACTCCTCTGCCATCTTGAAAGTCTCTCTCCAAGCTTTTTTTTAATCATAAATAAAATTAATTATAAATAGCATTACTAGTAAAATTAAGAACTGAGATCTGCTCAGTGCCTATATGCAATAGATTATTCATGTTTAAAATTTTCCCAACTTGTACCAACTCATAGGAAACCTTTGGATGACATGTGATTAGTGTCCACATTTTATACAGGGAGACATTGGAGCATGAAGACACAAAGGTTAAGTAAAATGTCTCATGACCCATAGAACATCAGAGATGGCACCAGGCACAGAATCAGAGCTGCCTGACTGTAGTCAGCACTCTTGTTTTTATGAATAAGAAAGGCAAGGTAGAAATAAATTAGCTAATGTGTCCATGATATACACATGCTGAACAATGGATCTGAGAAGCCAGGTCATCTCATTCCATCTCCTGTGCTTGTCCTATTGCTTCATCCTTACACTCTGCTCTCATTAGCTTTTTAAATCTTCACTGGGTATCTAGTGACATGACACATTTACCAGCCATATTAATTAACTGACTAATTAATTACGAAAATAATTATTGAGTAGTACTAATTTCCAGACACTGTTCTAATCATCAGGGATGCTTCAGAAAACTAAATAAACAAAACCTGCCCTCATGGAGTTTACTTGTAATGGGGAAAGAGACAAACAGTTAAGAACATTCAATATAACAGCTCATCTCTGCCCAGGGGCGGTATTCACCATGCTTTTAGTCCATTAGTCACACAATACCCAGCGAATGGTGCTTAGAATTAATCTTTCAACATTTCTGAAACTCAGGCTTTTTAGTCCTTATACCTCCATTTTAGAGTGTGTTCTTTCTTTTTTTTTTTTTTTTTTGGTTTAAAAATTGATTAATGTAGTTTACCCACATTACCAGAGAATAAGAAATCCTGCATTATCTCAATATACGCAGAACAAGCATTCAATAAAATTCAGCAACTGTTCATAAAGGAAACTGTTAGCAAACTAGGGAGAAAAGAGAATTCCTTAACCTACAAAACAGAATCTACCAAAATTTACCACAAACCACATATGCAATAGTGAAACATTTAAAATACTATATTTAAAATCAGGAACAAGACAAGAATGGCTGCTATCGCTACTGTTATTCAACATTGTATGAGACGACCTATGCTACACAATAAAATAAAATTAAAAATAAAAGAGGTGAAAGGGGCCTGGAACTCTTAATTTGTCTATACTTCTAAAGGATAAAGCTCTAAGAAAGGAGAGTAAGGAAGGAGAAACAGAGGTAGTCACTGAAAATGGTACAAACAGATCTTATTGAAATACAGGAAATAGAGGAGCTGAGGGATTATTCTGAATCACCACTGTCATGGAATCAGAAAAACTACAACACTTCAGAGCAAAAAAGGTACTAAGAGCCCCTGATTTTACCTTTACCAATTTTAACATAATATACAAACCACCAAAACCCTTGGAAAAATTCACTTGTGCCTTAAAGTGGTTAAAAGAAATAAAAAGTTCCAAATAATTTTGAGATGAATGGCATTACTATTGACCTTTGTTATTAAAAAAATAATTCAGGGTTGAAAACAAAATATTTATTTTTACAGGTACCATCTAGACTCAGCAGATCTTAAGCTTGATTTATTCTGAGGGATATCGTAACAGAAATGAAATGGTGGAAACAGTTGATAGAGTCCCCTTCCTGGAATACTACAGTAAGGGCAAAATGGACTGTGTCAAGAGACCATCTGTTTGCCTCTTTGCTTCGTACATCCAGCATAACAGCTAGGCTGTGTCCTTGGTTTCCTGTTTTAAACTCTTAGTGTCCCTGTTAGTAAGGAAACTCAGCATGCTTGGTCAGTTCTGTAAGAACTAAGGCATTTTTCTTGCATAATTATCCCTCTCTGAAGAAGCTTGGCTCCCTGCATCTCCGTCCATCAGAGGCATGGATGGATCCTTGAAGTTCAGAATGCTGCTGGCTGAAGTTCACCACTGCATGGTTTTTTGAACCCACCCTCAAGAGTAATAGCTATTCCCTTAGACTCATCCCCATCCCCGTTCTGTCATCCAGCATTTCTTGGAGTGGTGGCTGCCCCAATCAATGTCACAGTGTTCATGGAGGTCATAAAAAACATCTGAAAGCAGTTCAAAGTCTTAAATACCTTCCTCAAACAGGTTTTCATCTTTGTGTAATATATTTATTCTTTACCTCTTTTTGGTTTCAAATTTTCTGAATTGTCAGCAGTGAATATGTACTCTTTTAATAGGAAAACATAATTATATTGGTACATGAGAGTCATGGGATTGTGAGTGATTTATTTTTATTTACCCTTGTCCTATTTTTTAATAAGTAAAAAATTGAAATAAAAGCATGAAAAAAGAAAACAAAATTATAAAAAGCACCCCACCCTTCCCTTGCTTGTTCATGTATACCAGAATGATTTCCATCTCTCTTAGCTCATTAAACCTGACTTTGTTAAAGATAAAAAGAAGATGTATTATTTATGGATCACTGACCCAGTGTCTCCTACTTTACATTGACCTAACCAGTTTCCCACTCCCTGCCTCTGTACCATACTCCAGAGCTCTGCTCCTTTCCTGACATCTAGGCATCCAGGACTAATTGCCACTCTTAATCTTCTGCAGTTCTTTCCTGCAAGACCTATAAATACAAACCCAAGGTGCTTTAAAGAGAAGCAAGGCCCAGCAATCTTACGACATCATTCAGTTGGAAGTGGCAATTAGACATTTTTAACGTTATTTTAATGCAAAATGGAGTAATTAAAACTTACACATTAGAAGGGAAAACACTTTTGAGATTATGTTCATTTTATTAAGCTATTTCAAATACTAAAGTTTATTGCAATGCATAATTCTTTCTTTTCCTTCCTTTAATTGGATCGCTGGCAGTAACAACTCAGTGAAATGAATGTCTGACCCATCAGGAACGAGATTAAGTTATCTAGGGTGTTTATTTTTAATTGGTATTGACCACAAACCCATACATTTCCACTAAAATTAGATTGAATTGGAAAATTCCACTCTTTGATCTAAATATTATGGTTCAGACACTAAATTATTCCAGCTATGGCTTAACTTATGTCAGCTGCACTTTAAAGCTAATATCTCATTTTTGTTTGGGAGGTCAGCAGTTTCAGGCATGGCTTGCTAATGTCATAACTAGACATTTGGATAATAATAGGATTGTTCACTATGACTCAATAGTATTAACTTCAAACTTTATTGAATGCAAATATAGAAGAAAGTGTTTTTAATTTGATCCAGTGACTATCTGTGCATATGAAGTTACAACAGTAAGAGAGCAGGAAAATAGTGAAAGCAACTTGGGTTTTGAGTGAAAGCAACTACTGTCCCATATGCTGCTAAGAGTCTTTGTCTCCCTGAATTTTTTAAAATATATGCACAAAGGACATATATGTTAATTATTTCTTTATTTTTGGTCTCAGCACAAAGAGACTATATCTCTTTTATTATTCCTCTAGGTTGAATTTTCTTTTGCTGCTTGATTCTCAGTCTTTTGTCTTGTGTCTTCCTTCTCTCTGGGCTACTTACCACCATCCTGCATCCTAGACTATCTTCCTGGAAGCTCCCTCAGTCTCTCCATTCATTTCCTTGAAACTCAGCTCATTTCTGGCATCCTATCTCCTATTATTGAATTGGCCTCAGAAAGAATAATTGATTCTTTAGTTATCGGTACATTATTTGCATCTACTAGTGAGAGTCAGCTTTATGTAACAATGGGTCTAAGATTTAATTTCAATTCCTCCTGCCATTGCTTCTGGAACCATCTATTGTAGAGCAAAGGACCAGTGGGTCCCACAGCCTCTTGCCAGCACCTCAACCCTTACGCTGTGATAAGCTAAACTGGAAAAAAGAAATTGTATTAATATATTAAAACTGATTATAAAATATAATAAAATAAATACAAAATAAAGTGATGAAATGGACTTACAGATATCAAAAACAAATTTATATTTACTAAAGGGGAAATGTGGGAGGGAGGGATAAATCAGGAGCTTGGGAGTAACATACACACACTACTATATATAAGATAGTTAACCAACAAGGACCTACTGTATAGCACAAGGAACTCTACTTAGTATTCTGTAATAACCTAAATGGGAAAATAATCTGAAAAAGAATGAATATATGTCTATGTATAACTGAGTCACTTTGCTGTACACTGAAACTAACACAACATTGTAGATCAACTATACTCCAATAAAATGGTGAAAAAATAAATAAATAAAAGTGATGTGATACTACTGTAGTGTAAGATCTTCTGTCAACTAAGTGATCCCAAAAGCACATAGAGAGGAATGGAGTAAAAAGGCTGAATGGGAGAAGAATGACAATGTATTAATTTACTAGTGCTTCTCTAGCAAATTAACACAAACTTGACAGTTTAAACAGAAAAGTTATGATCTTACAATTCCAAAAGTAAGAAAATCAAAATTAGTCTCGCTGGGCTAAAGTTGAGGTCTCACAAAAGCTAGTTCTTTTTAGAGACTCTTGAGGAGCATCCATTCCTTTGCTTTTTCCAGCTTCTAGAGGCCACCTTCATTCCTTAGCCTGCAGCCCCTTCCTCCATCTTCAAAGCCATTAGCATGGTACCTACAAATTTCTCTCTGGTTCACAGACCTTCGAATCCATTGTCACATCCCTTTTGACCCTTCTGTCTCCCTCTTATTAGTAGCCTTGTGACTACATTGAACTCACATAGCTAATCTCTGCATCTCAAGATGCTTAATTTAATCACATATATAGAGTCCTTTTTACTATGTGAAGTAGTATAATCACACAATCTAGGGGTTAGAATGCAGATCTCTGTGGGGCTTAGAATTTAGTTTACCACAAACAGGATCTCATGAACTAAGACCAAGAAATAATATAAGAAATATCCAACTAGGGAAGGAAATTTAAGTGTGTGTGTTTGGGCATATGGTTAATCAAAATTATGTTCATGAAAACCTAGCCAATGTTCTCTTGGAGTTGTAAGGAGAGAAAATAGGAGAGTTTGATATGGGGAGAAGATGGAAATTCTCTATGGTACTGTCTGAGACTCTCTCTCAAAGACACCTGTTGGTGGAACATTCCCCAATGACCATGCGTTACTATCCAAGCATGAATACTTAGCTAACTTCTGGTCATGGTCATATTTATTCCACAATTTAAGCTTGACATATATGGACCCACATTTTCCATGTTTACAAGCTTTAACCTCATAACCAGAGTATCCATGTGCCAGGGATAAAGAGACAATATTGGTAGCATAAGCTTCCAAGTTCTCACCCGATCTTGTCCTGTCCTTTGATTCTAGAGCTCACAGGTGAGGAGGAAGAAACAGTCCACAGAGCCAAATGTCATATTTATGCAAGTCATACGAGTGGCAGTCCTCACTATTTTAATGGAAAGCAATAAATCGAATTTATTCTTGAAGGTCAATATATTCTATAGCAGGGGTGAAGTATCAATTAGCCATGTCCTATGGCCTTAATAAATAGTTAGAACAAAGTCACTTGCAACCTTCAATTCTTAGTCTTTATCTTAATACTCAGTAATGCCTAACTTCCCATTACAATTATAATAAAACACAAGATTTTCTAGGAACTTTAAAACTCTCTGTGGGCTGGCCTTTGCCTACACCTTTCACTTGTTTATTTTTTGTTTGACTGTTTTTATCTTTATTGAAGTATAGTTGATTTACATTGTTGTGTTAGTTTCAGATGTATAGCAAAGTGATTCAGTTATATATGTGTATGTATATATTCTTTTTAGATTCTTTGACATTATAGGTTATTACAAGATATTGAGCATAGTTCCCTGTGCTATACAATAGGTCTTTCTTTAAGTTATGCTCCCCTTGCTTGCTATTGTCTGCTGCACTGGCTTTCTTTCTATTTCTTATACATTCCAAACACATAATGTTTCTCAGTGCCTAAGTCTTTACTCTTCCCTCTGCCTGTAGTCCTTGCCACAGATTTTCTAAGAATGGATACTTCTCCTCATTGAGGTCTTAGCTCAAATTTCACCTCCCTAGATAGTATTTATTTGACCACAATTGATTATTTTCCATACTTCATTCCCACATTCTTCATCCCTAGTGAGTCCCTAGCTTACTACCCTATTCGATTTTCTTTGAGATAACTAAAATCTCATTTCAGGAAAGAGACACAGGAAAGAGTAGAAGGTAACCACTATCTCCCATGAATGTGAGACCTGCAATCCAGAAGCCATTCTCAGAAGTAACATTAAACTAAAAGTTTGCCAGGTCAAAAAAAGGATGCCCACTCTATGATTTATTTCCATATACAAAGTGGGTAAGAGACTGAAAAATAGCTCATACAATTCCAAAGGGAATTGGAGATTTTAAAAAAATCCTAAAAGAGGTGGATAAAAATAGAAAACAGAAGAGAGCTGGAGTATTCCCCAAGCCAAAATGAAAAAGGTTAAATTGCTTGTCTTTTTTCTTTTCTTTTCTTTTTCTTTTTCTTTTCTTTTTTAATTAAACACATTACTCAAGATGATTGTTTTGGTTTTATTAATACTATTTTTAAAATATAAAACAGCGTGACTATTATGAGCAAGACATTATTCAGTCATTTAGGGTATAAATATTTACAAAATAGTGGCTTCCCCTATCGGAGCTTGCTGTCTGTTAACATTCCTGGTTAAACCCTGAAACTCTCCGAAAGAAGCTTATCTGTAAAAAGTAATGGACATATACAGGACTCTATATTTTTAAAATCAGTTACTGTTAATCAAATAAAAACAGATTTTCAGCATTCTAGTAAGTTTAAAGCAGTGATTTTAATAAGTGATGCAGTGATAGTAAATATCTTAGTGAACGATGAGTAGGTGGTAGTATATGCATTACTTTAGAATGCTACATAAATCATTAACACATGATAATTAACACATTAACACAATAATCATTTATTGCTACATAAATCATTAACACATGGTCACAAGGACCCTCAGCGAGTATCAAATCCACCCTCCTCATTTTTCAGTTGAGAGAACTAATGGATGGAATAACTCTCTCAAGGTTCCATAAATAGCCCATGGTGATTCCAGGACGAGGACCAATGTCCAGTGCCCTGTTCATGTAACCAAACTGCCTAATTTGCTGGAACAGTATCTACTACTGTTTGAAGATTTACCCTGTCATAGTCCAGATGCTTAATGCATAAAAATGTGATCCTGAGACTAATGCCTTTGCATCAACAGTCAATGTGATTACTCTTTCTTAACAAAGCAGATCTGTTAAGAATCAAACATATAGAGTCAGAACAGAACCTTCCCTACATTCAATCCCTTTTCATTCATGAGGTTCTTTCAGTGTTCTTTCATTCAGTGTTCTTTCCAAGGTGCCCCTGCCCTAAGGGAATATGTTAACATTAAGGTAAGTAAGAAGATCATTGCTACCTAATGAACTGGGACTGAAGGATGTCAGGTCAGAGTCACACAAAAATATTTTCATTAGTAGCTGAAGTAATAGAGTACCTAGCTGGGGAAGGAGGAGTCTCTGATCTGATGGACAAACCTATTTTAAGAAATATGCCTGTCTTATTTTACTTTTCAAGCTTTATAGCAGAGACGATTCTACCCTGCCCAGAGATTCTCAGAAACAATTCAGTCTTCAGTAAGCTGTAGATCAAAGATGACAGGACAAAGATGGCTGGTTGCTTCAACAAGAGATGAGATTGTTTCCCCATGTACAAAGTGAAATGATGATTACTACTTCACAGGGTTTGTGAGGAAATTAAATAAGATAATATACATAAAACACCTTTGGCATAGCAGCTTTCCAATAAACGTTAGCACACTGATATAGCAGGGTAACCATAGATTGAAGATCAAAACCATAAATCATATATATTTTTTCTTTTTACCAATCTACACAGCAAAGCCCATGGAGCTTCTATTTATGTTCAAACATTTCAGTTCTGATTAACTTTTAGTAACAACCAAATTTAAAATCCTGAAGCTTCTTCCAAATTGCCTTTGGAGTTAAAGGTAACTTTTTTTTCATGGAGAAAATAAAACTTTATTAAATAAAATACTGGAATAGTTCATGTTCCTTGCTTGGAAGACTCAGTACTGTAGTCACATTTTCACAAATTAATCTTTTTAAATTTAATTTTATTTTTTATTAAAGTATAGTTGATTTACAATGTTGTGTTACTTTAATGTGTACAGCAAAGTGATCCAGTTTATATATATATATACATATATATATATAAAATGTATATACGTATATATATATTTTTCAGATTATTTTCCCTTATAAGTTATTACAAAATATTGAGTATAGTTCCCTGTGCTATACAGTAGGTCCTTGTTGGCTATCTATTTTTTTATATAGTAATATGTACATGTTAATATAAAGGGTAATTTTTTGGGAGACCTTAATGATTCTTCAAGATCTAGCCCTTAATCATTTAGACTCAGCGAAGTTCACACCACTACAAACTTACAAGACACTGATTAGTTCCAATTGTTACTCCCCCTCCCACACTGGTAAATCAATCTAATTGAGAACTGGATCCTATTTTATAGATTTGGCTCAACACTTTGGGAAGTAGGTAAATAAAGAATACCCATTGGTCAATCAGATATTTATTGGACTGTATATAAAGAAGCAAAAGGAAATGCCCTCAGTTTCCAAAAATGTAAAACCAAGAGATTTTTTAAAAAGTAATATATAAATTCTCCATACTATAGTAGTCAAAGGCATGCTCTCCATAATCACACCTCCTGTGTGTAAATATCTGCATTAAGAGTAGCCTTGGTCAAGGGCACGAATCCTTCCAAGCCTCAGTTATTTTGCCTATTAATTATGGAAAAACAATACATTTATAAGACTGCTGATAAATAATGCCACATATCTAAGCACTTAATAGAATGCCTGATATACCATAAATACTAAATAAATATTAATTATAACTAAAATTATTACTATATTTGACATATATTATAGAGTAATACATTGAGGACACTTAACTAATTTGTTAACTTTGGTCCTTAGTAGGGTTTCCCCTGAGCACAATGTAGACTAGAATTTTTATTACGTTTTTTGGTTTGGGGCAAAAGAACAAAGTGAGCAATTAACAAATATCACAGGGAAACACACATGGATGAGTGACATAATACTTGGCCTCTTTTATCAGGGGACTTCCCCAGATTAATATCAGACTATGTTACAGACACCTTGCATGTGTTATACCACATAATGGTGAGGCGGATACCTGGGCCACGTTTGTACAGATAGGGAAATAAAAGTGCAAGGAGGTTATGTTGTTTGTCCAGGAATAAATAATTGGCATGTGATGGAGCCAAGTTATAAAGACTGGTCTGTGTTACTTTTAACACCACCAAAATTCTTCTTCATGCAAGGCAAAAATGGCAAGAGATGTTTAGAAAAGGTGTGCAAGAGCCTGGTGTAGGAAGTAATCATTTCCAGATGGAGTAGTTGATGATAACTTCATGACAGACATAGAATATGACTGAGCCTTAAATTAAGGGCAGAATTTGGATATTTGACATGTAGGGCATTATTTTCATCAGACAAATACAAGGAGAAAAACTCCTGAGACTCTAAAGAATCAAGTATGTTCAGTATCATTTTATTGACATCTGAACACATAGGTTGAAATAACTGGAAGAAGATGTCGCAGGCAGATCATGATAAGACATACACTGAATAAAATGATAATAATAACAATAAAAAATCAACAGTCACTGATTGCATTGATATGTTATACATTGAGTTAGGAATTCCAGATAATTATTTATAGTCATTTGTATCTTTGCATATTTATAGCAGCAATTCTGTGAAATGGATTAAGAACTGCTTGTCCTAATTTTACAGACGCAAATATTGAGGATATATTTTAAGCACTTTATTTAAGGTCTTATGGATTGAGTGTCTGCCCTTCATATAGACTATAGTTAATTTTGTCCAAGAAACCAGGCAGGTCATCTGAAGTGAAACCACCTCTTCTATACGCCAGGCAAAATGGAGCCCAATTCTAACAGTCTAACTGCATTTTATCCTCAATAGCGACGTGACCTTCTACCAAATAAGTTAGAATTCAATCTATTAAAAAGAACATTTTATTTTCATTAAGTTAAAGTCAAGTTGTATCTTTCTGGGGATATACTCACCTGCCTTGACTGAAACTAATCTTCTTACTTTGATTTATTAAACCCCTTCATTCGAGTTAGTATGTATTTTATTGATTATTATATTTACTTCTCTTGGCTAGTCATATTTATCATAGGTTGATTTTGATTTCTTAAAGTAACATTTTCTTCCATGATCTAATGTACATTTTTGGGAGCAGCTAGCCCTGTTGCTCAAATAGTCAAAATAGCCTGTGATTTTTATAGAAGAAATCTGTAGAAAACTGATCCTGTGATATGTTTCATGTCTGTAAAATATTTTAACTCTTCATGTTTATTAGTGTTTTATGAATCTGTAAGAATAAAGATATTTAATCTAATATTAATAATGCCTTATACCTTATAGTGCTTTCCCATTTATAGAGAGCTTTCACATGTATTATCACACTGACCTCAGAGCTACTCTAGGTAGTAGAAAAATTTATTTGTTATATTCTAGATGGGTAAACTGAGGAATAAAGAAATTCATGGTATTGAATATATACCATAGACAATTTTGATTTGGGAATATTTAACCTAATGACCTCTGCTATTAGTATATGGATTAGAAGTGAAGATCTAGTGATCTTACTCTTCTTTCCTTTTCAATTACTTTTGCTTCTTTTAGGATCTTATTTTTGCATCGCTTCCTAAAGCATAGATGTCTTATGTCACTCCAGTCCATTTCCATTGCCTGTCGAATTCACCCTTGATATATTAATATCATTAACAATACCCTCTACAGTTGGATCCCAACAAAAAATGCCTTATTCAGTATGGCGGTTTCTCATTCACACTAGCTTTAGTTAGTAATCAAATATTGTTTGGCCTTCTATATAATGTATTATTTTTGTTTGTTTTCAGTTGTGTGGTTAGAATATGAAAATTACTCACACAGGAATTCTCCCTTCTCCACAGGGAGAGGTAGACTCAGATATAAACAGCTATAATACAGGATAAAACTGGATGACATTGTGTGATGAACGTACAAGTTAGAGAAAAGCCAACCCATTTATAAGTAGGATACATAAGTAGGTTATTTGTTGTGCTCTGTGTATCTCTGAGTTTGTCGGGAGGTGCCTCAGTGGATGTATGAGGGATGAAGGGGAAATTGGGGAGACACTTAAGGGACAGAAGTCTGATCCTGTCACTTCTGCAGCAACAAATCCATCTCCTCCATTTGTTCTGGCCTAATGTCCTATGTGTCAACACTATATCATTTGAAGAATGATAAGTAAAGAGGACAGGAAATGTTAATATTTTTAAATAATTAATCTTTTATTTACCACAAATTCCACCTTATGCACACAAAAGCACATTTGGTATTGTTGTTTGCTTTAATTTATGTTTTGATTTTTACTTGTTTTGCTTATCCATGGTCAAAGACATAATTTGTTCAGCATGTTGGCAATATGTCCATAGGAAGATAGTCTGTCAATACAAGCAAATCTTTAAAATGCTTTTAATTTTTCATTATTTATTTTAGTTATTTATTTACGTGTTTATTGAGGTAAAGGTGTGTGAGAAAATGTTGCTAAACCAAGCAAATACTGTGAAATCAGAGTGAGTTGGCGATTTGAATTTCTTTTGGCTATTTTTAAAGTAACTTGCTTTACCTAAATTCACTTGAATATAAAATTTGAAGTATCCTGGTAACTCACTGAAATAACTGAGATAGTAACTTGTTTGTTTCAAGACTGCATACATCCTACAGTATTTGGGCACCAAATGTTTGTATATGTGTATGTATGTATATGTATGTGTATATATATGCATATATATAGTACATGTGTACATATGTATGTACATATATGTGTATAAACATTTTAAAATCAAAAATTCATTTCATAATTTCATGAGAGGTTATGTGATAGGTCTGAGGAAGAGCATAGCACATTATATATTAAAATAAATGTGGGTAATAAAGTGGTTAGACATGAATGTCCAAGATCTAGGAGCTGTAGGTCTTTAAATAACCCCCCAAAAATCCTCTACTATTTCCAGGCTGGAATTTACCCAACAAAGATTATTTTTTCTCATTGAGGGATATATTTGAGGAAAATAATAGACATACTTCACTCCTTGATTAGGAAAATGACCCTGTTCCCAGTAACATTTTTGTTCAGAGCTTTCTCAAGCTTCATTTGCAATCCAAACAAGCTGTCAAATATTTGTCCTAAAAAAGACAAAGTTTTCCCTTTATGTGGAGATTAAACATTGCATGTTACAAGGAAATATTCATATCTTTGAAGAGTAGAGAGTGTTCTCTTCACAGAGAGTGGCTGTAAAGAGGAAGATGAACTCTTAATAGGTGGCTGCCTGGGAAAAGTTACACTTATTAGGTGTTTTGACACTAAACTGATTTCCTACAGTCCCATCTTTATCAGAACTCAAATAATGATCAAGGAGTGGCCTGTAGGATAACTGTTACTCAAATGATACCACTGTTGTGCTCTTTAAACTTTCAGAGTAAATATCAGATTTTTCTCATGTGTGCTTTTATTCATATTTTTTAAATATTTATTGAAACCCTATGTATGACAGGCAATAGGTTAGGCCTAGAGGATGTACCATGATTGTGATGGGATCACCATCTTCAGGGGGTTTTTAGAATCTAAGAAGGGAGGCTGATATGTGAGCAAAGCAAACACATGCTTTAGTTCCATTAATTTCAGTATATCTTCTGTTCATTGAACATTTAGAATGTGCTAAGCAGCATGCTAGGAACTGGGAATAAAGAATTAAGATGTTTTTCTGCTCCTTGTGGAACTTAGTCTACTGGGGCAGAGAGACAAAAACATTATTTTAGAATCAAGATGTTAGAAGAAGAGAAGAAGGTCATTCTGAGCAGGAGGAACAAAATCAACAGCAACAAAAAACACGGCATAAAACGTTAAATGTTCATAGTGGACAATAAAATAACTTGACTCTCATGGTGTAGACAAAGGACTCTATCAACGATGCTATTTACTGCATAAAGTATCTTTTAGCTGAGAATCACCCCATGGTTTAAAAGTAAACTGCTTCCTACAGCAAGAGATTAGAAGGTTCCAAAGGTAAACTCTTCCTTTAAGGAGGTTTGACTCTGGATTATGGAGTGAAATGTAAGAAATACAATGGGGTCAGGCTCCCTGTTGCTACTCTTTGGGTTTGAGACAGGAGAACTGGAGACAGGATAGCAAAAGGGAAGGTACTCAGATGCTAGTAAGATGCATTGGCTACAATGCCTGGTTGTACTGGTGCTGTAGTTTCTTAGGACAGGGCCGAAAGTAAGCTCATCACACGAGATGAATTGTGCCAAAGCACAGCAGTAGAGGGCTGCCGCTCGCTCAGGCAAAACAGCTCCGTCTGTCCTGCTGTGGCAGCTTTTATTAAAGCATTATCTAGGTTTACACTTTAAGACTTGTTTTCTTAACATTTCAGAAGTGCCAAAGCAGCAACCTATGTTTTTATTAATTATACAAGCAATAATTGGCTTTCGTGAGCACCTGCCGTGCTTCGTCCTTGAGCGCAAAAACAGCACAAAGTTCCCACCATTATTTTGATTATACTGAACTAGCACAAGCACATCTCCTTGCGTTCCCACCACTCTGATTATACTGAGGACATCTCATGGATCAGTGCCCAAAGCACTCAATGCTTCTTTTGCAGGCCCCCGGTTTGCCGGGGGGGGGGGGGGGCGCTCGAAGCATTCAGAACTGTTCACAACTCTGGCTTATTCGCATGCCCCCAGTTTGCTGGGGGGGGGGGGGGCCTCATGGGTCACGTCTCCTTTCCATGTCCTCAGTTATCCCACTACATTTCCCCCTTTTTGTTTTATAATTTTTATAGCATCAAGGAGAACACGGCAGCATTACTCTCGGTACTAAACTACATGGAATTATTTTGCAGCTTGTGCAGCATCAAGGAAAACACAGCAGCTTGTTGCGATGTTGCATAGCGGGTAGCTTTCACTCGTCGTCGAACTACAATTAAACATATGATTATTATTATAATGAGCATTAACAATCCTGCAGTAGAACCAAATAAAGCATGTAATTTAGACATGGGATTTAGATTATTAAGTCCTTGAATAATTCCAGTCCATACTTCTTGCGAATTGAGTCGTTGTAATTTCTTCTGGAAAGTTTGTTGAATTTTCCCTTGTAAATTTACAATTTCTTCTGTCAAATTTTTGTGATGTAATAAATGTTTTTTTATTGTTGTCGAGGGGAATGCAGACTGATTATATGGAACTGAAGTGACACAAAAGGCACTTTGATTCCAGTCACAACGTAGCTTCATTTGTCTTTGTAAATTTACAAGTTGGTCCCCCAACATAACCACAGCTTGTTGTAAGTCCGCTATTTCCGAATATATTTCCGAATCAATTTGTCGTTGATAGGACCAAAGCATTCCAGAATTTTTATGCCAGTCAGTTATATAGTCAACGGTCTGAATAGATTGTTCTAAAGCAAATCCAGCAACTGCAGCAGTAGCTGTTATGGCTATAATACCCATGACAGCTGCAATCAACATTCCTACAAATCTTTTACTTCTTTTTAATGCATCAACTAAATATTGCAAAACAGCCATAGGAAGAGATTCTTGCCATTCCCTTCCAAGATTGACAGGAAGCCAAAGACCTGTCCGAGCTCGTAAGATATACAAACTTTCAGTAGATATGTTAAAAGATATACTAGAGTTAATACAGGTATACAGAGAGCAATTTTTACACATTATAATACCTTGAGTCTCATTCCATACAGCTGGTCCCTTTAACAATATATAAGGTAATTTCACACAACTACGAGTATACCGAGTAACATCTTTATGAAAAATCAAACTCTGATTTTCAGATTTATTAACCATATGTCCTACCCAGGCATTAATCTTTCTCAGAGCTGCCATAAGCTTTCACAAGTCCTTTTGGATAGGATATCCATTTAAATGAGGACCAGGAGGAGAAAACCCTCCAGCATGCCATACTATGGTATCATTAATAGTATCGCTATAAATAGTGTTATCTTTTTTATGCCAGTATAAATCCTTTAAACTCTTTTTTCCTCGGGCGGAGCCAAAAGGGCTCCAATCAATGACGCTTCCCCAAGAAGTATTAACAAGAACCCGAGCCATTTTTCCTCGGCATCGAGTCCAATGGACCCAATCCGATAATCGATCCACAAGAGGCACCTGGCATGGAGGCAAATAAGGTGCAGAAACATTTTCATTAAGAGTGGAATTAAAACTTTTAAAACTATAAGCACTCAAAAGATATAACCCATGATATCTGTTTTCATTTTTGACAACACTTAACCATGCCTGATAATTCATTTTGAGACAATGATCTCCCTTTCCCATACAAATAGGAGGTCCATTAACACTCACAGTGTAATTTTCTATTATCCTTCCTTCTTCTTCTGGCTTCAAAGGGCCTCTATCATCAAAAGGACCAGGCAACCATCCAGACTCATTTACATATACAAGAATTGGGGCATCCCACCAGGTAACCCCCATATTAAGAGGAGGGTTAGGAATATAAGTCCAATAAGTATAGTTAGTACAATTTATCTCATTGGCTGATATGCTTATTACCTGTGCAGACAACATTGCCAACATAGCTACAAAAATATTGGTGCTAGTGAGGGGTTTACCCTGTGAAATGACAAGATTTTCAGCAGTGCCTGCAAACTTTTTCATTTGCCCCCAAGTCAATGGAGACGCCCTCTTTGATCCAACGGCACAAGGAATGCTCTCTTGCTCAAATCCATCTCCGCACATCCCTTCGTCATTCCCATCACATCAAGGCTATGCTTAGTTGCCATCCCGAAGCTTTATCTTCTTAGCCGGCACCCAATAGGATTCAGCTCCTGCAGAAACAAAAGCATATCCTCGACCCCAGCGAAGAATCTCGCCAGGTTCCCAAGTGTTAGTATTTTCATTTAATATAAAAACAGTCTGTCTAAGTTCTTGTGTTCCTTTTTTTGTCTAATGTCTGTCAGCTGCACTAAGATCATCTTCTCCATGATTCAAAAAATTAAGAGTAAATAAAGCAAGACTTTGTACCTCATCTCCCCATTTTTGTTTTATAAACATTTCTTTCAAAGTGCGGTTTTGTCGTTCAATAACCGCTTGTCCCGTACTGTTTTCTGGGATACCTGTAACATGCTGTATATTATGTGTGGCAAAAAAAGTCTGACATTTTTGAGAATGATATGCAGAAGCATTATCAGTTTTTATGCTGTCGGGGATTCCCATAACAGCAAAAGCTTCTAATAAATGAGTTATTACAGCATCAGCTTTTTCAGAAGATAATGGAGATGCCCATGAGAAATGAGAGTAGGTATCTACAGAATGATGAATATATTTTAACTTCGCAAAACCAGGATATTGAGTTACATCAATTTGCCAGATAGTATTAGCAGATAAGCCTTTAGGGTTAACTCCAATATTCAAACAAGGTTGATTAATAGCAGCACATTGCGGGCATGTATGGAGAATAGTTTTTGCTTGTTTCCATGTAAGATTAAATTTATTTTTCAATCCTCTGGCATTATATGATATCTATGATGTTCTGCTGTAGCTAATTGTATAGTATCCACTAAAGTATCAATAAAATCATTTCCATCTACCAATGGACCGGGTAAATGAGTATGAGCACAAATATGAGTAATATAAAGAGGTACAGTACGTAGTCTAATTATATGTTGTATTTGCAAAAATAAAGAATGCAGTTCTGATCCATTATCTGGGATAAAAGTGGTTTTAATATTTTTAACTGTAAATTCCACAAACTGAGAGTCTGTAATTATATTAAGAGCAATTGGATAATCTTGTAACAATAGTATTACAGCAAATAGTTCTGCTTTTTGAACTGAAACATATGGAGATTGTAACACCTTATGATCATGACTGTTAGCATATCCTGCTCTTCCCGTTTTATTGGCATCAGTAAAAAAAGTTGGTCCTATAACAGGATCTGATTGAGCTATTTTTTTCAAAATCCATTTAGTCTTTTTCAAAAACTGTAAACGTTTATCAGAAGGATAATGATTATGTATTTTACCTATATAATGAGCACAGGCAATTTGCCAGTTATCCTCTAGTTGAAAAAGAGTTTGTATTTCTTTGTTTGAAAAAGGACTATAAGTTCATGTGGGTCCTGACCACATAGTTGCCTTAATCATAACCTACCTTTAATAATAATATCAGCTATTTTTTGTACGTAAGATTGCAATTTCTTTTGAGCTTTATGAGCTAAAAATATCCATTCTATGAGATTATCTTGTTGTTGTAGTAAACCAGTAGGAGAATGAGGAGTATGAAATACAATAAGTCGTAAATGGTCGAGAGATTCAATTCGATCCAATTGTGCATCATGTATATGTTTTTCTATCCATTTAAGTTCTTGTTCAGCCTGGGGAGAAAGTTCACGGTGACTATTTTAAGGTCTTTTATCTAGGTATGTTTCCGAAAACACATTAATTTCTCAACATGTCTTCAGTAGCATAACCAGATAAAAGTCCCCGAACATAATTAGAATGCATTCCATATGCATTAATGGCTTCTTTTAGCATTTTTAAAATTTTTATATCATGATGGTTATAATCAACATTTACATATCCATTCGGAAATTGATCATTAGCAGGCATAGCTTGTCTAACAATAGGGAAAGCAAAAAAGGATTCAGAATATTGCTTTTCTTGTTTATTCATCTCTTCTTCCAACAATATTCTATTACATTCAGGTTTTAGAGGAAAGCGAAACTGACGAGAGGCTCCAACAGGATAAGCTGCTAATTCTAAAGGAGGAGCCGAAGGAATAGTAGGACATGGCTCCTGATATGAAGGAGTAGTAGTATTGCTTTTATTTTCTTCCAATTTAGTCATCAAATTTTTTAACTTTGAAAGTATATCAGAAATCTCATTTTGTTGAGAAAGTGGCATTTCATTTTGTTTGCTAGCCTGCTCCTAACCTTTATCATCATCAGAAAAAGCCCCTTCATCATTGGAGTCTGAAAAATCCTCTCCTGTCTCAGACACAAGGGGAGGAGGGGGCGGAGGAAGGTCTTCTATAGGAGACTCACGAAACAAAGTACGAAAAGCAGCAGAATGATCGGGAGCAGAATTCGGACGCTGAGGACGCGCCCCATTGTCACTTTCCGTTTCAGATTGTAATGGTTCCAGGGCAAGGGAAATTAATTTACAAA
Organism: Stenella coeruleoalba; assembly: GCF_951394435.1. Taxonomy (NCBI): domain Eukaryota; kingdom Metazoa; phylum Chordata; class Mammalia; order Artiodactyla; family Delphinidae; genus Stenella; species Stenella coeruleoalba. Next base: position 39,402,914 of record NC_137149.1, on the reverse strand, counting down.
GAGACCAAACACGGACAGATATAGGGTCTCCATGCTGATGAGCTCTTCGTAAGGCTCGCATAACCTGTTTCCAAACTTTTAAATTTAACTGGTTATGACCAGTAGGTTGAAACCAGTAACAATGTTTATGTACCAGCGCAAACAATTCATCAAACGATTCCTGTTTCACTTTTACTCCTGAACTCCATAATAACTGTTTCAGGAGTTTACTATATTGAAATTCTACTGAATGGGAATTCCGCATTACAGTTAGTCTACTGTTGCCGAAGGTTTCGCCTACTCTGAGCGGACCAATTTCCCCTTCGGTCCCGCGATCACGCGATTACTTACCTCCAGGTCCCTGTTCAGGCGCCAAATGTTGTAGTTTCTTAGGACAGGGCCGAAAGTAAGCTCATCACACGAGATGAATTGTGCCAAAGCACAGCAGTAGAGGGCTGCCGCTCGCTCAGGCAAAACAGCGCCATCTGTCTTGCTGTGGTAACTTTTATTAAAGCATTATCTAGGTTTACACTTTAAGACTTGTTTTCTTAACATTTCAGAAGTGCCAAAGCAGCAACCTATGTTTTTATTAATTATACAAGCAATAATTGGCTTTCGTGAGCACCTGCCGTGCTTCGTCCTTGAGCGCAAAAACAGCACAAAGTTCCCACCATTATTTTGATTATACTGAACTAGCACAAGGACATCTCCTTGCGTTCCCACCACTCTGTTTATACTGAGGACATCTCATGGATCAGTGCCCAAAGCACTCAATGCTTCTTTTGCAGGCCCCCGGTTTGCCGGGGGGGCGCTCGAAGCATTCAGAACTGTTCACAACTCTGGCTTATTCGCATGCCCCCGGTTTGCCGGGGGCGGGGCTCAAAGCAATCAGGACTGTTTGCAGTTCTGGCTTATTCGCCAGTCCCCAGTTTGCTGGGGGGGGGGGGGGGGGCTCATGGGTCATGTCTCCTTTCCATGTCCTCAGTTATCCCACTACATACTGGAAAGATAAAGAAAGAGGACCCTAAAGACACAGACAGCAGTGGTCCTGATGAACAACCTGACCCTCCCACATAAGCATCTAGGCAATCTTAGAGGTGCTGCTGCAGTATGGTGCCATGGAACTATCTGGACTCCATCTTCTCAAAATTATAATACCTGACCCTTTCCAAACGCTTACTAGGTCATAGATTGCAGACATTGGATTATTGCTGGCTAAAAGCTTACTGGTTTCAAGGGGTAGATGATGCAGTGCTCAGTATGAACGACTGGGACGTGAGTTGCCTGTGAAATAGGCATTATGACTTACAGGAAAACAGGAGTACAGTTTTTCCTCTAAAGTGAATATCACTCACTTTCTGTTGAACCTGGAGGAAGTGGGTAAATTTAATCTGGTGGGCTTCCTTACAAACAGGTAGTAAGCTGATGTGGTTTATGCAAGTCCAACAGCTAGGTAAGGGAAGAATCAAGGCTAAGCCTAGGTGTTTGTATTTCTAATTCAATGCTCCTTACCATTTGAAAGAGAATCTTCTTATTGCAAAGACAGTATAAACTTGTGGGTTAAAATTTAGAAGAACCCTCAGAGCTGCCCATGTACTTTCAAATACATTGCTCTAGTGTATCAGTGCATGAGTGGGAAAGAAGATGTGGTTGTCTAGTGCATGTATTTTAATCTATATCTATAAGTGTATAAGCATATGGTTATGTAACCCACATACACTAGGAGATGATAGGGGGGATAATACTTCACCTCTGGTCATTCCTTGTTGGCAATTCATATCACCATAGGTTGTGAAATTTAAGCCAGATTTTTGGATTCCATGGAACATGTGTAATGGAGTCCACTAATGATTCACATCTCTCCAAAATGTCAAGGCTCAGGTGTTTGTATGGAGTGAAGGATGGAATTATATCTGCAGTTAGTACACAGTGCACTGTCCACAGTAAGCACACTATAAACAAGATTCCACTCATATTTATGGTCTACCAAGTGCTTGACAATATATTAAGTATTTTCATGAATCTCCTCTCACTTAGCTCTTAGAAAAACCTCTGAGGGAGACATTATTAGTTTCACTGTAGCAGATGAGAAAACAGGAGTTCAAATGCTAAGCACTGAAAATTGACCCAAGGGGTAACATACCACAGAACCAGAAATCATGCCCAGGTGTATTGACTCCAAATTCTATGTTTACTTAAAGATTAACAATGACAGGCTTCCCTGGTGGCACAATGGTTGAGAGTCCGCCTGCCGATGCAGGGGACGCGGGTTCATGCCCCGGTCCGGGAAGATCCCGCATGCCGCGGAGCGGCTGGGCCCGTGAGCCATGGCCTGCACGTCCGGAGCCTGTGCTCCGCAACGGGAGAGGCCACAGCAGTGAGAGGCCCGCGTACCGCAAAAAAAAAAAAAAAAAAAAAAAAACGATTAACAATGACAGCAAATATCCTATAATTGAAACAATAAAAACAATAATATTTATACTATTCTGTTTGTACTAAAGGACAAAACCATGTGTTATACTTGAGAATTCTTGTGTGGGACAAAGAGAGGAATGAATGAGAAGAGTGTCACTATGATGGTAGTGAACAGGGGAGAAGAGATAGGACTGTAAACCTATAACTTGGGGGAACATTTTGCAGAACTTTGCATTTTTCCAAAAATATTACGCGTTAATTTATTAACAGGTCTAAATATTTGTGGCCAAATATTTAAAGCTGGCTCTGAGTGAAAAAATAATATTGAAAAGAAGCAGGCAAGAGACTGGTGATTTCTGGGAAGAGAGCACACAAATAAGAAAGACAAGAAAATTAAATCTTATTTTACCACTGCCAAAAAGGAGAAAGTCAGCAAAAACAAATATCTTGGTAACCTGTTGTTTGTCATGCACAGAGCCAAGAAATTTATTTTGTGATTTTTCCTTTTTTCTCACATGGATGCTCTGAAGGAGAAATGAAGAGTCCTTATTTCAGGTGCAGAAGCCAAGTTTCAAATTAATTTTAAAATGTAGCCAAGGACACTTAACTGGCAGGTTCCAAAACTTAAATTCTTTCTGTACCCCCATCAACTTTACCTATGCCATGCACAGTGTGTACAATTCAAGTAATAATAAAAGTAGCCTATCAGCTATAAAATATATAGTGTTTCAAAACCCTGTGTGTCTTCTTGCAACCTTGCCTTGAGTTTGGCATGATCAAGATAACTGCAATTTAGGAGGGATATTAAACTCAAAATTCCAATTACCAGAATTTCATCCCTAATTCTAACACTTACATCGTAATTCATTTATTCAAAACTAATTTGTTATGCCCTTGCTATCCTAGAAACTCTTCTAGAATAGGAATTACTACCCTCACAGTCTTTCCCTCAAGGAATTAATATACTGGGAGAGAAAGACAAGTAAAATATTGATTGTAATGCAGAAGATGAGAGTTTCTAAAGGGGTGACTCAATGGTTCCATAGAGCAGAAAGAGGGGACTCTGTAGCCCAAAAGGTGTGGTCAGTCAACAATTTCCAAAGATAAACAGATTCAAGCTAAGACTTGAAGAATAAGTAGTAGTTAAGTAAGTTAAAATTAGGATATGGAAAGTCATAGGGGTTGAGATGGTCTTCAATATGAAGGAAAGAGTATGTGACTGCTGAAGGAAGGAGTAATTATTAAGAACACTAGAACTCATATTAACAAGTTTACATTTTGTTATGAGGACAGTGGGAAGCCTTTGAAGGATGATAAGGAGTACAGCAGTAAAATTAGACTCGCAGTTGTAAAAGAACACATTGATTTCAATATATAGAAGAAGTAAGGAGTAAGCACCAATGCAGGCCAAGTGTATCAGTTAACTTTGCTGCATAATAAATCACCCCCTGCTTGGTGGCTAAAAACAACAACAATACATTCTATTTAATGTAAACTTCAGGTCAGCTGAAGGTCAGCTGATCTAGGCTGGGCTCAGCAGGAGTTGCTTTGCTCTATGTGTGTCTCTCTCTTTTTTTTATTTTATTTTTTTAAGACTAGTGGGCAAGCTAAGCATGTGTAACATCTCACAGAGACAACAGAGATGCTAGAGAGAAAACAGAAATTTGTGAGATCCGCAAGGCTGTACTGTCTAATATGGTAGCCATTCACTACATGTGGTCATTTAAATTTATTTTAATTAATTAAAATTAAAGAAAAAATTTTTAAAAATCTATTTATTTTGTAGTAGACACATTTCAAGGGCTCAAATGATACATGCCACTAATATGGTTTTAAACAGCACAGGTAATGCATATTTCCATAATCACTGAAAATTATATTGGACAGTGTTTTCTTAAGGCTCCTTTCTCCCATACCACATTAGTGAAAGCAAGCTCCACGGGCAAACACAATGTCAAGGGGTGAAGAAATACACTCAGCTCACCATGAGGCCATAGCAAAGGTGTAGATACAGGGAGAGGTGAAGAATAGGGACCACAAAAAACAGGAATAATTTATTATGTTATAGTGGCAGTGGGTGATGGGTGCAATAAAGAGAGTGACAATGATGATGGAGAGAATTTTATTAACTGGAAAGAAGTTTAAGAGTGATTATTAGTAGAACTTGATGAATGAAAGTTTGGGATTGTTGAAATAAGGAAGCAAGAGTTATGTCCAGAGTTTTTGCTTGGACACCTAGGACAACTAGGCAGTGTCAAATACTGAGCAAGAAAGAAGTCAGGTAAAGGTTTAATGAGATAAAGCCCACCAATTACAAGCACAGTTCTGAGTACTAGGACTAGTACAGTACCTTGTCCAAATTATAGTATTTATTAGTGTGATTTTATCATTACCATAATTTTATATGTTATTGCTTCCTTCTTCATCCTTCAAATCTGCTCCTCTAAATTTTATATTTTTAATTTCTTAATTAAAATATATTTGACATATAACATTGTGTAAATTTAAGATGTACAACATGTTGATTTTATATATAATACGATTGCCATTGTAGTGATAACACCTTTATCATGTCACATAATTATCATTTCTTTTTCATAGAGTTTCATTTGAATAATTAAGTTCTAATTCTAATTATTAGAATAATTAAGATCTAGTTTCTTAGTAAGTATGATGATTATAATACAATATTGTTGTCTATATTCACCATACTGTGCATTCTATCTCTAGGTCTTACATCTAACTGCAAGTTTATACCCTTAAACATCTTTCCTATTTCCCTCACTCACCAGACCCTGGTAATCACCATCTCACTGTCTGTTTTTACAGGTTTGGCTTTTTTAGATTCCACATTTAATGGATATCATACAGTATTTGTTTAATATTGTCACCATCCATTCAGGCTTTGAAGCACGTAGTAGATGTTCAATAAATGTTAGTTGCTTGTCAAAAGTACATAGCAAATGAACAAATATATAACATATATTTTCTTCTAAAAGTAGATCAAAGAGCTCTTGAAAGTGAATTCCTTGAGTTTAGATTCCATTTAAATGTTTTCACTTTAAAATGTTGTGCTACAGTCATCAAGCATGACTCTTTGATATAATTTAGGTGTGGTTTCCAAAAAAATCAGCTCAGGGACTCAAATCCCTCTTTCTTTTTTCTTCTTTCCTCAGAGCTTACTGCTCTACTAATCTAAAAGTTACAGGGTCTTTAAGAGTCCATACATAATCTTTTTAGAAAACTCCATACCCTTATTTTTAGGGTCTGAGAAAAATGAAGCATTGAATCTCTTAGGCATGCACCTAACCTCTTTGTTTATATGTTTATGGATTGTTTTGTTTGAAGGTTAGAGGGTTGTAGAGTGAAAGATAACTAAGAAGTGCCAATTACCCTGTGGGATGCAGGAACAGGGTTTTTATACAGCCCTAGTTGATCCCTGTGTCTGCTCTCCAGCCTTTATCATTATTTTTCTGTATATTAGAGAACTTTAAACATGATGTGGCTTTACATGGGTTTATGAAGATTCACACTCAGACACAAAGCAATAACTTCCCATGATTTTTGAATCTGGGCATTGTGGAATGAAAATAGTGAATCAGTAGATTTTCTAATTCTCAAAAAATATTAAAGATAAGCAAATTTCACTTAAGGATATAAAAAAAAAACTGGTAAGATTTAGTATGTGCTAGGTACTTATAATATGTCAAGTACATTTTACCTTTCCACCAATCCTAAGATTTAGGAATGACTATTAACTCTATTTTCTAAATGAAAAACTGGGGCTTGGATAAGTTTTATAATGAGCCCCATATCAAGTGGGTATTACAGATAAAACCTAGATTTGAACTCAATTCTGATTCCCAAGTCCATGTTCTTTATCAATAAGACAGCATTCATTTAAATAAATTATAATAATAATTAAAGCCATAGTTTCTTGATCATCTTCTTGGTTTTATGTACACTTCTAGCTTACTGCTCACAAGATTTCCATGAAAGTTGCCCAGTTTCCCAAGATCACATAATCAGCATTTGTTCTTTTTATTCTTTTTTAATAAAAAGGGTTTTTTAAATTATTATTTCTCTACAAGACTTTTTTACTGAAATATAGTTGACCAACAGTATTATGTTTGCTTCAGGTGTACTACATAGTTATTCAGCCTGATACAAAATGATCAACATGGTAAGTCTAGTAACCATCTGTCCCCATAAAAAGTTATTATGATATTATTAACTATATTTGTTACGCTATATATTACATCCCTGTGGCTTACTTATTTTATAATTGGAAGTTTGTACCTCTTAATCCCCTTCATCTATTTTGCTCATCCCACCATCACCCTCTCTTCTGGTAACCACCATTTTTTCTCTGTATCTATGAGTCTGTTTCTGTTCTATTATGTTTGTTGTTTTGTTTGTAAGATTTTAAATATAAGTAAACTCATATAATATCTTTCTTTCTCAGTCTGATTTAATTCACTCTTAGCATGATACCCTGTAGATCCATTCATGTTGTCACAAATAGCAAGATTTCTTTTTTATGGCTGAGTAATATTTCATATATATATATTCCATAAATATATATATTCCACATATTTTTTTTTCTTTTTTTTAACATCCTTATTGGAGTATAATTGCTTTACAATGGTGTGTTAGTTTCTGTTTTATAACAAAGTGAATCACCTATACATATACATATATCCCCATATCTCCTCCCTCTTGAATCTCCCTCCCACCCTCCCTATCCCACCCTTCTAGGTGGTCACAAAGCACCAAGTTGATCTCCCTGTGCTATGTGACTGCTTCCCACTAGCTATCTACTTTACATCTGGTAGTGTATATATGTCCATGCCACTCTCTCACTTTGTCCCAGTTTACCCTTCCCCTTCCCTGTGTCCTCAAGTCCATTCTCTACGTCTGCATCTTTATTCCTGTCCTGCTCCTAAGTTCGTCAGAACAATTTTTCTACTTTTAGATTCCATATATATGTGTTAGCCTATGGTATTTGCTTTTCCCTAACTGACTTACTTAACTCTTATTTCTTTAGCCATTCATCTACTGATGGACTCTCACATTGTTTCAATATCTTGACTATTGTAAGTAATGCTGCAATGAACATTGGGGTGCATGTATCTTCTTGAATTAGTTTTTTTTTTTTTAACTATGTGTCATTTTTTTATTCCATGGTGGAGATTTTTCTAATAGCTTCTTTAATAATACATTTTATAACTGGTTTCCATATGTCATGGCTTGGCACTCTCTCAACTGACATTTATTTGATTATTTCTTATACCTCTGAACTAAAGTGTTAGTTTTCTAGGGGTGCCATAATGAGTTAGTATTCTTGTTTTGTTTTACTAGTAAATACCCAGAAGTGGATTGCTAGATCATATGGTAGTTCTATTTTTAATTTTTTGAGGAACCCCCACACTGTTTTCCACAGCAGCTGCACCATTTTACATTGCCACCAACAGTGCACAAGGGTTCCCTTTCCTACACATCCTCACCAGCACTTGTTATTTCTTGTCTTTTTGATGATAGCCTTTATGACAATTGTGAAGTTAAATTTCATTGTAGCTTTGATTTGCATTTTCCTGATGATCAGTGATGTTGTGCATCCATTCATGTGTCTGTTGGCCTTCTGTCTGCTTTATTTGGAAAAATGTCTATTAAGATCCTCCACCCATTTTTTAATGGGGTTATTTCTGAAATGCAGGTCTCCTGAGTCAGATTTCATGCACTTCCCAACTCTACTTTTTAATCACAGTTCTGAATTTGGGGAGACAAAAGGAAACACTGGCTTCTTGACTTCAAGGAGCCAGGGCATTAAAAACAATAAGACCGATTTCTGACTCTCTTGGAAACAAGTGATGGTTTCAATTATACTTTCAGAGACTAAGGCAAAGTCCTTACTCTAGTAACAAGATCATTCCCTGTCTCTGCCCCTGTCCCTTACAGACTGGTACCAAGGATCATTTTTGCAGGGGAGGCTACCTTTCATTATCTCAATGAGACTGAATACTTATAATATCACATACCACTTAATAGCCATATGACACTGGGAAAGACACTTACTCTCTTTAAACATCAGTTTCTTCATTTTTAGCAATAAACCTACCTCACAACATTTAAGCAGAAAATGAGATAAACTTTGGGAATTAATTAATTTCCCATTGGGACACAGTGACTGAAAACAGATGATTTCCTAGGACTAGATTTTTATATCAGAAAAGAGAACAGGAATTTATTAATAATAATAACCAAGATTTAAAACTAACATGTTGTTCTTCCTCTCCCCTACTTTCTCATCTTGTTCCTCTTTCTCCTGCTCTTTGTCTTCCCTTTTAGGCCAATCCAGTTCAAAATCACTTGGATGAGGGTAAGTAAGGTAAGCATCTCTGTGTGGGGCAGTGGTATTTCAGGAAAGGGGACCCCCTTCCAGGGCCCGAAAGTGGGCTCTTGTCTAACACTCTGAGATGAATTGTCCAAGGAAACACATGTGCTGACAAAGCAAGAGACTTTATTGGGAAGGGGCACCCAGGTGGAGAGCAGGAGGGTAAGGGAACCGAGGAGGACTGCTCTGCCATGTGGCTCACAGTCTCAGGTTTTATGGTGATGGGAATAGTTTTCGCGTTTTCTCTGGCCAATCATTCTGACTCAGGGTCCTTCCTGGTGGTGCATGCATCAATCAGCCAAGATGGATTTCAGCGAGGAAGATTCTGGGAAGTTGGTAGGACATATGGATTGGTGTCTCCTTTTGACCTTTCCTGAATTATTTTGATTAGTGGTGCCCTGTTAACTCCATGTTCCTTACCAGGACCTCCTGTCGTAAAATAACTCATGAAAATGGTTACTCTGGTGTCTGGCCAGGGTGGGCGGTTTCAGTCAGTGTTTCGCCTAACAGTGGTAGGGTAGGAAGTTATGGCCACATTATCTGTCAGAGCTTGGGCATCCACAGGGTAGAGGTGATGACTCATCAAAGGGTGTCAGAGACCAAGCACAGTTATTTCAGTGGGGTTGGAGGGTGGAGAGAAACCAGCATGTGATGTTGGGTTTGCAGGTCCAAGTGGATAAGAATCATGTCCTTGTGAAGTGGAGGTGCTATCATGATCAAAGCCTGATGACCAGAATAGAGTATGAGAATCCCAGTGGGATAAAGAGTGTCTGCACATTGGGAGGTTGGTTGCCTTGGGTACTGGAACCCCAGCTGAAGTGACGAGGAGGGAATCATAGGAAGAGACTTCCCTGTGTGAAGTTGTAGAAAATATTCATGGTGAAGAGGGTGTTTGCAAGGGGTAGGAGTAAGTGGAGGATGGGAGGTTGCTTTGGGAGACTGCTTACACACAGGGAGATTGATTAAATAAAGAAGTATATTAAAGAAAATAGGATTCAGGTTTCTCACCACTAGAGAAGAGTGTTACAGAGAGAGAATACTTGGATGAATTCTAAGGTTTTGGAATGTAATTGGAGGTAGTGGTGTAAACTTTTTAGATAAATCTGTGGGTGGGTATATAAATAAATACAAATATGGGTGTGTTAGCATACGTGCATATATCCCTGGATCTGTCCACTGAGAATGCCTGGGAGCAACAACATCTCAACAGCAGTGAGCACATCCTGTGTTACCAGCACAGATCTCCCCTGAAAGAAGCCAGGCTTCTAAGTAAAATGACTGATTACAGGACTGAGAAAGGATGAGTCTGAACATCTAATTGTGCCAAAAAACCAAGAATTTTCTCAAAAAATGATATGAACGCATGTCAAAAGACACAGAATACATCTTGACAAGATTCCCACTAGACAAATTGGGAAAATTTGAACATCATCCATTAGTAATAGATAAAGGAGGAATGATTTGTTTATCCATCCACAAATACACACACAAAATAGAGGATGCAATACTTACATTGTCTCAAAGTGCCTCTCCACAAAATTCTGATCAATTAAAACAAACGTTTTTAAAAAAGTAATTTCCAGCAGAGAAGCTGGGCAGAGACTGAAGCCGAATTTGGCTTCTGTACCTCAACACCGAATTAAATCTCGAAGACAGAGATTTGGGTGAAGTAGAAAAGAATAGCTTTATTGCTTTGCCAGCAATAAAGGAGGCCACAGCGGGTTAATGGCTTCAAAACTGTGTGTCCCAACCTGGAGGGGGTAGTGAAGAGTTTTATAGTAAAGGTTCAAAGAGGGCATGATCAGCTCATGGACCTCCTTCTGATTGGTTGGTGGTGAGGTAAGTGGCAGTCAGCATCATCAACCTTCTGGTTCCAACCCGTCTGGGGTCTAGTGCTTAAGGGCAGCACAGCTGTTAATTTCTCTCACCTGGTGGGGGTCTCAGTATCTGCAAAACAGCTCAGAGATATTGTTACATCTATCCCTTGATGAGGAAACAGGACTCTGTCCCAAGGCTGCATTATTGTTTCTTCTGACTGTTCCTCCCTTGTCTCTGCATCCCTCCCTTCCCTAATTAGCATCTGTTTGAACCTGCCCATTGAAATTCAGGGAAGGTCTTGGAGGCTGAAAGAAGCCAATTTCTTATAATCAAGAAATAGGGGACACAGAAAGGCTTTTGTGCCCAGGAGTCCCACAGGGTCCTACTCACTCAGTATCAAGACCACATTAATCAAATGATCAAAGTTAGCATCACCAGTAACAGGTCAAATCAAAATTATATGTCACCTAATAGGTTGCAATGAGAACAAAGCATATTTGTGATATTGCTGTTAAAGAAATATAAATCGAATCTAATTCTGAGAGAATAAAAGTGTCAACTTAAAAAATATTCACGGGCTTCCCTGGTGGCGCAGTGATTGAGAGTCAGCCTGCCGATGCAGGGGACACGGGTTCGTGCCCCGGTCCGCGAAGCTCCCACATGCCGCGGAGCGGCTGGGCCCGTGAGCCATGGCCGCTGAGCCTGTGCGTCCAGAGCCTGTGCTCCGCAACAGGAGAGGCCACAACAGTGAGAGGCCCGCGTACCACAAAAAAAAAAAAAAAAAAAAGAAACAAAGAAAAAAATTCACAACCTAAAATTTGAGAGTTCTGTTTTATTTGGTGGGAATTTTTAGGACTTCAAGCCTGGGAGTCAGCATCTCAAGTAACCCTGAGAGAACGGTTCCAAGGAGGAAGGGGTGGGGAGCCAGGTTATACAGAAGTTTTGCAAAAAGGGGCAGGTAGTCTGAACATCAAAAGATTATTGTTAATTAAAAGAAACCATATATCCCAAGTTAAGGAATTTAGCGCTTTTCTATGTATGGGAAGATGCAAGAGTCTGGGCTCACTGAAATCATTCCTTTGATATGCACCTCAGCTCTATGGGGCCAGTATCCTGTATTTTCACACCCTGAGTTTCCTCGGGGCTCACCACTGCAGAGTGGCTGCAGTCTGATGGCTGCTAGATGGCAGGTATTCTTTCCTTCCTGAGTTCCCTCAGGGCTCACCAGTTCACATCAGTGGTGGCTGCCATCACTGAGTGTGACACCATCTTGTTTACTGATATGACAGGAAATACTCCATTTCGCAAAAGACAAACCCAAATGAGGGGGTCTCTAAAAAACAAACACAAAGAAAACCCCACAAAACAGACCTGCAGTCTTCAGAGAGGTTGAGGTACTGAAAGTCAAAGAAAGCTGAGAAATGAATTCACATCGAAGGAGACTGAAGAGAGATAACTAATTTCAGTGGGTCAGTCTGGACCACCACCTCCTTTAGCTATAAAGGATATAATTGGGATAATTTACAAATTTGAATGAGGTCTGAATATTAGATGGTGATAATGCATTAGTGTTAATTTAGTGCTTTTTATGGTCATATCAGATTAGGTAAGAGAATTCCTTATTCTTAAGAATTCCTTATTCTTAATTCTTATTCTTAATAAGAATTCCTTATTGTACAAGAAATACACAATGAAGTTAGGGTGATGGGGCATACCAGCAGCACGTTCACAAATAGTTCAGAAAATAAAAGTGTCTGTTCTGTTTTTGCAAATTTTGTAGAATAGCCAGTTTGTTTCAAAATAAAAGGAAGGAAAAAGGTCACAGTGGGCATTTACTAAATGCTTTGCTTCCTTCAAATTACTTGACATATGTTAATTTACTTAATTTTTAAATCATGCAGCCAGGTAATATTATTGTTTCTAGTTGCAGAAAAGATAGCTAGGGCAGAAATAATTGTTTGGTTCTGTTTCCAAAGAGAAGAGGAGAGAATTGGGAAAATGGAGACAGACAAGGAGACCACAGGAAACAGCATTGTCAGAGGCATTGGGAAATACCAGAAGTACCTGAAGCCAGGTTTTGAACACTTAGTAATCTGGTTTCCAAAGGCAACTGTTTACCAATACACTACTAATCTCTATTACTTTTTGGCAGAAGTTGCCTTATTTCCCAAGGTTTCACAGCCAGTATGTAACAGAGTTGATATTCTAATTCCTTCCATATATAATTCCACAGTTCTAAGGTTATATCATGCTTTCTCAAAAACTAAACCATAATAAATGTACTTCTGTGTCCTGGTATCAATCTAGAACATTGAATATGGTCATATTTTAACCTAGTTTTTACCTCTTTATCTCTCCTTCAGTATTCTTTCTGTGTCTGTCTGTCTCTTCCCCCACCCCCATTCTCTCTCTCTTATAGCTCTTTTTCCAAGCATCTCCAGCAGGAGGAGCCTTTACTCAACCTTACTAATCTCTTTAATTACTATCACTTTATACTAGTCTCCCTTTCACCAAATTTCAGTTGTTTTTCAATAGATTTCCAATGGGTAATCTGACATCTTTTGGGTTATGAAGGAAACAAATTGTCGAATAAAATATTCCTAGAAATATAGACAGGGGAAGCTTGTCTTATTAAAAGTAAACAAACCCACAGACAAAACAATGTCTTTGACCACAATTCAAAGAACTATCATAAAAGTCAAGAATCTTGACTTCCTGCAAAAAGGACTGAAGATGAGTCTCTGACAACCTTGGGTATTCGCTCACCAAGAGACAAGGGATGGTCTATGGTGCTGTTATCCCCAAATGATATTTTGCACTATCTCCCAGGTAACATTGTAATTCCTCATGAAGAGAAGACTGTGGAATCTTCCTTTGGTATCTCACACATCCTAAGGGAATATTCACATTAGCCTCTGATATCCTAGCCCCGTCTTGTCCCAATTCACCATGTTGCCACTGTATCAGCATCGTTTCTAATAGAGATAACTTTATAAAATGTTAGTAAAAGTCTCCTTTATTTTCATGATACTTCAGTGTAAAAGCTTATGATCAGTCAAAAAACATTGATCAAGCAGGAAATTTGGCCCCAGACAATTAAGCTACATTGTCCTATTAAAGAAAATGATTGATTTCAGTATGCTCTTCTGTTAAATGTGTACAAGTACCTTACCTTGACATGTTCATTTGCTTCTCTCCATGAATAAAGAAAGAAATGGTCTACTCAGATAATTCAATAAGCCAGGATTTGGAACTGACTACATTACATCATTAAACAACATCACAGCTACAACCTTGTGTCACAACACTGTGTGGTTTCCCATGAGGAAGTTTCCAATCTGTTTTGATCACAAATTCTCAGAGACATGTGCTCATTCTTGCACTAAATTAATGAGTGCCTAGGGTTGACCTTGTGAGTTGGCAAAGTCTTACTTCCGTAGGTTTATTATTTCTCTCAGTATGTGCCTAAATAATGAGAAACAATCCATCAATAACTTTTAAATGCATGGCAGTGTAACTTACAGCCCAACTCTGTCCTCAGCCAATTTGACAACCCAGTAAGTCACACTATAATGAATGAAAACAAAGAAAAAAAGCAATGGGGTTAACAGATTTTTTTAAAAAAATTTAAAACTTTAAAAGGTAAGTATTTCTTAAACGGGGTTAACAGATATTTTTTTAAAAATTTAAAAAGACAAGTATTTCTTAAATGTTTACTAAGTAATATATGGGAAAGAAATGTGAATGTTTCAGTGTAACACATTACGTATTTGAAAAGAATTTTAGTGTCACATTTGAATTCAGAAAGATCTGGTTCTTATCCTACGTGTACACTATAGAAAGTTTGTTCTTCCCGAAACTTTCACTCTCACCATCTTTAAAATAGGGGAGGAAGGGTTAAGTGCTAACCTGTTTTTCTTGGACTTTAGAGAGGATTAAAGGATAAAATAGCTATAGAGAATCCACCCTAGTAAACTCTTAAGAAATTTAAAATGTTACATTTTATGGATGTGTTGTGCCTAGCAGAACCCCTTTTGTCTCACACAAAAACCATGCACATAAAAAGAACAAAAAAACAACAACAAAACATAAAATATAAACTATTCTCTAATGTTTCTTTTCTCTCATCAAGTGCTTATGATCTCTGGACTTAGCTTCTCTAAATGGTTTCCATCACCTAGTCTATCGCTTTGTAATACCTGCAAATGCTTTAGCTGATGACATCTTTCTCCAAAAATTGTTAACATTTTCTCTGCTGGGGAGGTGAATGAGGACTGGTTACTTCAATTTCATCAGGAACTACTGACTTGAGCTTAATAGGCTTATTCTCTCTGACTTTCTTGAATCTAGATGTTCACTTCAAGATCCTTCTAATGCTATCTGCTATGATTTTTTACAAACTTTTCACCAACTTTCCCCCAACCATACACCACTTTAGAATTCTCCAATTTTACTTAAGGAAAATAAACCATATCTTTTAGGCTTTCTAAATCCCTGGAAAATCTCTACTGGTGTCTCAGTCCCTAAGCAGTAGAACTTTGTGAGTGCAAAGCCCAGATTTGATCTCCATTTTCCAATTTCAGAATCAAGAGATTTTTCTCAGAATGTCTGTACAAGTCAACTCACTTATTCAAGACTCCCCCATTCTCTTGAAACATAGCCTCCCAGTTTTCACTGCCTTCCAAGACTTCTGGTATATTCAAACAGACACCTTCTGTATTCTACAGGTTTTTACTAAATTTTCTGGTTCTAGGCAAGAGGGATCATATTCTGTAATCAACTCCATCTCACCCAGAAGATGAAGTCTTGACTGGTAATTTTTTAAGAAATCTCTTGTGACTAGGTACTTAATTGACGTAATTCTCCATGTATGATGATTCTCTATTTTAAATATGACGATTTCAATAGTTGAAGTCCCAAGGAAACTAAATCTGTTGCTTGGGGGAGGAGCTTCAAGATGGCGGAAGAGTAAGAAGTAGAGATCACCTTCCTCCCCACAAATATATCAGAAATACATCTACATATGGAACATCTCTTACAGAACGCTGGCAGAAGACCTCAGACCTCCCAAAAGGCAAGAAACTTCCCACGTACCTGGGTAGAGCAAAAGAAAAAAGAAAAAACAGAGACAAGAAGAATAGGGATGGGACCTGCACCTCTGGGAGGGAGTGGTGAAGAAGGAAAGGTTTCCACACACTAGGAAGCCCCTTCACAGAGGGAGACTACAGGTGGCAGAGGGGCAAAGTTTCAGAGCCATGGAGGAGAGCGCACAAACAGGGAGGGGTGCAGAGGGCAAAGTGGAGAGATTCCCACACAGAGGATAGGGCCTACCAGCACTCATCAGCCCGAGAGACTTGTCTGCTAACCCACCAGGATGGGTGGGGTCTGTGAGCTGAGGCTCCAGCTTAGGTCAGATTCCAGAGAGAGGACTGGGGTTGGCTGTGTGAACACAGCCTGAAGGGGGCTAGTGTGCCATAGCCAGCTGAGAGGGAGTCCAGGAAAAGTTCTGGAACTGCTGAAGAGGCAAGAGACTTTTTCTTGCCTCTTTGTTTCCTGGTGCGTGAGGAGAGGGGATTAAGAGAACTGCTTAAAGGAGCTCCAGAGACGGACGCGAGCCAAAGCTAACAGTGCGGACCCCAGAAACAGGCATGAGACGCTAAGGCTGCTGCTGCCGCCACCAAGAAGCCAGTGTGCAAACAGGTCATTATCCACACCTCCCCTCCCAGGAGCCTGTGCAGCCTGCCACTGCCAGGGTCCCATGATCCAGGGACAACTTCCCTGGGAGAACACATGGTGCGCCTCAGGCTGGTGCAACGTCATGCCAGACTCTGCCGCTGCAGGCTTGCCCGCACTCTGTATCCCTCCCTCCCCCGAGCCTGAGTGAGCCAGAGTCCCCAAATCAGCTACTCCTTTAACCCCGTCCTGTCTGAACGGGGAACAAAGACAAAAAACATACAACAGATGAAGGAACAAGGTAAAAACACACCAGACCTAAGAAATGAAGAGGGAATAGTCAGTATACCTGAAAAAGAATTCAGAATAATGAGAGTAAAGATGATCCAAAATCTTGGAAATAAAATGCAAGAAAATACAAGAAACTTTTAACAAGGACGTAGAAGAACTAAAGAGCAAACAAACAATCATGAACAACACAATAAATGAAATAAAAAATTCTCTAGAAGGGATCAAGAGGGGAGTAACTGAGGCAGAAGAACGGATAAGTGACCTGGAAGATAAACTAGTGGAAATAACTACTGCAGAGCAGAATAAAGAAAAAAGAATGAAAAGAATTGAGGACAGTCTCAGAGACCTCTGGGACAATATTAAATGCACCAAAATTCTAATTATAGGGGTCCCAGAAGAAGAAGAGAAAAAGAAAGGGACTGAGAAAATATTTGGACACATTATAGTTGAAAACTTCCTTAATATGGGAAAGGAAAAAGTCAATCAAGTCCAGGAAGCACAGAGAGTCCCATACAGGATAAATCCAAGGAGAAACATGACAAGACACATATTAATCAAACTATCAAAAATTAAATACAAAGAAAAAATATTAAAAGCAGCAAGGGAAAAACAACAAATAGCATACAAGGGAATCCCCATAAGGTTAAGAGCTGATCATTCAGCAAAATCTCTGCAAGCCAAAAAGGAGTGGCAATACATATTTAAAGTGATGAAAGGGAAAAACTTACAACCAACATTATTCTAGCCAGCAAAGATCTCATTCAGATCTGACGGAGATATTAAAACTTTTACAGACAAGCAATAGCTAAGAGAATTCAGCACCACCAAACCAGCTTTACAACAAATACTAAAGGAACTTCTCTAGGCAAGAAACACAAGAGAAGGAAAAGACCTACAATAACAAACCCAGAACAATTAAGAAAATGGTAATAGGAATATAAATATCGAAAATTACCTTAAATGTAAATGGATTAAATGCTCCAACCAAAAGACATAGACTGGCTGAATGGCTACAAAAACAAGACCCGTATATATATGCTGTCTACAAGAGACCCACATGAGACTTAGGGACAAAAACGGACTGAAAGGGAGGAGATGGAAAAAGATAGTCCATGCAAATGGAATCAAAAGAAAGCTGGAGTAGTAATTCCCTTATCAGAAAAATAAACTTTAAAACAAAGACTATGACAAGAGAAAAAGAAGGACACTGCATAATGATCAAGGGATCAATCCAAGAAGAAGATATAACAATTGTAAATACTTATGCACCCAACATAGGAGCACCTCAACAAATAAGGCAAATACGAACAGCCATAAAAGGGGAAATCTACAGTAACACAATCATAGTAGGGGACTTTAACACTCCACTTTCACCAATGGAGAGATCATGCAAAATGAAAATAAATAAGGAAATACACGCTTTAAATGATACCTTAAGCAAGGTGGACTCAATTGATACTTATACGGCATCCCATCCAAAAACAACAGAATACACTTTCTTCTCAAGTGCTCATGGAACATTCTCAGGGATAAATCATATCTTGGGTCACAAATCAAGCCTTGGTAAATTTAAGAAAATTAAAATTGTATCAAGTATCTTTTCTGACTAGTCAAGACTTTTATTTGTGGATGGAAAGCTGACTCATATCATTAACTTTGATGATCTTTGGCTGTAAACTCATATTTACTTGACTTTAATCTCTGGAAATCATATGCATTGAAATCTGGAATGCTTTTCTACAGAGTTTTGGTCTCTTTCTTTGTCTGGAATTTCTTTAAGAAATGAGACCATTTGGTTTGCCTTAAAGATCTGGTTCTAATTTTTTGCCCAAGGCATGGAAATTTGTACTCTCCACCCACATTTCACTCTTACTTTCTTTAAAATGGGGGTGGGGGTTGGGTGCTAATCTTCTCAAGTTTAATATCAGAGTCTCAACTTCAGTTTACCAATCTTGAAGCTGCTGGAGATTAGTCTTTCAGTTGCTGTGCTATAATCATTGTTTATCATCAAGGAAAATTCTTCATCCTCTTTTGTTACTTTGGTTTCAACTCATTTTTGTTTTTGTTCTTATCATACTTTCGTTTTGGTGGGATACTTTTAAAACTTATTTTACCTGCTTTAACTTTAGCAATGCATTGCCATGTATGTTTGATCCAGACCTTAGTTGGTTTGAGGTGAGATGATCCTTCAGGGAATTTAACCACTCCATTGTGCTAACAATTTTCGAGGAAGTAATGCATTTTTAAACACACCACATAAAGCACAAGTAATGGAAATGTTGATGAATTAAACCACATTACATAAAGGATTGCTGTGAGTGTGGTATCTAACAATACTATAAAGAAAATGAAAATATAAACCACAATCTTGAAGAAAAAAATTGCAACACAGGGCTTCCCTGGTGGCGCAGTGGTTGAGAATCTGCCTGCTAATGCAGGGGACATGGGTTCGAGCCCTGGTCTGGGAGGATCCCACATGCCGCGGAGTAACTAGGCCCATGAACCACAACTACTGAGTCTGCGTGTCTGGAGCTTGTGCTCCACAAC
This sequence comes from Stenella coeruleoalba, assembly GCF_951394435.1. NCBI lineage: Eukaryota > Metazoa > Chordata > Mammalia > Artiodactyla > Delphinidae > Stenella > Stenella coeruleoalba. The sequence goes on along the minus strand of NC_137149.1, from coordinate 39,383,797 downwards.
AAGAGAGGCCGCGCTAGTGAGAGGCCCATGCACCACAATGAAGAGTGGCCCCCACTTGCCACAACTAGAGATAGCCCTCACACAGAAACAAAGACCCAACACAGCAAAAATAAATTAATTAATTAATAAACTTCTACCCCTAACATCTTCTAAAAAAAAAAAAATGCAACACATAAAACTTTCAGTGGAGAACAATTTCCAATTTCTATTAGTCAGTAATATTAAAACAACAACAAAATTAAAGAGAAAAATGAGTGAAGAACTATACAAGGATATCATGGAAAGGGAAACTAAAAGTTTAATAAACACTTGGAACATTCTTCAGTTCTTTATTACCCAGGAAAATACAAATTATAATGCCTCCTGGGGAAGGATATTACTTTCTGACATGTTGATGTCAGGCTTCACCAAGTGATTAATTTTGACCAAAGGAATATGAGCAGAATGGCCTTGTGTCATTTCTAAATAGAGATTTAAGTGCCAGTATATTGAATGTATTTTTTTTTTTTTTTTGCTCTGCTATGAGATTGGCGGTGTTTCAAGTAGAGACTACTCCAGCTCCATTAGTCAACCTTGGGTGGACATACAGTGTCAGAACTAAAGGAAATCAAAAGACTTTTGATGTAAATTGTTGAGATTTGGGTGTTATTATTGCAGCATAACTTAGCCTTCACTGACTGATTTAATACACTAGATAAACATTTAGACATACATATAATAAACATTTATTAGACCCCTAGTGAAACATTTATGAGATGTTTCTAGCAAGATAGTTAATGATGGCACAAAATAAATTAATTTGTCAATAAAGTAGAAACAACCTACATGTCCATCAACAGAAAACTACACTGTGATATATTCATTCAATGAAATTTTCTATGAAAAATGACACAATAACATTGATGAATCTCATGACAATAATATTTAACAATAAAGCAAGATATAGAATACCAAATGTATTATTTTATTTATATAAATTTCTAAGGCATGAAATGGTAAGTGTACTGTTTAAGGATATAAAATTTTATGATGAAATTATTAAAAAGCAGAAAGACATAATAGGGTAATAATTGTAATGGGTGTTGTTGTGCACCCCTAAAATATCTCTGCCCAGAGGGTTAACTGCTGATAATAAGCAGTCTGATAACCCTTGACACAAAGAATCAAATGCTATTAGTTTAGTTAGTAGGTAAAGAAAACCCTAGTAGGAGACTGGGAAAGTGAACACAAGAAGGAACAGAAACCAACAAAGTGGGCAGTTGGAGCTTCACCAACTTCACCAACTTTGGAAACCAGCATAGAACTCTGTAGAACACAGCTCTCGGTTATCTCCCCTTATCCCTGTAAAGGGCAAAGAAGCTGGGGTGTTTATATACCAAGTACTCTCAGTTATTGGGTTAGGGCTGCTCTCAAAGGATGATAATTCTTTCATATTTCTGGCTGATCAAGCAGGTGGCAAGGCAGGACACAGAGGCCAGATAAAACCTTTAGCTAAAGAAATGAATATCTAGCATATGGCAGTTGGGCCAGTGACTGCTAGAGTGCCACTTACAGAGAAGATATAGAGTTGGCAAAATAAGATAATAAGTTATAAATATGTAAAATTAGAAATAAAAATAGAGAAATAAACACAGCAATAGAAGAAATTGTATGATTAGTTTAATCAAATCTATGCAAATTAAGGAGAAAACATGAGTAAAAGGGTAGTTTTCCTGGAAAATATAAATTACAAGATTTATATAAGGAAAAAGAAAATATAGACAGCCTTATTATGCTAAATAAATTGGAAAGTTTTAAAGAAAAGAAAAAAAACTCTAAAAAAAGAATTAAACCCAAGTTGTATAATAAATTAGTCTATCAAACTTCTGAAAAAATATAACCAACGTAATTTAAAGTGTTTTTAAAAATAAAAAGTTTGGAGTCTATTCCCAGCACATAGTGAAATGACACACAATAAGTAAATAAAATAGATTGATACTTAAGCACAAAATGAACAACTAAATGTAAAACAACAACAAAAAAATGGAGTCCAAATATATACTCATAAAATATGCATATTTATTATACGACAAAAGTAGAGTTGCTAATACATGGCTAAAAGGGATATTCAATAAATCAGTTAGCTGACTTCTCATTTAAAACAAAATACTTGGATCCCTACCTCAAGGCTTATAGCAAAATAAATTCCAATTGAATAAAGTATTTCAATTAAAATTTAAATCATTACTAGTAATAGAAGAAAATGTATAAGAATATAGGAGGCTTACATACAAGTCATAAAATTCAGATTTCAGAAAGAATATATTTTGACATGTTAAACATAAAAAAATTTAAATACTTCTCTTTATAGAAAAATTGAGTTACAAAGTCAAATGATAAACAGCAATTTGAAAATTTGTTTTTACCACACCTAGAACATGCACTGGAATTAATTACTTACATGTCAATTAATAACATAATGATAGCCCAGTAGAAAGATATGCAAAGTAAAGAGCCAGACAATAAGAGAAAAAATTTAAAAGGATGCGTACATGAAAAAAAGTTCCAATTCACTCATTAAAAATAATAAAACAAAGGTAAGGTAAATTAAAATAATAATGATATGTAGATATATTGGTAATAGTTTTAATAACACATAATATTTGTGCTGATGAAAGGAACTAGACATTCACATACATTTTTGATGATGTGTGAATTGGTGCTGCCCTTTATTTTGGTCATATCTATCAAAATTTATCAAAGTACTAGAAAAATACTAAATAGTTAAGAGGTTAAACTCTGGAAAGTCCATCCATGTAACAGACTACTATACAGCTGTGAAAAGAAATGAGTGAAGTCTATATGAGCTGCTATGGAGTCCTGTCTAAAATGTTTTATAATGAGAAAAAGGCAGTGAGTAGAATAATGGGTAAAATTCTGATATTTTAAATGTTTGTGTGTGTACATATTAATATTTATTGTACAATCTATATCAGCTGCTCACTCTTGGCCAAACAACTGACAGTACCACAAATGCACATGATGAGAAAGTTCATAATTGGAAGGTGTGCAGGAAAATCAAAGCAAAGGTGGAAATATTCATTAGAAAGAAATGCCCTGGTGGTCTGGGGACTTTCCTGGTGGTGCAGTGGTTAAGACTCCATGCTCCCAATGCAGGGGATGCGGGTTCCATCCCTGGTCAGGGAACTAGATCACACATGCCTCAAGTAAGAGCCTGCATTCTGCAACTACAAAAAAAAAAAAAAAAAAGACCCCGCATGCCACAACTAAGACCCAGCACAACCAAATAAATAAATAAATAATATTTAAAATGTAAAAAAAAAAAAAGAGAGAGAAAAGAAATAAATACTAACAGTTGTTGCCTTTGAATAAGGAAACTAGTAGGTCAACAATGGGAGGAAAAGTTACTCAGTTGTTGTTTTGACCCTTTCATACAATAAAAATTGTGTACCATGAATATTTATTTCTGTATAACTCAGGACTGGGGAATAAAGCCCACAGAAATAAAATGTGGCATCTTTAATCTAAACTTGAGCCACTGGGGACAGACACCAAAAACAACGGGAACACTAAACCTGCAGCCTGCAAAACGGAGACCGCAAACACAGTAAGATAAGCAAAATGAGAAGACAGAAAAACACACAGCAGATGAAGGAGCAAGATAAAAACCCACCAGACCTAACAAATGAAGAGGAAATAGGCAGTCTACCTGAAAAAGAATTCAGAATAATGATAGTAAAGATGATCCAAAATCTTGGAAATAAAATACAGAAAATGCAAGAAACAAACAAGGACCTAGAAGAGCTAAAGATGAAACAAGCAACAATGAACAACACAATAAATGAAATTAAAAATACTCTAGAAGGGATCAATAACAGAATAACTGAGGCAGAAGAATGGATAAGTGACCTGGAAGATAAACTAGTGGAAATAACTACTGCAGAGAAGAATAAAGAACAAAGGATGAAAAGAACTGAGGACAGTCTCAGAGACCTCTGGGACAACATTAAATGCACCAACATTCGAATTATAGGGGTCCCAGAAGAAGAAGAGAAAAAGAAAGGAACTGAGAAAATATTTGAAGAGATTAGTTGAAAACTTCCCTAATATGGGAAAGGAAAGAGTTAATCAAGTCCAGGAAGCACAGAGAGTCCCATACAGGATAAATCCAAGGAGAAACATGCCAAGACACATATTAACAAACTGTCAATAATTAAATACAAAGAAAAGATATTAAAAGCAGCAAGGGAGGGGCTTCCCTGGTGGTGCAGTGATTGAGAATCTGCCTGCTAATGCATGGGACACAGGTTTGAGCCCTAGTCTGGGAAGATCCCACATGCCGCGGAGCAACTGGGACTGTGAGCCACAACTGCTGAGCCTGCGCGTCTGGAGCCTGTGCTCCGCAACAAGAGGCCACAATAGTGAGAGACCCATGCACCGCGATGAAGAGTGGCCCCTACTTGCTGCAAATGGAGAAGGCCTTCACACAGAAAGGAAGATTGAACACAGCCAAGAATAAATAAATAAATAAATAAGTAAATAAATAAATAAATAAATATTTAAAAGCAGCAAGGGAAAAACAACAAATAACACACAAGGGAATCCCCATAAGGTTAACAGCTGATCTTTCAGTAAAAACTCTGCAAGCCAGAAGGGACTGACAGGACATATTTAAAGTGATGAAGGAGAAAAATCTACAATCAAGATTACTCTACCCATCAAGGATCTCATTCAGATTTAATGGAGAAATTAAATCTTTACAGACAAGCAGAAGCTGAGAGAGTTCAGCACCACCAAACCAGCTTTACAACAAATGATAAAGGATCTTCTCTAGGCAAGAAACACAAGAGAAGGAAAAGACCTATAATAACAAACCCAAAACAATTAAGAAAATGGGAATAGGAACATACATACCGAAAATTACCTTAAGTGTAAATGGATTAAATGCTCCCACCAAAAGACACAGACTGGTTGAATGGATACAAAAACAAGACCCATATATATCCTATCTACAAGAGACCCACTTCAGACCTAGAGACACATACAGACTGAAAGTGAGGGGATGGAAAAAGATATTCTATGCAAACGGAAACCAAAAGAAAGCTGGAGTAGCAAGTCTCATATCAGACAAAATAGACTTTAAAATAAAGACTATTAGAAGAGAAAAAGAAGGCCACTACATAACGATCAAGGGATCGATCCAAGAAGAAGACATAACAATTGTAAATATTTATGCACCCAACATAGGAGCACCTCAATACATAAGGCAAATACTAACAGCCATAAAAGGGGAAATTGACAGTAACACATTTATAGTAGGGGACTTAAACACCCCACTTTCACCAATGGACAGATCATGCAAAATGAAAATAAATAAGGAAACACAAGCTTTAAATAATACATAAAACAAGATGGACTTAATTGATATATCTAGGACATTCCATCCAAAAGCAACAGAATACACATTTTTCTCAAGTGCTCATGGAACATTCTCCAGGATAGATCATATCTTGGGTCACAAATCAAGCCTTGGTAAATTTAAGAATATTAAAATTGTATCAAGTATCTTTTCTGACAACAACGCTATAAGACTAGATATCAATTACAGGAAAAGATCTGTTAAAAATACAAACACATGAAGGCTAAACAATACACTACTTAATAATGAAGTGATCACTGAAGACATCAAAGAGGAAATCAAAAAACACCTAGAAACAAATGACAATGGAGACACGATGACCCAAAACCTATGGGATGCAGCAAAAGCAGTTCTAAGAGAGAAGTTTATAGCAATACAATCCTACCTTAAGAAACAGGAAACATGTCGAATGAACAACCTAACCTTGCACCTAGAGCAATTAGAAAAGAAGAACAAAAAACCCCCAAAGTTAGCAAAAGGAAAGAAATCATAAAGATCAGATGAGAAATAAATGAAAAAGAAATGAAGGAAACAATAGTAAAGATCAATAAAACTAAAAGGTAGTTCTTTGAGAAGATAAACAAAATTGATAAACCATTAGTCAGACTCATCAAGAAAAAAGGGAGAAGACTCAAATCTATAGAATAAGAAATGAAAAAGGAGAACTGACACTGCAGAAATACAAAAGATAATGAAAGATTACTACAAGCAACTCTATGCCAATAAAATGGACAACCTGGAAGAAATGGACAAATTCTTAGAAATGCACAACCTGCCAAGACTGAATCAGGAAGAAATAGAACATATGAACAGACCAATCACAAGCACTGAAATTGAAACTGTGATTAAAAATCTTTCAACAAACAAAAGCCCAGGATCAGAAGGCTTCACAGGCGAATTCTATCAAACATCTAGAGAAGCGCTAACACCTATCCTTCTCAAACTCTTCCTAAATATATCAGAGGGAGGAACACTCCCAAACTCATTCAATGAGGCCAACATCACCCTGATACCAAAGCCAGACAAAGATGTCACAAAAAAAGAAAGAAAGTTTATATCACTGATAAACATAGATGGAAAAATCCTCAACAAAATACCAGCAAACAGAATCCAACAGCACATTAAAAGGATCATACACCATGATCAAGTGGGGTTTATCACAGCAATGCAAGGATTCTTCAATATATGCAAATCAATCAACGTGATACACCATATTAACAAATTGAAGGAGAAAAACCATATGATCATCTCAATAGATGCAGAGAAAACTTTTGACAAAATTCAACACCCATTTATGATAAAAACCCTCCAGAAAGTATGCAGAGAGGGAACTAACCTCAACATAATAAAGCCCATATATGACAAACCCACAGCCAACATTTTCCTCAATGATGAAAAACTAAAATCATTTCCACTAAGATCAGGAACAAGACAAGGTTGCCCACTCTCACCACTCCTATTCAACATAGTTTTGGAAGTTTTAGCCACAGCAATCAGAGAAGAAAAGGAAATAAAAGGAATCCAAATTGGAAAAGAAGAAGTAAAACTGTCACTGTTTGCAGATGACATGATACTATACATAGAGAATCCTAAAGATGCTACCAGAACACTACTAGAGGTAATCAATGAATTTGGTAAAGTAGCAGGATACAAAATTAATGCACAGAAATCTCTGGCATTCCTATACACTAATGATGAAAAATCTGAAAGTGAAATCAAGAAAACACTCCCATTTATCATTGCAACAAAAAGAATAAAATATCTAGGAATAAACCTACCTAAGGAGACAAAAGACCTGTATGCAGAAAATTATAAGACACTGATGAAAGAAATTAAAGATGATACAAATAGTTGGAGAGATATACCATGTTCTTGGGTTGGAAGAATCAACTTTGTGAAAATGACTCTACTACCCAAAGAAATCTATAGATTCAATGCAACCTTATCAAACTACCACTGCATTTTTCACAGAACTACAGCAAAACATTTCACAATTTGTATGGAAACACAAAAGACCCTGAATAGCCAAAGCAATCTTGAGAACAAAAAACAGAGCTGGAGGAATCAGGCTCCCTGACTTCAGACTATATTACAAAGCTACAGTAATCAAGACAGTATGGTACTGGCACAAAAAGAGAAAGACAGATCAATGGAACAGGATAGAAAGCCCAGAGATAACACACACATATGGTCACCTTCTCTTTGATAAAGGAGACAGGACTGTACAGTGGAGAAAGGACAGCCTCTTCAATAAGTGGTGCTGGGAAAACTGGACAGGTACATGTAAAACTATGAGATTAGATCACTCCCTAACACCATACACAAAAATAAGCTCAAAATGGATTAAAGACCTAAATGGAAGGCCAGAAACTATCAAACTCTTAGAGGAAAACATAGGCAGAACACTCTATGACATAAATCACAGCAAAATCCTTTTTGACCCACCTCCTAGAGAAATGGAAATAAAAACAAAAATAAACAAATGGGACCTAATGAAACTTCAAAGCTTTGTACAACAAAGGAAACCATAAACAAGATGAAAAGACAACCCTCAAATGGGAGAAAATATTTGCAAATGAAGCAACTGACAAAGGATTAATCTCCAAAATTTACAAGTAGCCCATGCAACTCAATAACAAAAAAACAAACAATCCAATCCAAAAATGGGCAGAAGACCTAAATAGACATTTCTCCAAAGAAGATATACAGAGTGCCAACAAACACATGAAAGAATGCTCAACATCATTAATCATTAGAGAAATGCAAATCAAAACTACAATGAGATATCATCTCACACCGGTCAGAATGGCCATCATCAAAAAATCTAGAAACAATAAATGCTGGAGAGGGTGTGGAGAAAAGGGAACACTCTTGCACTGCTGGTGGGAATGTGAATTGGTACAGCCACTATGGAGAACAGTATGGAGGTTCCTTAAAAATCTACAAATAAAACTACCATATGACCCAGCAATCCTACTACTGGGCATATACCCTGAGAAAACCATAATTCAAAAAGAGTCATGTACCAAAATGTTCATGCAGCTTTATTTACAATAGCCCGGAGATGAAAACAACTTAAGTGTCCATCATCAGATGAATGGATAAAGAAGAAGTGGCACATATATACAATGGAATATTACTCAGCCATAAAAATAAATGAAATTGAGCTATTTGTAATGAGGTGGATGGACCTAGAGTCTGTCATACAGAGTGAAGTAAGTCAGAAAGAAAAAGACAAATACCGTATGCTAACACATATATATGGAATTTAAGGTAAAAAAATGTCCTGAAGAACCTAAGGGTAAGACGGGAATAAAGACACAGACTTACTAGAGATTGGGCTTGAGGATATGGGGAGGGGGACGGGTAAGCTGTGACAAAGTGAGAGAGTGGCATGGACATATATACACTACCAAACATAAGGTAGATAGCTAGCGGGAAGTGGCTGCATAGCACAGGGAGATCAGCTTGGTGCTTTGTGACCACCTAGAGGGGTGGGATAGGGAGGGGGAGGGAGGGAGACGCAAGAGGGAAGAGTTATGGGAACATATGTATATGTATAACTGATTCACTTTGTTATAAAGCAGAAGCTAACATACCATGGTAAAGCAATTATACTCCAATAAAGATATTAAAAAAAAAAAAAAAAAAGAAAGAAAGAAACCACTGCTGGGGAAGGAGTAGAAGCATAAGCCATGTTCCTCTGTGACAAGTCAGGAAACCTGTTTGGTCCAGGACCTGGCAGTGATACAAAGCAGAGGTCTATCACCACTGTGGGAACAGCAGGAATGCTGAGAAAGCCTCATCTTCGAGGCCTGGGAGAGCAGGAACTCTCAAAGACTAACTCTGGACCAGGAAAAATGAGTTAATTCCCCTGCCTCCACTATAAGTCTTACACAGAAAAACAACAGCAGAAGCCATCCAATCATTAAGCCCAATTTTGCCAAAAAAAAAAGTATTGAATACACTGGAAAAAGGAGAACGAATGTTGATTTCTCATCAGAAATAATGAAGACCAGAAGAAAAGGGAATTTAAAGCAGTGAAAGAAAAATAATTCTCAACCCCAGAATTAGTGAAAATATCATTCCAAAATAAGGGTGAGATAAAGAAAGACATTTTCAGATAAAAAAATAATAAAATACAAATTTTGACTCAAAGCTGGAAGAACAGTCTTGGAGGCTGAAAAAGCAAAAATCAGCTGCAGAAAAAAAGAAATAGGAAACCTAACAACTAACTGTTGTTAGCCAAAAAGTTCTAGACAGAATGGCATTTTTGCTGTGCACATTTCTCCAGTGAATGGACAATAAAGCTGGGTAAAGTCAGTGAACAATTTTCTAACCACCCTCTCCAAATCTCTCATCTTGGTACCACTGGCTACAGGAACAAAGCTCCAGGTAGAGGCAGTGACTGGATAAAGCTAGGGCGTCTGCCCCTGCTTGACTACTATGTGACCTGGAGAGAAAGGACAATGTCCCTTTTGCATTCATACCTGGATACTGGACACTGAATACCCCTAATATTACACACAGTTGGAGATCCCACTAAAATAAAATTGGGGTTATCTGCTAAGAGGAAAAAAAGCAATAACTACAGTTATTTTTCTCAAGTGAAAAATAAAACCTTGTTAAAGCCGCTTTGACAATTAATGGAACACCATTCAGGTTTCTGCGAAATGGTCTAGCAGGATAGCTTCATGGACATCTGTATTCCTGAGTTATTTCTACATGAGAATCTATTCTATAGACAACAGGAATCACACTGTTACTGAGTCCAAGCTCGCTCTGCTCGTCGCACGACAGGCCAATACATCGGAGACGAGGTGTTGAGGCAAGGAATATGATTTTATTCGGAAAGCCAGCAGACCGAGAAGATGGCAGACTAGTGTCTCTGAAAAAACCGTCTTCTTGGGGTTTGGATGCCAGTTTCTTTTACAGCCCAGAGAAGGGGAGAAGATGAGGAAGTAAAGTAAAAAGGCCTTAAATTTTGCAAGTACCCCCTGGAATGGCTAGCCTCGGGGAGGGGATGCGTTAATTTCTTCTTTCTTACAGCCATCCAGAGGTGGACAGGGTCTGGGTGTTTCTCTGAAGAAAGGCACTTTGGTTTAACATTCAGGCAGAGGGGCAGGGTTCCCAGAGAGGCCATTGTGTATAGACAGTAACCTTTTGGTGAACAAAAGCAGTGGGAAGCAAAGGTTAAAGTAAAAGAAATAGATCCAACATGTAGTCAGATTTGGCTCTTCCCTGTTACAACATTGATGTAGTCAGAGAACAGTCAGAGAATATCTTCAGGATGTTAATTTCTTTGTCCCACAGAGATAATGTTTTGGAATAATATCTGGTGTGATTTTTACTCTTTTTAGTTTCATGCTGTTCTGATTGTTTAAAAAATCTTTTTAAGCAATAGAAGCTTCAGTTCGCCCTTAATCTTCTTTAGTTTCACGTATGTTACTTATTTTAGAGAATTATCCTCACACCACCCGGTCCCCACCCCCCGCCCCCTGCAGGGCATGTTTGTTCAGTTTGTGTGTGTTAAGTTAATTCACTAAGCTATCGCTTCTCTTATGATTTCCTGTGGAACATGTTTCTTTTTGCAGGGAATTTCAGCCTTTTGATCTCCTGGGGTGGGGGGCTTGCATTTCCAAGTAGAAAAATGTCTACATAAAATAGGATTCACTCTTTCTTTTATTCTTATATTTTCCCATCTGAAGCCAATGTATTGGATTCACATATTTCCCATTTCTTGCCCCCAAGGCAGGATTCTTAGAACTGCATTTTGTTTGTTTCATTTTCATGACCAAAAAGATGTGAAGACAGGACAGGATACAGTAGAAGCTGAAGTTGCCTCCGAGCCCCCTCCCCTTCTGATATTAGTTGCAAGGTTTCTTAGCATCTGAAACCTGGATAAATTGCTCAAGCTCCCTGAGCTTTACAGTACTCATCTCTTAATTGCAGATATTGTTAGCTGTCACCAGATTGTTGTGAAAGAGGAAGTGAGGTTACTGCATTAAAAAAATTGACATTTGCCTCACAGTAAGTGTTCAATAAACATCCAATATTGTTGTTATTATTTCAACTATTAATATTAATGGACAAGCTAGGCTGCAGGGATATGGGTGGCACATGGGACAAAGTAAAAGTAGCATGGGGCAGAGTGGTGACAAATGATTGACTGTTGTGCGTTACCCATCAAGAGGACACAGGGAAGCCCGTATTACTCACCGAGCACACTCAAATTTAGGGGTGGTCAGATTTTAGAGATGAACTTGCCAGTAATACTTTTCATACCATGATAACAATAAAAATAGATTGTGTGATTTCAACAACAAAAGTTTAGAAACTGAGGTTGTGTGTAGAAGCAGTACAAAAACTGTTCTGTAAAGGGCAGTGCCCGGCTTTCCACCCCCAGCTCACCTCTTCCATCCTTCACTGCCCCCCAGTGGATGAGAAGGACATTACTTGGGGCAATAACTGCTGGGTAGATACACTACTTTGATTTTAAGGCAGAAACTGGTCTGTAGTGCATTTTATTGTGTGTTTCCTCCCACCACGTGGTAGGTAGAAATACTAGAAGATTGCATGTTGTGCAAACCCACCATGTCTTTCTTCTTTCTCTCACTAATTTTTTCTTTCATTTATTTTTCTTAATGCAGTTTAGTTATATTATTAAATTTTCCATCTTAAGCATATTTTCTTCAACTTATAAATTACAGTTATTTTATTTTATTATTCTTTAAATGTCATATTTCTTTTTTATAATTAATTAATTAATTAAATTTTTGGCTGTATTAGGTCTTTGTTGCTGTGCATGGGCTTTCTCTAGTTGCAGTGAGTGTGGGCTACTCTTTGTTGCCGTGCCCAGGCTTCTCATTGTCGGGGCTTCTCTTGTTGTGGAGCACAGGCTCTAGGCGTGTGGTCTTCAGTAGTTGTAGCATGCAGGCTCAGTAGTTGGGGCACACAGGCTTAGTTGCTCCATGGCATGTGGGATCTTCCTGGACCAGGGCTCGAACCCATGTCTCCTGCATTGACAGGTGGATTCTTAACGACTGTGCCACCAGGGAAGCCCGAATTACAGTTATTTTAAAGTCTGTGTCCAATAGCTTCAATACTTAGATTGACAATGGGTTTTTTGTATTGCCTACTTTTTTTTTTTTTTCCTTTTGGATTTGGCTACTTGGTCGCACTGAGTAATTTCATTGAATGCTTGATATTAGAGAAGAAACATTGTTAGAGACACAGGATGATGTATTTACCCACAGGGGATTCTCTGACAGAAAGTGAGACCACAGGGCAGATCACCTTGACGCAATCAGAGATTGAGATGATTTTTTTGGATGAATTTTGGTGTTGGGGAGACCTCGTCTATTTTGGGTGCCTTAACTGAAATTCTAAGGTTTACAGTAGGGCAGTCCCTAGCACAGTGAGACAACAGAGGATTTTGATGGGTTTTTAGTCTCTGTCAATTTCTGACAATTTGGCTTCTTGTCTTCTTGCCCAAAGCCATTTAGAAAATAGTAAATGTCTTGCAGGTATGAACAATGAAGAATGTGTGCTCACCTATCTACTTTTCTCTGGAATATTGTCTCTAAAGCCTTGGTTGTCTTAGGAGCCAAGAAGTCCAGATTTTCCCTCTCTAGCGCCATCACTCTCATGCCTCTACTTTCTGATAGATCTATTATCCTGTTGCTTAAAGAATAGCAAATACCTCTAGAGGAAAAAGTATATAGAATGAGGGGCCCACCTCCATATATTTCACTTCTCTTCAGGGTCTTGAACACTCAAGTCCTGTCTGCTTTGTTGCTTTCATTTGCCTCTCCTTTTTTTAGACAGATTTTATCCAACTTTTAAAGTTGTTCCCAGGGTAAGAATGTGTCCAATAAAGTATACTCTTTCATTAAAAAAGTGGAAATCTCTTATTCTCCACCTCCTTTGTTTCATTACTTTTTCTTCTCATTGGAGTGGTGTGAATGTAGAATCCATTTGGGACTGGTCATTTCTCTTTTCCTCTCCATCAGGCTTCCTATCTTTGTCTCTTTCTTTTTTCCACTGTATCTGAGGTGGCTGGCCTCAAGATCTCTCTGAGGTATATGAATGAGGTTTAGTAATAGAAAAGGAGAAAAGTTAGATCTCTCAACCTAAGCCATTCACACCAAATGAGTCTGATTCCAGGACTCTGCATTGAAGTATCCTGTGCTCGTAACAACAGGAAAAATTCATCCTTTGAGCCTAAATCTGTAGTAGTTTCTTAATAGTAATTCTCTCAGAATAAAAGAGCTAAGAAGTATTGTCAGCTAGGATATGATCATTATTGGGTTCTTAGCTAAAACAGCTATCAAAATTTCCCCAAAACTTTAGCTATAATTTTTAATAACATATGTTTTCTGTATGCCAAAAAACTATTTTTAAAAATTTTTTCATGGAATTTTTGGGATAATCCTATATACTGTCTAATTTTAGCTACAAAGGAAATAAGTCTTAGGAAACATGATCTACCCAAAGTCACTCAACAAGATTTGTTCTTCAAATCCAAGCTTGATCCCAATGCTGTGTAATGTCAGTCATAACAATATTTACCAAAATTTCCAGTGAATACAAATACACTGTGAGATGTTAAGAGTTTTTCTGTTACAAGAATGTTTCTATAACCAAATAATTTTGCAAAATTGTGCAACCACATGCTCCCTGTGTTATACAGCAAGTTCACCATTATAGTCACAGCTCTGAGGTATCCTGTACAAAATTCCACCTTTAAATATCCATCATTCCTCAGACCTACTTAACCACAAAGTCTTGCTCTCATGAGATGTTTATTAACATTGCATGGCCCACTAATGGGAATGTAAACTAAATTGTACAATTTCACAGTTTTCATGCAGATTATAGCACACTCCCGGTCAGTGGATCCCCATGGAGAGAATAGGACCAGACAGGGATGGTGAACTAGTAAGAGAGTTTTACCTTTTCAGAATCTCTGGTAAAGAAGCTGAAGTTCAGAGTCAAGCTCCTCTCCCATTATGGTGCAAGGATGCTCATCAGCAGTTCCAGCCAAAGTCTGGGAGTCATGACCCAACACAGTGGGATAAGTGATTCTCAGAGGGTGTGGGCTGAAGATCTTCAAGGATCTTAACTGCTTAACAGCTGCTGAGGCTGAAATGGTTGTGCTGAACCCGCATCTCAGATGGACTGGAGGGGGTTAAGTTTAAGTCTTCACGTTTTACTCTCGTCTTCAAGTTCTCCATTTATAAAAGGGTCACAATACTACCACAATGCTTTTAGAATAGATCTGCAAATTCTTTGACAAGCAGGATCCATATCCACTGTCCTGGAATTCGAGCCAACATTTGTGCTTGACTTATAACCAATAGACTGAAGCAGAAGTAATGCTGAATGACTTCTGAGTCTGGGTCAACAAAGGCTATGAAAGTTCTGCCTGGTCCTCTTGGGGACCTGCTCTGGGAAAACCAGCCATTGTGTAAGAAGTCCAAGTATGCTGAAGCCAACATCCTGGAGAAGCATAATGTGGGTGCTCTGTTAAACACTCCAGTGGTACTTCCAGCTTGATAGCCTGCATCAAATGCCAGCCACGTAAGGGAGCCACCTTAGATGTTCAGCACATTTGAGTCTTCAGGTGACTGTAACCTTAGCCAACAACTTACTGCAATCACATGAGTGACCTCAAAGTAAAGCCTTCCCTACATTCAGTCCTTCCTTAATTACAAAACCACAACATTGTGAATCAAATAAAATGGTTGTGTTTAGGCCTCTAAGTTTTTAGTATAATTTGTTGCCTAGCAATAGTAACTGAAACGAGGTTGTTTTAGGAATTAAATGAGATAATAGACATAGAATAACAAGTATGGTGGTCATTGCTCAATGCAAGGTATAGTATCAATACATCCACCTCAAGGTGTTCCCCTGTTGACCAACCAAGAGGCCAGTCTCAGAAGAAAGGTTTTACCATCAAGATAGTCTGATAGGTTAGAATTAGTGTAAGATGTCACAAGGGATTTATTGAGATAGTTAGTTATACTAAAGAAGGTACTTAGTTCTCTGTGTCTATTTCTTCTATTATTCACTGAAAATGAAGCAGAGGAACCATGCATATAAAACAATATAATAAGTTAGACTTGTTTGGCTTATAGATGAGAATTTCTCATCCTTGGCATTGCTGACATCTTGGCCTGGGTAAATTTTTGTTGTGGGGATGGGGGTGTCCTGTGACCTGTAGGATATTTAGTAGTATCCCTGGCCTCTATATACTAGATGTCAACAGTAACCTTCCCCTACAATTATACAACCAAAAATGTTTCCAGACTTTGGCACATGTCCTTTGAGGGGCAAAATTAGGCCCAGCTGAGAACCACTGGTATTAATAGCCATGTTCCAGGTGGTAGTCATGAGTGAAAAGTTTACATGGCTTTTCTAAGATGATACTGGTATTATTCATGAAGATAGAAGACAAAGTAGGTCTCTGTATCTCTGAAGATGGTGTCTTTCCCTCTGTGGAACCTATGGTGAAATTTAAAAATTGTGCGTGTTTGGTATCTGCCAAACCCTTTCTGAGGGAGACTGGGGTGTAAGGGGAAAGACAGGCACATCTTTTCCTGGGGTTGGGAACACCAAGAGCAGAGTTGTATAGAAAACAGACTGGAGCAGTAGTAGGGTCAGTATGAGGGCGAGTAAGAGGAAAAACATAGAAAGGTCTTAAAAGAAAGCAAAGTAACAAAATTAGGTCATTGGAGGGTATAGGGGTTCACAGAGAGAGAGGCCAATTACAACGGTTAAGTATAACTATCCAGGCAGTGTTGAGTACACAGGTAGGGGTGTTGTTCAGTTTTATTTGGAAAGCTGTGTATCCATTAAAACTGTCATGTGGAGTAATATGCACACAGTCAGGAAAATATAATTGACATTAATAAGTCACCTATGAAAAATATTTCCCATGATATTATATTTGTGTAAAAATATGTACGTAATGTATGTATGTAACAAATATATGTGCCTAGAAAACATAACTGCACAGATATATAATATAAATGCTGGTGATTTCTGAATATGAGTTCCTTTAAAATTTTATCCCTTAGAGTTCTCTATGTTTTTCCAATATTTTTGCATGTAGTCATTTTCTTTTAATTAAAATATACTTTAGGGGATAAAAAATATTAGCAAGAATTGAGTAGCACTGCTAACGTCACACAATGGATAGGAATGGTATATACTTGCCTGACTATCAGGAACTTTTAAAGATAAGAGGGCAAATGTCAAGGGACAATTGATCTCTGGTTATTTTCTCTGTTGGGTAAATTCTTTGCCTCTTAGTTGTGTATAGTTGCCATATAGGAACTAAATTCAAAGTGATGATGAAATTAATCAGAAAATGGCTGAGTTTGACTTATTTTTTTATGTATATATTAGCTTCTTTCTATCTTTTATTATTATTTTTTTAATTAGTTATGCTCCTTGAGGGGAAAAAAAAAAAACAAGATGAACTAAGTGCGTAGAAATAATACAACTAGGTATAAGTGTTTATTGGATAACTTCTGAGTTATTAAACTCTACTGTGTAGTAGAAATGGGCTATCTTCTCTAATCCTTACAACCTTGCAAGTGGGCTCTTAGTATTCCCATTTTGGAAAATTAGAAAATAGGCTGAAATAACTTGTTTTAATTACACTACTAGTAAGTGCCAGAGTCAGGATTTGGACCAAGTTTTGTCTGAATCGAAATCCTGATCTTTGTCCACCATATTATGTTGTCTCTTAAGTAAAAAGAAAAACAAAACAAAAAAAACATGTCTTGAATGCATTTATGCACTTTCAAACTCTTCTAGGGAGGAAAAAATCTGAAGCAAAGATGCTTCAGATTTCATTTTTTTTCCTCTAGCCCTTTAAAGAGCCAATTAAAACTACCCTAACATGGATGGGGCTTTGGTTTTAGCATTCCAGCCCAGCCTACTCATTTGATCTGCAAACTCCATCACCGAAGAGTGAAAGTCATCAAATTTCATTTCTTATAACATGCGTTTAGAAAGATATTTTCCCCTCCTACCAGTTAAATTGTCTTTTACTTTGTAAACTGTTTCTATTTTTCAACAATTACATTACAAGGTGTTCAATTTTAACCACCCTGCTGCTCAATCCCTTAAAAACCCAAATAAAGTAATAGTTATATAACCCAGAAACATCAAAAAGTGAATAAAAAGCAGATATTGCTTCATATGGTTCTCTGTTAGCTGAGGACACAAAAGCAATTCAACACTTTATTATTTATATTTATTATTGTATTATTCTTTTGTTTACCTTGTCATAAGTGGAAGCCTGATAACATCTGTCACCCTCCCACAACTTAATTACATATTCCACATCTTTATTTGCTTGGCAATGTCTTTGCTTGCCTAGATCTACCTTATCCACCACCTCCAAGTTCATATAGCATGATTTTTGTAATTAAGTGAGCAGCAAGCTAGCTACCTCCATCCCTAAATTGAACATTGCATAGTTTTAAAGCACTTCTAATAAACTTCTCAGAGTCTGAATCTCCATTAGTTCCCCATCTTCCCCTGATGACTCAATTGTCTCCTCAGGGGAGAATCTGTTCAATACCAAGAATTACCTTTCCTCCACAGAGGGAGGACTTGCAAAAATGACTCTAAAACCCTCTTTCTTTCACTCTATGTCTTCAATGAATAATTTATATTTGTGACAATCTGTTTTCTGTCTTTCCTGGCTCTTAGTTTTGAAAGCCATAGAAAGGATATATTCCCCCCTTCTCATTTCTTTCAGACCGAATACTGAATGCTGCCTATGGTCTCATCTGTCCCTTGGATTCACCTTGTTCACAGTAAGAAAGAAGTAACTAACTTTCCCCCTATTGTTTTAATGTTATTCTTTTCCTATTCAAGTATTTGTTATTCATTAAAATCCACAGAAGCTTTCAAGAAAAATCAGAGAGCATTTTTTTTTCTTTAGCATTCACTTTTCCTAATAGGAAATGGTATAATGACAATTGTATAAAATAAAATGCAGAAAAGGATACATAGAATCTGCTCTAAAATCCATTAGTTTATGACTCACATAATATGAAATTGAATAAGCAGAGGAAAATGATGGAGACAATAAAAAGATCGGTGGTGGCCAAGGTTGAAAGGGAGGGATGAATAGGTGGCACACAGGATTTTTGGAGCAGTGACAATATTCTGTGTGATACTATAATTATGGATATGTGTCATTATATATCTGTCTAAACCATAGAATGTACACCAGCAACAGTGAACTGTTAACTATGGTCTGTGGGTGATTATGAAGTATCAATGTACGTTCATCAATTATAACAAATGTACCACCTTGGTGGGTGATGTTGATAATGGGAGAGGGTAGGTACATTACGGGGACAGGAGGCATAAGAGAAATCCCTATAGCTTCCCTTCATTATAATGTGAACCTAAAACTCCTTTAAATGTGTCTTTTTTTAATACATAGAACATATATGCAGCATTGTTCAAATCTCTGAAGTGACAAAAAGTGGAAAAAAATAGTATTTAAGAGGAACATAGAAAAAGATCATGTAAACACACACAATAAGTTTGAAGTCATCTGTATTCTTCTGCAAATGATACACTATCCATTTATCATTTTATTACATATTTTAAAATCTGATAGGTGATATACATTGCTAATCTCTTTTCTTAATTTACTCTAAACAGAGTAGGTCTCTCAGAGATCTCTCTGATTTGGGTTGGGGGATCAATTAGCTTTAAAAGAGCAGAACTGAGGTGACAGATGTTCTCTATTTAATGAACGTGTACCAGATGCCAGACACTGGGTTAGTGGAGAGGCTACAAAGACATATGATGTGCCTTCTGCTCTAAAGTATCTCATGGTCTAACTGAAGAGAGACAATGAGACAATAAATATGGTGCAAAGAAATATATTCTATAGTAGTACACCAACAGTCTATAATTTAGGTACAAAAAGACCTTTCATTTAAACCCCTTTTTCTCATACAAGTACAGTTGACTCATGTCTATGTTGATATAGAAATTTGAAAATTATTTGATTTCCCTATTACATTATTTAAATAGAAGTGTTTATTATTAGAATAAATCTATGTGTTTTCTAGAATGAACCTTGGATTTGGAGTTCCATTCATGCACCCTGTTGGTCTGCACCCTGCAGACCTACAAGGCCTGTACTTGCCCAGTTTCAAGACTGAAGAAAGAGCCCAGGGTCAACAACAGAGACATCAATGGTTTAATGGATGGGGGAGCTTACACGTCTGAAGCCAACCCTGGAGTGACACCCTACCGTGCCTCCTACGGTGGGACAGGATAGGACAGCAGTTTTCACTCCTGGGGGAGGAAGGGGAGATTGCCAGTTATGGGAGGAATTGACCTCAGGTGGGCTCACTGGTTACCGGGAAACCAGCAGAAGGGCACACCCCTCACCACCCCTTTGATAAGAACAGTCACTAGCTGGGGCCTGGGGCAAGTATGTAGGAAGGTTAGTCTTGTGCATAGGAAGGAGGTGAAGCAGGCACTGGTCAGGCAGGGAATGTACAGAGAGCAAGAGAATAGCCACCTTGAGTGGCCTGACCCTACACACTTGAAACCCTACTCGATGGTAAGCAATTCTGTAAAATTGATATTTATTTTGGGGATCTTTGATTATTATTACATCTTTCTACTCAAAAACCTCCACTAGTTCCCTATTGCTAATAAAATGCACAAGTCTTAGGCAGACATTCAATTCCTCTAAAATTCAGGTCCACTTTTTTTTTTTTTTTCAAATGTTACTTTCCACTCCTGCTTCCCTTGAGCCCTGTTGTTTCAGTTAAACAGCATTTTTCTTGTGTTCTGTTCATGCTCAATTCTGTTCTTGTGTTTTCTCATCCTGTTCCCTCTCTCTGGAATATACCACCCTATAACCACATATCCATGTCGTTTCCACCCTTTGCTTGACCAACCCCAGTGCACTGTTCTCTCAGCTGAGAGTAATTGCTTGCACTGAAATCTCATGGCGTTTAGATGGTGGTCCTGTAGCTTGCACTACAGCTCTCTGGAGTATGAATCTCTCACCTCCCATGATAGACAATGAGATTCTTGAGAGAAGAGCCTGATTTACCGCTGCCTCTTCCTCACTGTCACACATCCAACTGGGACTCATACATGTTGAATAAGTGGATGAATCAATTTCATTTCCCAACAACACATCTTTGAAAGCATTGCATTACTATTATATTGATTTTATTGGGTTTTCCAATGTAAAGTCATATGGGCTATGAAGCGACAGAAATATGAAATAAAACTCAAAATGAAATGAATAAAAAGTGTGACATAAACCTATATGAATAGCAAAACAGGTCACAAATAATCCTTTTCATGTTTTTAATAAGAAGAACGGAAATGAAAGAGATACCAGATGAAGTCAAAGATTCAATATTATAACATGTAGGAGAGAAAGAAGAGCTACTCACCTCTTTCTGATGTTCATTTTCTCTGTCCAGAAGAAATACCCTTATGTGGAAAGGCAGAAAGTTCAAGTTCATTAAAGCTAAGGTTTAAGGTTTAAGGTTAGAGGTAGTCAAATACAGTGAGAAAAGCACTCAAGTTAAATAAAGAAACACCCATTCACATCCAGCTTTCTAATATTCTGTCTGGAGAACTTATACGATTCACCTGAACTAACTAGGTCAATTTCCATGCATAAAATATGCATTTCAACTGAAAACATATTTCAAGCATTCATGGAGAGGGTCAATAAAGATCATATTGGTGAATGTCCCTAGTAAGTTATAAAACCCCAATGCAAGCGTGAGTGATTATTACTGAAGCAAGAGCTACATTCAAATCAGTTATGGGTTGGAAATATTTTCTTAACAGAATTAAAAATAAATCTGGGTGATTTAGTCTTAAGAGATAATATTGTATAGCATGATGACTATAGTTAATATTATTATATTGTATACTAGAAATTTGCTGAGAGTAGATTTCAGATATTCTCACCACATATATACACAAATGGCAACTATGCAGAGTGATGGATGTGTTCATTAACTTGACTGTAGTAATCATTCTACTATGTATGTGTATATCAAAACATCATGTCATACCTAAAATATACACAATTTTTATTTTAAAAAGTTAAAGAAAGAACAAGTGTCCTAGTAGCTAGAGCTGGGTGTGTAGAGAGATTAAAAAATAACAATAACATAGATTATAATAGTAATAATCATAACAACAACAAACACAGTAGCTGTAAATATAGGCCACTTTCTACATAACAGGCATTCTTCTAAGGGCTTTATGTGTAGTAACTTGTATATTCCTGTTTTCAGATGAGTGTATTTATATATATATTTCAAAATTTTTAAACAGAATTTTCTTTTTTTATCCAACAGAATTCCTGATTTACAGAGAAATAGCCCTTTAAGAAACATCGTATTGAGAGAAATCAGAAACGTGAAACTTAACAGCTCACAGATTTTAAGATATTGACTTTACATTAAATGTATACAATTTAGTGGGAAATAAATTAGTAACACACCCTTTTAAAATAGAGATCTGGTATCCAAATATTGAAAATTGTCATGTTATTTTGGGATTGCATTAATCTAAAATGAGACTAAAGTTGATATTTTAGCAAACATAAATAAACTGGGGAAATAAATTATAGTTCTTTAAAATAAGAAGGGAGATATAAAATATTTTCAGACTCTTCTTTGAATCAGAGAATATATATATATCTGAATCACTTTGCTGTACACCTGAAACTAACACAACATTGTAAATCAACTATACTTCAATTAAAAAATTAATTAATTTAAAAAAAAAGCATTTAATTCAGTTGCAGCCCCTGATTGCTGGGTAGGCACACTGTTCTGTTTTAACTCAAGCATAAGTTTGTGTTTGCTGACGGTTTTGTGTGTTGGTTTTGATTACTGTTATTTCTACCGAACAACTCTGACATCACAGTGCTGGTTCTGCCTCAGCTGAAGGTTGCAGCTGTCTGTGCAAGGATTGTCTATACAGCATTTTGCTATCCATCCCTTCAATAACCCTATTTATGCTGCATTTCTCTCATTTAAACCTCCATATGAATACCATAGCCTTTCACCTTTTAAGAAAGACAAGAATAGCCCTTCCATCATTTAACAGCTGGTTAGTAAGTTGTAGCTCTTGGTGTGTAGCAGAAATGACTGGGAATGTAGGGGAAATTTCACTGGACAAAGGCTTTGAAGCAGGAAGACCCAATCTCAAGCTTAGTGTCACTTCATTGACCTTGAAAGAATCACCCCCACCATGTTCAATTTCAATTTTTTCCTCTGCTATGTGGAAATAGATGAGAGCAATCATGACTTCAACACATTGTTGTGAGAACTGAACAAAGTAACATGTGAAAGGTCTTGTATTGCACACTAATTACATATAAATATTTACTTATGCATAACTAGAAGATTACACAAAAATATTATTTATTACATTATAAAAATGATTTGTATTCTTTGTCTAATTCTGGGGGAAAAATTTTGAGAATCATCATGTGGGAAATACTTTGGAATTCCTGTGGGTGGGACAGTGAACAGGGTCAAAGTGTCTTTGTTAACATTAACTGAGGAGGACAAAGACGCACCATTGGGGGTCACAAGGAAGCAGGTGAGGATTCCTGGCTTCATGCCTTCCAGGAAGACCTAAGATGCCTCTGGCTACCTGGGTCCAGAGCAAAACAGCTCATCTTTTGTTTAACTGCTTTCCCCTGCTTTCTCTTAATCATTTGCTCCTGCATGATTTCCTAATGCTTGACTCATAGCAGATTATTCCCATATCTGGGAAAAGGTACATCTCAGGCATCCATGCTCAAGAGAGCATGCCTTGGATTTGGGTCCAGAAATCTTGGCTTTGAACTTTGGCTCTGACACTCTCTAGTTTGTGAATTTGGCCAAGGAACTCTGTCTTCCCCATGCTTGCTTTCCTCATTTGCAAAAACTTTAAAATAAAACACTTCAGGGAATTCCCTGGTTGTCTAGTGGTTAGAGCTCTGTGCTTTCACTGCAGGGAGTATGGGTTTGATCCCTGGTCAGGGAACTAAGATCCTGCGAGCTGTACTGTGCGGGATAAACAACAACAACACAAACAAATGAAGAAACAAAAAACACTCACCATAAAGGATTGAAGTAATAGTTAAGTGTGATAACTCATTTAAGGTGCAAAATAATTGCCCGATAACACACATTCAAACAAGAGTTAGTCGCTTCAGAAGATGCTGCCATCTCTCAAAACTCTGTAGGAATTCTCATTTGGTATTGCATTCAGAGGACTAAAAAAAATAAAATAAAATAAATATATATGGTGCTGGGCAAAGATTTGTAGTGGTTGCTTTGGAGATATTTTTGATAATCCCCAGCATTGGTTTGTTGGTGAATACCATCTTTACTCTAATTACTCCTGTTGCTAAGACCAAACATCAGGATGAAAACAGGTGACAAGCCCTGACACAGGTAATTTAGGGTTTGAGACAGGTTAGTTGCTAGACTTTTGCAAATAGAATCAAAGCAAAAACTACCTTTCTTAATAACTTATAGTGAGGGCAGAGAATCCTAACCTTTGAGTTTACATAAGGCTTGATCTCAAATTGCAAAGATTCTATTTCAGTAATTCTTTGGGACTCATGAATCTTTATGTCCAGCAAGTTTTCTGAATGAGGCTGATGCTGGTCATCCAAGATCCATGGACCCCATTTAAAGAAGAGATGCTTTATAGATTTGTTCATGGAAATAATAGCCATATATGGAAATGATACAATTTGCTGAGGCATCTGTGATTGCTCATTTCATCATCTTGTGCTATTTTTTCAGGTGCTGGAAGAATAAAAACAAATTCTGATGATGAAACAGTTTTTAAAATACAACCAATCCCTGGCTTTTTATCCCAGATGGTAAAACAAGGCCTACAATACATTTCTAAATTTTTATACATGATCATCATGCCCTCCAAACTGTATACCAAAATAAATTTAAAATAAAGAGCTAATGCAAAAAGCAAAAAAAAAAAAAAAAAAAAAAGAATTTCAAAGTTTAAAGAAAATGATATATGGTGGAGAAAAATATCCATAGATTTTACTATATTAAATGTTTTCATACAATAAAAATTGTGTGAATCTGTTAAATGATAAACCATAAGCCTGGAAAATATATATAATATATATGAAAGATTGGGTACAAATATGTCCAAAGATATGAATAACTTTTATGAGTAGATGGAAATTTGTGCAAACAGAAGAAAAAAAGTTGGGGGAAATACAAGGATAGACATTTTTAAAGAAATACAAATGTCAAAAAGCATAAGAAAAATGTTCATTCTCATTAATAACATTTGATCTTCTGAGAGGTGCTACAGAACATAATCAAATCCATATTGGAATCTTCAGTCTTTTCCTCTTCTTGGATACACTTAGCACAGTTTGGAAGATGAGAATCAAGCAAGTTTTCAAAAGTTGATATCACATGAGGTGAGTCCTGAAAGGTCGATAGAAGTCAGTGAGATAAGGACAAACTTTCCAGGCAAGAGCAGATGCACTGCAGAATGAAATTCTTTGAAAAAAGCATATAAATGCATGTGGTCTAGGATCGTTGGAGTGTGAAGTGCAGGTAGAAGTGCCTGATGCTGAAGCTGAGAGGTAAGCCAGGTTATTATAAAAAAAGTCCTGAATAGCATACTAAGGATCTGGACTTGTAATGTAGGTGGGAAGACATCAAAACAAAAAACAAATGGAAAAGATAAACAAAACAGAACAGAGCAAAAGCAAGGGGTTGGAAAATACCCGACCATCTATGAATATTTCTATCTTTACTTCTTTATCCCTTTACCCATTTGTGCATTAAAAGTTCATTGAGAACTAACAAGGTGCCTCATAATTTTCATAATTTATGAGTCTAATGGTGTATTTGTTCAATGCCCTTCTATTTTTTTTGTTTGTTTTCCCCCCTCCCTCAGTGAAAGTCATCATTGTTAGAATAGCTTCCATAATCCGACTCAAACTCAAATGAAAAGGGAATCAGATAAATCTGAATTTATAATTTATATTATTTATTATAATTTAAATTATTTATAATTTGTCTTATTTATAATCAGATAAACTTGAATTAGGTGTAGACAGAAGATAAGGGGTTATTGGTTTAAGTTTTGTTTCACTTTAGTCTTAGAAGTTACATCACCACTATGGAATGAAAGGTATCTCCCCACCCACAAAGCCCCCCTTGAACCAAACAGCCCCCTCTCCCTCCTCCCTCAAATCTCTGGCCTATGGATATTTATCATCCAGGAAGGAAGAATTTAGTAATCAACCCATTGCTTTTAAGGATAAAGGGAAAATTCCTTATGAGCATGGAGACCTCGTAAGACTGTCCTAGTATTCTATAGTGGAAAATTCTACTTCCAGGATGAAGAGTAAAATGGATGACTCTTGGGTTACCCCCATCTTATAAGAAAATATTTGCAGGTGGAAATAAAACTGCTGAGAACTAAAAAATGTAATTCCTGCCACTGGCACCATGAGCCAAGCTAAACATGGAGACATGGAGACTATGGAGTCAGTTTCCCATGAGGACTAGGCTGGAAAACCTGAGTCCCTAAGAGAGCTAAGTGACATTCAATGGTGACATTCTGCAAAAACTACAAGTAACCCAATCAAAAAATGGGAGGTGTGGATGATTCGACATTGGGTGTGTTAATTTCCTAGGACTGCTCTAACAAATTTCCACAATATGGGTGACTTAAAGCAACAGAAAAGTATTTTCTCAAGTTCCGGAGGCTGGAAGTACAGCATCAGAGTGTCAGCAGGGCCATGCTCTCCCTCAAGGCTTGAGGGAGAATCTGTCTGTTGGCTAAAATTAATGCACAACCTAGAAGTTGAGAGTTATGTTTTATTCAGTGGGCTTTCTCAGGACTTCAAGCCTGGGAGGCAGCCTCTCAGATAGCATGGAGGGACTGTTACGAAGAGGTAAAGGAGGAGTCATGATATACAGGAGTTTTGCAACAAAGACCAGGTTGTTAGAACATCAAAAGATGACTCAATTAAAGAAAACCAGATAACTTCAAGTTAATGATTTTAGCACTTTTTTTATGTATGGGAAGATGCAAGAGTCTGAGATCATTGAAATAATTCCTTTAATATGCTCCTCAGCTATCTGGGGCCAGTATCCCATTCTTTCCCATCCTGAGTCTCCTCAGGATGCAGGGTTTTGGGTGGCTGCAGTGGCTGTGGGCTTGGCAGTGGGCAGCCCAGTTGTCTCCATCCTGAGTCTCCTCAGGGTGCACCATCAGGGTGACTGTAGTGGCTGATGGATGTAGCATCCTTTATTTACTGATATGGCAGCTGGCATTCTTAGTCCACATGTCCAATGCCTTTCTCTTATCTTCCAGTGGTCCCTGGTAATCCCTGAAGTTCCTTGTTTGGTAAACTCATCACTCCAATCTCTGTCTTCATTGTTACATCACATGGTGTTCTCCCTGTGTGTCTCTTCCTCACTTTATATAAGTACACCAGTTATTGTGGATTAAGAGCACGTCCTACTCATACCTCTTCTTAACTTGGTTACATCAGTAGAGACCCTTTTCCCAAATAAGGTCACATACACAGGTACCTGAGGTGAGGACTGAAACATATTTGGGTGGAATACGATTCAAGTCAAAACATCAGAAATTATTTATCTTCTGGATGAAAGCCAATATGCTCTTGTTTGACCTATGTGTACCTCATGGGTTCATTGGTAGTCCCTATTGGGGGGATTCCAGAGGGAGTGAGACATATGCACAGTCAATATGGTAGTCAGGGGCTTAGGTCAGATTTAGTGCAATTGAGAGAAACAGAGATTGAATTTTTACTCTGTGTGTTATAAAGAAGTCATAGTGATTACAACAAGAGGTGAAGTCAGGGGGTTATTCTCCACCATTGTAAATGACAACCTATCCCCTGTTAATGTGCAGTATTGACTCCCTGAGTTCTGGGGAGTAACGCAATGGTGTGGCTATCAACGGACACCCCACCTTGAGTTGTTTCTTAGAACTAGACAAAAGCTCAGAAGACCTGGGTTCTCTTCTGCCACTTACTAGGGGTTTTACCTCAGGGTAGTCACTTAATTTCTCCATGTCTTAATTTCATCAGCTAAACTCTAGGTCTAAAATTGCCTATCCTGCCTAGCCTAGCCATTGGGTTGTAGTGATGCTCAGTGAAGATAATCCATGGTAAAGTCCAATGTAAAATTTAAAACACTATGAGAATGCTTAAAAATTGTACACATTTTGGGTGTTTTTTCCCTTACAGCTTATTCCAAAAATAACTTGAGAACATAATAATTATTTTTTCAACTAGGAATATGACTTGTTTTGAGATGTTATTCTACTCCAGCTAAATCATCATTAAGTCGTTAAGCCCAAATGCTGTCCCTTAAATCTCGACCCAGGATAATGATGAGAAAACCTGTGGCACAATAATAATGATGACGATGATGATGATGATGATTGTGATAAAGTTCATGTGAGACTCACCCCTGTGTCCTTAAGTCCATCAGCATAATGCTCTAAATAGCTTTCAACACAGCTGACACATTCTAAAATGCAAATACCTAGTTACTTAAACATAGTCACAATTAATAAATCTCACCCTAGTGCCAGGAAAGAGATAAGGCTGCATTTGGTCTCCTAGATGATTCATAATAGCCAAAGACGTGAAGGTGGCAGTGCCAAAGTCAGTTTTTGTAATGATATAGCTGTGATTTTGAATTGCATGCATTTCAAAGCAAGCTTTAAAATTCTGAACTCCTAGAATATTTTCTACAAACTTCTACTTCATTGCACATGTAAATCTTGTTCACAATACATTTCTTAGTGCTTAATTAAAAAAAATATGGATTATTACAGATCAATATTATGGATTATAGAATGTATGTATAATAATATAGACTACCAATTCAGAAACTTTCTAAATGATTATTAGACTTTAAAAAATAATTTGGCCAAGGGAAATGATATACTAAGTTAACGAATCCCTAATGTTAAACACATTTTTCTTCCTGTAATGTCCTACCAAGCTAGGCTATGGAATTTTATTTTTTAAATGTACTACCAATTGTATTTTGCTAGAAATTTTTAAACTTTTCTCCATTTTAAAGTTGTAAATAAGGCTGGGGTGAAGTTTTGTTTTTATGCTGTGTTTGGCTATCTTGCTTTTTTTTTTTTTTTTTTGGTATGATTGGAAACGATTTGTGTAGCATGTAAATAATTTGTTACTTAAATGTTTGAAAGCACTTACCTGTAAAACACTGCTTAAAACAGACATATTTTGAGGTAATTTTTGACAGTCTTAAATTGTCTCCTTTTCATTGATCTGTTCAATTTTTCTACTGTTTTGAATCAATTTACATAATTAATATCTTGCTGAAAATTATGCATTTTCTTGAGATTTTCAAATTTATTAGCATAGATTTGAATCCACTTATACTTTAAACACCTTCTGTGTCTATTGTTATATTCATTTTGTCACCTCTAATGTTTGAGTACTCTTTCATTATTCTTGATTAAATTTTCCATAATCTATATTCTGGCTCAAAGCCATGTTTTTATCTTCTCTTATTTTTTATTGTTTTTACTCCTTTCCTAGAAACCTAGGAAATTTTCTCATTTTTTTTTCTTTTACTACTTCACTATTATTAACTATTCAATCTGCTATCCGCTGCAGCAATTATCACTTTCCATGAGTTTAAAATCATTTTGACAAAAATGCTTTCTTTTCCATCTAAAGTTTCCTAATTTCATACTATGCTTTCCATATAACTATTTTTTTTGAGTTTTATAGTTGAGTTAAAAAATACATAGACTTCTCATGTTATAATACTGATGAGTATAGAAAATATAGTTACTTCATATTCTGTAAAAGATGTGAATGTTTTCATGAATCTCCAACTGCTGGTAGCAAAAGAAATAAAATCACTGAATGTTAGTCCAATACAATAAATATAGTGTGATTTATCATTACTGGACATTTAGGTAAAATGACTAATCTTTCAAGTTTCTAACCATGTTTTCTTCTCTTCTCCAAGATGGCACCTGGATTGTGAGCATGCTTATGTGATCAGAATAGTGAACTTCATCCACACAGTACCCTCCAATTTCTTCTAATGTCTGTACAAAGAAACTGAGTCTGTTGCTTGTTCAGGTGACCACTGAGCTACAACCTGCCCAGTCCCTGGAGTTTTGCTCCAGAAGATGGTGACTGGCTTAGCTCAACATATGGTCCTACTCTCTGTGTAGAATTTACTGATGGCAGGTGTGTGTGTGCCAGCTTACAACAAAAAAATCTAAATTGGAAGTGACTTCCAAAAACAGTATGATACTTGCCTTGCTGAATTAGAAGTTTTCTATAGTATCTGTTCTTAGTTATTATTTTTTTCAGAATATATTTGGGGGAATGTCATTGTTATAATTGTATGTTAAATATATGTATACATGTTTTTTCTCTACTATCTTACCTTCACACAGCTATGCTTTCTTTTGAAAATAGTACAGTTATGCTAACAGTGATAGCATATTGATAATAGGGTTGCTTATTTTCTCTGCCCACACACAACCCTCTTACCTTTAATAGCTCAATGTCTCCTTTCTGGGACAGACCTCATTCTCTGTTGTGAGGGAAGCATGAAGTCATCCGTATTCTCTTGCCTCTGGCCTGAGGATGAATAAAATTGACTAAAAATAAGAGGACTCCATTCTCTTACCCACAGGAATTTTTACAGGTATGGATCTATAACCCATTGCAGGTGGATGCTAGGAACCATTATGACATTGAAGAAAGACATAAACTGGGCTTCATGGAATCATTTCCCAAGACACATGGAAAAATCTATCTGCAGAAGATAAAAGGTAACCCACAAAGCAAATAAAGATGCACAACAATGAAAGAAAATTTAGTGAGGCTTGGTGCTATTAATATTATCTGAGCTCTCATCACGACCATGCCCCACCGTAGATTTGGTACTAAAATCAAATCTGCCTATGCTTTTTTCAATTGCATGTTAATTACATCATTTTTTTGCATTAAGATACTTTTCACTGGGTTTCCGACACTAATAACTAAAAGAGTTCTCACAAATAAGGTTTTTATATTTAAATCGTGTAGAATAATATAAGAAGGAAAACCATGATCAAATTTAATGTCTTTTTCAAATATTTCATTGAACTGGTTGTAAAGTCTGGAAATGAATTTGGATTGAGGAGGCAGGGCAAGTTGGAACACAGACCTTCAGCTCTTTATTCAAGTATTGTCTTTGTGTGCTTGATAGAGCAGCCAGGAATCAGTGTGCTTTTACCATTTGCCTCATGTGAGTGGCCTCATTAGGAGCCAGCAAAGAAGATGTCTTTGCTGGAGGCCAGGTAGGAATGAGGCTGCCCGTGCCAATTAAACCTGGTGAAGAAGGTCCCACTGCAGACTCATTATCAGTATGGCTCCAGCAGTAAGACTTCTCAATTAAGAACAATATGCTCCCCACCATTTGTCCTATCCTCAGCACTCTCTCTTGGTCATGTTAATCTTTACAAGGATCTATTCTTCTTGTTGCCCACACACTGACTTTTGTACAATTGGGTGTTTGGGGGCAGGACCTTTATTCATTTGTGTTTCCTCTTCACTATAATTTTAACAATTTAAGACTATGGAGAGAGTTCTTTACAGTTGTACAGTACTGGTGCATGTTTCTGATGATTTTTATATTCCATTATTCATTTCAAGGAGCAATTGGGAAAAAAAAAAAAAAAAAGGTGAAGACCAAATCAACTGTATTCACTTATTTGCTTTGCTTGGAAGTCCCCTGGAGCATTTTGAAAAAGAAAATCTTTGAAAACACTTATAGCTCCTTTCATAATTATTTGCCTATTCAGCTTTTCTACCTGTTATTGAGACAATTGGGGCAATTTATATGTTCTGAGAAAAAAAAAAGGATCTTTTTCATTGGGATTGTCAAATTTAACAACAAAGAGTTATACATTTTATTTGCCAATGATATTCAGATCTCCACACTATCTGTTGTTATACCCCTTTCTTATTTCTCATTTTCCAAAAGTCTCTTGTTTTAGTTTTGTGTATCCAATCAGTCAAACTGTACCTGATTCATTAAATTTTACTAAGAATCAGCTCTTGAATTTATTTTTTGATTGATATAAGTTTGTACATTTTATTTTCCATTTTTATTTATTTTGATTAACTTTACTCTGTTTACTTTTACATTTCTAAGCCTAAAATTAGGTTCTGAATTCCTCCACTTTTAGTTTTTGTATAATCACATCTTTTAAAGTCAGCATTTTTTGGCTAGTACAGCCATGAATCTACTCTATTCAATGATTAGCAAATACTGGATCACTTACATCATGCCGGCCTCTGGCTAGACATTGGAGTTAAAATGGTAAAATAAAATAAAATAAAATAAAATGGTTTATTTTTTATGAAAGTCATAAATAAAATGATAAATGAATAGTTACAAATTGTTAGAAATGTGAAGGAACTAAAAAGTACACTATGAATACAGGCAGGTTTCTAATTTAGATAGAGTTGTCTTTAAATTATAATAGGCAGAGGGGAAGTCCTGGCCAAAGACTTACCATGAGAAGGAACTTCCACAATAGAGGACTTAAGATCAGTGGAGCAGGAGATAAATGAGCAAGGGTGGGTTTGCATGAGATGAAATAGGTAATATATGTTAATTCACGGGACCTTCAGTCCTTCTGTGGAACCCTCCAACTGTCCTCATCATCACCCTTTATTTTCAACTCCAATATATCTTCCATCATTCTCAAAAGAGGGACATCATTTCTTATACTCCCAGAGAAACACAGAGATGCCAGACAAGACTCCTTGCTAGTACAAAGCAAATACCTTTGTCACTCTCTTCCTTTCACAAAGGAGGAAATGGAATGTGTACAATGCCCATTCCATGTTTTCATATCCCACCTCCTAGGAACTCATGTCATTACTTTTAGGATCATTTTTCTCTATCTTTTAATATCCCCTCTCTACTTTCTCTTTCCCTTCCTAGCTAAATCTACTAAAGTTTCCCTCATATAAACCTTTCTTCAAGTTCTCATTTTCTCCAGCTATTGACTTAGCCTCCTTCATCCGCTTCAGAGCTAAGCTTTGTTTTAATAAAGCATTTTAGTATTGATACTTTGTTAAAACTATCTTTTGCATGTTTGCAGTATCCCCCTTGTTGTTAAAATTATTGGGAAATTTTTAGACCTTCACTTACTTCACAGATTGGACCGATACCTCTTTCTTCAAACACACCCCTCACTCAGCATCTAGAACAATGAGGATTTTCTATACATTGTTTGGCTTCTCTTAGTTTATCTTCATAGTGATTTTCTCATTAATGTCTTCCTCTGGCTGTTAGAACCAAGTCTAAACTTCCTTAGGATGTTGGCCAAGGAGGTATCATCTATATTCTCTCCAGCTTCCTCCGTCACTGCTCCCATTCCAAAACCTAAATTTCAGATACTCCAAGTTATTTCAGTTCTAAGGGTCCTTGCTCTTCCTTACCTCTAGTTTTATGAATTATTTTACCCCTACTCCGAGAATGCTCTCTCCTAAACCAAACCCCAACTATCTCCCATCTGTCTGCAAACTCCTGTATTTCCTCCAAGTCTCATCTTCCAACCCTGCTTCCCCTCGATTGCCCCTTCTCTGTGCTCTCAGAACACGTGCACGCTCCTCATCATTGCACCTACAACACATATTGATTAACCAGATTTACAAGTTAACGCAATTGCAGCATAGTGCAGAAGTTGTTTCTAAGAGCAAGATGGTTGCAGTGATGGAGGAAAGCTCACAGAAACAGAAAAAAAAAAAAAAAAAAAACTATTTCCCAGCTGAATTTTTAAGTTAAAATTAAAACCCTGAAATCCCACCAGCAAATCCCCTTAGAGAGCCATTTTTAGAAATTAACTATATCTTAATTCAAATGATATTTAAAGTACATGTAAGTTCTTACAGCATTTCATCTTTTAAAATGGAAGAAGCAATCACTTTCAAATGGCTGAAACGACGAGTAATTCAAGGCTGTTTTGTTAACGAATTGTGAAGGAAACTGGTAAGTTGTTAAGGATGCAGAAAATGACACGAATAGGTGTTTATTTCACAGATAATACTGCCAACACTAAAAATGCTATGTTATTCCAGAAGCACAAAGAACTCAGTTACACACACACACACACACACACACACACACACACACACGTGTACCTATAAAATTCCACTATCTGTCAAGGCTGAAACTCAGACTGATACAATTAGAATCTCTGGGAGGGTGCATCAAGTATCAGTATTTTTTTTTAATTCTCCAGTGATTCTCATGTTAAGTTAAGGTTGACAGCTACTGTGTAAAAGTTCTTAAACTGGACTTTACAGACCCCCAAAGGGTTTGTGACTTTAAATAGGAGAAGGAAAAAAAAAACAAAAACTCTTTTTTTAAAATAGTAAAATTTCTAAGGGAAATTTAGCTTACCCTTTTATTATGAACCCAGACAGCTAACCACAGGAGCACACACATTGCTTTGCTACCTAATTTATATTGATAGATAAGGTCAAATTACATTATACAAATTATGCAGATATCTCAAGATTTTTATTCTCATTACTACTCTGCTATTATGTTATTTATTATACCCACCACTAGATATTGCTATTTCATACTTTAAGAAGTACACATTCTGCTGTCTATATTGCAAATTGCTTTTATGTTAATATTTTGCTAATTATATTTAACATACATTCAATAACCTTACTATCTTAAGTGTTTACTTAGTTCGAACATTATTTTGAGAAAGAAAGGGGTCTATAGTCTTCTCTAGACACCCAAGATCCAGATAAAAAAAAAATGTTCAGAACCCCTGGTCTGGAGCCCTTTCCTTTTCCAGGTGGTCCTTGTTCACAGACAGCCTTGACACGGCCAGACCTTCTCCATCAGCAGAGTCATCTCCAATCACATGGTAGTCATCACTCTTGTTAGCCCAGGATTTTATGCTTTGGATTCACTGAAAGCATTAATTTCAGTTTTGCCTCTAGATATTTTTGTTAAGCCTTAGTGTCTTGAATCTTTAGTCGTTTTCTGTTCTTTTATTACTGGATACCAAATGGTGAGATATATCCAGGATATATCAACTTTAATGGCCTGTGTTGGTTTTATTTTCAATGTTATTTATAAGTTCAAAGCAAATATATTTTCAGGAATGCTTACTTGGTATTACATTACCAAAACTGTGTTCCACAGGGCTTTACTAGCCCAAGGATGCAAATGGAAAAACAATAAAATTTGAAACCTACTTTGAACTAAAAGGTAATGTACTTTCACAGCCTGGTAGTAATATTGCTTTAACGATATTTTCCTGTATGTTCAGCAGATCGAACAAAATATGTTTTACCAATTTTAATTCTGTAAGAAAAGGCTTACTTTCAGTGCAACTGCAGAACACATCAGTGTGGGAGTTTTCTGATGCTAGGTTAGACAAGGTTTCCATCCTTCAAGAGGAGCTGTGGTACTCTTCACAATCATTTCCTTGGACCACCTACCACTTGCCAATATTCCTGGGCTTGATTTACTCTTCAACTTTCTCATGAACATTGACTCACCTTCTTGGCTACGCTCAGATGTGGTGTTTCTTCTCCTCATCTAGGAGTTGATAGCAACCTGTCCCCAATTTCCTTTTATAAAAGTAATAATGTTTAATTTAAGAATTCTAATGAATTATTAGTATCTTAGTGGATAAGAGTTAATAAATATTAATTAGGATTGAAAATATCTAAACCAATTTCTTAAGATGGTCCTTACAGAATACCATGAAAACATATTGAAATAAATTCTATATTTGAGCATACTTTCATCATAATTCATTCCCTGACTTTCTCTTTAATACTAAAAAATAAGTGATAGTCTCTTGTCACCTATCATAAGAAAATTAAGGACAGGATGAAGTCATCATGTGCACCTTAAATGAATGATGCTGTATTTATTCTGCCCACATCCAATCCACCTAAGAGCAAGGACATTAACTAGTAAAGATATGGTAGGGGTACCATTTAGGTATAGACTAGCATCAAATTACAAACTAATTAAAATTTGATTCACTAGCTTCTCTTTTTCCTTCTTTCTTTAGTAATACTCCAGTATTTTAGATTCTGTAAAAAACTGAATTCTTATTAGGCCCTGGAGAAATGGGAAGGAGGGATGAGAAAATCACTCTAATTTATCATTATTGTTTTTATTGCTATGATAATTAACTTTATGTGCCAAGTTAGCTAGACCACAGTATATAGATATTTCCTCAAACATTATTATAGATGTTTCTGTAAAGGTATCTTAAAAAGGAGCCTAATATTGAAATCAGTAGATTTCAGTAAAGCAGATTACCCTTTACAATGCGGATGGATCTCATCCAATCAGCTGAAGGCCTGAATAGTAAAAGACTGATATACCAGAAGAAAGGGGGATTATGTCCATAAACTGCCTTCAGACTCAAACTGCAGCACTAACTCTTCCCTGGGTCTCCAGCCTGTTGATCTACTCTGCAGATTCTGGACTCACCAGGCTTCACAGTGGCATGAGCCAATTCCTTAAAATAAATCTCTCTCTCTCTTTAGCTCTCTCCCTCTCTCACTCCCTCTCTCTCTCTGTGTATACACACACACACACATGCACATATAGACACATACATCCTATTGGTCTGTTTCTCTAGGGAACTTTAACTCATACACTTGGCACTATCTAAAACCCCATAAAGAAGATTATTTCATTAATAAAATTGAATGTGTGATAGCAGGTGCATTTTATTACACTAGTTAAAATTGAGTGTATGTGAAATGAAACAAGATAGACACAGAAAGACACATATTGCATGATATCAGTTACATGTAAAATCTAAAAAGAAGTCAGACTTAGAGAAACAGAAATTAGAATGCTGGTTGCCAGGGGCTGGAGGTTAAGTAGGAGAGATAGGCAGATGTTAGTCAAAGAATACAAACTTTTAGTTACAAAATGAATTTGCTCTGGAGGGCTAACATACAGCATGGTAACTATAGTTAATAATAATATATTGTATACTTGACAGTTGTTCTTAATTGTCCTCACCCCCCCACACACACACAATGGTTACTATATGAGGTGATGAATATATTAATTAGCTTGATGGGGATAATTATTATACAAGGTATACTTTTATCAAAACAGCACACTGTATACCTTAAATGTATACAATTTTTGTCAATCACACTTCAAGAAAGATGGAAACTTAAAAAGCTGGAAAATGGAAAGGAAATAAAAATTATGTCTAGTTTGGTAATTAAGAAAAAGAGTCTCCAGAAATTACTATGGCATATCTTTATCCTCTCATTACCCCCTGCTCTGTGTAGTCCCCATTTAGAGATTTCTATTTCACTTGTCTGATAGTATCAGCCAACAATTTAATTATTCATTAAACAATCATTTATTGGGTGCCTCCTATGTGCAGGCTCTATTCTTACAGGTAGTAACACCATGAGATGAGGTCAGTCATTTTCTTGTGGAACTTATATTACAGTCACAGGCATAAGTATTACACAAAGAAGTAAGGAAAATAGACATAGAAACAATCTAAATGTCAATTGATAGATGAATAAAGAGTATGTAGTATATATATATATATATATACAGTGGAATATTACTCAGGCATAAAAAAGAATAAAATAATGCCATTTGCAGCTACGTGGATGACCTAGAGATTATCATACTAGGCGAAGTAAGTAAGAAAAAGACAAATATCATATGATATCACTTATATGTGATAAAATATGACACAAATGAAACAGAAACAGACTTAACAGACATAGAGAACAGACTTGTGTTTGCCGAGCGGGAGGAGGTGCAGGGGACGGATGAATCAGGAGTTTGGGGTTAACAGATGCAAACTACTATATATACAAAATGGATAAACAACAAGGTCCTATTGTATGGCAGGGGAACTGTATTCAATATCCTGTAATAAACCATAATGGAAAAGAATATGAAAAATTATATGTATGTATAACTGAATCACTTTGCTGTATACCAGAAACTAACACAACATTGTAAATCGACTATATTTCAATAAAAAGAAGAAATAAAGAAAATAATTATAAATGATGGTATTTAAAAAGACATAAGCAGGATCCCAGGAGACAGAAAAATATAAGAATACTTTAAACTGTTTTTTCGGGGAAGTTTTCTTTAAAAGAAGGAGATGAGAACTGCTTACAGAGGCCACAAAAGTCCAGCCAGGAGCAGAGCCAAAGGAAAAACATTCCAGGCACTGAGAACAGCAAGTACAAAGCACCTGAGGTAAGGCAGTGCTTGACATACCTAATACTCTAGTGAAAGTTTATGAATGAAGGAAGGAGGCAGTAGTTCAAGATACAGGGCATTCTGGAGCATGTTGTGTGAAGCAACTGGAGGATATAAAGCCCAGGAGGGTTGAGGATCTAATATGTTATTTCAAAATTACTTTTGCTGTATGGATAACACACTGGAGGAAGGTAGGAATGCGGGGGGTGGGGGGGCAGTCAGTTAGTTGACTGTAGCAGTAGCTCAAGCAAGAGATAATGGTGATCTAACGTTTGGTATTGGGAGTGGATCTTTATATGGGACTGTTATTCTACAAAGTGCAAAAACTATCTCTGAGTGTCCCAGAAATGCCCCAACAGATGTGATGTTTAATGCTTAGAAGTAGTGGCATATCCAGAGAAAATAGCCTTAAAGTCTCAGGAGAGAAAAAAAGAGCAGACCGGGAGGTGTGCCGGGGTTTTCTTGATCCAATTCACTTTAAGGAATTCAGGTACAGAATTAACTGAAGTGTGTTATAAATTTGCAATCTGACTATGATATCTGAGAGATAGCCTGATGAGATAATCTGTATCGGTTCAGACTATTTTAGCTAAAAAAAAGTGTGCCAGGAAACTTGATTACAACGGCTTAAACAAAGAGATAATTATTGTTCTCATGTAAAATGAAATTCAGAGGTAGGTGGCCATTGGGTGGGGTCAGTAGACCAGCAATATTAGAGCCAATGTACTCTTTGCCTTTCTCTTATGGTCATGATATGGTTGTTGTAGCTCCAGCCAACATATCTGCAATATCTGTCTTCAAAACATGAAAAGGGAGAAAGTGAAGAGGTAGACTATTGCCTATCTCACTTGCAAAATTGGTGCCAATCTGCCAATGCCTTAATGCAAAGATGCTTGGGAAGGGATCTTAGTCTTTATACCTTTTGTCATAGAGCTTGTAAGGGAGAAAGAGGTTGGAGAAACAGCAGACCTACAGATGTCAAACTTGACTTGAGGTTTTATTCTAAGTTAATTGTCCCAATATTGTTGCACTGTGTTTTTATTATATGTCACTACATAAATCAGAAAAAGGTAAAATTTAAATACACATGGGCCTAGTAACAAATTATGGTTCAAACTATGCAACTTTTTGATCTTTTTCAAGAGATACATCCTCTAGACTTTGGTTTCCTACTTTATGCATTTTTATAAAGAATAAAGAATAAAAGATGGTGTTTATCAAGGACCTAGCAACCTATCTATTACTTGATAAATGATAGTTCCATTTTTCTCTTCCATGTATCTATATACATCCCTAGCACCCTGTTTCTATTTTATAAAGCAAGTTAGAGTGTAAATGTAATAAAAAAAACAGTAAATGACTCAAGCTTAAACTTGGATGAAACCAAGTCTTTCTGCATGAGTTTCTCAGTCTGTAAAATGATGAAGTTAGTCTGGATTGTTCCTTCAATTAACTGCAATACTTAGATTTACCTATTTCTAGGTTATATATTTCAAGACAAAACAAAATAAAAAACACATTTATTAAATCTTAGGGGGGTTGTATCTGGTCATCTGGGTGGAGCAGATTACAATATGGGGCAGTGTATTTGATCCTGAATTTCTCGCATATAAAGCAAAAAGGATAATATGTTGTTTGAATGTACTGAAAGAGAAAGAAGTTCACTTTGTCTTTGGATACACTTTTTTTTTTTACTGGAACTAAATCCAAGTTGTAAGATATTCTACGAGTCCTTGAGCCAAAGACACTGAGAAACAGAGTGGACAATATCTTTGAATGTATTTTTACACAACATCAGAATGCAGTTCAAGCGACTGAATCTTAGAGAAAATATCTCTAGAGACATAGGGAATTACCAGTAAATTTTAATGGAATAAAAGCAATTATGTGTTGGCCTGCAATAATGTGACCCAGATACTCTCCTGAAGCATGGTTCAATACACTGATAGCCTAGCTTAATACAGAAATAAAAATAGATGCAGTTTCTTATAGAAAGGGAAATAGCATTTGCCCTGAGCTATTCACCGAAACTAAGAAAGATATTAGACAATTAAATCATCCTTTCTATAAATTCCTTCCTTAATTCAAGGTGATATTATGAGGTTTTTGAAATCCTTTTTAAGCTGACTTAGCATCTCTCATATTCATTCAGTTTATAAAAGAATATTATTAACAACTATGCCTAACAAATTAGATTCCCTAGATGTAATGGGGAAATTCTTAAAAACACACAAGTTACCAAAACTCACTCAAGAAGAAATAGAATGTTTGAATAGACTTATTACAAAGTCTTAATATTACAGTTATTGAATGAGTAATCAAAACATTTCAACAAGAAGTCCAGGATCAGATGGCTTCAGTGGTAAATTTTACAAAATATTTAAAGAAGAATTATTAGTAATCCTTCCCAAACTCTTCCACAAAATAGAAGAGGAGGGAATACTTCTAACTCATTCTATAAGACAGATATTACTATGATAACAAAACTGGACAAAGACAATAGAAGACAAAAAAATAATAAAGACCAATATCCATTATGAATATAGATGAAAAATTCCTTAGCAAAATATTGGCAACCCAAATGCAAGTGTATTAAAAAGATTATACACCAAAAAAAAAAATTATACACCATGACTAAATGGAATTTACCCCAGGAATGTAAGTAATGAATGTAAATAAGTAAGCATAGGAAAATCAACTAATGTCATGTACCACAAAAATAGAACAAAGTGGGGGGAAGCACATGATCTTCTCAAATGATAGAAAGAGCATCTGACAAAAGCCCACACTCTTCCTTGATGAAAAACTAGGGATCTCCCCCAAAATGACAAATATCCATGGCTAATATCATATTTACGGGTGAAATACTGAAAGCTGTTTTTCCTAAGATGAAGAATAATACAAGGGTGTTTTGTCACTGCTATTCAATATTGTACTGTATGTTTTAACCAGAGAGATTTATAGAAGGAGAGAAAGAGAAAAGGAGGGAAGGAGGAAAGGGGGGAAGAGAGAAAAGGAGAGAGAGAGAGAGAGAGAGAGAGAAAGAATCTAGCTATAATAAAAAAAATACTGAAACTAACGTGTCATCAAGCATATGGAGAAATTAAAACCCACATATATTGCTGGTGGAAATCTAAACAGTTTTATCCTCTGTGGAAAACTGTCTTGTGGTTTCTCAAAACGTTAAACATAAAATTACCATATGACCCAGCCATTGCACTCCTAGGTATATACCCTGAAGAATTAAAAATAGGTATTCCAATAAATATATGTACACACATGTTCATAGCAACACTATTCACAAGAGCCAAAAGGTAGAAACAATCCAATATCCATCAATTAATGAATGGATAAACAAATTATTTTATATATATGTGTGTGTGTGTATATATATATATATATATATATATATATATATGAAATATCATTTACCAATGAAAAGGAATCAAATATTGATAATGTGCTACAACATGGATGAATGTTGGGGAAAAATATGCTAAGAGGAAGAACCCAACACAAGAGGTCACGTATTGTATAATTCCATTTATGTGAAATGTTATTTTTAAAAAATTTTTACTGGAGTCTAGTTGATTTACAAGTTTGTGTTAGTTTCTGCTGTATGGAAAAGTGAATCACTTATACGTATACATATTGATATATCCACACTTTTTTAGCTTCTTCTCCCATACAGGTCATTACAGAGTACTGAGTAGAGTTCACTGGGATATATAGTAGGTCCTTATTAGTTATCTATTTTACATACAGTAGTGTGTATATGTCAATCCCAATCTCCCAATTTATCCCTCCCCCTGCTTTCCCCCCAGTAACCATAAGATTGTTTTCTATATCTGTGACTCGATTTGTAACAGGTAAATCCATAGCGACAGAGAGAAGATTGATGGTTCTAAGGGATTGTATAAAGTAGGAAATGGGATAACTGCTTTATGGGTATGTGCATTCCTTTGGGGGTGATGAAAGTGTTTTGAAACTTTCAGAATTAGATAGAAGTAGTGGTCATATAATATTGTGACTGTACTAAAGTCTACTGAATTGTTCATTTCAAAATGGCTCATTTTATGTCCTATGAATTTTACCTTGACAGTTTTTAAAAAATGGACAAAGGATATGAATATATATTTCTCCAATGAAGATATATAAATGGCAAATAAGCATTTGAAATAAAATTAGTTGTTAGGGAAAAGCAAATCAAAACTACAATGAGGAATCACTTCACACCCATTAGTTTGTGTATAATAAAAAGACAATTTTGAGTGTTGGCAAGTTTGTGGAGATTTTAGAACCTTCATGCTTCATTGATGATAATGTAAAATTGTATAGTCTTTCTGAAAAACAATTTGGTTGTTTTTCAAAAATATATAGAGATACCACATAACCCAGAAAATCCAGTCCAAGCATAAACTCAAGATACCTGAAAACATAAAACGTACCCACAAGACAACTTATCCACATAACAACTTATACAGAAAGGTTCATAGCAGAATTGTTGATAATAGCCAACAACTGGAAACAATGTAAATGTCTATCAACTGATGAATAAATAAACAAAATATGTGTATTCATGCAATGGAATATTATTTAGCCATGGATGAAGTTTGAAAATAGCATACTTAGTGAAAGAAGCCAGACACAAGGTAATGTATTTCTTCATTCTATCTATATTAACTGTCTAAAATAGGCAAATCCATAGTGACAGAATGCAGATGAATGATTTCCAAGGGTTGTGGGGGAGAGACAAATGCAGAGTGCCTGCCAGTGGGTAGGAGGGTTCTTTTTGGGGTGATGAAAATATTTCGATATTATATAGTGGTGATGGCTGCAAAAGACTTGTGAAACAAGAGGCCACTGGGTTGTACACTTTCAGAGGGTAAATACTGTGGCATGTATATTTTAATTCAATAAAGTCTCAAAAAGTTAAAGTTCTTCATTAAATCTCCCTCACTCCCCCCAAATCCTC
Organism: Stenella coeruleoalba; assembly: GCF_951394435.1. NCBI lineage: Eukaryota > Metazoa > Chordata > Mammalia > Artiodactyla > Delphinidae > Stenella > Stenella coeruleoalba. The sequence continues at coordinate 39,341,022 of NC_137149.1, read as the reverse complement.
TCCATCATTACATTTTGATATTGTTAAGCAGAAAGAAAGATTTTAAAAATTCACAAGCTACTTAATCCCTGGTGAAATTCTCACAAACCCCAAGTAAGCTAGTATAGTCTGATTCAAACTTCCTTTTTATTCTGACTCTGATGATTAGTAGAATTCAATATTTGTGTCCATATACATAGTATTACGTGTGTGGTGATTTACCTAACTACAAGTACTGAGACTTTACCATAATAATAACAATTCAGTGAAACAATTATGCCACTGATACAGGGAGAAATCCCTTGCTTCCTTCCATAGATCCACACGGTTCCTTGCCGACCACCCTTTCCTTCCTTCTCCTCCAGTCTGTTGGTTGGGGCTATTGGGTTCCTGATGACCCCTACTTATTCCCTGGTTCTGGGTTCTTTTTATCTCTAATCAGTTACTTCAATAGGTGATAAAAACAAACAAACAAACAAACAAAAACCACACACACGATGGTAGGAAAGTCACACAGAACTCTGCTGAAATCTCAGCTCAGACCCAGCTAGGTGAGCTCAGTAAAAGCATTTAAACGTCTCTGTTACTTAGTAAAAATACCCACCTCATAGACTTGGGATAAAACCAAATGAAATGTGTTTGATCCCTATCAGAGTGTCTGGCATACAGAAAAATACTTCTCATGCCCTACATTTACCTAGCTGCATTCAGGGCAACACACCCAAATCCATGACATGGACAAATCCACAAAACCTGCATTATTCCTAATTGTAGTATGGAAAATAATACTAGACTATAAAACTATGAGAAAACCTCTACCTTGACCAGGCTGATACAGGACTATGACCAAATAAAGCTTGCTCATTCTTCCTGAGGGCACCTCAGGGCAAGAGAAAAACCACTAGAAAGGGTGGCTGCTGGGTTACCCAGACAATTGTGCGGGAACAGTTAATTCTCAAAGCTGCAGGGCTTGAGAAGAGGATGATATCAATTTAGCTTTGGGAATGCTGCCAGAATGAAGGTAGAAAACTGAAGTGAGTTGATGCTTTAATCTGATGAAAGATTTCCATCAGATTAAATTTTCATCTTCCAAATTTAGAACTAAGAACAGCATGCTATTTCTCTGAGTAGGCCTTAAAACAGTGTGAGTAAAATAAAATTTGCTCCACACGCTTGCCAGCATTCTAGTAGGTGTGAAATAGTATCCCATTTTGGATTTAATTTGCATTTTCCTGTTGACTAATTATGTTGAGCACTTTTTTATGTGCTTATTGGGCATTCCTATATCCTTTTGGGTGAAGTTCATTTTGAAGATGTTTGACCATTTTTATTGTGTTTTCTTTTTCTTTTTTATTTATATCAATTCCCTATATACCAAAGGAAGTCAATAGAAGTCTTTCAAAGAAACATACTATAATATCCTATCCTTGTCTGTGGTTTTCATTTCACTTTATTTTCTGCTTTAACACTTTTTAAATCATGGTGAAATACATAACAACATTTACCATCTTTACTGTTTTTAACAGTTCAATGTTATTAGGTATATTCACATTGTTGTATAATCAATCTCTAGAACTTTTTCATGTTACAAATCTGAAACTATACTGATTAAACAACCACTCCTTATTTCCTACTTGCCCTGTCCCCTGACTCTCACCATTCTACTCTGTTTCTATGAATCTGACTACTCTAGATAATTTATGTAAGTGGAATTGTACTATATTTCTCTTTTTTGTGACTGGCTTATTTTACTTAGCATAATATCCTCAAGTTTAAGCTGTGTTGTATCATGGGTCATAATTTCCTTCCTCTTTAAGGCTGAATAATATTTTATTGTATGTATATGTCACATTTTGTTTATTCATCCATCAGTGGACACTTGGGTTGCTTCATCCTCTTGGCTACCATGAATAATGCTGCTCCGAACATGGCATGCAGATATCTCTCTCAGTCCTGCTTTCAATTCTTTTGGATATATACCTAGAAGTAGCCTTAGTGGATCATATGGTATCTCTATTGTAAATTTTTTGAGGACCCACCATGCTATTTTCCATAGCAGTTGCAACATTTTTCATTTCCGCAAACAGTGACCATTCTTGTCAACCCTTGTTATTTTCTGGTTTCATTTTTTGGTAGTAGCCATCCTGACAGGTATAAGGTGATATCTCATTGTGCTTTTTATTTGCATTCCCCTAATGACTAGCAATGTTGAACATCTCTTTACCTGCTTGTTAGACATTTGTATAACTTCTTTGGAGATATGTCTATTCAAGTCCTTTGTCCTATTTTTAATTGGATTATTCATTATTTTCTTGTAGTTGAGTTGTAAGTTGTCTTTATATATTCTGGTTATTAACCTCTTATCAGATAAATGATTTGCAAACATTTCCTCTCACTTCTTATGTTTCCTTTTCATTCTGTTGATTATGTCCTTGATGAACAGAAGATTCTAATTTTGATGTACTCAAAATTATCTATTTTTACTTTGGTTGCCTGTGCTTTTAGTGCTATATTTAAGAAATCATTGCCAAATGTAATACCATAAAGATTTTCATATGTTGTCTTCTAAGAGTCTTATAGTTTCAGCTTTTATGTTTAGGTCTATGATCTATTTCGAATTAATATCTGTAGATAGTGTAAGATAAAGAGTCCTACTTCATTCTTCTGAATGTGGATATCTAGTTTTCCAACACTATTTGTTGAAACTGTTCTTTCCATCATTGGAAAAGATAATTCGACCATACATGTGAGGGTTTATTTCTTACCTCTCTATTCTATTCCATTGGTTTATATATGTGTCTTGATACTAGTACCATATGTTTGATCACTGTATCTTTATAATAAATTTTGAAATCAGGAAATGTAAAACCTCCAACTTTGTTCTTCTTTTCCAAAATTGTCTTGTCTATTTGTAGTCTTTCGAAATTCTATGTGAATTTTAGGATGAATTTTCTTTTTTTGCAAAAAGTGCCTTCAAGATTTTGATAGGAATTTCATTAAATCTCTAGATAACTTTGGATAGTATTGACATCTCAATAATTTTAAGTCTTTTAATCTATCAGCACTGGATGACTCTCCTTTTGTGTGTGTGTCTTTTTAATTTCTTTCAGTAACGTTTCATAGTTTTAACTGTTCAAATCTTTCATCTCCTTGGTTAAGTTTATTCAAAAATATTTTATTCTTTTTGATGCTATTGTAATTTTCTTTGTGATTGCTCATTGTTAAGGTGACTGACTTTTGTATGTCGATTCTATATCCTGTAACTTGACAGAATTCATTTATTAGTTCTAAAAGTTGTGTGTGTGTGTGTGTGTGTGTAATCTTTAGTGTTTCTAGTTATAAGATTGTGTCATCTACAAAGAAAGATAACTTTACTACTTTGTTTCTAATTTGGATGACTTTTATCTTTTTTATATCTAATTACTCTGGCTAAGACTTTCGATACTATATTGAATAGAAGGGGTATAAGTAGGTATCCTTGTCTTGTTCCAGATATTAGAGGAAAAGTTTTCAGTCTTTTACCATTGAGTGTGATGTTAACAATGGGAATTTTTTTCTTTTTCACCTTTTAAAAATATGTCATATTTTAGAACCATTTTAGATTCACAGCAATATTGAACTGAATGTACAGAGATTTTCCATATATCCCCTGCCCCAATACATGGATCGCCTCCCCCATTATCACATACCGCACTGTTGTGGTACAGTTGTTTCAACTGATGTATGTAGTCAGGATGCAAAACTGTTCCAGCATGATAATAATCCCTTGTGTTGCTTCCTTCTGATCACACATGCCCCTTCTCACCCAATTCAATCCCAATCCTAAATCCTGGCAACAACTAACCTTTCTCCAATTCTTGGCTACATCAAGATAATAACACTGTGTGTAACAATAGTCCATCCCTTTTTCTTGACAATATGTCCCATTTTTCTTCTTCCTCATACATCTACTAATTTTGATTGTTTACTGAATACTGTGGGAACACATTTTAGATACTTTTACTTCTGTTATCTTCCTCTGAAGTGTTAATATGTGTAAAAGAAAGCAGCAAAATTACAAGATGATAACCTTGAGCTTGAACTTATAGAAGTTTGAATTTCAGCTCTGCTAAGGCAAATCAGTGTGAAGCCCAAGGTGTTTTTCATCCCCCTCTAACTATGAGGGACTAAATTTCAAACTGTTACCCACAACATTAGTTGGCAGTAACCAAACCTCCTTCTCAGGTTTCTCTGGCTTTTGACTGTCGTATATCATGGTGCTCCCATGCCACTGAATCCCCTCTGCACCCTCACCCACCATGCTTGCAGAGCTCAATGTTCAGCCAAGCACTTGGGAGATTTTTCTGTATACAATTTTGTGATTACCCCACTGTGCCATCTTTATTTCTTTATTTTGTTTCCACCCCGATTTTCACTCTCTCACCTCTTATCTCCATCCTGTTAATGCAAGACAATAACACTGTGTACTTGTGCTTAGTCTCTTGTTACCCCCTTACTATGGGGGCATGGAGCAAAACTATATGAACATGGATGTCAATGAGGGGGCTTCCTTTCTTTCAAGAAAATGACTTATTCCTGTTTCTGTCTACCTGTGTGCATTCTCTACTACTTTAGAATAGTTTTAAAAATATTTTCTAGCATTTATAATTCTGTGTGTGGGTGACTTATTTTGGTAAAACCTACTCTGCTATTATCAAAATTGAAATTCTAAAAACTGTGTATTTTAAATTATACAAGCAAAGCATTTTGTCATTAAAAGTTTAAAACCTGTATAAAGCAAGAAAAAATTTTACTCTAATTCCACCTCCTGAAGACATTTCATTATCTATACATATATGAAACAATTTTAGTTCTGAAAAGACTTCAGAGATTTTCAGCCTAAATCTCTACTCCTATAGAAGATTAAGTAGAGAATGAAGTCCTGAAAATATGGACAAACTTATCAAACTACACATAGTAAGTGGAAGAACAGAGACTGAATACAAGCTTTCGAACTACCAGTTTAGTGCTCAGTATACTATTCTACAGTTTGTTACTGGTCTAATCCCTTCTACCACACAGATGATACAGTATATGGGATCTCACAGAATCCTATGTATTCAGTTTTGTTTAATTTCATAACATATTCAGTATGGTTAGGAGAATGGAACATTTTAAAGTAATTTCAAATAATTTTCCATGACTCTCCCTGAAAAGGTGGTTACTATTGATATTTATCAGTTGAGTATGAGAAAGATCAGAATATCAGAGAGAAGTGAAGACAAGGGAGGTCATGAAAAGTGAGCCCCTATTTTCTCTTCTGCCCTGTCCACATAAAGCCTTTCTTATCCAAGAATAAGGACAACGCCATTGGTATTTCAGGACTGCAATTCAGAATTATAGAGATTATACCAAAGAGTTTACTACAAATTAACAAAAGTGGAAAAGATGTTCAAAGATGAAAAAGATTGAAATAATCTTTTAATTATTTAATTCACCCAGGTATACCAGCTCTGATAGTAGAAGCTGGCATAAGGAACCAGACTTGTAGCACATTTGTTTTTCTTTTCTTTTATATATATTTGACATTTTCACCTCATTTCTGTTTATAATTCACAGTATAGAGTGGTTCTGAATGTTGCGATAATTTCTAAAACTAATACTTCTCTCATTTATTTTAGCTTACTCAGATTCCTGACTGTCTCTTTTTGATATCTTTTATTTAACCTTCTTTCTGCTTTCATGGATTCAGTATTAACAGAATTTTCAGTATATTCGAGTATAGCCTATTTCCATTAATAGAAGAATGGCTAAAAATAATTTTAAAGATAACAATAGCAGCTAGCATTTGTAAACCTGACTATGTGGTGGCCTTCTCTAGATATTATTTTAGAAAATAATTTCAAGAATCTTATATGGTTGTCATAATAACATCCTGAGGTTTTTTTTTTTACATTTTTATTGGCGTATAATTGCTTTACAATGTTGTGTTAGTTTCTGCTGTATAACATTCTGATTTTTTAAATGAGGGAGTTAAAGCAGAGTGGAATCTAAAATTTCCCAAGGTCAAATTGCTAGTTAGTGAAAAAGTTGAAATACAAATCCAGGACTTTCTGACTCCAAAGCCAATGAACTTAACATATGCTGCCATTGTGTGCAACCTTAAAACAAAACTTCCAAAGACTTTAAATATGTCAGTGTTTTGTCTTGGCTGATACACATTTCCCTGGTGATGATCAGGAATCTCTAATCTCTTGGATGATGGCAGGATCTCCCAGGATAGACTTCACTGAAGAACTTGAGACAATCCAAAGTGAATGTCTCCTGGCAGACACGCTGATCAGTACTCTCTTAGATAACTTCTCTAAGGTAATCAGTCATACTGGATTGATGCTTCCTTGGTAGAAGTGTCCATTCAGTGATTTGGCCAGGTCATCATTGTTGTTCCTTGTAGCCTTGATATTCAGTGATATTTTAAATTGCAATGCATTGAATGTGAAGAACAGCTAGTCTCCTGGTTTAATATTTCCAAACAAATCAACTCAAACACATCACCCAGTGGAAGCATAGGCAGTAAATCAGAGGATAATAGGAAAAAAGTCAGAGTATCTGTCCCCTTTCTTTTGTCTGCAGGTGCCATCTCTGCCAGTACCTCTGTTCCCTGTGATTTCAGCACCCACTCCATAGGCAAAGCCATGAATGCCGAGCTCTGATAACATTGTCTTCTCTCGTGCCTCTATCCTGAGAGGTGGTAACTTCTTCCCTAATCTCTAGGTTGCCTTACCACTCCCTGTGTGCTCCTCGGCAATTCATTCACCCAGGTATCCAATTGCATGTATCGAATGCCCTCTGCTTGAACCTAGTATAGATTTTGATGACCTGAGATTTTTTTTTGGTGCACATTGCAATTGGTTAGAAGCTTTTATGTGTGGAGGTGACTCATTGTTTAACTGACTGAAAGGCGGACTATGTGGTATCCAGATGGCCAGAAAAGAGACTAGGTGAGATGTAGTTGACAGATCTGGAAGGCTGAGCAAGAGTGACACTTTGGCTTTTCCCAGATAGACTTGTTCTACACACACTTTCCTGACAAAGCCAGTAAGTATTTATTTTACTCTTGAAGATGCCCCAGTTTAGATGACAAATCATATGGTCACCCTATTGATGCTAAGTGAAGTCCTTAGTGATTGTTGTGAGATGGAGATTCTAGACTCAGGTACGAGCCCAGCAGAGGACACCAGACTGAAAGAGCTGAATGATAGTTTATATGTACAACAGTGCTGGTTAGGTGTGGTTGGTGCCCAAATGACAAAAGGCTACAGAAGAAGGGATGAGCATAATGGACCAAATAGCAGTGAAGCAAAGGAAAGAATTCAGCAGAGCAAGAGAAGTGGAGAGTTGGCTAGTTCTGTGAGCCAAGCTTAGCCTCAATAGAAAGCAGAGACATGGAAGAGGGGTAACATGATCACAACTCTGTATTCACACTCTGAGTAGGGAAAGTTTAACTGGAGACACCATAGGGCCTTCTGGGGAGGAGAGACCTAGTGACAATATTTTGAGTAGTCTAGATTTACCACTGATCAATCAACCTTTGTGAATGGATCAACGTGGAAGGGCTGCTAATATTGAGGTGAGATGGGAATTCACACAGAAGACAGGTTGCATTTTAAAGGCCAGGTCTACCCTCTTGGGCTTTTTTTTTTTTGGCAGCCTCTGTCCTGAATAAGAATGGCTTTTACATTTCAGCTGCCAATAAGTTGAGTATTTATTCCATCTTCCCAACCAAATATTTTATTTTATTTTATTTTTTCCGATTCGCGGCCCTCTCACTGTTGTGGCCTCTCCCGTTGCGGAGCACAGGCTCCGGACTCGCAGGCTCAACGGCCATGGCTCATGGGCCCAGCCGCTCTGCGGCATGTGGGATCTTCCCGGACCGGGGCACGAACTCGTGTCCCCTGCATCGGCAGGCAGACTCGCAACCACTGTACCACAGGGAAGCCTCCAAATATTATTTTTTAAAACACTGAACTATGGCAGGAAAAGAGAGCTTTTAAAATGGATGATTAAGTCCCAGAATTTTAGGAAGGTTAGAAAGTCATTTAAAAGTTTCTTCAGAATTATTCATCTATCCCTTTAAAATATTGATCAGTCTGCAGTTTCCTTTGCCAACTGCAGCTCTGTTTCAACAGAAGCACAAATTTATGGGCACTTGCATTAATAATCCACAAATTCCCTCTTCCAGAATCCATACAATCCTCACCCTTTCCTCATCCCTCCCTCTCTTCCTTTCTACCTTCCTTCCCTCCGTCCATAAACAATGTAGTACCTATGATATATCTCACCTGGTACGGTGACAATTATGAGGATAAATTAAACAATGATCTATTACCTCACAATGCCACAATCTGAAGACATGTAAAAAATTGTGTTAAATAATTAAAGCACCAAAAAAGATATGCAGTAACATAGACATGGGAAAATGTTATAAAATTACAAAAATAAAAAAGACAGAGGGGAGCTAGAAACTCACATATCTTTATAGACTCTAGCCCTGTGCAAAGGCCGTGTTTTGTTATTGTTATTTGGAACGTTAAGTATTTACCTTCACATCCTTAAAAGATAAGTAGTATTTTTCCTATTCCATAGACAGAAAAACAAGGATCAGTAAGACTAATTTTCCAAAGATTAAATGGAAATAAATGGCAAAGCTCGAGCATGATCTTCGGCTACCTTTTGTACAGGTTACTGTGGGCAACAAAAAATGGATTTAGAGGAGAGGTAAGGACTTAGCTAGGTCTTGATTATTATCAGGTGAACAGAAAGGTAGCACATGAAGTCTTACTACATTGTAGTGTGTACTAGAGTGGGGTTATCTATGCTTTATTGAGCTGATGATTTAATAAGTAATAGGATGCTGTAGTAAACTGCTGCTATTAAGAGACAAATGACTTTTTGCATTTTTATAGTTTCCAGTCACTACACTGTCGACAGAGCACTCCAGGAAAGCGCAGGGAAGCTTTCAGTCTCTTGGAGCCTTTCATAAACTCTCCTCTAAATGCATCTTGTCTACTAGGACCCAGAGCACAATTGAAAGGAGGTAATTTATTTGCTGAAGCCCTGTTGCTATTTAGAGGAAGCTTAGTGCAAAACATCAAAATGAATCTCCAAAGTGCTCTCTCATTGTGTTTGTCTATTGCTCCAAAGTTAAAAGTTCCATTCAGAATTACAACAGTCACGAGTACCACAGGGAATACCTGTAAGCATCTTTGTTGTAAAGTGATTGTATAATCCTTGATTCCCAACTACAGTAATTATAGTTTAAATTGAGCACCATTTTAAGATTAAAACCTAGTGAAATAAAGATGTAATAACATTTAAAAATAATAGTGCTCATGAATGGAACAAGAATGAGTTATGGTGTTTGAACAAAAAGGTGGGGAGGAGGTAGGTGGAGACTGGGGAAGGGTTTTAGTAATGGAACTTTGTATGGATATTTGGTTTGGTACTATGTGATGCAGATTTGGGGCACCACCTCCTGGGCCTCCTAGGTTTGCCAGCTTTCTCTGTAAAGGGCCAGGTAGTAAATATCTTAGGCTTTGCGGACAGATAGTCTCTGTGACAACTGCTCATCCCTGCTGTTCTAGCAAAAAAGCCTCCATAGACAATACTTAACCAATGGGTGTGGCTATTTTTCAATATTTCAATAAAACATTAGTTACAAAAACAGGCCCTAGGTTGCTGATGCTTGCCCCAGGCTATTTCAGACTTCATCTGATGTGTGTCTTTTAGCCATCTACACTCTTACATACACCTCTCCCACACTGATTCTATCTGACATAATTTGTCCAGTGGGAATTCAGCCAATGTGTCATTAGCAGAGGCTTACTAACTACCCGTGCATTGGGACTTGCTGTCCTAGAACTTACCTGTTAAGTATTAAGAAGCCCATGTTAGGCCACTGAATAATGAGAGATGAGGTGGATATAGATGCCCAGACAAAGCCACATCAAGCCTAAACCAGTAAATCTTCCAGATGATGATAGCTGCATGAGTGAACCCAGAAAAGACCAGAAGGATAAAGGCCCATCTGAGATCAGCCAACCCACTGAAATGTGAGAAACAAACCACTGGGTTTTGGGGTGGCTTTATGGAGTAGTAAATAGCTGATAAAATAACTTCAACCAGTTATTATCATGACGTTTAATGATAATCTTTATACAGGTATTTAGTATGATATTTGAAATCAATAGACCCGGGTTTGAATTTGAGGGTTTACCACCACTAAATGGTTTGAACTACAGTAAGGCAGAGACCTTTCTCCCTCTCACTTTGCTCATCTGTAAACTAGCTATATGAACAGCACATGGAGTTGTTATCTGCCTTCTAGTCATCTTTAATATTTCTCTTGACCTGGACCAGAAAATGTACTAGGTGCTTTACATTTGATATAACAAATTCTCAAAATTAGCCCTTATATATGAGAATTGAGATATATAGATATTAGATATATTCTATCTACCAACTTTTAAATATTGGCAAATACTGCTGTACTTCCTTTCAAACTGGTTGCACCAGTTTACATTATAGCCAAAATGTAAGATTATCCACTCATTTTCCCTCTATATCATATACTTTTTGGAAATACTCCATACTGATAAGTAAAAAATGGCACACTGAAGTTTCAGTTTGCATTTCTTTAATTGAATTAACATCCCTTAACATGTTTATATGACATTTTCATATATTTTTCAGTAACTTTATATTTGAGGTCCTCAATACGTTTTGTTATAGGGCTGCTTAACAAACTTTTCAATGGATTTTAAAGGAAATTAACCTTGCTATGGACTGAATTGTCGTGTCTCCTCGAAATTCATATGTTGAAGCTATAACTCCCAATGTGATAGTAATTGGACATGGGGACTTTGGAAGGTAATTAGGTTTTGATGAGGCTATGAGGATGGGGCCCTCATGATGGGATTAATGCCTTTATAAGAAGAGACGCTAGAGAGTTGTCTCTGTCTCTCTCACTAAGTGCACACATGCACTGAGGAAAGTCCATGTAAAGACATAGTGAGAAGGTGGCCTTCTGTAAGCCAGGATGGGACCTCTCACCAGCAACTGAATTGGCTGGCACCTTGATCTTGGACTTCTAGTTTCCAGAAGTATGAGAAATACACTTCTGTTGTTTAAGCTACCCAGTCTATTGTATTTTGTTACGATAACCTGAACCAACACAGTCATATATGTGGCAAACAATTTCCCTGTTTTAATGTTTGTGTTCGACTTAATGCATATTATTTGGACAAGGATAATATTTTATATTTTGATGTAATCAAATTTAGCAAAATGTTCATTCTTGCATTTGGGCCCTTATGATCACAGAGACCTCTTTATCTGATTTTCATTATTATAATTATGATGTTTCATAGGTGATGGAAGCAGAATTGCTAACAATTAGAAAGCAGGAATGTTATTTTACATAATCTTTTAATTCTTAAATATATCCTGTAAGAAAAAAGCCCCTGTAGTTAAAGTTTACAACTGGTAGTTACAAAAGATATTTTAGTATAACCAAAGTTTTTCATAATTGTTTTAATTTTAATTTAAAATGATATTTTTAACAATTGTTTTATTTTTTCTCTTAGCTTTTTTATTGTTTCATTCTTTAAGTTTTACATATTGCATTCATTGGAGTAGTATTTTTTGTTTTCATGTAAGCCATAAGGAAGGAATAAGAGATATTAGGATTCTAATATTTAGTTTGAGGATTTTTTTTTAGCCATCCTCCTCACCTCCCTATGTCAGGTAGCTGCTCATTGTTTCAATGGTATTCATTCTTTTCTCCACTTCTCTTGCTCATTTAGAAATGTTTTAGAACTCAATATTCTATCTAATGGTCTGTTTCTCATTGCCTGAAATGTAAAATCCATCTAATTGCTGAAGTTTCATCACACAATTTGTCTTCTCTCGCCATTTTTCTCCTCCAAACTTTAAAATGTTAATGTCACATATAGATTTTTCCATATGAACTTTCAAATCAAATCACCTATGTTCGGAAAAGGAAAAATAATTATTTTTCTTTTTTATTGTATTGTGTTATGTTCACCGCTTAGTTTTGAAAGAAATATCATTCAAACAATTCCAGCTCTTCCCATCCAGCAGCAAAATATGTTCTTCCATTCACTCTTGTCTCCTTTTATGTTCCTCAGTAGAGTCCTAAATTTTATTCCTGTGTTTTGTGAATCCCTAAAGTTCCAGAGTTATTTAATTGTTGGTTCCTGTTGCTTTTGTTGAAATGTGATCTTTGTCTTCTATTTTCTAAATGTTTATTGCTTATAGAAAAGGACACCACTGAGTTAGTATATTCTTTGTTTGCCAGCCACCTTGGTCAGTACACTTATAATTACTAATATTTTTGACTTAAAATAATTAAAACTTAATTATTCCTATTTCCTTTCAACATAGTGAACCTGCTGCCTTCTCACTCAGGTGTGAGCACTTGAACTCTGGAATGAGATGGGCTGTGCTCATAACCGTACTTTTACAACTTGAGTTTCTTAACTTCTCTATGGTTCAGTTTTCTCATCTGTTCAAAAAGGGGATAATGACAGTACTTGCTTCATAGAGTTGCTAGAGGACCAGATGAGTTAATGTTCATACTATGTTTAGATCAATGCTGCACATACAATAAAGACTCAATAGGTGCCGTCTCTCTGTGTTGTCTCAGGAACTAAATCCTTAATATCACAGCAATAGCAATGCATACTCTGGCTTGCCTTGAAGGGAAGTTTAAAGGCTATAGGATGTGATCTAATATAAGTGCTTTGCAAATTTGAACTATTATTATTCGAATGCAAGAAACTGTAAACAACCAACTCACAAATACATTTATTCTATCAACTAGCATTTACTGTGTGTTGGTAGAAATAGACAAGGTCTAGAACCGAGATTCTTATCTGTTAAGAAAATGTTATTCATTTTAGTGAAGGCTTTGTTAGAGTTAAATCCAGAGGAGAGATTAAGATTGCTGACTGGGAATTATTTCTCTATATAGTGCCAGACAAAAATATTAATGATGCTTTCCTTTGCAAATACACCAATTGGCCCCTTCATGCAGTCTGGTTGTGTACACAGAGCTGGGAAGAAACATGCATTGCTAATAATAGCTAAGAGAGATTGAATACATATCTCGTGCCAGATACTCTTCTGATCATTTTATATTCACTAAGTTATCTATTTTACACAAAATTTAGTAAGTGTTGGCGATAATATTATCTTTACTTTATATATAAGGAAACCATATCAGAGGTTTAAGTAAATTACCAGGCTTACATAGCTGGAGGGCAGGGACCCTCTGAACCCTGGGTCTGTACTCTTATTAAACAATTCTCTAGACTGTGACAGGCTGGTGTATGGCTTTTCTGCCTCCATTTCAGAAGCCACTTCTCCTTTTCCCTTTAGTAACTTAGTTTCTATGCTATCTATTCTGAATATGAGTATTTGGTCTTTGAGAATGATCTGGCATCAGTTATTTATACCTAAATATCAATTGCAACCTGGCAACTGTTTCCAGGAAGAAAGTAAAGGAAAAGGAAACCAGCAACAAGTGAGCCTATAGCATCCATCTCATTCCCTCTTAGAAATAATTGTTTCAAGTTTGTGTTATCACTGCAAATGAAGAAACTGAGACTCACAGCTAATGCCACTTGTTCAATGTCACAATTCTTTTGAGCTCTATGACCATGACTTATATTTAAGTCACTGAGACTTATATTTTATGCAATGTTGAGCGTGGTGTTTGTACTTAAAGAAATTGCCGGCACCAGTCTATGAAGGAAGGAATTTAGGTGGTAGAGATTTCTCCTTTGACTCTGAGGGAACAACAGAATAAGCTATCTTGGGTTAAATGGTCACTTCTACTTAGTTCCTAGAAAGAACCACAAGCAGCTCTGGCTGAATTTTTCAATATCCTGTCCTTTCTAACTCTGCCGTCAGGAAGCATGTGGTCCATTGACCTTATATTTGTGGTAAAAAAGCAAGAGATGGGAAAAACACTGAACTGGGACTTGGAAAAAGTGCACTCAAGACAAAATCTATCCCAACTGCCCCTGTAATCTCGAAATAGCACACACCATTAAAGAAAGCTTGTGAGTATTAAAGGACACAAGAAAAAATTGAAGTTGGGTACATTATAGTTGCAATTACTGGTGGAATTCTTCCTTATTAGGATTATCTAACTAAAATTGTATCAATTATTGTAAATAAGGTGTTCGGCAATAATAATGATGATAATAATATTTACAGAGGGTTTACTTTATGCCAAGCACTATTGTTAGTGCTTTATATTCATCAAATTGCACATTATTCCCAACGTCTTTATGAAGTAAACGCTATTATTATTATTCCTCATTTACAGATAAAGAAACTAAAACACAGAGAGGTTGGGTAATTGTCCCAAGGTCACACAGCCAGTAAGCTAAGATTTATACTCAGTCTAGTTTCAGAGCTAACCACGTCAGAAGTCATCTCTTTTTGAATGGCTTAAGTCTATTTTCTTGTTGTGATATTAAAGATGATGATGTGGTTTTGAACATTAGCACTTTTTGTAAACTTTCCAGGGGTCCTTGAACATAAAATATTTAGCTCAGTTAGGTCTAAGTTATCAATTGTGTAATTCAGGTCCTCCCAATTTTTGTGCATTGTTTGGTCATTGACTTGAGTATGATAAAATGAATTTTCCTACTGCTGTTTTAAGTTTGTAAATTTTTCCTTGTATTTCTTGTTTTTTGCAATATATATTATAATGCACAATGATGATCATGCTTAAACATTTGTTAAGCTCATAATTGGGTGTTATGCTATTATTTTACTTCATAGTGTCCTTTGTCTTTTTGAACTGAATTTACTGCAGTTAAAATCACATGATCCTTGCATTATTTGTGTTGCTTTATGTGTATGTGCCAATTTTCTTATTGCAACTTCTTTGTATCTAGATGTATAATTTTTACACAAATTGTACTTGCAGTTTTCATTTTTGAGAAGAACGTGATTTTTTTTTAAACTGAGTCATAACTTAAACACCATATAACACACTGCTTTTAAGTCTACACGTTGATGAGTCAAGTGTATACCCTTGTGTAATCAAAATCTACATAAAAATATGAAATTCCATCACCCCAGAAGTGCCTTTGTGCCCCTCTCTCATCAATCAGACTTTTATATGACAACCACTATTTTGGCTGGTATCCCCAAACATTAGTTTTATGTATTCTTGAACTTCTATTGATGATGCTATTTAATAATAATATCACATTTACATACACTTTATATTTTGCAAGTATGTTTTATTTCTTTTTGCTCATCGAAACGTTTCTAAGTTCATCCATATAGCAGTGCATGTCAATACATAGTTTGTAATTTTGCAAGTTTTTAATCTTTTTTGCTGAATACAGTTCCATTGTATGAATATACCACCATTTTTTAAGGAATAATTCATTTGATGATAGACATTTGGGTTCTCTCCAATTCTTGGTTATTATGATTATTCCTGCTAGGAACATTCTTATACAAGTCTTTTTGATTATGTGTTTTTACTTCTATTGAGAAATTACCTAAGAATGGATTTTTTGGGCTATAGGTAAGTATATGTTTAACACTATAAGAAATTGCCAAGCAATTTTTGAAAAGCGGTTATACTTTTTACCTTCTACAATCAATTCATGTGATTCAAGTTGTTCTATGTCTTACCTAACATTTGATATTGTCAGATTTTTGTTGTAGTTGTTGCTTTTTGCCACTCTACACATATGAGAGAATTTTTTGCTGTTTTTAATTTGCATTTTACTGATGCCTAAGCATGTTACATTTTTTTCATAGACTTATCGGACAGTATTAAATCATCTTATTGAGGGTTTACTCAAGTCTTTGGCCCATTTTTTTTTCCACCTGGGTTGTATGCTGTGGTGTATCTGAAAGATATGCCACCAGATCCCTCTTTAAATGAGGACATCAGCTAGTTCAATGTCTGCTTCAGCTGCAGAGAGCCACCTGTCACAGAATACATCCTTCCCTAGGGCAGGCAGCCTGCATCCAATGACTGATACAGGCAGAGGTTTGAAGGCCTGCCCAATTTGGCTCAATGCAGCAAACCCTGATGGACCTTATAGGATTCTGAATTCCCCATAGGATTGGCTGGTGCTTTTTAGGCCTGCATCACGGGTTGACTTCTCTCTTTATCCAGTCCTTTCTTTTTCTTCCTTCCTTCCACAGATCCTTAATCTATAATTGCATCTTAAAATCTCTGCCTCAGCATCTGCATCAGGAGAACACCATCACAATCATTGGTAGCAAGAGAGGCTTGAGAAATTAACTGTGAAGATAAAGTGTAGAGCAGAATTATCTGTCACCTAGCTAGTCATGAAGATTCATCATTGGTGGTTAGTGTAGCACAGAGTACACTAGGTAGTGTTGAATTGGGACCAGGCACCCAAGATTTAACAATCAGAGTAGCTCAGATCTGGAGAAAGGTAAACTGATGCAGGTCTGGTGTGCTAAAGTTAGAACTCTGGTTGGAAAACAATGGGTCTCTGACACTTGGGATGTTGACAATGGGTAGATGTCCCCTTATATTTTGAAAAGTGTAACATTTCTGACCCTGCAGAGTGGCTCAGATTTCTCTATTAAAATCTAGCACACTCTTAGTGTAAGAAGATAAAGAAAAAGCTTCTCCCTCTAACATAATATGTACACTCCCCCTTAGGATCTACCCTCACACTCCTCCTGGCCACCAGGTAAACCCCAGCTAACAATAGGAAAGGCTATTGTAAAACTAGGTTTATTGATAGCAGTGGGGTCAAGACCTCAAAACAATAGAGCCCATATGGTGGCACTTTACTCTCAGAAACCAGGTAGATGTAATTGTTATAAGTGACATCCAAGAGGCCTGACATACACACAGATTTATGAGGATATTTAATGCAACACATCTCTAAGGACAAAGTAAATGAGTAGCTAACAAGGATAATATTCAGCTTTTACCATAGAAAAAAATATAAAGGAAGGTCCAGGAGGATGATGTCAGTTGTGTCAATTAAAAAAAAAAAAAATGTCATGCTCCTTTGCCAAATTTCTCTCCCTGAGCCAGTTTTAAGATATGGAACATAATGACTCAAGGAGAGTCTGGGTCCCTGGAGGAAGGACACTGCCACAGCACGGCAAGTGCAAGTAGTGATGATTCTCCTAGTCTTTCCCCAAAGGGACTTTCGGGCATGTATTCAAGTAACTGCACACTTGGGGAAAATGAATAGCAAAGCATTTCACAGACTATTTGACACAGGGTTGGAGCTGAGGCCTGAGTGATGTCAAAACCTGGAAACCTGAAGCATCATCTTTCAGACTCCTCTGTTAGAAGGACATAAGAGAGGCAGGTAGTAAGTGAAATCTTAGTCAAAGTCAGTGTTGAGAATGGATCACTGGGAATATACCCAGTATTTTATAGTAATGGAATATAACCTTTAAAAATTGTGAATCACTATGTTATACACCTGTAACTAAATAATATTGTACAGTGACTGTACGTCAGTTACAAAAGTGAATGGGTCACTGGGTCTATAACCCCACTCAGTGATCACTTTCCCAGTTCTTAAGTAGACAACTGAGATTGACATACTTGATAGCTGGTCACATTGGTCCCTTGGCTGATGGGAAAAGAGCTATGGTAGTAGAGAAGACCAAGTGGAATCGTCTCAAACTTTACCTTCCTCCTCCCAGCCAAGAGAATGACTCAGAAACGTCACATCCTGGGTGAGATAGCTAAAATTAGTGCTACCCTTAAGGACCTAAAGCATGCTTAGTAGTGGGCCCTGCCATTTACCCATGTAATTTATAAGTCTGGCTCCTGCATAAAGCAAATGTATCCTGGAGAATGACAGTAGAAACCTGTAAATGTTACTTAATAGGGCAGATAAGACTTTGAATGCATGATTAGGTTACTAATGATCTTCCCTGTCTTGAAATATAGTTGATGCACAATATTATGTTAGGTAACTAATGATCTTGAGATGGGAGATCATCATAGGTTATACAAGTAGCCCCAAATTTAATCTCAATGATTCTTATAAGAGGGAAACAAGATGAGTTAGAGAGAGTTCGAGAAGGAGATGAAGTGACAGAAACAGATTGAGGTGATGGCTTTGAACTCGGAAGAAGGGGCTACAAGACATGGAATACAGGGGGCCAGTAAAGGCTGAGAAAGACAAGAAAATGGATCCTCTTCTCAGAAGCTCCAGAAGGAACCGGCCATACCCACAAGTTGACTTTAGCCCAGTGAAACTGATTTCAGAGTTTTAAACTTTAGAATTGTAAAGAGTAAATCTGTGCTGTTTTAAGCCATTAATTTGTCTAATCTAATACAGTGAGATTTTTTGTTTAAGTTCATCACTTTAAAGATTGTATTCCATTGTCTTCTAGATGCCATACGGTGAGAAGTCAGCCATCATTCATATCCTTATTCACTCAATGGGATACATCTTTTTTTTTTTTTTTCTCTAGCTGTTTTTAAGATATTCTCTTCATTTTGGTTTTTAGCAGTTTGACTATGAAATGCCTTGGCATATATTTTTCTCTGTATTGATCCTGTTTAGCTTTCACTCATCTATGGGTTAGCGGTTTTAATGAGATTGAAAATACTTTTATCTAATATTTTTGGAAATATATTTTCCTGCCCCATTGTCTCTCTTTGCTCCTTATTGAACTCCAATTCCATATGTGTGACTCTGTTAGCTAATATCTTTTAACTCATTAAAGTTCTGCTCATTTTTCCAGTCATTTCCCTTCAGTTTGAATTATTTTGATTATCTTGACTTTCTTTTCATAATCCTTTCTTATGCACTGTCCAAACTGTGGTTAATGACATTTTTGTTTTCAGTTATTGCACATTTTTAGTTCTAGGAGTTTCATTTGGTTAAGAATTTCTATATCACTGTGAATTTCTCCACATTTTACTGAAAATTCTTGACCATCTTTTCTTGTAAATGCTTTAAAATGTTTATCGTAGTTATTTTATAGTCCTTGTCTTCTAATTTCAACATCTGATATATGCTTAGGTCTGCTTTTATTGACTACTTTTATATTGACTCTGGGTCATGTGTTTTTACTTTTCTGTATGCCTGGTGGTATTGTGTTCTGTACAGGTATTGTGAACTGTACACTGATAGATGTGGAGCATTTTTTTTTCTTCATTTGTGGAGAGATTGATTTGGTTCTAGCAATCAGTTAAATCATTGATGGATCATCTTGGTCCTGTGGCAACTTGGGTTTAAGCTTTGTGAGCCCTTGCTCTTAAATCATGGCATTTGTGGGTTTTCAGTGGAAAGTTCGATGGTTTTGTCAAGACTCCTCCCCACCAGAAAACTATTGCTAAGTCTATTCAGCTCTCTAGTATTCTTGTTATTGCTTTTAGTTGGATTCCTTGGATTCATTATCTGCACACATGCATTCCTGGAGTCTGATAAAAATTGAGATTAATTTAGATGCAGACTTTGGGGGATGGTCTTCTAAAGCATATCCTTTTCTGGTATATTTTCCTTAAATATCCAGAAGCTATAGTAGTCCTGAGAATCTAACCTCTTAACCCTTATCCCATAAAGCTATTACTTTTTGCTTGAGCTCTGTTTTCCTTGAACATTCTTGACTTTGTCATACCCTCAGCGGGAAAGCCAGTTTAAGATTAAACAAAACCAAACAAAGACAGCCTTTATTAAACCTATTCACCCTGGCTAAGAACCATGTTCTAACTTTCACCAGTGCACAAGTTAACACTGTCTTAGTTTTGTATTGATAATATCATCCAGAGCATATACTACCAGCAAACTCCATTGACTCTCTTTCCCATCGCTCAGCATCATACTTCCTTTAGCGCACCATAGAGGGCCATTATAAATAATCTTCAATTTCTTTGATCATGCCCCAACAGGAGCAGCCAAAACCCCATATCAACCTGTGTTCTACATATCATATTTATGATTACATTCAAGAGGTCTGACTCATAATGTGCATATGATCGAGCCAAAATTTTCCTTCTGTACAAAAATATTACATTTTCATAAAAATAGAATTTTATATAGAAGCTCAAATCTGCATGGAGAGTGATGCAAAAATTTAGAAACCAGTATTTAATTTCTGTTTGTTTTGTTTCTGCCTGATTTCAGCAGCCATTTACTAGAGGTAATCTGTACTTTAATAGGCATAATAAATCATAGTAGTGATAAGAAATTTATATAAATAAAACTGGAGATATAGAGATATAAGTTACATATTTAACTTCTTAACTTTAAATGTAATAACAAGAATAATAGTAGGAATAAGAACAGCTACTGTTTATTGAGTGTTTATAGTGTTCTGTGCACTGTATTTAGTTTAATCCTCTTATTAAACATATGAGGTAGTGGAATCTATAAAAACATTAAAAGATTATTTATTACATTTCTTATAAAACAACAGCAGGAAATATTAGGTGCACACATTTTGTAGTCAATCCATCTAATATTTGTTGAATATGCTGATCTCTGTGTACACAGGAAAGAATAAAACATTCCTGGTGGCGTCTAGAAGGAGACTGATACATAAACAAATATATTACAATAAAATACAATTTACACACATGTGAAAATCTTCAGACAAAAACCCAAAAAATGGTACAAAGATTTTTATTTTACTGAGAAAAAGAATTAGAGTATTCACTGAGTGCTTCCTGGAGTAGAAAAGTTTCATAGATCAGATCATGCTTCAAAACGCATTCACTTTCTCCCTCACCCCTGACCTCCATTTTAGATGGAGTGTACTTCCTGGCCTCTTGCCGTTGAGTCTGGCTAACTTGATCTGCTTTGGCCAGTGGTTTTTAGCACAGGTAATCCAAAGAGAAGTGAAAATGAGTTCCTGACTTTCATCATGAGAAGAACATGTCTTTGCTAACCCCTGATTTAAAGAGGATGAGAGATGTGTGGCACAGAACCAAATCCAACTTGCATCTGGGAGGCAAGCCCAGCTTGTAGAGCCTGAATCAACCAAACCCTAGTGGGCTGGCAAATGCATAGGAGACAAATAAATGCTCACAGTGTGTGCCAGGTATGGACTGAATGTTTGTGTCCCCTCAAAATATGGTGAAGCCCTAATATCCAATGTGATGGTGTTTGGAGGTAGGGCCTTTGTAATGTAATTAGAGTCAGTTTGGTCACAAAGGCAGGGACTTCAGGATGGGATTAACACTCTTATAAAAAGAGAAAGAGACACAAGATAGCTCTCAATATGTATGTACCAGGGAAAAGCCAGGTGAGGTCCTAAGATGATGGCCTTTTGCAAACAAAGAGGGCTCTCACTAGATACCAGATCTGCCAGCATATTTATCTTAGACTTCCCATCCTCCAGAACTCTGAGAAATCAATGTTTGTTAGCTAAGCCACTCAGCCTATGGCATTTTGTTATAGCAGCCCTAGCTAAGGTAATGCCAATTGATAGTTTTGTGGCTGTCTGTTTCATAGCAAAACCTGGCTGATAGGGTTAACCCGTAGATTAATCATCTTCTCCCAAAACATGTTTAATTTAATATACCTATTTTCTTGTAAAGGTATCAGCAGCACACTTATAATGCTTTTCATTCCATCCCCATTATTGTTTATGGGTTGAGATCATCCTCCTACTATGTAAATAACTTAACTCTTAGAATATACAATGATTCCTTTCTTCTTAGTGTGAGGAAAGATTAAAATAAAAAATTCTAGCCCAGATGTAGGGTTGCATGTGTTTGCATCTATAATAAGCAGGGGTAATAAAAATATGATAAAAAATATGTAAGGATACATAATCAACAAACTATCTTCTTTTGAGTTAAATTAACTTACATAGAAAAGCTCAGCAACTGGTTCTTACAAGATCTGATCACTATGCATGTGACTTTCAAGCTATCACCACCACCTAGTACAGAAAATACTTGAGAAAAAAAGGAAAAAATAACATTTTTCTAATGCAACTTATGTTTCTAGAGTGAACACATGCTATTTTAAAATTCTTCATTCCAACAGATCTTTATTTTTCAAAAGGCAAAGAGAAGTGCCAAGGGAGATAATAAATGAACTTCCCTCCCTCCAACTCTCTTTTCCTGACCTTTATCAAAGTCCACTTTATTCTCCTTTCGGGAAGAAAAAGTGATTCATATCATCTCCCTAAACCAGGAAAAAAACCTGAAGAAAGAACAAACAAAAAACCTTTCATCTGGTCATAAAACAATAATTAATTGCACTATTAAGTAACCTATACAAACTTGGGGGAAGTGGGGAAAAAACAGAGAAAAAATAGAAAAAAAATCTCCTTGAGAAATATCCTCAAAGGACTGATGCTAATCAAAGCCTCTGTGATTCAAAGAAAGAAGAAAGCAATGCCTGGGGAAAGGCAGCCCATAAGGAGGCTTCCAGTACAGTACTCCAGTACAGTACTCCAAGGGGGTTGAAGGAAAACTTGTTTCAAGAATAGATTCTTTTGTACAGTGCATTTAGTTAATCAGGGCACATGGATGCCTTGTAAATAAAATAAAGTTGGCTTGGCAGGTTCCTTAAAAAACTAAAAATAGAACTACCATAGGACCCAGTGATCCCACTACTGGGCATATACCCTGAGAAAACCATAATTCAAAAGGTGTCATGCACCACAATGTTCATTGCAGTTCTATTTACAATAACCAGGACATGGAAGCAACCTAAGTGTCCATCGACAGATGAATGGATAAAGAAGATGTGGCACATATATACAATGAAATATTACTCAGCCATAAAAAGAAATGAAACTGAGTTATGTGTAGTGAGGTGGATGGACCTAGAGTCTGTCATACAGAGTGAAGTAAGTCAGAAAGAGAAAAACAAATACCATATGCTAACACATATATATGGAATCTAAAAAACAAAAAAATGTTTTTAAAGAAGCTAGGGGCAGGACAGGAATAAAGACGCAGAGGTAGAGAATGGACTTGAGGACACAGGGAGGGGGAAGGGTAAGCTGGGACGAAGTGAGAGAGTGGCATGGACATATATACACTACCAAATGTAAAATAGATAGCTAGTGAGAAGCAGCAACATAGGACAGGGAGATCAGCTCGGTGCTTTTTTTTTTTTTTCAGCTTTGTGCTTTGTGATCACCTAGAGGGGTAGGATAAGGAGAGTGGGAGGGAGATGCAAGAGGGAAGAGATATGGGGATATATGTATGTGTATAGCTGATTCACTTTGTTGTAAAGCAGAAAATAACACACCATTGTAAAGCAATTATACTCCAATAAAGACGTTAAAAAATAAAGTTGGCTTGGAGCAATGATTTATTTATTTTTGCTTACGTAAGAGATTTGCTTTCAGCATGAATAACAGGAGTTCAGAAGGAAATGTGTGATTCAGCAGCTTGGAGAACATCACGCCTCTTCCTCTTGGTGCATATTCTTAGGTGAATTGTTCTGATTTCTGACCTAAGATTTGAGTAATATGACCACATAAGCACCTCTTGGTTTGACTTGGTTCTCAGAGAACATCCCAAGCATTTGAACAGGGTTTTATTGCTATCCTGTTCCCTATGTCAAAGTATATCCAACTACTTGTGCAATATTGGCTTTTAGAGGTTTCTCAATGAAATCAAATAATAGTATTTTGATAGTTCAATGATACTGACATAGGGAATGTTCCAAATTTTAATATAAACCCATGCTTATTATGAAATGTCCATGAACACCATAAAATCCAAAGATTAAATCCCCTTGTAAGTTAAAGCCCAAGATTTCAAAATATCAAAAAATTAAAGCTCTAAATTAAATATCTTAGCCTTTTCACCTAAAGGTACAAAACAATTAAAGTCCTCTCCAGTTTCTTGTTTTGCTTATATTCAGCCAAACACGGGTTTTCTGATGGTTGGGCTGCCTCTTTCTGGAATGGCTATAGTTATTTCACAGTATAAGAATTTGTTTTAATTCAATGCCAAGTCATACTTTTAAAGTCAAATGAGGTTGCAACACATAGAAAATTATTGTGACACTAAAGTCCTGATCACATAATTTAAAAGATGATCTCCAGAAACTAGAGCTGAATTGTACTTTCAGAACCCAGTATTTGGTATTGCTAAATATCTTTTCAAATAATTAGTAGTATTTGTGCAAAGGAAAATAGAAAAAAAGGTTTGTTAGTTTGTTTTGGTCTTTTACCCTTGTCAGGATGTTAGTCAATCTATGTCAGGTTTCCAAAATTTATAAACTACAGTTACTAATTCACTTTTTAAAAATATCTCAATAGGAGGTTGATTTGGACAGAAAGTTCTTACCATATCTATATGGGGAAAGCCACTGAAGCATACTCTTTCTCTTAAAGTAGCTATGGGAAACTATGACCCTGTAGGACAACCACCTGTTTGTGTAAATAAAGTTTTATTGAAACACATTCACATCCATTTATTTATGCATTGTAGTTAAGTACTGTATTCAGAGACCTTATACTGTTGTATTACTTATTATCCAGCCCTTCACAAAAAGGTATGCTGTGTTAATAGCATTAAAAATCTTATTGCTTAATTGAGAACATTTCAGTTTTAGGAACCCAGGTCACTGGGACAACAGCCCAGATCAGATACTTTTATCTCACATCAAGATTATTTAAAATTTAGCAGTTTCCATTTCCTTCCATGTTCTGTGTTTTTCAGATCTCATTTCTTCATTGTGCCTAGACTCTGGCTAATGGCATAACCTCTACAATGTTGGATGAGCTGTCCTAGGCCATGGGGGCAGCTATCAGTAACTCTGACTGTAGATAGCATTGGCCCATGAAACTGCCTCATCACAAGTGGATTTCAGTTGGGGAAATTGTAGATTCCTGTACTGAACTTGCTAGGTATGCTCATGAAGTGTGTGCCTTGAAGGGCCGATCAAAGAATAAATCTTCCAACCTCCCTTTAAGACACTGGCTGCCCCCTCTTTTTGGAAGTTCCAGGCATCAGGGAGTGTTTTTCTCCTGCTGCATCTTTGTTTTTTCCTTTGTTTATCATATTAGAATCTCTTCTTTCATTTTACTTCCCCTTTGCTTACTGCCCATGGCATTTTTATTTTCACTATAGCCCTCAATTAATAAGCTCTAAGTCATCCAAATGAACCCATTGTTCAAATAGATCTTATCTACCAACCTGGGTTAGATAATCCCACTAGGAGACTTTTTTCCATTAACTAAACATCTAACCCAGGCCTGGACAGTTTATTATCATCCAGCACAGCTTCCCATGAATAATTTTCATCTTTGCTTCCTGTTCTAATTTCATAAAGTCTCTAGGTCTAAGGATATGTCTGAATGTTCCCCTATAATACAAGAGTATCACTTAGAAGTCACCCCATAATTCTATGAGGATTCTAAACCAAAATTTCTGATTCTAAACCAAAATTTTTCCTTATGTAATTCTCACCTTGCCCTAAATGAAGAGTGGAATCATGGGCAGTCATCCTAGTGCTGCTTACCAAATCCTGGTGCTAATAATTTAAAATGAGATCCTCATGAGTATTCTTGAGCAGAAGCAAAACTCAGCCTCCTATATCTTCTAAGACTCCAAGGCAATACATGCATTAAGACAGGTTCCTGCATAGTTCAAGGTCATTCTGTAGCAGCACGTACCCTAAAAACCTTATAATATGGCTAAAGCAAGAGTAATTTTGTTTTTGCTAAAATGCCCCCTTATAGCAAAAGTGATCACATACTTTATTAAACTAGAATATTTCCAAGGGGAAAAGGGGACTTATTATTTATGTAGGAGTATTACATATAAACCAGACTGACCTGGAAAACTAGGATGGCTGGTTACTATACTTGTGGTGCATGCTTTGCCTGAGGTTCAGGCCATTGCTGGGTCCTAAATCTTTGCTGAGACCCACATGGTATAATATAAACCCTGGTACTTGGAGTACTGTCTTTATAGAGGTAGCCTGACCCCGGTATAAAAAATAGCCTTAGCATTACCTCCAATATAGGCACATAATATATAAGGGAGGTGAACCACAGTATAATAAAGTGCCTCCCCATAAACGTGTTTCATCTTTGATGGATGAACAAGAGTTAGATAGGTTACTGGGAATGGCTTTTTTGAAGTAATATATTCATTCCTTCATTTCCTCAAGATAAAATTTGTGAGAGGGAAACTGAGATGAAGCCCAGGAGATAGGTATCTACCAACTCAGTCCCGAGTCTGAACTCTGGAGGGACAAGGGCAGCCAGTGAACCATTTCTAAGCCTACAGTTGCTATAATCTAATCATAAACAATCTCACTGGCTACAGTGTGGAAAATAAATTGTTCTGGACAAGGTTGGGGCAGAGAAGGGAGTTGGAAAACCATTGCAGTTGGAAAGCTATGGCAGGCACACATTCATAGATAATAAAAGCTTGAATTAATGCAATTGCAGAAGGCAAAAAACAGGGGAAGCTCTTATATCCTAAAATGGATACAATTAGGGAAAGGATTACAAAGAAAGGTTAAGGAATTTTGTTAGATTTCTGGCTTAGCATGCACAACCAAGAGAAAAAATAGGACAAAAATTGTTTTTTTCTTCAGAGGCTGTGAGTGTAGGAATGGGGAAGATTTAAAGAAAGAGAAAAAGACAGAGATACAAAAGAAATACCCCTTATACTTCATGGTTTTGCTAGGTTCTGCCCAACTTAACTTCAGCTGTGTAAATATGTGAAGTTCTACTATGTGATTCCACTGTTCAAAGTGAAACAATATAATTTACTTTTCTGAGTATGTCTTCCCTGAACTGTTTCACAGTAATGGGTTAACACTTTTTTAAGAGTTGTGTTAGGGATTAAGAAAAAAACTGGTTTGACTTCTGCTTGACTTTAAGGAATTTCTTCACCTATTTAATGTCAGGCTTGATGAGTAAATATTTATAAAGGGATGAGAAAATGGTTCCAGTGTGTTCATCTTGCTGGTCTTTTGAAGAGTATGCACTTCTTTTGACTATTGTCCAGTAACCATCAGCAGCAAAGCTTCCCTATAGAGAGCTACCCCCATGCCAGAGGGAAAATACAGCACAAATCTCATTTGTATGACATCTCAGTAAACTTGTGAGCCATGTACATGTCATCTTCAAAGCAGTCTAAATAGCCTACTAGACTGTTTCTTGATCTAAAAATAGGGAAAACTCTAGGTCTAGTAACCAAAACATGCCTGAATTTCCATAGTAGAAAGTCAGAGAATCTGACCTAGTTAAACGCAAATTAATTCACAGAAAAAAAAAAAAAAAAGAAAAATCCCTTGAATGAAGGATATGACAAATCCCCTTAAGGAAGAATCTTGCACCGTTGCCACAGGTAAGCACATAAATTATCCTCTAAACCTTCCCCAAGGGATTTTTGGCCATTTACTAGAGTGATCATGCATTAAAAAAATATACCCAGATTTAAGGGGAAGTATTAGACAATGGCTCTGAAATCATGTTAATGCCTGTGGATTCAGGACAACTTTGTGTCCTGTTAATCAAAAGTGGGGGTCCTGGTAGTCAGGTAGTTCATCACGTCTTACTCACAGTGGGCGTAGTTGGTGCAGAGACCCATCCTGTGGTTATCTTCCAGGAATGAAAGAAGGGGCATCATTACAGAGTCTGCAGACATTGAAACTGTAATAAGAGAATATGATGAGTACTCTATGATGAAAATTTGAGCAAGTTAAAGTGTTTAAGTTTCTTGAAGATACTAATTAACAAAATTGACAATAGATGACATTTTCGAATTTATAATAGCCCTATGTCTATTAAATAAATTGAAGTCATAATTGAAAATCATTTCACAATAAAATCTCAGACCCAGATGGCTTCATTGATGGATTATATCAACCATTTAAATTAGTAATAATACACAATTTATTTTAAAAAAAATAGAAGAGTAGGAAGAACTTCCTAACTCATTTAATGAGGCTAGCATTATTCTCACAGCAAACCTGGCAAAAATATTATAAGAAAGTAGTTCTATAAACTAATATTCTTAATAAACATAGATGCAAAAATCCTCATCAAAATACTAACAAATCTTACTTAGCATTATATTAAAAGGGTAATGCACTATGCCTAAATGGAGATTATACCAGAAATAGATGGGTACCTATATAACATTCCAAAATGAGTCAATGTAATGTAACATTTAATACAATCAAGTGGGAGATTACATGATAATTTAAATAGATACAGGAAAGTCTTATAATAAGTTCAATATCTATTCATGAATAAAATACTAAACAATCTAGTCATAGAAGGAAACTTCTCACATTTTACTATAAGCAGCAAGGCGAAACCAGGTTGAAAGACAGACAGAGACAGAGAGATGGAGATAGAGCGAGACAGAGAGAGATATTTAAAGGAATTAGCTCATGTGATTTTGAAGGCTTGGTGCATCCAAAATCTGATGCAGTACACTGAGATACGTGAGGTATATGCAAACTTTTCTTTGTTAAGTTGATCTGAAAGTGACAATAATATCATTTACCTTGCAGGATTATTTTAATAATAAATGATTGTGATGACATCAGCACAGTTTCTGATACACAGTAAATGCTCACTTAATGATAGTTTATTGTATCTATCTTTTTCTGGGTGTGTAAGTAAATGTGGCTCCTTTGATTGGTTGTCTTTTTAATTCATACTCTATGGCTTCATATTTTTAGAGGAAACAGTCTGTTTTCTCAAAGCTCACTAGATTAATCAACGCAAATTATAGGTGGCAAATCCTCATGGATTCTCAGTATATTTACACAATACATGAGAACTTTGCATTCTTGAATGCATTAAATCAATCCAAAGGTCTGGTATGAAAAGCATTTGGAATTTCCTTTCTGGGATGGATTCTCTTTTTTTTTTTCAGAAAACTGGTGAAAACCTGTCTCAGATTTAACAGCTAAAGCCAGATGCATTTAAGAAAGAGGTCACCATCTACATGCAGTTTGAATACTCTTCCTTTTGAAGAACTATACTTTGTTTCACTTTGATTGAGCAGCATAGCATCATTTTCTATATATTTGTTGCAGTGTAATTCTTTCTAGCTGAGTTGGAGCATGTTCCTGTATCAGAAATGGGTCTCCTCTCAAAGAGTTTTTAGTCTCAGTGGACAAAGACAAACCATCCTCATTTTCAGAATATACATAAACTGTAGAATGCTTTATGTGACTAAGTAACAAAACGAGCACTAGAGAAAAAATCCAAAGATATGCAGGAAACAGAGATAGAGTGGGCTGTTGTAGTTAGAAGATTTTTTAGTGAAGGGGACACAAGTATGATCGCAAAAAACCTGGTCATATAATCAACTCAAGTATCAAATAGAGATGTCCTGCATTCAAGAAATATTTTAAATAAATATATACTTCTCTAGTTAGAAGAACTCCTCTGTCTAGATGCACTTTCAAGAAATCTGTAATTCATTTTCTAATACTATGCACATTTGGGACATAATGATTTGGGGGATTGCAAGGTGTTTTGTTAGGATAGTTAGATATTGCTATGGGGCTTATTGAAAGTAAAGTTTATTTTCATTATAATGGTATTCATTGCTGGCTGATACTGATTAGGAGAGGAGAGGGTAGGTTCTGATTCACTCACACAGGGACCAGCTGATATATGATATACCACTTTGTAACTGCATTAATGGAAATACAAGAACATCTGGGGCTTCATGAAAGAGGGAGAGACAGCTATATGATCATGCATTAGGCTCTTACATGCTTTGAGCATATTCTCACTCTGCTCACAGCCCATCAGTCAGCTATAGTCACATAGTCCTGTCTAACTGCAAAGAGGATAGAAAAATGTGGGTGATCAGATATAATGTGTGTTTAGAGTTATGTCTCTGGCACAGATTGTTCTTTTGGTCAATCATTCTTCCCTTCTTCCCACACATAGTGCATAACTATCCCTTTCCAAAGGGAGGCCAGTCAAGTTCCAAGTTCAAGCCAATAAGCTCATCATGATCAAAGTCTGGAATCTCTAAATATTGCAAAATAATTGCTACTTTAAGCCCAGAAATTCTTCACTTGGTCCAGAGTACTATAAACAAAAAGCCTAGTTATCATTCCCAGACTCCTAACACAGAACAGAGAAAGGATAAATGGGAGGTGCACTCTAGTCACTGCTCCTTAGCAATTTTTAATTTCCACTGGGCAGGCACTGAGTCTCCTCTACCTTTGGTATGGTCTTATTTCTCAATTAGGTTATGATTGTGTCCTCAGGAAAGTTCTTCTTCATCTATACTTCTTCATGGTCCTCAGCTCCATTTTCTTGATGTGTTTTTGTTTTCAGTTATCTTCCTTTACTACATTTGAAGAGAGTGTTAGGGAATATACTCTCCTTGAACTGTACTGCTTTTTTTCTGTTCCCTTCTTGTTCAAGAATTGTTGAGGCTTAAGAATAACTTTTTATAAGAATTCTTCATCTAGGTTTGTTGTGTCTTGCCAGTACAACTCTCTTTAAAAAAAATAGTAGACTTATAATATATTTGATTTAATCAGTTCCATGTTCCAGTAACTGCTACCAGACTGTCCTTTAAAAGGAAAATTTCTCAACTCTGCTATATTTTATTGATTTTTTACCACATCTTTTTCCCTACCCTCCTCTCTCTCTCTCTCTCTCAACAATATAGTTTCTGCAAAATAACTCTATTTTTCCTCTGATCTTAATCTGATTACTGCCCTGAGTAATTCTTACCTAACAGAAAAATGTACTGGGTCAGAATACACTTAATCTGCTTTTTGCCATCGTGCACTTAACCAGCTGAGAGATTTTGGGTGTTATGGTGACACCCTTATTCTAACTTTGCCTCAAAATTGATTTAGTTTTTTAAAATTTTACTTTACATGTTTTACTTAAGGTATAATTACATACAGTACAATTTAGAGAGTATAGTTTACAGTTCTCTGACTTTTGACCAGCATATATGGGCACGTAACCACTACCACAATCAAGATATAGAACACTTCCACTACACACACACACACACACACACACACACACACACACACACACACACACACACACACACCAATTCCTGTTCTTTTTTTTTTTTTTTTTAATCAAATCCTCCTCAATGCCTAGCTCCTTGAAATGATTAATTCAGTCTCTGAAGCAGTTGTGCTGTTTCCACAATGTTGCATAAAGCAAATTATACAGCATGTAGCCTGTTGGGGCCGGTTTCTTTCATCTACCATAGGGCATTTGAGATTTATCTGTTTTGTTGCTTATATAAGTAATTTTTTTGTTCTATTGCATGGGTGTACCAGAGTTTATTTATTTTTTTTTTAATTAAGAAACAAGCTGAGTGACATTTGGTTTGTTTCCACTTTTTGGTGATTATGAATATTCTACAAACATTCATGTACAGGCTTTTACATGAACATAGATTTTTATTTCATTTAGATTCCACCTGAGAGTGGAAACTCTGGGTTGCATGAGAAATGCATATTTACCTTGAGGAGAAACTGGCACACTAGCTCCCAAAGTGGCTGTCCCATTTTGCATCTGTATCAGCAATGTGTTAGTATTCTAATTGATCCATATCCTTGTCACCACTTAAGATTGTCAGGATTTTATTTCTGGGTTTTTTTGTGTTTTTTTTGTGTTTTTTTTTTTTGCCATTCTAACAAGTTTTAGTGATATCTCATTGTGTTTTTAACTTGCATTTCCCTGATGACTAATTATGTTAAGCATATTTTCATGTACTTCTTTGCCTGCTATATGTTTTCTTTGGTGAAGTATCTGTTCACGTCATTTACCCATTTATTACTGGGTTATTTGTTTTCTTATTATTAAGTTTTGCCTACTGAGTTAGTTGATATACCCTCTTCCTCTATTTGTTTCAAGGTGGAACAGTAGAGCAAAACTTCTTTTAATCTGCTGTATTTTAACTGGAAATTTTTCTATTGCGTGTTGGAAATGAGCCCAACATTGAAAACTTTGCACAGTCCCCATTGTCCCCTTCTGCCTTAGAGATAAAGTACACATTTTTCTTCTTTTAGAAAGGCAAATGATAATCTGCAAAAATAGACCAGATTTTCATCCTTCCTTTCAGCTAGATATGACTTTGTGACTAATTGCTGTCCAACAGAATGCATGTGGATGGGGTGAATCTACCTTGTGAAATGTATTCTTGAAGAAAGAGAACCTGCCCTCTATTCTTTTTACCTTCATGTTGGCTAAAAGATAATCTTAATGGATGGGGCTCCAGCATCCATGCTGGATTCTAAAGTTACATTAAAAATGCTAGCATCTCAAAGTAGAACCATAAGATAAAAAAAATGGAGCTACTAATTTTTTATACTTAGCTTCCAACTTTAATGACATACATTTTAGCTTATTTAAGCTAGTTTATTTTGTTTTTTCTGCTTCTTGTAGCTGAGCTTAATCCAAACAGATAAAAGACCTAAAGACACCTATATTTTACATTTTAAGAAAATCTAGGATCTCTTCAAAGATACATAAAACTTTATAGACCAGAAAGATAAAGTAGCAGAATCATTCCAAAGAAAAATAATTAATCAAATACTGAGCATTTTGATGATATCTATCATTGAGGAGATAATGTCAGAGGCTTGCTCTGAACACAAAGGATGAAAAATTAGTGAAAGTATGTATGTAAGTAGTATGTAGAGAAGGGAAAGGTATAGGATGAAGCTTTTTGATGTTTTTTCTTGCTTACAAGATTTAGTTTAATTATGCTTGAACATTTGAAGAATATACATAGCTACTGTTAGGTTTCTGAAACCTTAATACTTGTTAACAGGTACAAGTGAGGGTGGGGAGGAGAGTTTCCTGACTCAAGGAAGGGCTACATAGTTCTGCCTGCTTGGACAAGAACGTGGAAGTAGCCACTAAAGCCACATATTCAGGGCTTCCGAAATGCTTATCATATGCACTACCCTACTTCTATTCACCTCTGTCTTAGCCCCTATTTAAATCTTTCTTTGTTGACTTTCTGTTTGTACATCTCCTTCAATACTGTTTTTACATTTTAAATTCCCAGTGCTTGGTGAGATCAGAAATGGCTTGCAATAATATTTGCTCAACAAATGGAAAAAATACATGACCCCCACCTGGATAGCCAGACCTGGCTGTAATCTTGCAGTCCTTCAGGAATCTGTTTTATATTTGTCCGTTCTTTCTATGTATCCCAACATCAGGTGAGGTGGGACTCACCACAATGCCTGCTCCAACCACCCAGAGCAGAGTTCTGTCCAAGCTGCTCTGTACTATTTACCCAACCAGAGAGCAAGTGAGCAAAGGGGATTCTGACATAAGGTGCCAGAGTTAACCTTATATGTGACTAAAGGATTCACACAAATGTTCTAACCATTGAGGACCTGGCCCACTCTCCGGGATACAAAGATAGAAGCACATGGGAACCAAGGAAACTGACAGTGAAAAGAGTAAGCACAGTGTGTTTTGGTCATGGAGAGAAAATTTATTAGTGCATTTAGTGCATTAATTTAGTGAGATCAGTGAAAGTGAAAGTAAGAAGTTTACTCTTGGGCAGGTCATTTAAAAGGAAAATATCAGGGCACTCTACGTTCCAGAAAGGTGGACTAGAGTGGTAAGAGAGGAAGAAAATTTCAAGACATGGTCCCATCTAGCTTTTCAAAAATTATTTTCCTACGTCAGCCATACTTGTTCAAATAATACATGCTCATTCAAGAAGAGATAGATGGCCATAGCAAAAGCACTGGGTGCTCCTTTCTGGTCACCTGTTACCTCTTTCTTCTCTGTCTTGATTCTGAGCTCTTAGATATAAAACTACTGGTAGCACTTTGGATATGTTTTTCCAGCTCCTAATCATTTCCATTATAAAATAATGTTGGGGGCTTCCCTGGTGGCGCAGTGGTTGAGAGTCCGCCTGCCAATGCAGGGGACACGGGTTCGTGCCCCGGTCCGGGAAGATTCCACATGCCGTGGAGCGGCTGGGCCCGTGTGCCATGGCCACTAAGCCTGCACGTCCGGAGCCTGTGCTCCGCAACGGGAGAGGCCACAACAGTGAGAGGCCCACATACCGCCAAAAATAATAATAATAATAATAATGTTGGATTGAACTCATTCTCTGGCTCTTCTTGATTTTGGTGTCCTACTCATATTATAGTGCCCATACCACTTCAGCACAAACCCATGCTTGACCTCCAAATGCAGCTGTTATATATTTTATTTTGCCTGAGAGTTTATTCTTGCTTCTGGAGCCTGTGGGGACTTTACCCATCTTACCTCATGAGTCAGCCTTCACTCATATATTAATGGGACTTGGTACATAAAAACCTCGAATCCCTTGACCCTCAGGTAGGATAACTCCAAAGAGTGTGCTCTACACTAGCAGGATTAAACTCTAGTTAGTTGCCCACAGTGAAGCTAGCCTGATAATTTGGCCTATTCCAATATAGATATAGATATATAAATAATAAATAAAATATATTTTACATGATAAATATTTCATATGCATTTCTATATATATATATATATGAATCTATATTCAGCTCATTCATGAAACTAAGTAGTTCAAGGTAGAATCATATTATTGCTTCTAAGCATCTATCCTTTTCACCTTGTGCAAATTAAGTGAACCTACTTTTCAATCATCTGTGCACCTAAATCGATTGAACAAAGATATAATCAAATTAGTATACAATGCCAAAGGGATCAATTCTAGGTATACACATTAAATTTGAATTCTCACCATGTTGGAGACAAGTAACTTACGCATTTTTTCTCACTTTACTCTTCTTGAAAGTTTTTGTACTTGAAAGTAACTGTAACATTTGCTGCCATGCTGCTGAGTCAAGTCAGCATTTTTTCATTAGCAATTCTAGTCTAAGTGAGGTTGTTTTCAGTACCTTTTTGGGGTTGCCTAATGTGTATTAATAGAAGGCAGAAAATTTGTGGAAGCTATGTAAATGAAAGAAGGTAGTTTAAGTCTAAAAACTATATAGATAATCAGAGGATGACCAAAAGAATAATTGAAAATAATGGAACCGCTAAGAAGGTGATTTGCCTCTGAAATCTATGTAATGGTTCAAAGCGATTAAATTAATTAATTCAAATACGCAAACTCCTGTATTTTATTCTTACCACATGTTATGTAGTAGGAAGTAAACATACGCAGAAATATCACTGGATTTTTGTTTCATGATGGATTGGGAAAAGGCTGAATGGCAAGAAAGTTGATGTGACATACTTTTGCAGTTTCCACTTTACTTCAGTGACTCCAGAAAGTGTGTTTCTCCCAGTGGGAAGAAGGTCATGTGTTAACAAGAGGTAGTTGCTGGGAAACGATTACTTCTGAGATTAGTTCTATATTTCAATTTTACCATGATGCCTTTCAAAGTTCCAATTCACTTTTTCTTGTCAAGGCTAAACACCAACATGTCCTCCACTTATTATTATCTTGTTTTTTCCAGATCATCAAAATCTGATCACTTCTTTCTGTACTCTGGTCTACCACTCAGAAGGGAATGCTAACTTCTGATGGCTATGGTCATAATCTGATTGCAGGGTCTGATGACAAAGCAGGACTTGCATTTATATTATCTAGCGTCCCCATCTGGCACTAAGAGAAACTGCAGATTGTGTCAGTGATTTTTGAGGAATTATGGATCACATAAGAGGTTCCATGGAAGAAGGATATCAATAGGGAAATATAAATCCTATTCTCATAAAATTAGGTATTACCCCATAAGTAGAATTCTAAGATGCTCCCTGAGATTCCCAACCTCTAGTGAATATATATCCTCTCCCAGTCACTTAATCAATTACTAATCTAGGTACTGCTGTCAAGGGATTTTGCAGATATAATTAAATTCCCAAATCATTTGGCTTTAAAATAAGGACATTATCCTTTGTGGGCCCAAACTAATCAGGTAAGACCTTCAAAGAGACAGGAATCCTCCAGGAAAAAAAGATATTTGAAATGTGAGGAGGGTCTGACAAAAGGAAAATTCTTCACTGCCGACTTTGAAGATGGAGGGAATCCTGGGGTAAATAATGACGAGTGGCCTCTAGGAGCTGATGATGACCTTCCTCCAAGAGTCAGTGAGAACACTTGGATCTCAGTTTCACATTTGTAAGAAACTGGATTCTGCCAACAACAAATGAGTTTAGAAGCAGAGCCGCCACATAAGAATGAAAGCTGGCCAATACTGTGAATGTGAGACCCTGAGCAGAGAACCTAGTTTAGACTTGATTCAACTTCTGACCTACAGAACTGTGAGGTGATAAATGGTACTGTTATAATCTGCTAAATTTGTGCTAACATGTTTAAAAGCAATAAAAAATAAATGCACTCCCACACCCACTGACGGAGTTACTCCCTTTCCTGAAGCAGCAAAGCTTGTGTCACTTGGTGCCATTGAAGTGGTATGCCTGCGTGCTGGTTAACCTGGCTAAATCTTGAGGGATCCTGCTCATGTGAAATGCACAATAGCTTAGCTATGAAGAATCAGGACCTAGCATTGGACACTTTGATTTTGAATCCTGGAAACTTGGAAAAATTGCACAAAAATCTCTCTGATCCTCAGCCGGCTTATTTTTAAAATAAATAGCAGTACTCATATCCAAAGCATTGTTTTCATTATGCACACACAGTGCTTAGCAAGCGTCCTTGCACCTGTTAGGTAGCTGTATGAGGCCTAATATAAAAATATATTATAAATTTAAATATAAACATAAATTAATACACAACTTAGTAAAGTCCAGATTTCACTCATTGCATCTTAATAAACATTTTCTTTCTGCCAGGCTGTAGGAATAATAATGATAGGATGGAAAAATGTCACAACTTTTACTTAAAAAGATTTTCCAAATAAGTTGGAAAAACTGACATGTAAGCAAAGATATCACTGTTATCTTTTAATGTGGTCAGTAAAAGAGTAACCAGAAGACAGAGGTAGCACAGAGGAAGGAATGATCAACTCTCAGCTTAGATGGAGGGCAGGAAGGGGAAGGAAAGACTTTCTCAGATATGTTGACATTTCATTTGAGTTTTGAAGAATGAATAGAAATTGATCAAATAGTCAAAAGACTGAAAAAGCATTCCACGCAGAGCAAGGAGATTGTACAATTTCTCTGAGATAATAAATGTTGTAGACTGTATGAGGCCTCATATAGGTTCTAATGTCAGAAAGTAAGCTTAATCAGATGAAGTTTACAGGTATTTTATTGCATCAAATTTAAAGACACGGGCTTCCCTGGTGGCGCAGTGGTTGAGAGTCCGCTTGCCAATGCAGGGGACACAGGTTCGTGCCCCGGTCCGGGAAGATCCCATATGCCACGGAGCGGCTGGGCCCGTGAGCCATGGCCACTGAGCCTGCGCGTCCGGAGCCTGTGCTCCGCAGCGGGAGAGGCCACAACAGTGAGACGCCCGCGTACCAAAAAAAAAAAAAAAATTTAAAGACAATCTGAGGGAGAATCTAGGCATGATGAATCCAGGGTCTCATGCAATGTTGTCAGCGATTTCATCTTTCTCTTTCTCTCTCCCTCTCTACTCTATCATCTATCTATCTATCTATCATCTCTCTATGCCCTCCTTCTCTCTTTCTTGGCCCTTCTCTCACTATTTTGGCTTTATTCTCAAACAAGCAAGATTACTTCATCTGATGAAAAATATGATTTGTACTTCTAAGCCTATATTCTAATGGTTGCCAAGCTAGAAGAAGAAAGATTCTACGTTTCCCAAGGCCATGTACCAGTTTTCATTGATGTCTTTGAACCCCATGCGCCCACCTTGAATAAAGCCCATAGCCTGCTTAGGTCAATGCTTCTCTTTGTAGTGGGGCAGGCAGGACATGGAGAGTGACAATTCCCCAAAAAACACTTTAAATGAGTAGTTCCTTTTGCCAAAGGAAATATAAATGTTTTTTACCAGAAGAAATGGTAAGAACTGTTGGCTAAGTTAAAACAAATAAGATATTTGGTATCACTGGAACATAAAATGAAATGGGTCAAATTCTGATGCATCTTTTTCACCGTGCTAAAGAGTTTCAACTTTATCTTGCAGGTAATGAGGAATCTGTGAAAGACTTTAGTCAGTGGAAAGGTTTGATTGAATTGTGTACTTTCATGCTATCACAATGATGTCATGGATGATGTGTGGCCATGAAGAATATGGTAGATGAACCCAGGGTTTCTAGAAGCCACGCAATGCAGATGGCTATCTCTCAACACACCCAAAGGTAGCAGCATCCTACTATGAAAATCCAAAAACAAACCCAACCTTTCTACTTAGCATTCATAATCTTCAAATACATGACTGTCAGCAGCCACATCTTCTAATGCAAAAGTCAATATGAAATAGCATTTCCAAGTAGCAAGTCAAAATGCCTTTTGTGATTTGGTGTAATTGCTTACTTAAGTGCTTCTTTATTACATTACCTCCTTTTCATAAGTCTGACATTGCTACCAGTTCTCTCTTTTTTTCAATTTATTTTCTAAAATTCTGCTACTTTCTAATGGTTGAGGATTTCTTGTATGTGAGGCAGCCTCCAGACTGTCATTATTTTAGTGTTTTGATTTCAGGATCTAAGCATAATTTTATACCTCAAAAAAAAGTTGAGAGTAAAAAATAGTCTTCATGAGTAAGAACCCTATATTCATCTTTATGTTAGTTTGTTAATATGGTTAGTCACCAATTTATTCAGTATACACTCACGAAGTACAATGCATTGAAAAAAGCAGTGTGGTAACAAAGATGGAAAAAGTGTGAACCTACCTGTTTGTGAATGTAAAGCATATTGAAAGAGTGGTAATGTGTTCTCAGTAAAGTTCTATGAGGGAAAAGGAATCAGGAGCAAACCATTAAAAAAAGTGTAATATGCAAAGCTACTTCAAGGAAACTTTTTTTTTTCATGATTAGTTGACCATTGTAGATTAAATCAAACAAACAAACAAAAAAAACCCTGTGCTTCAAACTTGTTGCTTGTAGCACTGTGTACATTCCAGACTCTCACTTAAGATGGTCCATTGAGTTTTCATGCAACATTTTGCAGGTGGGATTCTCCAGGAAGCTGACTCTGGGATGGAAATTTGGGTTCAGGAGGGTTATTGAAGGTCCTCTTGAAGTCAACATCTGTGGAAAGTAGAGGACAAAAGAAAAATTGAGGAGGGAGATGTAAATTTGTGATGCAGTTTCTGTGGAAGACTTTGTCAACCCTGTGAACAGTTCTGTAGATGGGACAATGCTGAAGAGCTATTCCATGTTATAGTAGGAAGGTCAGGTCTTTATATACCTATTTTGATCAGTCATTGGATGCTGGCCACACAAGAAAGAGTGTGACATGGCAAGCAGCTCTCTTCAGATGAGATGGTCCCCAGGGAGGGTTGACAGCTTAGGGTTGTTGGCTGGAAGCCTCCCTAGAAGCTGGGTATGTGGTTCTTATTTTCTGAATGAGGGTCTGGATATGCGATTACATTGTCCATGACACCACCACTGTCTTCAAGACTGTAGATATCAAGTGGAAATATTACCTCTTACATATACTAGGATTAATTTTCACTGAGCACTTGTTTTGGCTAGACTCCAGGTTAGATGCATAGAGGAAAGATACTCTTTTTTTTTTTTTTTGTGGTATGTGGGCCTCTCACTGCTGTGGCCTCTCCAGTTGCGGAGCACAGGCTCCGGACGTGCAGGCTTAGCGGCCATGGCTCACAGGACCAGCTGCTCCGCGGCATGTGGGATCTTCCCGGACAGGGACACGAATCCGTGTCCCGTGCATTGGCAGGCAGACTCTCAACCACTGTGCCACCAGGGAAGCCCGAAAGATACTCTTGATTAGAAACACTTGCACTGTTATATGAACAGGATTTAATCTTTCATTATGCTTAGCTACTAAAATTAGAATTTGGTATAGGAAGCAAGTTTTATTCTAATACACACTTCAATACTCCCTATATATCATCCATAATTTAATTCAAAATCTAATTCTTGAGCCTCAACTCTAAGCAAAAATACTGCTAATACTACTATTAATAATAATAACAATAACTAAATTTATTAAGCATTTTCTTTGTGCCATGAACTATTCTGCCATGAACTATACTATTCTAAATTTGTATATAATAAACATTTCTTCCTTACAATAAACCTATGTATTGTAAAATACTATTTCCATTCTATAAATGAGAAAACCAAGACAGAGGGGATAAGTAACTCATCCAAAGTTACACACAGCTTTTATGTACAGAGGCTGAGATTTGTACCCAGGTAGTTTGGCTCCAAAGTCTGTGCTTAAATAAATTCTGTACTATTGATGACCTCATCACTATTGGAGACTTGCAGTTGACCAATGGCATTATTCACTCATCTCTGCATTCATACCCTTTGCCATGTGACCCTGAAGTCCCCTCCCATTCTCATGGGTGGGGACTGGTTCACCCTCGACTCTAGACTCAGCCATGTCACTATCTTTGGCCAAAGAATCTTTAAAAATGTGATGCAAGGAGAA
The DNA here is from genome assembly GCF_951394435.1 of Stenella coeruleoalba. Taxonomy (NCBI): domain Eukaryota; kingdom Metazoa; phylum Chordata; class Mammalia; order Artiodactyla; family Delphinidae; genus Stenella; species Stenella coeruleoalba. Next base: position 39,300,565 of record NC_137149.1, on the reverse strand, counting down.
ACTTGAAAACTGTTTGCCTGATTGGGTTTGTTCTTTCTCATTCTTCTGCCACAGACATGAGGACATGTCTGAGATAGCCTGCTCACACTAGAAGGTGAAACACGAGGAACAGAGTTATCTCAGTTTTGTAGGCAAAGGCCATCCTAGATAAGCTAACGGGTGGTCAACCTCCAGTCAGGATCAGCACAGCCTCTGAGCCTACCTGAACCTGACCACAAATGCATGCATGAGTCCCAGGCACATCAGATAAACCCTGAGATTATGAGATAAATAAATATTTACTTGCAGTCCAATGGGTATTTGAGGTCATTATGCAATAATTGTGTGGCAATGTAAATAATAAATCAGATGGAGTTATAGAAGAGAATTAAATCTGACATAAATTCAGTGTTAAGGAGAAGCACAGTATGCAATGGGAATATAGAGGCATTAGCTAGGGGGATGTGACAGACAACTTATTCCAAACTTCATACTCAGTGAAAGGCTCCTGAAGAAACTAATATAAAATTACTGGAAAAATAACTTCAAAAAAGAAAAAGGATGTATTTCAGGGAAATATTTCTTATATCCAAGAACAAGAAGTATTACTGGACCATCCTATTTGCAATAGCCATGTCTTTGAAAAGTTGCATGCAAAGAAAGTAGAATACATTAATCTCACTCTTAGAGCAATAGAAAGTTCACTAACTAAAACAAATTCAAAGATGAAGAGTTTTTTAATAGAAAGAAAAAAATCTGAAAAGTAAATAATTTCCAAAACTATCTGTTGCATGTTGACTCCAAGTAGATACAGCTGTATAAAACATAAATCTTTGTGTCATTGAAATTTTAAACAAGTTACTTCTGCTGAATCCTATTTCATATGTGTCTATATTTTGAGTGTTACCTTCACACATTTCTGATAAAAATATTAATTATAACTATAGCATTCAAAATATTATTCCACTTCTGCCTGAGTTTTTACCTTTATAAATCTTTATTTTTCTCTTGAAAATATTTCCCTGGGAAAAATGCCCAAATCTTCCCTTCAGGATTGGACAGTTTCCCAAAAGCCTGACTTCTTCACCAACTGATCAGGAGGCAGGCTTTGGAGAGGAAAGCAATCACACACAATCAGGAGAATGCCTGTGTAATCTTTCTTTATTATTATCAAGCAGATTTTTTGTAGTGGCTGAATACTTTATCTTATTATACCGACACAGGACATGAACTCCAATAAATTTCCTCTTGCTATCAGTCAAGAAATGCATGCTTCCAAAAAGTCCTTGACTAAGTAAGGATTTATTGATTTATTATGACTAACCTTGCAGTATGAATTCATTCAATAAGCAAACGTGGCCAAAGCACCTACAATGTGATGTGTTCACTGTGTTAGGCTCTGTGGATTCAGATGTAAAAATCATACCGTCTCTGCTCCCAGGAAGCTCATGGTTTATTAGAAAAGATAGATGAGTAATAGGCTGATTAGAATAAAGTGACAAATACTGGTGGTATCTGAAAAGCACTTTGAGAACAGGGAAATGGGGGCAGGGGAGCAATTAATTCCAAAGTAGATATCAGGAAAATAGTTACAAAGGGATTTTATATTATCATTGAACATCTCCAAATTTTCTTTCTTTATATCTCATCTACGTCACTGCTTGGCCAATTTTTCTGTAAAATTCAGATAAACATTTTAGGTTTTGTGGGCTATAGGGTCTCTGTTGTAACTACTGAGTTCTTCCATTGCTGCTTCCAAAAGCAGCCATACATAAGATGTAAAAAAAAAAAAAAAAAAGAGTGTTATTGTGTGTCAATACAGTTTTATTTGCAAAATAACAGCAGCATTCTGGATTTCTTACAGGTAGGATGTAGTGTGCCTACACTGTTCCACAAAATTTTTAAATGTTGATGTTCTCAATCTTGGGATTCTTCTCACTCTCTATTCTCTTCATAGGTGTTACCAACCACTCCCATGGTCTTGAAACTGAGCAGAACCTTGTGAGGCTACTGGGCATGGAAAACTTCCTGTCCTTTGTTTCTTGTTTGCAGGGAGCAGACTCCAGCCTCCATGACCTTCCCCGAGTTCCAAAGGGCAGATTTGAACAGTTGCTAATCAAGGGAGGAGCAGCCAAGAAAGCACCTAAGGTGAGATTAAAGGGGCCAGAGAAGCTCATCAAGAAGATTACCTGAGACCAGATTAGAGTAGTGCAGGCCCTGCACGTACCCTAATCTTACCAGCAATACCACCCTTGAACCATTGCTATAAAATTCCTCATCAAATTCTCCTGGGTTGGGACACAGTTTTTCATGGCAGGAGCCCACTGTGTCCTCCTTTGCCTGACAAAGTAATAAAGATATTCTTTTCTACTTCACCCAAAACTCTGTCTCCAAGATTTAATTCAGCACCAGTGCACAGAGTCCAAGCTTTCAGCATCAGTCTCAAGTGCCATCTGTTTGCCAAATTTTTGTTCCCAGACTTGATCGCTCTTTTAAAGTCCAGACCCACTTACAAGGTACCCTTGAACATTTTCCTCTAAGCTATTTACCAGCTTTATCAAAATTAATAGAGTTTACCTCATGATCTCCCCTAAGCCTCTAGGCTAGATCTGGTCCTAAGCAGATTTCTCTCTTTCTACAAACAGTAATTCTATCCACCTATTTGTTCAAGGCAGAAAACTTGGAGTCAAAAATATTACTTTTTTCTCCATTATACCACACATTCACATCTTTTCTTTAAATTCACTTAACATAGCCCTTAAATGCCTCTCACTGTGACCACTTCTCTCTGTCACCATTGCCACACCTTGGTCCTGTCATGATCACTTCTGGCATGGACCACTCTAATACCTTTGTAACAGGTCTACTGCAATCCACGCATGTGCTCTTCTAATCCATTTTCCATCCACCAGACAGCATGGACCTTTTAATCAGACCTCCAGTCATGTCATCCCTCCCTTAAACCTTGTGAAGGATTCCTTGGACCCTGCAGATAAGTGCAACATCCCCCCTGCTCTTCCCAGAGTCCTTACTATTGCTCTTGTGAGATGGACTCAGCTGATACACATGTGTATTAGCTTCCCATTGCTGCTGTAAACAAATTACCACAAACTCAGAAGCTCAAAACAGCACAACTGTATCATCTTATAGTTCTGGAGGTCAGGAGTTTGAAAAGGGTCTCAGGAAGCTAAAGGCAATGTATTGGCGGGGTTGTGTTCTTTCTGGAGGCTCTAGGTGAGAATCCACTTCCGTGTCTTTTCCAGTCTTGAGAGGTTGCCCACATTCCTTGGCTTGTGGCAATCCCTCATCTCTCTTAACATATGAACATAAATGCTCCTTTTTCAGAGAAACTCTATTTGACCCCCTTCTCCAATTCCTTTTAAATTAAGTTAACCCTGATTTGTCCTCTTACGTGCTATATTTTTCTGTTTCAATAATTTTCACCATTCAACTTGAATAAATCATGACATGATTGTTTCTTTGAAGTCTGGGTGCTCTACCGGACTGTGAGCTTACTGAAGACAACAGTGGTGTTTATATCTTTCACTCTATTCTGAACACCTATCACATTGATTAAACCATTGTAAGTGTTTACTAAAGATGTGTTGAATGAGTTAATGGATTTGTGGGTAAATAAATACATTAATAAAAAATTACCCTTTGATTAAAATTTTAAAGAATGAGTGACAGGTGACAGATAATCAGAATGATCAAGATATATATCAGGGGAAGGAAACATATTTTATCTTTTTTTTCATATATTATCTTTTATAAAAATCCAGGTGTGAGAACTTAACATTTTCAGGGATTACAGACAATTTGAAAAGACTAGAAGGTACACTCCCATAGTTGGCGATGGTGAAAGTGGGACAAAGTAATAAATAGAGGCTAGATCATAAACTGCCTTCATCATTTAAGATGCCATCAGTGGCAAGTAACAGACAGCTAACTTAATAGGGTCTTAAGTAACACAGGCTTCTAAATAGTGCCTGGAAGTAAGTAGTTTAAAACCTGGTTCAACAGCTCAAAGGCATTAGGGCACTGGGTTCAAATGTTTGACATTCTCTTGGCTTCTCCCTCATTATTGAAAGATGGCTGCCATAGCAACAAACATCATTAGAGTGCCCCAGAACAATGTCCCATATGTGGAGGGCAAGAGTGGGAGTAAACAGATTCTCGTCAATCTCTTGGGTTTTTTTGTTTTGTTTTTTTTTGTCCCGTTGCTGCGCTCTCCTCCGTGGCTCCAAAGCTCCACACTCCCCCACCCCCACCAACCACTGTCTCTGACCCCGAAGGGGCTTCCTAGTGTGTGGAAACCTTTTCTCCTTCACAGCTCCTTCCCACCGGTGCAGGTCCCATCCTTATTCTTTTGTCTCTGTTTTTTTCGTTTTCGTTTTCCCTACTCAGGTACGTGGGGAGTTTCTTGCCTTTTGGGAGGTCTGGGGTCTTCTGCCAACGTTCAGTAGGTGTTCTATATGAGTTGTTCCACATGTAGATGTATTTCTGATGTATTTGTGGGGAGGAAGGTGATCTCCACGTCTTACTCGTCCGCCATCTTGAAGCTCCCCCTGCACTATTGTTTCTTGACTGCCTTTCCTTTGTTTCTGTGTTCCCTCTCTCCTCTAATTAGTAACTATTTGAATCTGTCCTTTGGAACTCAAGGAAGGTCTAAGAGGTTGAAATATTTTCCTCACAAACAAGAAACTAGGAACACCAGAAGACTTTTGTACCCTGGAGGGCACATTAGGGTGGTTCTGCTTGCATTCAATTTTACTAAAAATAACAGCCAAAGTGCTTAAACTCTACATGACTAGCTCCCAATGGCATAACCTATTTACTAGCTACTACTCTGGATCCCTTCACTTCACATACCTCAGCTTCCTTTCTTCTAACACCCATGCTTAGATCCTTAGTCCTGGCTAATCCTTCTGCTTGGAACACTCTTCCTATAGATACCTAAATCCCAAATTTTCTTATCTTCATGAACCTCTGCTCAAATCAGACCCAGGCAATGAAGCCTACCTCAATTACTCTCCATATAATTTCAAATTAACACTCACCAACCACCACCCTGGCATTCAAGATTATCTATATCCATTCTTCTTCTATTTGTTTTTTCTGTAGCTCTTATTGCATCCTAATGTGCAATATAATTTATTTATTATAATTATTATTTACTGTGGGATCCTTCCTCCTTCGCTAGAATTTTAGCCATGCAACAGCTGGCATCTTTATGTCTTTTGTTTCCTGTTATAGCAAAGCACCCAAAACAATGTCTGACATGTATTAGATATTCAATATCTATATGTTAAAAAATATATATGAAGGTTTTGATTTGTCTGCCTACATAGATGTCATTTATTCTTGTTTTTCATGTATTAAAAACTAATAGCTATTAAATGCTTATTCTATACCAGAAACAGGTCTGATTACCTTACATGTACCATCTTATTAAATCTTTACAAGAACCTTGTAGTCTGCATCTTTCTATAGCAGTACAGCATAGTAGATAAAGGCAATCGTTAGTAGAGAATATCTCAGGATCTTAAGCCATAAATCATGGCTTTGAGTCTAGACCCTGCCACTTACTGGGTGTGATGCCTTGTATAAGTGAAGTGAGCCTCCCTCTCCCCCTGCCTCAGTACCAAGATTTTCTCATTTTTGAAATGGGATATACATTTAGTACTGCCTCATTATATTGTTATACCTATAAAAGAGTTAATACATGAAAAAGTATCAGAATGGCATCTGGAACAGAGTATACACTAAACAAATGTTAGCTATTATCATTACAATAAATTATCAACTTTACATATACATTGTGAACCTGGGGCTCAGAGAAGCCAATTAACTTGGCCAAGATCAAGTAGGTAGTAAGTGGCATTCAGGTCACTGACTCCCAAACTGTTTTTAACCACCACACAGCAAGGAACACAAAAGGAGGAACACTTAGGGGGAAAATATAATGAGTTGAAATGTGGATTTCTATATCTTCACCCCACGATATTTTCTATCTAAATTTAGACTTCCTAGAGAATATCAATCTCTGTCTATATATTTAATTTTCTCTCCAAGCTGGCATGAAGCAGACTTGATCTTTGGAAGACAGCAGCGTTCATGTGATTATTTTCCTAGGCTTTGCCAAAAGTCAGTCATTTAAAAGTCTTTGTGGCACACGACCAACTGCTTTGTACATCAGCTGCTCTGTAAAAAGTTGAAAATGTGATAGATTTGCTGACAAGCGCATTTTATGTTTGATGTGCATAAATTTTTTTTTGCAGTGATAAAAATAGAAGCAGTTAAGAGTTACTGAGTGGCTTGTTTTTCCTTCTGTCTCTTGAATATTTTGATCTTAATATAGAGCAGTTGTCTTGCTTGTTTTCACCTGTATTTTCCAGCTTTAACTTCCTCATCCTGTATTACTTCATTATAAGAAAGAAGTCATAGCTACTATGTGGAAGTGTGAGAGCTTGTTGTCTTGGGGGCAAATAAAAAAGTAACAAACATTACATTACAATTTAGTAGAAGAAATGGCAAATCATGTATTTGTCAAATATAGTAGTTAAACCTAGGACAAGCCATAGTCAATCCGCATCTGAAGCACTGTGATAGACTCCCAGATTCTCTAAGCCATTCCATACACACTATCCAGGGTGACTTTATCTCACTGTAAATCTAACCATTTTTCTCTCCCACACAAAGCTCTTTAATGGCTTCCTGTTGAAGTAAAATCTAAAATCATCAGCATGACACGGACTGCTATGTATGATCTTGTCCCTTTCTGTCTCTCCTAGCACACTTCTCACTAATATCCACCCTTCTCTTCACCCCATGCCACCACACCAGACATTTTTTTTATTTCTAAAACATTCCAAGTTAGTCTTTGACTCAGAACATTTGCACTTGCTGCCTCTCTACATTGTCTGATCTTCTCACAGATCTCTATATAGCTAACCAACTGCTTCTCATTATTTAGAAGTCAGCTATGGTCCCTTCTTTTTGAGGTTGTCCCATAGTGCACATTTTAAGCAATAGGCTGGGATTTTGTTCATCTTAATCTCTATTGTATCCTCATTGTCCAAAGTATCAACTACATAGTAGGTGGCCCCTAAATGACAATTGCAGACTGGTTGACTGAATAATTTATCGACTATGAATGTATCTGCAATCCCAGGTAAGGGATCATCAGTGCCAAAAAAAAAAAAAAGTCATCCAGAAAGTTCTATGAGTTGTTATGAAAGGGAGCAATCATGCTAGAATGGCTATCATTGAGCAAGAGTTGGCTCTCAAAACATGATTATTTATAATTGTTATTGTTGTTATAAATAATTATTTAGTGTCTACTATGTGTAAAACAATAGTCTAAGTCTGTTCTATAGATAATGTTATTTAATTTTCATAAAAACCTAGTGAATAGATACTCACTTTGTAAGTGAGGGTACTTGACTTAGTTTATTTGGGCTGATGTAATAAAATACCAGAGACTGGGTGGCTTATAATCAACAAATTTTATTTCTCACAGTTCTAGAGAGTGGAAGTCTGAGGTCAGGGTGCCAGGATGGTCAAGTGAGAGCCCCATCCTGGGTCACAGACCTCTGGCTGTATCTTCACATGGTGGAAGGGACAAGGGAGCCCTACAGGGCCCCTTTTGTAAGGGCACTAATCCTATTTATGAGGGCTCCACCCTCATGATCTACTCACATCCCACAGGCCCCACCTCCTAGCACCACCACAAAGAGCATTGGGATTTTAACATATGAATTTTGGAAGGACACAAACATTAGACCACAAGACTGAAGCTAAGATATTAGTAACATATACATGATTACACAGCTAGTGAGCAGCTGAGCAGAAATTTGAACCTAGACAGACCATAGAACCCATGCATTCAGTTGTAACACCGTATTGAACTTGGACAAATGAAAAACAAAGGAAATGCCATCCAGTTTGAGGGAAAAGTGTGATCAAAGATAAGGAAGAGGGAACAAGCAAATAATATATTGGAAGTCATGTTAGGCTAGAACCCAGTGGATGAGCAAAAGCGTTAAACATGAAGTTGAAAAGCAGTTTGAAATCAGGTCATGGAGAGGTGTGAATGGAAGGTAGGGAATGCTGCAGTGATTTATTTGGAAAAAACCTGAAAACCTTTGGAGGAGGGATTTGCATGACTTGATCTTGGCTTTATGGTGATGGGGAGAACAATTAGGAACAATTAGGAATTATAAGTTCTAACAAGAAGTAATTGATGTTTATTATACATAAACATTTATTATTTAATAATAACATTTATTATTAATAAATAAATATTATTTATTAAATATTAACAAAATATTTCCCAAAGTATTTTGACTCAAAAATATCCTATTTGATTATAAACAATTACCGTGTTATCAGTATTATTAATTCAATTTTACAGATAAGAATAATTAAGTTAAATTAAAAATAATGTTGTTCAGGGACTTCCCTGGCAGTCCAGTGGTTAAGACTCTGTGCTCCCACTGCAGGGGGTACAGATTCGATCCCTGGTCAGGCAACTAAGATCTCACATGATGTGTTGTTTTTATTTACAAAGAGGCAACATTGCCAAGAACTGAAGAGCAAGGACATCAGAGTCAAACTCCTGACTTTGAATATCAACTCTGGCTTTGCTAGCTATTTGTCTCTAGAGAATTTATTTAACTTTGCTTTATCTTAGCTGCAAAGCATTCTGTAAATCAAATGAACTAAAAAGTATAAAGTGCTTAGACCTATGCCTAGTATTAAATAAACGCTCTTAAATATTTTGTCATGTGTGATCCTCATAACACTTCTGTGGATACTGCCATTTCCTTTTAATACACAAGAAGACTGAAGTCCAGTCTAAGGACACTATACCACAGGGGAAAGAATGCCAGGGAACAGGAAAGCCCTTGTCAAGAATAGTAAATACATGATCACTCTTTCTAGAGAATTTGTGCCTTATCACAGATATGGAAAATTGGCAATAATTAAGTCATCAAACATGAAAATGTGAGAAAGTCACGTTTCTCCTTCACTGAGGAAAAGGTAGGATGATGCATGATGAAGAAGAGGGTGCCAATATCCTAGTAACAATGAATTCACTGAGAATTTGATGGTCAAGCCCAGTTAAAGCCCTGCTCCTTGGAAAAACATTTCCCATTGTCTAATCATAATATCCACCTCTTCTGATCTCTTGCACCTCCTACTGCCCATTTGGTCTGATTTGGGCAAGGTTCAAGAGTACTTCTGGACACCAGATCAAAATTCCAGTATTTCTTTCCTAGCCCTGTGAGCTTAAAATATATACTTAACCTCCCTGCATCTGCATTCCTTCATATATAAAATGAATATAATGATTCTTAACTTTGAAGCATCTTTGAATTAACAATTTACCATATAAATGCATGGTGTACAGTCAGCATTAAATAATGACTACAAGGATACTAGCATATACTATTTGTGGGTACATACAGGAGTTCCAAATACTTTGTTCAAAACAAGTATTATTAATTTTTGGTTAAGTGGATGGATTATCTTGACACACTGTTAATACAGTTATGCTATTTTCTTTTTTCCCCCTTCCCAAAGTTCATTGATTTTCTATTCTTTAATAAATTTCTGTCTTTAACTTCTCTCCCTGGGTGCCTCATCCACCTGTCCCAAAGGGTGTTGCCAAAATTCAGTAAGATATGGCTGTATCAAGCATAGTGTATAGCACCTAATGATCATTAACCAGTAATTCTGGGTTCCAACAGACAGGTCATGTAAAATTGCTGGACCTCAACATTCTAACCTGAAAACTGAGGATAACTTGCAGTGATGTAGCAAAGTTTAAAAATCAGTGGATAGAAAACTGTCTTGTACATAATACAAGTTTTTAATATCCTCTCCTTTCTCTTGACTCTTCTTCTGCCTCTAGATTATCAGGAGACACTATTTCTCTTTAGTGCTCTCAGCAGATATTTCTAAATGTTTTGGAGATTAAATGCATAATCTGGAAAGAAATCAACAAATTCAAGAGTTAATGGATGAGGTGAGCTGGGCTGGGTTGAGATTTCCTAAAACATTCAGGATTCCCTTAGAATTGGGCACCAATTAGTGTTTATTCATTCATTGGCAATATTCATGCATTCAGTGCCTCCCCTTCTCATTCAAAGTAAAAGTGGTTGCAAGACCCTAAGCAATCTGCCTCCACCTCCTCTCCCAAATCCACTGTCCCTGCACTCATCAATGCCCTCCTCATTTGCTCTATTGCAGCCATCTTGCCTCCTTACCCTCCAGGCTTCTCCCACTTCTGCCTGGAATTCCCTCCCTACACAGGGATTCCCATACCCTACCTACATCTTGAATGTCCTTTGCCTTTTTTCTTTCTTACTTTTCTCCCTGGTACATTTTACCATTTGACCTACTAATTTGATGTAATTATTTGTCTGTTATCTTTCCCTCTCCTCTAACTTATAAGGCCCATGAAAGCAGGGACTAGGTCTGCTTCCTTTACTGTGGCTGGCATGTAGCAGTTCCTCAACAACTAGTGAATGAACAGACTGATACATTCAAACTGTTCACTCAATGACTGCTTTGTACAAATGTGAATACCATGATGAACACCAATAGGCATAGTCCGTGGCAAGCTCCGTAGTTGAAGAGAGTGATATTAAATAAAACAATTACTAAAATAAACATTATAACAACCCCTGCTGGTAAAGGGACTTGGTCCCCTCACATCCAGGCTTTGTCCCTCTCCTGGTCTGCTGTATGTTAGAGGGTGTCTGGCCCTGTAGGCTTCTGTTCAGTTTGACTGATAGGAGCCAATTATCATGAGTTTAGAAGGCTAGGAGAAGGGAGGAATGGGGCATTTATCTTCCTTCTCTACCTCAGGCAGTGACTGCATCTCCTCTGTGAAGTAAAAGCACCTCTTCTTCTTATCTCTTCCATCTAGTGTTCTTAGTAGTTCCTTGCGGGTGATAATATCTGTATTGCCTCACTTTCTGCTGTTTTCTTTCTAAGTTCCTCCATTAATCATGGAACTAATTACCTTCATTATATTTTCCCCTTTGAAACCTGAAGGCATTTCTGGCTGTTTCTTTGGATCTTTGCTTTTTTACTTAGACTCTGATTGGTACACCATCATCCGAAATTCTTTTAGAGGAAGGCACAGTGCATGGGACAGCACATAACAGGACCCTTCCCAGTCCAATGCAGCTATCCAGGGAGATGTTGCCTGAAGTGGTGGCATATTATTCTTTGAGAAGGGAGCATGAAGAGGAGTCAGCAGGGAAAGCAAGGGTGGTGTGTTTCTCAAAGGAAATGGCATATACATGAAAGCCCTGTTCCAGGAGGGAGTGGAAAATTTTCAATAACAGAATGAATAGCACCAGATCTGGAGAATATAGAAGGAGCACCCAAATGAGGCAAGAAGATTTGGTCAGTCATTCTGGGTCATATTGGCCATGTTTAGGTGTTCATCCTACAATTCATGGGACTCTTCCAGGGAAGGCCTTTAAACAGAGGAGGTTAAGGCAGTGGCCTCATCTGATCTGTGCTTTGTAAAGGTGATCAGTTGCAATGGCGACTACAAATCTGGTAGCTAGGAGGCCAAGTGGGAGGCTGCTGTAGTGCAGGCATGAGGTCATGGTGGTTTGAACCAGTATGATGACTGAGACACAGACAGGAAGTGGAGCGTCCTGGGCTCCTCCTGTCACTCTCCTTCCCCTCCCCAGACTGCTGAGTGTCTCCTGTGTCCCTGTGGGCAGGGGAGATGCTGGCCCCATCAGCTTTCAGCTTAGGTCAGTGCCAGAAAGACTCACTTCAGAGAGAGGAGCCTCTGAAGATGATGAGAAAGGCAGCCAGGTAAATAAAGGCTTTGCTTTCTTCATCTCCTCCCCACAGACCAGCTGGAGCAAAGGTTCAAAATAACATGAGGCTGTTAGTGAGAAACTGTCACAACCTCTCCTCTTTCTCATGTGGTGGCAAACTTCTCCAGAACACTCCACACTTGATTGTTCTAATTCTGGGCAAGCTCCATCTTCCCCATGTGCTGACTCGGTTCCTCAGCTTTGCTCACGTCTGTGTCTCTTGGGGTATTTCCAGGGGCTCTAAGACTATTCCTGTGTCTTTAGTAAGCATTTTGGGAACTACTTCTACTGCTTCTTGCAATGTTCCTTTTGTCGCAAGAACAGTTCTACGACAGAGAAGAAAAGTAGGACTGAATGACATCAACTAATAAATACTACTATTTCATGGTTGGTGAAAGTGCGAAGGTGTTAAGCTTGAAGTCAGAAGGTGTTTTATTAAGTTCATGTCCTTATTCTGTGACCCTGGAAATGATGAAGAAAAGACCTTGACTTGTGGTGTAATAGTTACTCACAGGTACTGAACATTTGTAGGAGACAGGCACTAGGCTAAGCTTTATACAAATTATCTCATTTCATCCTCTCAACCACCCTCAGGAAGAAGATTGCTTATTTTCTTCATTTTTGCAGGTAGGAAAATAAGCTCAGAGAGGTTAAGGGGCTAGCAGGAAACCACACAGCTGACAAGTCATGGGAAAGGATTTGAACTTGGACCATCCTGTTTGAAGCCTTTGCTCTTACTATAACTCCCACAACCTGAGCTACCAAGAACATGAGGTTGGGAGCCCATATTGGGATCTTAGTCTGATGACAACTTATCTGTTTTGTTAACTGCGTGATGCCAGACAAACAGCCTGGCCTCTCTGAACCTTAATCTTCCTTTTTTGTGAAGTAATAATAATAACAATACTAATAATGATAATAATAATAATAATAATTCTACAAGATGCAGGGCACCAGGGAGAATTTTAAGAGATTATGTATAGAAAACACCTAATCCACCAGCTCCACATGGTTCCCTGCTCAGTACTTCAGACATTCCATATAAACTGACTCCAACCTTGCCTCCTAACAAGATGTGTAATTTTAAATGTCTTTGATAAACTTTGAGTCGCCCATGTATGGAGTGGGACAAAATCTGATTTACCTATTATTTTTATAAAGAAGATTAAATAGGAAAAATATGATACAGAGCAACCTACACATAATAGATGTTTATTTTCCTCTTCTTGGGTAAGCCTTACTGTTCTTTCTGTTTAAAATGTTTAAGTAGTAAGTGCTTTATCTTCCTTTCTGTATCAAATGAGGTTATCCTTTTGATATAATTAACTTGTACTGGAAAAAGCATAAGAATACTACATAAAAGCTAAAGCTTACTATCACTACTTAATGATTTTAATTCTATGAATAATTATAAAGAATGAACAATTAATACCATGCATTAAATTGCCTAGTGCTTTTCAATTTTACTTATTCATTATTTCAGGGCCCCTAATTTTATAATCTATTAATTTTTTTTTTTTTTTTTTTTTTTTACAAATAAGAGAACTGTGTGCCTCTTGTCTAGTCTGTTTCTAAGAACAGTTGATTCTAGCAGAGAGAAGACATTTTTAAAAATGAGCTGTAACTAGTGGATACAAACACTGATTCAAAAACTCTAATATTTTGTGGTATCTTTTCTTCATCATTTCACAATTATTATTCCATGTGTTGATGATCAATCCCCCCCCCCATTTCTGGGTGATTGCCCTATTAATGATAGAGAGATGAGAATAGAATTAAATATTTGCACTAGGGGCTATGCTTAATTGAGTTCCTTCTCTGCTTATTGCAAGCTTTGGGTTTTGAAATTAAAGCCAACAAAAATGACGCCATTTAGAAATATGGCTAAAATTAGAAGTCTTTTAAATATGATAAAAATTATGCAGAGACTAGGATTTAAAAATTTTTAGGTTCAGACATGTGCTATAATTTTAGAAACAAAGCACAATTTTTTTATAAATTTTGAAAAATGTGTCCAGATTATACCGAGCACTCACATTGTTGCAGAAACTGTCAAACACTCAGGAGTGAAATGGATAATATTAATCCTAAAATAGTTCAATATACAACATTATCTCATTTAACTTACAAGGCATCTTGAGGAAGAGACTGTCATTATCCTTATTGGCAGGGACAAAACTGAAACACACATTCATTCAAATACAAATGCTTATTTGAGATCTGGGATATTAGATATTGGGATCTACTGTTTGGTAGGCATTATACTGGGCACTTGAGATATGTCTGTGAACAGAATATACAAGACCTCTATTCTCACTCTACTATTATTTTAGAGGTACAAACAGATCATAAAAAATTTAAAAAACAGAAATCTGTTAACTGTGTCAAACACTGAAGGTTGAAAATAAGTCAGCTATGGGAAAATTCTGCAGAAGAGCATTCTATATGGGAAAGCAAAAGCAAAGACCTAGAAAAGGGAGAGAAGCAACAAAGCTGACAAGCGAGTGAACAAGGAGAGTGTGGTGGGGGAGAGTTGAGACAGGTGGTGTTTTGAGCCAGATCCTGTACAACTTTGTATATGACGGCAAAGAACTCATATTTCATTCCAAGAATAACGGGGTGGCATTGAAAATTTTGAAGCAGAATGGTTATGTAATTATTTTAAAATTTATTTGTCTATCGTTCTCTGGAAAATGGACAACAGAGGGCAAGAGTAGAAGCAGGGAAACAAGTTAAGATGCTATTAAGGTGTCCAAAAAAGGAGATGTGAACTTGTACTAGGATAGGGGTATCAGACATGGATATGGGACTCAGTAGTTTCCAGAAATAGGACTGGTGTTAGATTGGATATGTGAGGATGAAAAAAAGGATAAATTATAAATTTTATGCAGAATCAACTAGATTCATGAGAATTTCATTTACTGATAAGAAAAACTGTGAACATAGCAATTTTGTGTTTGTTTTGCTTTTTTTTAAAAAAATACAGTACAGAAGATATTAATTGTCCTATTTGGGTGTGTTGTTTGGGATATAAAACTGAAGATATACAGTAGAGAGTTGGGCATATATATTTGAAGCTCAAAATGTTTTCTTGCAGATACAAATTCGGGTTTTCAACTTACAATTGCTATTTAAAGGCATGGGCTAGTGTGAGATCACCTAAAGTGAGAGTTTATGTAGAGAAAAATAGAGAGCATAAACCTAAGCCAGGGGCTTATTCTCTTAGAGAATATACATAATTTGCTCTACATTTCAGGGCTAGTAAGTGGCAAACTTAAATCCTGTATGACTCCAAAGTCCATACTTTTATGTTTTATCACCTATTAGATGATATTTTAAATGAGCTTTTAAAAATGAATAGACTTTTGATATCCAAGAATGCTGAGAAGGGCACTACAGGCTGAGGACACTGTAATATTTATGGCATAAAAGTGAAAGAGGACAGAGAGTGTACAATGGGTGTTTTCATTGTTCAGTGTGATTTCAGTATAAGGTCTGGGGAGAAATGTATCAAGAAATGAATCCAACTAATATGTAGGGCGAAATAAAGAAACAGCTAGTTGTCCATTTTTCTACAGTGACTGGGGATTCATGAATGGAAATGATGTTCTAATATGCTGATTCTGAAAATAAATCATATATTTGGATGATTTATCATTATTATATATGAATTACTATGTGGAAGGGGCTTAGCAGTTATATTCTGTGACTTCCAAAGATAGAATTAAGAAGAGATATTTTTCAGAGTCAGGTTTACACTCAATTAATAATTGTCTGACCTCTATAAAGAACATTGTTTCAAGAAGTTCTCAATTATCACAAGTGTTCAAATACACATTAGATTCAGCATTCAGTAAGAATGGTTCTTATTTGTCACTTATTTATTTTTCCCTTTCAACTTTCCAGTACATAACCCATGTATTAGTCTGTTTGGGCTGCTATAACAAGAATAATACAGACTGGGTGGCTTTAACAACATTTGTTTTTCACAGTTCTGAAGACTGGGAAGTCCAAGATCAAGGCACTGGCCCATTCAGTCCAGTGAGGGCCCACTTTCTGGTTCACAGACGGCAGCCTTCTTACTGTGTCCTCACATGGTAGAAGTGTCAAGAGACTTCTCTTGGGTCCCTTTTTTAAGGACACTAATCCTATTTATTGGGGCTCCACTCTCATGACCTAATCATCTCCCAAAGGCCCCACCTCCTAATACCATCACCTTAGGGTTAGGATTTCAACATATGAATTTGGGGTAGGGACACATACATAAAGTCCATAACAACCAGCTTTAATCCAAAATGTTCAAGCTGTTTCTTCTTGTACAAGTTCTTTTTGGAAGCATTTGTTATTCCCCATTCCTTATCCAGCTCTATATTTATACCAATTTCTGACATATGTGAATAGAATAAAATAAATTTTTATCTTTACTTCGGTGTTGTATTCATGACTTTGTAGATAAAGACTTGCTAAGAGAGAATCAGTATAAAGCATATAGCTTCACAACAATCAGGAAAGAAATTGGTCAGAAAGGTAGAGACAGTGTAAAATCAAGAAAAAGAAAAATGATGAAGATTTAAGTTTACTATAATTATAAGAGATTTGATATGCAATCAGTAAATTATTGTTATCTATTTTTAATGTTGGATCAGGACTGTGGTAGATGTAGATGTGATATTAATTACAATCATTGCTTTGAATTGTTTACTCATGCCTATTTTGTTAGGCTACAAAATTAAAAAAAAAAGTATTTATAAACTAGGCTAACTTGATTGTAGATTTTACTTGACCACATAAAGCTCTGCTAAGAGCTTCTCAGATGTGAGATTAATATTGGAAAATGGGCAGGAGCTCTGAAGGAAAAAAAATTAATTTGTTGAGCTCCCATATTTACAAATCCTTAGCTGTATTGTCCTCATCAGACAGAGCCTCTTGAGCCTTCTTGAGCCTCAGATCTTGATTTGTAAACTTGGGACAATAAAGCAGTCTTGTTTGATCACTTAAGGATCAAGTGAGATAATAAATGTAAACAATGATGATCAATCAACTGTAATCAATCAATAAAAATCACCTCCTTTTTGTTAGAATGGGATGGGATGAGAGAAGGCACCCTCACTGAGGTGTCAGATATATTAGGGATGAGTAGCTTTAGAGAATTATGTCTGGAGTGAGTTTTTGCACATGAGTTTGTGTCTTGGAATTGAAGTCAGGTAAACAAAGAACAAAACAACCAAATTCATCCCTTATTAGGAAAACAATAAACTTCAACCTTCTGAGTTAGAGCTAATATTTGACACTGAAGGCAACATAGAGGACTGGAAAAACAGGATGAGATTGGGTATGAGTTTATATGTGTGTGTGTGTAGGAGTGAGGATGTGAGTGGATGTGGATGTGTGTGTGTTTGTGGTTGTTTATGTGAGTGTTTCTGTGTGTGTTTGGGGAAGGGGAGGAGAGATAGAAGCCTCTGAGAGCAGAAATAATGTGAGGAGTAAGCAACTGCAGTTGAACAGTAGTTACATAGCATAACTAGCACCATAAGAGGAGAGGAATAAAAATACAGTCGTGATAAGACAGCATGTTTCTCAGCCCCATACACCTCTTGAAGTTGAGGGAGTTTTCTTGGACAAGCTCAGATGAAGCTGGAATGAAATACCTACATCCAGTGATATTGCATATGCTTTTCACATATTTTGCCAACTGCATACATACCTAGATGGGGATGAATGGGGGATAAACTTCAGCCTACAGCCTGCTTGTCAAGTCATGGGCCCCCCATGGAGCTGCCTCCTCAGAGGAAAAGAATATTTTATTTTTTCTCATTTGCATAAAGACGCTCTATGGGAACCTGGTGGTCCTGCTTATATAAGTATCTCCAGACCACACTAGAGAAATGGGAAATAAGGATGTGCTGTCATAATAGATAGCACTGTACTTCTTCTTTTATATATTATGAAGCATCAGTATTGACTCACAATACAAAGGAAATAATAGATTAAAAGGGAACAATGGTGGACTTTTAGAGAGAAGATAGATTCCCCAAAAGTTTTGATTTTCTGAGAGGAATAATTCCCTTATAATCATTAAAAAGTGAGTACTGAAGTATTATGGACTGAGTGGTGTTCTCCAAATTAACATGTTGAAGCCCTAATCCAATGTGACTGTATTTGGTGATAGAGGCTGCAAGGAAATGATAAAAGTTAAATTAGGTTCTAAATTTGGAGCCGTAATCCTGTAGGGCTGGTGTCTTATAAGAAGAGGAAGAGACACCAGACCTCTCTTTCAGCCATGTAAGGACACAGCAAGAAGTTGGCTATCTGTAGGACAATTCTTCCAGAACTTTGAGGAAATGAATTTCTGTTATTTAAATGAACCAGTCTGTAGTATTTTGTTATATTAGACAATCCAAGCTGACTTATACATGTAGCTTCTCCATAAGGGTACATATATGATCACTTCCTGATTACTTTCCTATAATATGGTCAAAATTCCACGTATAACTCTGATCCAAGTCCTGTGTTCTTTGCTGATAGACCCAAGATTAATGTATTTGGTAAATTAACCATATACACCTCAGAATGGCCCAGTTTTATTTTCTTTTTCAAAATGCATCTGTCTTAGTTAGCTTACACTGCTACAACAAAATACCACTGACTGGGTACCTTAAACAACAGACATTTGTTTCTCACAGTTCTGGGGGTTGAGAGTCTGAGATCAGGGTGTCAGCAGGGTTTGGGTGAGGGCGCTCTTCCTATATGCTCACATGGCCTTTCTTCCAAGCCTGTGCATGGAGAGAGAGAGATGTCACCTTCTCTTCAGGTCCTTATAAGGGCACTAATCCCATTATTAGGGTCCCACCCTCATGACCTAACCTAATCCTAAATACCTCCCAAAGGCTCCACCTCCAAATAACTTCACATTGTGAATTAGAGCTTCAAGGCATGAATTTTGCAAGGACGTGAATGGTCAGCCCATAACATCAGATGAATTAGATGGTCATTTTTACAGTCTAGGTAGCATGGGGCCAAGATTACAGTACCAAACTTGTGAATAATCCTGAGAAACACAAAGATCCTACTGGAACTAAAATCCTATGATCCTGATGACCAACTTTGACAAGCCAGCATTTGATTTTTGCCAACTTGTATCATCTCCCAGGTCTGCAGATTTTTGGTTTTTTTTTCCATTTTTTGCTAATAGTCCATTCTTACAGAAATGTATGAGAATGTAAGTTATGTGGTCAACCATAAGCATGTATATGTATGAATAAAATGATATTTTTTATTCAAATCATTGCATTTTGAACAAAAAAAAACTTAGATGGATCCTACAATAATAATTTTATATTACAAATTAAAAAATTGAGGGTAAGAAAATGTGTGTTTATATTTGCTTTTCTAAATACATAAAGTGTACTTTTTGGGACACTGGAATTAGAACCAGATCCCCTAACATCCAGTGATAGGTCACAAGTACAAGTACATATGTATGTATAAAGCCCATCATACCCAAAGTATGTGCTCAATGCTACAAGAGCCACTGTCTCTAAGAAAATATGCCAGTAAATATCCCAGAGCCAAGATTGGAAGAGAGGGATAGTAGCAGAATAGTGATGAAAAGCACCTGGAAAGTTGAATCAGAGGTACCTCCCTGTTGTTTCAAGGCCTGAAATTCTCCACATGCTTCTGAGAGAATGATAAAACAGCAAAGGCTTCAGGTCAGGATTATAAAATATATATTCTATTATAATATTTTACAGTTAAGGAGGAGTAGAAAGTTTTGTAAGCAATTGGTGATATGCAATTTTAACTTTCTAAGGAAAAAGATTTTAGACTATAGAATTAATGTGGTTAGAGGCAGTATTCTACAGACATTAGAATTCTGGGTTAAAAGTTTTGTACTTTTTGTCCCCCAGAAACGTATGTAGAAATATACTATCCACTGATGCATAACAGTTTCTGAGCTTCCTCACAGAGGGCAGGACCCATTGTCTTGCTTCTCCACAGATCTGATTCCATCATTTCAGCTTTGTTTTGAGCTCTGAGAGCCAACCCATGGATCAAAGGGTATTTAAGGAGCAGGAGTTTAGTAACTAAGGAGATTTGGTGACAAAGCAGTGCATTTTCCTGTTCTGACCTTTGGCATCTGCTCCAGCCATTTCACTTAGGACTCATTCCTGTCACCAAGTCTCCCTTTCATGTATCTAGTCCAGTAATTGAGTGTCTATCTAGGCTCGTATTACTGCTCAATATATTATCAAAATCATAAAGGGAGGCTTTATAGTTTGATTGTCAGAGAGAAAGACAGAAGGGATTAGGTCTGGATCTCCTAGCACATAGGAGATAGCAACAGACAAATATGAAGTGTCAACCAAATGCTAGACTATGTTTTAAGTCAGAGACAAGCCACTGCTCTCAGGCTAAATCCAGCCCTCCATTCATTTTTGTAAATAAAGTTTTATTGGAATACACTATTTCCCATTTGTTCACATATTTCCTAGGGCTGTTTTTGCTATACAACATCAGAGTTGAGTAGTTGTGACAAAGACCATATTGCCTGTAA
Source organism: Stenella coeruleoalba (assembly GCF_951394435.1). NCBI lineage: Eukaryota > Metazoa > Chordata > Mammalia > Artiodactyla > Delphinidae > Stenella > Stenella coeruleoalba. Next base: position 39,280,177 of record NC_137149.1, on the reverse strand, counting down.
AGCCTACAATATTTAATTTCTGGCTCTGTATAGAAAATATCTGCTGATCCTTGCTCTAAATGCTTTATTACAAATTGCTACCTATGTGACCCTCAGCAAGCAGTGTAACCTTCTTAATATTCACAAAAACTTCATGATGTAGCATCATGACACCCTGAGATCAGGGTGTCAGCAGGGTTTGGGTAAGGGCCTTCATCCAAAAAGATAAAAGGTGTGTGCAGAAAAAAAGATAAAAGCTGTGCCAAAGCTGAAGAGTATATAGCTAGGAATCAACAGACCTAGAATTCAAGCTCAACCCATCTTCTCTGGAGTCTATGCACTTAAAAATAACAGTAAGTATAAATACATATTTATATGTGTGTTTGTATAAACTGGCTTTATTGAGCTAAACTTGACATACCATACAATTTACCTAATTAAACTGTACTGTTCATTGGTGTTTCATACATTCACAGAGTTGTGCAAGCATTATAACAATTTTAGAACATTTTCATCATCCCCAAAGTAAAACAAACTCATTAGCAGGATCTACATCTTCTCTACTTCCTCCCCAACACTTGTTACTGTCTTCATTTTTATTTTAATTATTGCCATCCTAGTTGGGTGTACAGTGGTATGTCATTGTGGGGTGTTTGTTTTTTTTTCCCCCTAATGGTTACTGACTTTGAGCCTTTTTTCATGTACTCACTGGCCATTTGTACATCTTTGAAGGAATGTTTATTCAGAGGGTTTTTTCCCCTCATTATGATTTTTTTATTATTGACCTGTAAGAATTTTTATATATTCTAGATATGTTATCAGGCATATGATTTTCAAATACTGCCTGTCATTCTGTGTATGATCTGTTTTCTTTTGTGGGTGCTAATATAAATGGCACTGTGTTTTTAATTTCAAATTTCACTTGTTTATTGTTGATATTCAGGAAAGCAACTGACTTTTTTTTCCTTTTAACATCTTTATTGGAGTATAATTGCTTTACAATGGTGTGTTAGTTTCTGCTTTATAACAAAGGGAATCAGTTATACATATACATATATCCCCATATCTCTTCCCTCTTGCATCTCCCTCCCTCCCACCCTCCCTATCCCACCCCTTTAGGTGGGCACAAAACACCGAGCTGATCTCCCTGTGCTATGTGGCTGCTTCCCACTAGCTATCTGTTTTACACTTGGTAGTGTATATATGTCCATTCCACTCTCTCACTTTGTCACAGCTTACCCTTCCCCCTCCCCATGTCCTCAAGTCCATTCTCTAGTAGGTCTGCGTCTTTATTCCCATCTTGCCCCTAGGTTCTTCATGACCATTTTTTTTTTTTTAGCTTCCATGTATATGTGTTAGCATACGGTATTTGTTTTCCTCTTTCTGACTTACTTCACTCTGTATGACAGACTCTAGGTCCATCCACCTCACTGCAAATAACTCAATTTCATTTCTTTTTATGGCTGAGTAATATTCCATTGTATATATGTGCCACATCTTCTTTATCCATTCATCTGTCGATGGTCACTTAGGTTAAAGCAACTGACTTTTGTGTATTAACCTTATATTCAGCAACCTTGCTATAATCGCTTATTAGTCCCGAGATTTTTTTGTTGTTGTTGATTCTTTCCAATTTTCTACATAGATACTTATGTCATCTCCAAACAAAAACAGTTTTAAGTCTTTCCTCCCAATATACCATTTATTTCCTTTTCTTTCTTTACTGCATTAGCAAAAGCTTCCAGTAGGATGTTGAAAAAATGTAGTGAGAGGAGACATCCTTGCCTTGCATCTAATCTAAATGAAAGCTTCAAGTTTCTCACCATTGAGTAAAATGTTAGCTGTAGGCTTTTTGTAGATGGTCTTTTTCATGTTGAAAAAATTTCTGTTGATAATTTACTGAGATCTTTTATCATGAATGGGTGTTGGATTCTTTCAAATACTTTCTCTGCATCTAATGATATGATCATGAAAATTTCCTTTTTTTTTCAGATGTTGAACAAGCCTTACATACCTGGGATAAATTCCACTTGATTGTGGTATATGATTTTTTTCATATGTTTTTAGATTTGATTTGCTAATATTTTATTGAGGATTTTTACATCTATTTTCCAGGGAGACATTGATCTGTAGTTTTCTTTTCTTGTAATATCTTTGTCCGGTTTTAGTATTAAGGTAATGTTAGCTTCATAAAATGAGTTAGGAAGTATTCCCTCTGTTTCTGTCCTCTGGAAGAGATTGTAGAGGATAGGTATAATTTCTTCCTTAAGTATTTGGTAGAATTCATGAGTGAACCCATCTGGGCCTTGCAGTTTCTCTTTCATAAGGTCATCAGTTATTGATTCAATTCCTTTAATAGATATAGCCATATTCAGATTGTCTGTTTCTACTTGTGTGAGTTTTGGCACACCATATATTTCAAGGAAGTGGCCCATTTCATCTACATTATCAAATTTGCAGGCCAAGAGTTATTCATAGTATTTCTTTATTACCCACTTAATTTCCATTGGATCTGTAGTGCTGTCCTCTCTTTCAATTCTGATGTTAGAATTTTTTTCTTAGTTAGCCTGGCTAGAGGCTTATCGATTTTATTGATCTTTTCAAAGAACCAACTCTGGTTTCATTGATCTTTCTCTCTTGATTTCCTGATTTCAAATTCATTGACTTCTGCTCTAATTCTTTTTATTTTATATACTTACTTTGGAATTAATTTGCTATTATTTTTCTAGTTTCCTCATGTGGAAACTTAGATTATTAATTAGATCTCTTCTCTTTTTTAATATACACATTCAATGCTTTAAGTTTCCTTCTAAGTGCTGCTTTCTCTTGTAGTGTAAAGCCAGGCATTAAGCTTTTTTATTATAATGTAAGTGTCTGACATTAAGCTATTGTTTGCTGAGGCATTCATTTCAGACATGCATCTTGAACAAACATATTGACAGCTGAATGACACATCTACTAGCAAAGCAACTAGAGAAGGAAAAAGGGGACACCCCCACCCATGAGTTTTCCCTTTTAGAAAGCCCTGGATAGCCTAGATACCTGACAACTTGAATGGATTTGCTTCTCCTTTACCATGCTCTAATTTCTGTTCTTCTGTTTTAAATTTTCCAATAAAAAGTGAACTTGCAAAATCCTAGGTAACCCACTCTCAGACCCTAATAAAGGCAGGGCCTCAAGACTGTACTCCCTCCTGCTTTCTCTGTGACATCACTGTGTGGCCTTCATGCATAATGTATACCCTCCACAACCTGTGAGTAATAAATTGTCTTGTTCAAAGTTCCCTGATGGTTTCTTGCTGAAGGGTGTTCTCCTGCAATCATAATAAGAACCACAAGAGACGGTCAAGATACAACATTGACTCCAACCTGGCAAATGTCTGTGGGGCTCACCACAAGGAATATGGGCCCATGCAAGTGCCTCGGCCATTCCTAGCCAATGACATCACTAACATAATAATGCTGCAATCCACAAATTTTCATGTTTTATTTATTTTTTCATTTAGTTTAAGATATTGTCACATACAAATAGCTTTATTTCTCATTATCCAATTTTTATACTTTTTATTTTTATGTAATTGTCTTGGCTATACTCTCAGGTATGATGTTGAATAGAAAGAGTAAGAATGGACATTCTTAACAGTCTCTGATCTTAAAACTATCCACTCTTTTGGCAGTTAGTATGATGTTATTTGTGGGTTTAAAAAAAAAATGTCTTTTCTCAGGATGAGAACTTTTCCTACTATTCCTAGTTTCTTGAGTGTTTTTATTATGAAAGTATGCTGGATTTTACCAAAAGCCTTTCCTATATCACTAGAGATGATCATGTATTTTTTTTTCTTATTCTAATTAATATGGTATATTACATGAATTGATTTTCTGACGTTAAACCAACTTTGAATCCATGGGATAAATTTCACTTGGTTATGGTAAATATTTTTTGCAATATGCTTCTAGATTAAGTTTGCTAGTATTTTGTTAAAGATCTTTGTGTCTGTATTTATAAAAGATATTGTTCTATAGTTTTCTTTTTAATTATGTTTTTGTCTTCTGCTGTTCTTACTGAGATTTAGTAGATTTCTTGAATTTTAAAAAATATTTTTGTGTGATCTTAGGATAATTTCCAGATATTTAAATAGTTTTTTTTTCCATATATAAAATTTTTACTAGTTATGTTCTTTTCAATGGTGAGATCCTTATGCCAGAAGTCCATGGGAATAAAGTATTGGAGCCTATGTTCCTGAACCAATATGTTAAATAGCCCAGTTTTCTCTGGATGCATGATTGCTAACTTCAGACATAAGTGACTAACTGCTGTTAGGGAGTCTCAGACCAACAGTGCACATTAAAAGTATTTTTAGCCATGATGGCAGTAGAGAGTTGGACATTTTTTAAAACATAGAATTCACTGATCTCAATTATTTTTGAGGAGCTATGTTTCACTGGTGACAATCAAGCTGAATATTTGTTGAAAATTCAGACACATCCAAGTATGTCTAGAGTAGAACCATTTTACATGAAGGAAAAAAGAGGCTCACGTGAACAAATTTTTACTAAAGGGAAAGGGTAATTCAACAAATATTACTGGGATCCTTTCCATGGGCCATGACTTTGTGATGTATTGTCCACACCAGGACAACTATTTTTTGGAATAAAATGTTTCATTATTTACTGCCAATTTTTAGAATGTTAGAAATAAAATAGGTGTCAGAAAGCACTAATTCCAATAATCTCATTTTAAAGATGAAAAAATGGAGGCTTAAACAAAGGATATAGCTTGCTCAAGACTGCAGAATTGATGAGAACTGTCCTGTGGGTGAATCATTACTCAAGACTGTGAGACCAGGGAAGACTTCCCAAAGATGGTGATAACCCATAACTTCCCACTCCCCTTAACCCTCCTGGGTTCCTCACTCTATCATCCTGCACTAACTGCTTGGCACAGTTAAAGTTATATTCAGTGCTCACATTTCATCTTCCCAAAACAAGAAGCTTATTAATGATCCATGTAAAGTATCTAACACAGTGAACATTGTAGGCTCTCAAATATGTTTCTTCTCTTGACTGTTTTGTACCATTTCTATTTTTTTGTGTCCTCCATATGATTGATTTTCTTTATTTTTTTTTTGTGGTACGCAGGCTCTCACTGTTGTGGTCTCTCCCGTTGCAGTGCACAGGCTCCGGATGCGCAGGCTCAGCGGCCATGGCTCACGGGCCTAGCCGCTCCGCGGCATGTGGGATCCTCCCGGACCGGGGCACAAACCCGTGTCCCCTGCATCGGCAGGTGGACTCAACCACTGCGCCACCAGGGAAGCCCTGATAGATTTTCTGATTAGTGTTTTGTTTCAAAAATGAAGTCAGGCTAAATTAAATGGACACAAATAGAAATCTAGCTATACTCGCTGACCCTACCATATTGAGAACATCAGGGTAGGGCTAATTTCTGGAAATATTTGAGTACACTTTGCCTTACACAGTACTTCACATTTTCCAAGATGGGAAATATCAGAACTAATATAATTTCCTTAATAATTTAAGACCATGATACTTTTAGAGTCACCTCTCTCCTTTTCAAGTCATTAACTTGGTTTTCTTCTTTGTGGTCTTTAGCTCTAATGAAAAGCATTCAGCAGAAGGACACATCTGAAATAAGCTCAAGAGAAGGAGTGAAGAAGAACCTGCTGTCAGAGAAGGTTTTTGACATGACTTGGATATTTGGGACATTTGAAGGAAGTTGCCATAGTAGGAAATGACTGAGAGCAGGACAAAGCAAACCTGGTCTCATGGACATCTGCTGTTTTTGCCTCCCTGGGTCATATTCATCCTTATTCTGGTTTTCATCACTCTCTACTTCCTTATGTAGACTTCTCCTCCAACTCTCTAAGACAAAGTAGTTTAAATGGGCTCATTTTCCATAGAACTAAGCCCCAGGAGGGGTATGGGATTCCAGTCTGGGCAATAGGTATGTCTACCCCCTGGCCAAGAAAGAAAGAATGCTTAGCACAGACCATTACAGAAAGATTCAATTCCATAGCTTTTTCTGGAACTCTTGGGATAAAGAATCATCTTTTCTGTTGATATTGAACCTAGAAGGATACACTTTTAACAGTGTACATGGCTTCTTTTCTGCCACCATATTAGTCCATCAGAGCTGATAGTTGAAGAACTAAGTTTTTTAAATCCACTGGATATGGGGATGTCTGACAGGAATTTTCATGTATGTGACCTATAATTTCCCATTTTTTCCTACACTACTTTGAACTAGTTTTCAGACACTTTCAAATGTGAGTGAGGTCTCATCCTGTGTCTGGGATCTCTCCAAAAAAGTCTCAGAAGCTGATGCTAGGAGAGTCAGGGCAAGCAGGTGGATTATGTGCCAAGCCTGGCAGCAGGTATATGGGAAAGGACCAGCAGATGAGATGGATAAGGGAGAGCTTCAGTGAGGGAGCCAGCAGAGAGATGTAATGTTGATTCTCCCTGTCCTCTAGCATAGTGCTTTAGTATTTATATGCACTCTTGCCTATATCACATAAAAGATCCTATCTACCACTGCGATAGCTATCAGCAGCCAAACTCTGTAGTCAATACTCAGAGAGGCTAGGATTTTTCCTTAGATCATGCAAGTAGGAAATAGTACATGCAGGAGTCTAGCCCACATCTTTTTCCTACGTACTGATGCCATATTCATTATAACAGACTGTGAGTCTGAAGGCAAATAGAGGTACTCCAAACCTTACAGGTGTAATCCTACAGAAAACATGATGGTCCCAGTGATGGATTTACACTGAAGGATTTTGGCAGATACCTAATCATTGAAACTGGGAAACAAAGTGAGAAATTGGGCACTAAAATATAGCAAGAAATTGCATTTTTAAAAGTTGTTGAATTACTAGGGACTCAGACTCAATATTTTTCAGAACCAAAATGTTCAAGATAAGGTTAAGTACCTTTACAGAACAAGCACTCAATAAATGGTAATGATTTTTCCTGTAGAGATAAACAAAGGAGAAATTAAAGGATTATCACACATAAAGTTTCAGAAGTAGAAAGCAATATGGTGTGTCTGGGGAATGACAAGTACTTTTGGTGTAATTAGGGTAAAGCACATGAGAAAGGATGTGATGAGTGATGACAAAATTTCAATTGAGGCCAGGATGTGAGGGTACATGGGAAACTTATTAAGAGAGATGCACTATGTTCTTGAGAAAAGTGAAAAAACATTAGAGTTAATTATATATATATTTATATATATATATATATATATATATTTTTTTTTTCTTTCTCATTCCTTCTCAAGTTTAACTCAGTGCTTATCCACATCAAATATAAATTGTGCTGCACCCTAGGTCAAAACTCTCACTTTCTACCTGGTAAGAAATAGAGCTGGGTCATTAAATCTACTTGGACAGCTTTTCTTTTAATCATTTGCTTAATATAAAGTGTTTTAGTCATTCATTAAAGGGAACAGTGGAAGTCTTTTTCTAACTTGGAGTCTATATGAGACCTTCTAGAGGAAATCTGTCACTTTTCATGGGAAAAGTTTGAAGCTAATTTTTCTACCCAGCTTAGTTCAGATCTGCTACTAATTTGCTGTGTGATCTTGGGAAAGTAATTTTCTTCTTCTGCACTAAAATCTCATTAAACCTAAAATAAAGGACTTGGATTCAAACTCACTTGAGATAAATGGTCTATTTTATGTATAATATCCTGAGGTCCATTGTAGTGAAGAGTAAATGGAATATTTGTTCTTAATGTGTAAGCCTTATGAGGGTGGGGAGTCACAGAAACAACCCCCAAGGCCCCTGCATGTATAAGTTAGAACCACATAGACTCCTCTCTATGAAGCAGGCAACACCATGGTTGTGTGACTAAAACAACTGACTTGTGATGACCCTAGACCATGGACTTTATTCATAGCTGATTCATAATGAAGACATGTTTTTCTTTAATTTTTGTTTGGTTGGTTGTTTTGTTGACTGATTAGTTATATTGTTCATGTGAATGAACACAGACTTTCTAGAACCAGGCTATTTGGCCAATGTCTCATGCCATATTGATTTAACTTGTGCTGCTTTCCTTATTCTAAGTAGGTAACCCTCAGCTGGATTAATATATCTATAGTGATATACCTAAATACAAATTGACTTATTAATGGAATGTATATTTAAAGAGGTGATATGTCAAGGTCTTCAAGTCCAATGTTAGGGGCTAGTTGCCACTGCATATTTCCTGCCTACCCTCTTCAGGGCAAGGTCACCCTACAGAGCCTTTTGGTTTGGTGCAAAACTGGATGTGTGAGCTTCTCCACTGAAGTACCTGCAGCATGGAACAAGAATAGGCTAATCTAGTTTCTGTAGAAGACCCAAAACTCTTTTATGTAACATTTATTCCAATCATTTAGTTTATCTGATTGATTTTTGACACTTTATTTTAACATTTTATACAAATTGAGCCTTGCCATGTAGCTTAGACACAGGATACGTGTATAAGCACCTTTTTACATATGTTTCACTGTTTACATAAGATTGCATGCATAGCATATTTACAGATCTACTTAGGAACTTTTTTTCAGAATTTGTATTATCAGTCCACTATCAACCCTTTTCCTTGCTATATGAGCTGAATTGTGTCCTCCCAAATTTAAATGTTGAGGTCCTAATCACCAGTATCTCAAAATGTGCCTGTGTTTGGAATAGAACCTTTAAAGAGGTAATTGAAACAAAATGAGTTCATAGGATAGACCCTAATCCAATGTGACTGGTGCCCTTATAAAAAGAGAAGATTGGCACACAGATATGTACAGAGGATAGATCATGTGAAGACACAGGGAGAAGGAGGCCATCTGCAAGGAAAGGAAAGAGACCTCAGAAGAAACTGAACGTGCTGACATCTTGATCATGGATGTCTATAAAACTGGGAAAAGGTGAATTTCTGTAGTTTGTCCCCCATTATGTGATATTTTGTTATGTTGGTCTGAGCAAAAATAATATACCTACACAAATGGGTTGCACAGAAACCAATCTTGCAGGAGTACACCAGTATTTATGAAACCCAGGTATAACCAAAGTCACATGAAGCCCTGTTCCTGCAGAGTACATATTCAGAGAAACATCTGTCACAAAAGCAAACGAGAGAGAGAGAGAGAGAGAGAGAGAGAGAGAGAGAGAGAGAGAGAGAAAAGAAGAAGAGGAGGAGGAGGAGGGGAGAGGGAGGGGGAGGAGAAGAAGAAGAAAAAGGAGGAAGTGGAGAAGGGGGAGGAAGAAGGGGAGGGGGAGGGGCATGGGAAGAGGAAAAAGAAGGAAGAGGAGGAGAATTATTTTTTTTTCATTTTTGTTTTTTTGAGGATAAATATGTAGGTTTGTTTGTTTTTTAAGAAGCAACCTGCCTTGATGCATTTTATTAATGATCACAGGCATACTGTATTCAAAAAAAAACTTTTATCAGTTTCCTGTAATAAATCTTTTCCGTCCTCTTTTGAATAATTTGTTTCTTTTTTATAGTGCCCATTCCATTCTTGTTTTTGCTTGATTTTCTCTTGCTCTTCTGTGCACCCTGGACCCATGTTTGCAAACATGCCAGGGCCAACAATACAATTGCTTGTAACCCCAGTGACCATAAATCCTGTTCTGCCAACTCAGGTCAATTTACTCCTGTTTCACTGCATCCTGTCCTGTGTAGAATTGGTCTTAGGTTTTTAGTTTTAATAAGGTATTAGTATTAATATTTGCATGGAAGTAAACCTGAGTCTGTTTCATAAATACTCACTTTGTATTTTTAACTTATGTCACAGTCTTCTCCAAATGCATGTGAGATGCATGTAGGATGAAGGCAGTTCTTACTCAGTTAAACAAATGACAACTCATTCTCCTTTTCTTAACCTTTCCAGATGAGGCAAAATTAACACCCCCCTTTCAAGGAAAGTTTGCGGGGTGCTTGGTGACTTGGCTAATGACAGTTCTCACTCCTTGTTTAAGCAGGTAGGAGTAGTATTCAAGATGAGTACTTTTGCTACCACTTTTGCTACCACTTGGAGTATCAGGAAATGTTGACTGCCTTGACCTTCACTGTGGTCTAAGCATAAAGTTGTCAGGCCACCATCCCGTTGATCCTATAGCAAATGGGTACACCTATAATTTACCTGTATGTGAAATAAGTACAGAAAATAAAGGCTGAGAATTCCTGTCCTAGAGTATATAGACCATGTTTTGAATGTTCTTGCTACACTGGTTTGTTCCTTTATTATACGATATAAATCTAACAATGTTAGTCCATTAATGAATTAATTGGTAGTACTTCTTTTTAATTTTCAATAAGCTGCTTTGGCAGCACTGAGTGGAAAAATTAAAGTCCACTTGTAATAAAAAAATAATTTCTTAATTACTATTTCTCTAAAAAGTTGACAATGAACCAATAATCTGTTCAACATGCTTACCAAAAATGACCACCATACAGCCATGGTGCATTTCTGTTCACGTAAAAGCTGGAAGGTATGTCAGCATCAACTTCAAAGAATAGTTTTTCTTTTATGAAAACTTCATTCTAAGGCTTCAAATAAAAAACTCAGTTAACTCTATTTTTATGGGTTTTATCTATATCACAGAATCCAGTGAAGTTTTTGAAATACTTTTTTTGCTTAATGTCAAGCATTTGACAATTTTGTAAATGCCATTGTAAATTCAATTAAAAATTCAATGCTGAAAGTGGCAGTATTTATTTTCATGGTGATAATATAAATTTCGGTAGGACACCACATCATAGAAGAACAATATGGTTGCTGAATCCATACACCTGTGAAGCAGAAATGTAGTAGAATTATTTGTGGTCCACTTATAAATTATAATTGCACCCAAACATACTACTGATTGAAATAAAAGCTGCGTTTGTCAAAAATACAAATAGCTTTACGTATACACATTTATAGTAGTACTACAAAATTTTTGTTATGAATGCTTAAGTATAATATACACAGTTTCTCTCTGCTGCTCATCTTCCTTCTCATTTTAAAAATGTTTGAATCCAGTTTATAAATCTTTTTAAGTATCCTAAGGTGAGAGTGGAGATGTTTAAAATAAATTATTTAAACACTCTTCACATGTTTTTTGAAATCAATTAGAAATTTTTATCACAGTATTTAGTGATTGGAACTTAAAAAAAAAAAAAACTCAGCTTTTGAAGCTGTTGGCCAATTGTTATCTTGCAAACAAGAAAACCTTGGATTTATTTTTACAACAGCAAGAGAAGGGCTGAACAAAATAAACTGTGAGTCCAATATTTAATTTTGGTATGAAATAATTGCATCCTGGATATTTAAACTCAAGGGAAGAATGTCTTGATAGGGCCCCTACATTTTATTGGGTGAATTTACATTCTATCAAGAGCAATAAAATTGAGAAGACCTTTGATTTTGCTGCAGCTAAATTTGGTGAAACAAAAGGCTACAGGGGCAACTTAGTTGACAAGTTTCTTATAAAAACACCTGTCAAATAAATGAATTCTGCCTGAGGCAGGGGAAAAAAAGATGGTACCTTTGAACATGAACATATTTAGAATAAAATTTAAATGAAAATTTTAAATTGAAAGTGTATTCAATTTAATGAAGTTATTTTCAATTTACTAGGTATCTCAGAAGTTTACTTAACTAAAAATAGTCTGTCCTACAGAGAAAAATTAATTGGAAGTGTCAACTATTTCAAATTTATTAACCATAAAAATACAACTTTGAACATATATAACTATTTTAGAAGTCTACCAATATAATAAAACTTGTTAGTCAATTAAAAATATATAAAATATTTTGCATTCACTTTCAATCTTAAAAGTGACTCATTTTGAACAATTGTTAGTTACATACACTTAATTCCTTCATTGTCCACTTACACATTGGTAAGTGGTCTTGTATTGATGAAAAATTGGAGAGTAGGGTGGTGATTCTCCACTGCCTATCATGCATTCATTCTATTCCTCTCTGTATTGAAGCAAAATTTATCTTTTGCAAATTAGTGTATCTTAAGGCATCACTCAAGTAAACACCTGCTGTCCAACATCTGAATTATGTGAGGATCATTATGATTCTAGATTCAGAGGCACCACTCCAGACATACAGAATCAAAATTAGGGTGGAGGGCAGAGAATTAGCATTTTTAACACTCTTCCAAGGGGTATCTATAATTTGAGACACTGCAGAGAATCTGAAGCAAACGCTAATTCTTGTCCTTTATTCAGGTGTAGCATATTAAATGCCAACAGCCTACTGCATACACAGCCCCGGTACTTTTACCCTCTACATCAAAAAGCTGAACTTTCTCTAGGATATGGAATCCATCCTTTTAGCTCAGATATTATATGGCTTGAGAATTGGTTTTATGATGGGTGTCAAATTATAGAACACAATGAAGAGAGAGAGGAGTAGAGGGGAAGAGAATACATCTATTGACGTATTAGGTTAGAGAATCATTCCTCATTCCCACCTTTACAAAAAGGTGTTTCCTCATTACATAGTCAGCACAGTTCCTATGTCTCTAAACTAGGGCCAGAGAGTAAAGTCAAAATATAACATTTTGATGCCTCTGTCCTGAGCAGTGTTGCTGTTTCAAGCCGGAATGAAGTGTAGACATCGTTCAGAGTCATATTTCATCAACCAACCCCGTTCTACTTGTATTCCACAGAAATGTTCCTGGGCTCTGGTTTATGATCCTTGGTTACCACTAGTAGAACTTTTATACAAAAACTCTTAGTTTAAAATACATATTGCCTTGGCCGTGGTTCAAAGAGTTTCAAATGATGTGACCATGCTTCTCACTTAAACAGTGTTCTATGAACTGGTCTCTGTGACTGAGAGAGGATAAAAAGAAAGGAGAAAAGAATCAGACATTTTATATATATTTGACTGAAAACATATTAGTGCTATTTCCTGAAATGGAGAATTGAGAATGAGTATACTGGGGTATGAATGAGATTTTATTTGAATTTTATTCATTAAGCTTTTAGACCATTCTATTTTTGGTAATGTGTTCAGGTTTATATGTCCATGAAGTAGTTAATAATAGACACCTTGATCTTAAGAAATCCAAAAACAGAGATAAGAGTCTTCCACTTGGAAGACAGGGATGAAGTCATGTGATCAAAATCACCCCTCATCCTGATCATCAAACGTTAACAGTGATCATAAGAAGCCTGGTACACCATTTTACTTTCTCAAGTAACTAAAATAAAACAGTGGACTTTCTTTGAGACAAAAAAAAACAAAAAATGAGTCATAAAAGAGAACAGCAGGAAAGGCCACAGAGACAGGACAATGCACTGACATGAAGGCTAATGGAGGGAAAGATTTCAAGCAGCCAAAGCTTGAATTTTTTCAAGGAGAAAGAGAACTGATGAAGTGGTCATTTGGGAATTATCACTGAGCATTTTCTAACTCAATTTTTATTGATTTCTCAAGAAAATAGCCAGATTGGAAGTGGTTAAAAAGCCTCTTCCATTCCCCAAGATACAAATTCTTATGTTCCCAGTGGCTTTCTGGTTAGAACTCTGGTGATGCTTTCTGTTCTTTGAATTGACCACCCATCTCACCATGGGACCTCACGGATCATGGATCACAAATGGGACAAGACCATCCTCTGTTCTTTATCGTATGACAGAACAGAGAATAGTCCTTAGTATATCCACAACAGAAAAAGCCTAGAATTTCAAAGTGCAGAGTGCCTTGAGGAGGGGAGGACAAAATCTTAAAATTCCTTTTATTTTTTAAAAATGTCTCCATGTAAGGGAAAAAAAAAATAGATCTTCTGCTGTAAACGTTTCATTGGGCAGTTTTTCAAATTAATGCAGTTTAACTATTACATTAACTTAATGGCTATTTTCCCCTACTTTAACCATGTTAAATGTGCCGGCAATAATGAGCTTCTAATGCTGTCTCTTTTAAGTCTCAGAGGCATCTTTAGAGCTGCTGCTTCTCTCGTGCATCATAAAGCTGCATAATTTAGTATTCAAACAATTCATTTAAAACTGAAGCCCTCAGAATTACCGTAAAATTAATCAGAACAAAGTCATCTTAACCCATCAGTTTGGTTTATCTCTAGTTAGCAAATTTGCAAATGAAAGTGAGACAAATAACACTGACTGAACTCCAATATTCTCCTTCTGGGTAGAGTCCTGTACTCCCAGAGATACCGATAAAATTTTGATAAAGGTATGGTTCACAGTTGTAATGATCCTTTCATAATTGTAATAAATTAGGACTTTAATCTTATTTCATGTTGTTAATTCCAGAGCTACTCTTACCTAGCTATGTATTGTTTTACTCTTGCTTTATTTTATTGTATTTTTAATTAATTAATTTCAAATTTAACAACTAGGGGAAATTTTTTTTTTTTTTTTTTTTTTTTTTTGCGGTACGCGGGCCTCACTGCTGTGGCCTCTCCCGCTGCGGAGCACAGGCTCCAGACGCACAGGCTCAACGGCCATGGCTCACGGGCCCAGCCGCTCCGCGGCATGTGGGATCCTCCCGGACCGGGGCACGAATCCGTGTCCCCTGCATCGGCAGGCGGACTCTCAACCACTGCGCCACCAGGAAAGCCCAACTAGGGGAAATTATGCCCCAAGCTGAAGTGACCAATACATTCTAAACATCTTAATTTTTTTTCTTAAATTTCTAATTTGGCTTTAGAAAGTTTCAAAATGTTTTGAGGAAGTTTTCCAGTTGTTAAGATTTTCCTGGAGACTCAGGAACTTCAATTTCCAGAATATTCAATTAATAAAAGAAACTGTAGACATACTAGAACTTTCTTAATCTCTAAAGATTCTCTAAACTGTCCTGGAAAGTTGTTGTCTTAATGGAATTTTCCACTTTCTCAAGCATATCTATAGTTCATATTCAGTAACAGTTGATCTTTTTCACTGAATTTTAAAATTTTATTCTGGAATGTGAGAAACAACTCAGCTATGAGTTATATCTACATGGTGGGGAAAAAGGCTGATTTTTTAATGTAAGCCCCTCAGCTCAGAGTGGCATTTTTCAAAGTGTAGACCTCAGTGGGGTGTTACAAAAATAAAGGAGAAGTACACGCACAGATGTAGAAATGATGTGCTGAACTTATTTTTCTAAAAATGTTTTGGCCCTGTGTTAGATCCTTGAAGAGTCTAGAGCAGAGATTAACAAACTTTTCTAAGTAAAGGGTCAAATAGAAAGCATTTTAGACTTGACAGGCCATCTATTCTCTATTGCAACTCAACTCCCTGAACTCTGCCATTGCAGTACTAAAGCAGCCATAGATGACATTCAAAAGAAGGGGCATGGTCGTGGTCTAATAAAACTTTATGCATTAAAAAATGGTGACAGTTTGCCAAGACCTGGGCCAGGGAGAATGAACCTCTAATAGGAAAAAGCTATTGTGATTTAGCCCCTTCTTACCATGAAATCTTTGGTTTCTTTTAAGAATCATCTTGCAAAACTATTGTGTTAAACAATACCCATTGGGATATAGTGGTGTTACGGGAAGACTAGGCTTTAGGATGTAAGTGACATACACCGAAGTCTTAGTGCTTCCACTTGATAACTCTAGGACTTCTGACAACTCAATTTTTTTCATACACAGTGGAACAATTTGTGAAGTAGGAATCACCATCTATACTTTATACAGTTGATGCGAAGGTTAAAAGAAAATGTATATATCAAGTTTATGGCATGCAGTGCCTTGATAAAAACGAATCCCCTCCTGATGGCTACTTATCTTCTTTCAAAGACTATTCATACCAGACTTAGTGAATTTTACCTTTATTTGTGGTTACTACTCTCTTCGTGGACAACAAGTGAATATGAAGTCTCTTAATGTGTACTTTGTAAAAGTGCAGTGAGTGAATCCATTCTTGCTCTAGTCATGGGTTATTTGGCATTTCTCAGTGTGGCTGGATTTCTGTTTGAGCAGTTTGGCTGATTTTAAAGCCCAGGGGTTCTCTTTCAAGTGGTTTTCTTAGTGAGAGCTAAAGAGAGGGTGCTGGGGGCTCATATCAGGGCTCATCATGTCACTCAGTCTTTTCACTGTTATTTTCCTAATCATATCAAATATTTATTGAGGGTTCACACTATGACAAGTCCTGTTCTCAGCTCTTTTTAGGTATTAATTCACTTAACCTTCAAACTTCCTATGGGGTTGTTACTAATTTAAACCCATTTATAGAAATAAAGAAGCTGAGACACAGAGTCACTGCCTAGCTGCCCAAGGCCACACTGCTGACAAGTGAAAGATCCAGAATTCAGAACCAGGTGGTCTGCCCTAGAGCCAGCTCTGGAAAATTCCACAACTTTCTTCAGAAAATGCTTTTTGAGCATTTGCTAAGCCATTTTGACTCTTTTAAATGAGATCGCTTTGTTACTCAGAGGCAGAATTGTATAGTTTAAAGAACACAGGCTTGGAGGTCAGATAAGTCTTGATTGAATCTGACTCCACCACTCAGTGCTTAAGTGACCTTGCACCATTTAGCATTTCAAAGTTTGTTTCTGCAACCAAAAAAAAAAAAAAAAAAGAAAGAAAGAAAATAATTATACCTACCTCATACATCTATTTTGAAAATAAAAGCTTACTTATAAAATCACAGTCCCAGGTACTTAAGAGTTCTCCTAAGTGCTCTTACCTTTCTAGCTCTCTCCTCACTATTATCTGAGGGGTCTCAAATGGACCCATGCAAGCCAGTAGCTGTTTGTTATTCGAGGAATGCAACTGAGAAAAAAGTCTGCCTCTAACATACCTTCCCCTTCGTTTTATTCTAGTGATTCAGTGTTCCTATGCCAATTTTTTTCAATATTTTCTTGCACGTGATTAGTATTGAACTTACAAATCCATTTTGTAATGCCATTTTATTCCAGCCTCCCAGAAATCCTGTGAAGGAAAACATTGCTACCCTGTATGTAAATAAGAAACTTGACTCTTATTGTGGAAGTTAATTGCATAACCAACCACTAAGGAGAGGTGATACCGGGGTTTGGATTTTCTCATCCTGATTTCGAACAGCAGCCACTATACCAAAATGGCTCTATGACTGTCTTTGCCTTCCAGGGACTGTGCCAGGTGTCACAGTACACACAAAGTTGGGCAGGCAGTCTTCCTTTATTAAGTTTAAGAAGTTTTTCTATTCATTAATGTGAGATTCCCCATTCCTCCTTACCAATTCTCCTCAGGTAGCTTTTGATTTTGAGCTCTTTTCTAATTTGCATAGAATAAAGAGAAAAAGAAAGAAAGATACATGCTCTCACATACATGTAAGCAGAAAAAAATAACATACACAAAATAAAGAAAAGGCCACAAAAAACCTGGCAACTTTTCTTTTCTGTAGCCCTTTACAAAGCGTATTCACATTTGTTAATTTCGTAGACTGTATACAACAATCCAGTAAAATGAGAAAGGTGTACATTTTCCTTTTCACAGGGAGAGAAATAGAGGTTGTGTTTCTATCCAAAACCTCATATATTCATTTTCTGTGGTGAAACTGGAATTGGCAAAGAAAAAATTGAAGATTGGCTCATTCATCGTTCATTTTATCTTCTTTCAAGCTGGAAAGGTTGGAAAGCTATAAACTTCATTTGGACAGCTTCCTTTGCTGCTAGGATTCTGGGTGAATTCAGGAGATATTTGAGAGACAGGAGTGGGTCAGAGGCCATGTCCTAAGGCCCAGGCTGTTAGTGCTAACAAGATAGTGGATGCATGAGGTCTTCTCAAAGCAGCTTTTCAGTGTTTATTCTCCAGTTTTCTCAGTGTTGAGAAGCTGAAGCCATGGGAGTTTCCTGATCCCAGGATTTCAGTTCCAACAACCATATTTACACGTGTGAGCCTTCTTCCAGAATAGATGGTGGAGCTCACGGAGGCAGGTGTTCCCCTAGTGGAAGAGACTGGTATTGTTCTGGAACTCACTCCAAACTTGCTTACTTAGCCTTCCCAGTTTTGTAAGCACCTAATTCCCTATATTGAATCCTTTCTTGGTAAACACTTTAGTATTTTCTGTTTCCTGCACTGAAATCATATACGCTCCCAGGTAAGAGATCAAACTTTTGGGGCTTCCCTGGTGGCGCAGTGGTTGAGTCCACCTGCCGATGCAGGGGACACGGGTTCGTGCCCCGGTCCGGGAAGATCCCACATGCCGCAGAGCGGCTGGGCCCGTGAGCCATGGCCGCTGAGCCTGCGCGTCCGGCAACAGTGAGAGGCCCGTGTACAGCAAAAAAAAAAAAAAAAAAAAAAAAGATCAAATTTTTGCCAGAACTTCTCGAGGCAATGCTTTATTGCATTTCAAACAAAACGAAATGCAATACCTTTTTGTTTGTTTCCTTCAAACAAAAGGAAAGCTAATGCCTAAGTATACTGAGAAGGAACAACCTACTTTGCATTTTCTTAAAATCAATTCAGTTCCTATTAACTTGCCTGGAGAATCTAAGGCCTTCTTAGGAGTATTAAAAAATCACGGGTTAGAAAATAAAGAAAAATATACAGGTTGTTACTTTCTGCCCTTGGGTAAAGTATACTCATCACAACCCTTTAGATTTATATATTATGTTTTATGAAGCATTCATAATATCTCATTCAGTTCATGAAACAGACCTCTGAGGTAAGCATGACAGCAATTCTAAGTCACATTCTACCCATTAGAAAATAAGGAACTTTATGAAGCCTGGGCAGTATTGTTATTTTCCTTTCTGGGGCTATGTATTTGCCACCTGGTGGTGTCTAGCGCAGAATAAGCACATAATAAAAGCTCAGTGAAGGGCTTCCCTGGTGGCGCAGTGGTTGAGAGTCCACCTGCTGATGCAGGGGACACGGGTTCGTGCCCCGGTCCGGGAAGATCCCACATGCCACAGAGCGGCTGGGCCCGTGAGCAATGGCCTCTAAGCCTGTGCGTCCAGAGCCTGTGCTCCGCAGCGGGAGAGGCCACAACAGTGAGAGGCCCCGCGTACCGCAAAAAAAAAAAAAAAAAAAGCTCAGTGAATTAATGAATCTGTGAATTAAGTTCTGGGAGGTTAAGGATCTTGCCATGGTCACAAAGACAGTAAGTGATAGAACCAAGATTTCAGAAACCAAACCCTATGCAATTCTATCAGAGCAAACTAATAAATAACATTCAGGTGATTCCCCGAGATCCTGCATAATTCTTGTCTGACAGAAGAAATCTGCTGTGGGGGTCAAGATCCATGATCCCGTTAGAATCTTTATGCTTAGATTCAAATCCTGGCTCGGTCACTTTTTAGCTTGTGACAATTTCACTGAGTCTCAGTTTCTACATGTATAAAATGAGAATGATAATTGCTCCTTTATCCTCAGGAAGGAAGAGACCATGTATGGACGTGCTCATTGTTACCCACAGATGAACCGTGCAATGTCTATAGTTTGTTTTTTTTTAAAAAAGCAAAGGTACGGAGCATAGATTCTAATGGGCTGAGTGCTGATTTTGATGCACTGGCATTCTTCCAAAGTCTTCATTTACTGTTTATAATTTATATAGAGCACAAGACACCCACGGCATTTTGACGCTTATGCAAATGTGTTTTAAATGTATCTAGTATATTGAGGAGGCTGCTATCTCCCACATGTCTGTCTTGCTGTCACAGGGAAAATCACTCTTCTTTGCCAAGATCCTGAATTAGAGCCTCCTTTGAGTGCCACCCGCATTGTAGGGGAAAGTGAACAAACAGGTCAAGTGATCGACACTTGAGTCAGGCCCTGGGACAGAACTGCTTGGTATTTTCAGTAATTCAAATGCCTCATTGAATCAAGATTTCATTCTTGTGAAATGAGGAAACTGGAATTGATCTCTAAGTTTGTGTTTGGCTCTGAGAATCTTAGATTTCAGGTTTGCATCTAGGTATTGTTTCCTTGTTTTTTGTTTGTTTTTTAGGTGTACTTTCCAGAGTTCTTCATACAAAATTGATTTATTTGGCAATCTCAGCTATTATCTGAATTTTAGAGCAAAGTGGAAATTCTCACCAAAAGACAGACTGGAAATGCTCTCTGAAAATCACTGGAACAACAGATGAGCAGTTCCTATATACAGGTGCACACAGGTGAAAGACCAGCCTCTGCTTTTTGACATTTCAAAGCCCTAAGTCATTACTGGAAAAAAAACACTGGTAGGACATGGCTTCCAAATGACTATATAGGTAAAAGCTAAACTAGTCTTCCAGACTCATTTACAACCAATACATCACCAAATCCCAAATAAAAGGGCAGGTAAAAAGTTCAAAAATTGTCAAACTCAGTGGAGTCAAATTTTGATATTTTAAATTTCAGCTTCTCTTTTCAGAGACTTACTTCAAGAAAAATTCAATACTGGGTATTCTCGCTTCCCTGTTGCACCCAGGATTTCATCTCGATTACTGAGGTGATGAGAGGGAGAAGATTACTTAGAATTTCATCTAAATCCCTAAGAAGCACCATGGCATGGGGGAGGAGCATGCATCTGGTTGGAGGTTGTCCTGCTTCCTCACCTGGCATCTGCAGAGGTGAGCAGGCTGCCGGGTGCTCTTTCTCCTTCAGCTGTTCACTCAGGCACCTCCTGAGACTTCTGTATTCCCATCTGCTTCCTGTCCCAGGATGCATGATGATATCCTCAGCGGGGATCACCTTGTTCTGATCACAAAGCCCCTGAAAGTCCACAGACTTCCTCTCTCTCCACCCTCCCCAAAGACCTGGAAAGGCCAGCTGTGGTCTTGCACTTCCTGGGGATGCAGGATGCCGAGTATAGCTGCCTCTTTGCCTCAGCCTGGTCTGCTCTGAGGCCATGATGGGAAGGTGACGTCTGTAAGAACCTCAGGTGACAAGTTAGTATTGGTGCTTTCCACTTCCAGATCCCCAACCCATTACCCTTTCTCAGCCTTGGAGCTGCACTGGGGGTGGGGGTAGAGTGGGAGGGAGCGTGGGACCCACCTGCAACCTCCCCGTGAAAATCTGACCCTGTAGCTCTTCGATCTGACTGTATCCATACTCCTTTTTCTGGAAAGGCTTTATTTCTTCTTGGGCAAGAAAAGAAAAGCTGGCTCAGGAAATATTCCGATTATATTGTATAAGCCAGAATGTCTGCTTTAGGAATGCAAAAGCCAATAACTGAACTATTTTGTACTTAGAGAACAAATTCTTGAGACAACGGATACAGTAAAAGGAAGTAGGGAGTAGGGACAAAAGGTGGTTATTACTTCTCAGTGGTATCCTGCTGTACAAGTAACTGTACAACTTTTCTTCTGACCCTTTGGAAAAATGAGCTTGGCAATGGTTGGGGATGAAAATAATAGTCATGAAAGTTCTTTTACCTCCCTGAGCTAGAAGGGCGAAATCTTGCTAAAGGATAAAAAACATTGAATAGTACACTTTAAGTGGGTGAACTATATAATTATGTATTTTATAATAATATATAATTCATTAAAACATTAAATAATTACTTAATAAGTTAGCACATTAATAATAAAAAACAAATACATATTATTTGCCAAATCCTCATTAAATTCATGCATCATAACTCTTGATTCTCACAATGACCCTTTGAAATAGCTACTATTATATGTATTTGAGAATTAAATACAATAAGTACAGATAAAAAGACAAGTTCACAAAGTTTAAATGTTTTAACCAAAATCATACAAGTAATAAGAAATTGATAAAGCTGAGATTTTGCAACTAGGTTTGTGTGACCCCAAGCCAGCTTTCTTTCCTGCCACCTCAGGTGCTGCCTGCACACTTGGAACAGAGACAAGACTCACAAATTATAATCCTGAAAAAGAATGTTTAGGAATAGCACTGCTTTTCTGTTCCACAAAAGAGGACAGTGACATTTAGCTTGAATCATGTTTTGCTGGTGAAACTTTACATATGTTTAAAACTCTGTGCATCCATATAGGACCAATGGTGGTAAAGTGTTCTCATGAGCTGGTACAGACCTTGGGGATACCCAGTGGATAGTGCTTTCAGGAGTGCTGAAAAGCACTCCTCTACCTAAGCTCTCACAGTGCTCACTAGGGATTTGGAATAGGATGGGGGCCTTTCCCTTAGCACCCCCAATCTTGAAAAAGTCTTCAGCCTTTTGTCTCAGTGAAGTTGAGCTCAGTTCATGCTGGACCTTCTTCTTCCCCATTGCAATAGTTATTGTGAATAAAATCTATCCTTACAGCTTTAATCAATGTCCAGCTTTGTTTATCTTTGACAAATAACAAGAGAAAGACAGAGACGATCCTGTTTCGAATCTCTTGTATATGCCAGTCTTCACAACCACTCTAAGTATCATGGTCCATGAAGGGTTGATAATGTGAATTCTAGGATCCTTTTCAACTTCAAAATATGTCTTTAGATCACGTCCCAAGACTGAATCAAAATATTACCCTGGCCTTACATTTATGTCTTTAATCCATTTTGAGCATATTTTTGTGTATGGTGTTAGGGAGTATTCTAATCTCATACTTTTACATGTACCTGTCCAATTTTCCCAGCACCCCTTATTGAAGAGGCTATCCTTTCTCCACTGTACATTCCTGCCTCCTTTATCAAAGATAAGGTGACCATATGTGCATGGGTTTATCTCTGGGTTTTCTATCCTGTTCCATTGATCTATCTTTCTGTTTTTGTGCCAGTACCATACTGTCTTGATTACTGTAGCTTTGTAGTATAGTCTGAAGTCAGGGAGCCTGATTCCTCCAGCTCCGTTTTTCGTTCCCAAGATTACTTTGGCTATTCGGGGTCTTTTGTGTTTCCATACAAATTGTGAATTTTTTTGTTCTAGTTCTGTGAAAAATGCCAGTGGTAGTTTGAGAGGGATTGCATTGAATCTGTAGATTGCTTTGGGTAGTAGAGTCATTCAAATGTAAGGCCAGAAACTATCAAACTCTTAGAGGAAAACACAGGCAGAACACTCTATGACATAAATCACAGTAAAATCTTTTTAGACCCACCTCCTAGATAAATGGAAATAAAAACAAAAATAAACAAATGGGACCTAATGAAACTTCAAAGCTTTTGTACAACAAAGGAAACCATAAACAAGATGAAAAGACAACCCTCAAATGGGAGAAAATATTTGCAAATGAAGCAATTGACAAAGGATTAATCTCCAAAATTTATAAGCAGCCCATGCAACTCAATAACAAAAAAACAAACAACCCAATCCAAAAATGGGCAGAAGACCTAAATAGACATTTCTCCAAAGAAGATATACAGAGTGCCAACAAACACATGAAAGAATGCTCAACATCACTAATCATTAGAGAAATGCAAATCAAAACTACAATGAGATATCATCTCACACCAGTCAGAATGGCCATCATCAAAAAATCTAGAAACAATAAATGCTGGAGAGGGTGTGGAGAAAAGGGAACACTCTTGCACTGCTGGTCGGAATGTGAATTGGTACAGCCACTATGGAGAACAGTATGGAGGTTCCTTAAAAAACTACAAATAGAACTACCATATGACCCAGCAATCCCAGTACTGGGCATATACCCTGAGAAAACCATAATTCAAAGAGTCATGTACAAAAATGTTCATTGCAGCTCTATTTGCAATAGCCAGGAGATGGAAGCAACCTAAGTGTCCATCATCAGATGAATGGATAAAGAAGAGGTGGCACATATATACAATGGAATATTACTCAGTCATAAAAAGAAACGAAATTGAGATATTTGTAATGAGGTGGATGGACCTAGAGTCTGTCATACAGAGTGAAGTAAGTCAGAAAGAGAAAGACAAATACCATATGCTAACACATATATATGGAATTTAAGTAAAAAAAATGTCATGAAGAACCTAGGGGTAAGACAGAAATAAAGACACAGACCTACTAGAGAATGGACCTGAAGATATGGGGAGGGGGAATGGTAAGCTGTGACAAAGCGAGAGAGTGGCATGGACATATATACACTACCAAACGTAAAATAGATAGCTAGCGGGAAGCAGCCGCATAGCACAGGGAGGTCAGCTCAGTGCTTTGTGACCACCTAGAGGGGTGGGATAGGGAGGGTGGGAGGGAGGGAGACGCAAGAGGGAAGAGTTATGGGAACATATGTATATGTATAGCTGATTCACTTTGTTATAAACCAGAAACTAACACACCATTGTAAAGCAATTATACTCCAATAAAGATGTAAAAAAAAAAAAAATTACCCTGTATATAGGTATGCCTCACTGTTGTGTAGATTACCTTTGGATATTTCTTCTTAATCTGATTTGATGGATTGCAAATTTCCAAGAACATCAAACTTCTGCAGAAACTAATTTCAAACCATATATATGAACTTTGATCCACCTGAGCCTGGAGACTTTCCTGGCATTAATGATTGTTTGTATCCCCAGAAATGGGAAAAGGCTAAAGGGAGAAATTGTTATACTTTTCTTCCAGTTGTATAGATTCACCACCCTATATTCCTTTCCCTCATCTGTCTAAAACCCCCTGCACCTCCAAGCGGAGTTACTGTTTAGTTCCCTTTGCTCTTTAACTCTCATAAAACAAAATGTTATTCATGTGTTTTTTGATCCTGATTCATGGAAATCCTTAACATCAATTATTCAAATGTCTTTCTGTAAAAAATAAAGAAAAAAAAAACACCTTTCTGCTTTTTCACACTACATTTGTCAAGTAAAACATGTTTTATAGGAGGAAAAACTTTTATGTCACAGATCTCAAATTAAATGTGGACCCAGTTAGAGCTGTTCCTCCCACCTCACAGACAGATTTGGGAGTGGGGAGGGAACTTTATCATGAATAATATGTACCTGAGACCCATTTTCAATTCTGGGCTTGTAAACACTCATTTTTCCACACAGAGAATACATATTATAAGAGCTGTTCCACTCTATCAGTTATAGCTAGTGCATGTTCTGAGAAATCCCTTAAACAACTAATTTTCTGGCAATGGAGACTATCTTATTAAAAAGTCATTTTAGTTTACTGTGTATTGCTAGGAAAATAAGTTATTAAATAAGAAGCTTACTGCTCAGTTAAGAAACCCTTTCAAAAGCATAATTAATAGAAAGGGAGAATAGGGAAGTGCCCCAGGATCCCCACTGTTTGAGGGGCCCTTGGTATGCTCATTGGAACAGCAGTGTCATAAAAGGCACACCTTTATATTTTATAAGTCAGAGAGACCTTGTTTGGATCTTGATGAGCACATCTAATGGGCAATTCAGGCCCTTAGCTAAGCCTGAATTTTCTCATGTTCTTTGAAGGTTATTTTTATTATTATTATGCTTCTTGGGAAAATCTGGAGTTTTACTTTATTTCATTTTATTATTTTAGGTAATATATTTATGTTTCAAAAATTCCAAGTTATAAATAAGTAAATACATATAAAATATAATAAATTAAACAATGTAACCTTACTACAGACATTGTTCTGCACTTTACAGTTTCCTTACCTATGTTGGAGATCTTTCCATTAAGTACATGAAAGCTTATTTTTCTTTATACTACATTGTATGGATACAGGATAGATTTTTACATTAAATCTTACATATAGACCTTTAGGTGCTTTCCAGTCTTTTTTTTAAATTTAAATAATGCTTCAATGAATAAACTTATACATACAAAAATTCACAAATATGCAAGTATATCTACAGAATTGATTATTAGGTTAAAATGCATCTTCATTCATTGCTTTGATGCAACTTTCAGTATGCTCCACACAGTGGCTATTCCAATTCCCATTCCTCATTTCCTCCCACAGTAGTGGGTGAACAGAGTTGTATCAAATGTTTTGTCTGACTTTTGTCAAACTAGACTGGCATGCCAGTCTAGTTCGAATTTGCATTTAGATTATTTTTGACTGAAATTGAGAATTTTGTTAAGATGTTGAATATCTATTAGTAATTTTTGATTAATGAACAGTCCAGTCATATCCTTTGCACTATTTTGGGGAGTTTTTTTTTTCTTTATAAATTTATTTATTTATTTCTATTTGTTTATTTTTGGCTGCACTGGCTCTCCATTGCTGTGTGTGGGCTTCCTCTAGTTGTGGTGAACGGGGGCTACTCTTCTTTGCCGTGTGCGGGCTTCTCACTCAGTGGCTTCCCTTGTTGCAGAGCACAGACTCTAGGCACGCGGGCTTCAGTAGTTGTGGCACACGGGCTTAGCTGCTCCACGGCATGTGGGATTTTCCCGGACCAGGGCTCGAACCCGTGTCCCCTACATTGGCAAGCGGATTCTTAACCATGGCGCATCAGAAAAGCCCTGGGGGGTTGTTATTCTTTTCCTCATCAATGTGTTGGGCCTTTTATACATTAAGGAAATTAGCTTTGTGTCTGTGATATGAATTGCCAATGTTTAATATGTCAAAACTACCATAATATATATTTTTTAAATTTGATGTAGTTTTAGAAGTTGAATGCTTTATGGCATTTATTTACACATCATGAAGTACCTTTCCACTTCAGAAGTTATACAGTAATTCTTCCATTGTTTCTTTCATTACATTTTAGATGTATTTTGTACATTTAAACCTTTTTTATTATTTGGAAATTTTCCTGGTTAACATTTGAAGTATAGGCACAATCATTTTTATTTCTTTTCATATGTCTACGTATTCATGCCAAGATGTTTTTTAAAGAGGCAATATTTCTCCCAAGTATTTTAGACTTTACTTTTGTCATAACTAAATTTCTGTATGGATATGGGTCTATTTCTAGGATGTGTATTCTAATAATTTAATGTCTTCAGTTCATGTAACATATCAATATCATTTAACAATTTTGTAATTACTTAAATATCCAGTAAGTGTAGACTCTAGTCATAACGATTTTTTTCTTTTTTTTAATGTTTTTTATTGTGGTAAAAGTCATATAAAACATACAATTTTAACCATATTTAACTGTAGAGTTCAGTGGCACTAAGTATTTTCACATTGTTGTGCAACTCTCACCATCATCTATCTCTTGAATTTTTCGCCTTCCTAAGCTGTAAATCTATCCTCATTAAACACTAACTCCCCATTCCCCCTCCCCAGCCCCCCACCCTGGCCCCTGGCAGCTACTATTGTACTTTCTAACTCTATGAATTTGGCTATTCTAGGTACCTCATATAAGTGGAATCAGACAGTATTTTTTCTGCACCTAATAGTCATTACTTTTTTTTTTTTTTTTGCGGAACGTGGGCCTCTCACTGCTGTGGCCTCTCTGGTTGTGGAGCACAGGCTCTGGATGCGCAGGCTCAGCGGCCATGGCTCACAGGCCCAGCCGCTCCGTGGCATGTGGGATCTTCCCGGACTGGGGCATGAACCCGTGTCCCTTGCATTGGAAGGCGGACTCTCAACCACTGCGCCACCAGGGAAGCCCCATTACTATTTTTGATTCATATTTTTCTATTCTATTCTTGATTAATTTGTTTTTCACTAAAAAAGTTTAGAATCATCTTTTCTATTGAAATAAAAAAGACAAAAACAAAACACATCGTTATTTTTATGAGTATAATGGTAAATTTTTAAATGTATAGTTTAACATGGACAAATTGACTTATTTACTGTTTTAAAGTTCCCATCCAAAATTATAATGTACATTCCATTTGTTCAAGCTTTCTTTTGTATTCCTTCAAAGACGTTTGAAGTCTTAAAGTTTATTTCTACATACTTTATCTCTTGCATTTCAGATCATAAAAGGATCTCCTTTATCCCATGTAGTTCTACTTTATTCTATGTTCTTGTTTATTGGTTTTACTCATTTATGTATTTCTATGCTGTATCCCACTACCTTACTGCTTGCATTGGTTGCAATGATTTCTCAGTTGATTATCTTTAATTTTCCAGATAATCATTTTACTTGCCAGTAGTGATAATTTTAATTCCTACTGTACCATTTTTGTACTTATAATGTATTTCTCTTATATGTTTATGTTTGCTTGTATTTAAAAATATGATAATTAATAGTCAGTATCCTTGCCCTAGGCTTTGCTAAGGACCCTTTCTTGTTTTCCTTTCTTGTCTGTTGGCTTTGAGACTGAGGTGAAAGTATATTTACTAATGTTATAAGTTCTTATATTTGTATTTTTTGTTTTTTCTGAAATCAATAATAGATATTTAATTTTATCAAAGACCACTTTAATGTCTACAGATGTAATCTTTTCTCCCCTGAGATCAAGTAATAGGATTAATTATATTAAAACATTCTTAGTTTTGAATCATTATCTTCCTGAGTATTACATAATGATGGTCTACTAATTTTTCAAATATGCTTCTAAAACCTACTTGCTGAAACTGAATTTATGATTTTTGCATCAAATTATTTATTTCATTTTTTTTTTTGTTATCTATCTTCTCCCATTACAATAAAGGTCTTTGAGGACAAAATTTATCTTCCTTTTTTTTCATTAAAACCTCAGCATCTAAAACTGCCTGTCATATAAGTAATTTCTCAAGAATATATTGACATTTATTTATTCAATGAACTGAGATTTTTCTGTTTCATCTCTTTTGTCAAATTTCAGTGTCAATTTACATATACTTCACACAAATCTCAAAAACAATTCAAATAGCTTTGGAATTATCACTGCTTTAAAGTTATAGTTAGTTTTAATCAGTAGGAACACTTACCTTGGAATTCTAAATGCAGTTATGCCTCAAGTAGAAAATTTTGTATGGTTGGATTTGGAGACATTTAGTTTCATTTAACACTTAAAAAGAAATTTTTATCTTAACACAGGTTATTCGTTATTTAATAAATATTTTTTTGTCCCTATATAGTACTGAACCTTATTTGTATATCTATTGATCTATCAATTATCTATCTATTTAGATTATCTAGAAGAAATCCACATATAATTTAAGAACAAGAACAAAGAATCACACATGTCTCATTAAACATTATAACATTTTGTTTTCTTGCTTTGTAATCTCTGAGAATGGAATCATATTGTTTGTGGTCACCTATGGTATTTTAGCTCAATATAAATTTACTCTTGTTGCTGTATATTTTTGTGATTGACTCATTTTCATTGTAGTACAATATTTCACACATTGGGTTTTTAGCAGTTTCATGATAGTATGAGCTGCACTGCTGTAAGTATTTTTGCCTTAGTTTTCTGGTACTTAAGAGTTTCTGTACAAGAAAGTTCTATAAATGGGACTGCTGGTTGGTACTATGCACCCATTCAAGTTTATAATATAACTCCCAATTATTTGTCAAAATGCTTGGATTAATTTACAATCCCACCAGCAATGTGCCAAGGTTCATTAATAAATATTTACAACATTTGATATTATTAGACATTATTTTTTTTGCCAATCTCATGGCATAAAATGATATCTAATTGTGGTCTTAATCTAGATTTCCCTACTTACTAATGAAGTGGAGCATATTTAATATGCTTTTTTTTTTTAACTGTGCATGTTTATTGCCCATTTATCTTTCCTGTGCAATTTTAGTTAATTATTAACTTGATTGCTTTAATGGTTATAGTGTTTTTCAGGCTTTCTATTTTTTTCTTATGTCAGTTTCAGTAATTTATAATTTCTAGAATTTCCTGAGTTTTAAACATATTGTATATGGTAATTCATAAATTATTTTAGATATTTTCTTGTTTAATTTGATTTCTACTTATGGTTTCCTTTTTATTCCTAATGTTGCTCATTTGTGCCTGATGTTCTATTGAATCTCACCAAAGGATTAATTTAGTCTTTATTTTTCTTTGACCAGAAGATTTGATTTGTTTCTGTTGGGTCTTACATGCTGACATCAACCTGAGGCTATTTAATCCCTCTTGAGAGTCCCTACTTTAATGGAGGAATCTCGAGTTCATCTCCCTACTCTGCCCAAGGTAAAGCAGATGGTCATAGCAGTGTTTGCATTCAAGAAGATCCTGTCTTATATGATTACTTATCTCTCCTCATCCCTGTTTTGCTTCCTGGATTGTTGTCATCTTTGTTATTTATTTGTTTATTTTTTGTTTGTTTTAACCCTTAGAGATTTTCTTTAATTTCTAATGAGCCAGAAGTACCCTAGAAATTACAATTTTATAATTTTTTCATGAACTCCATATATTTAGAAGGAGAGTTTTTCCGAGAACAGAGCATAATATATTTTTAGAAATCAAAGTACTAATGCATTTATTTTCAAAAATTTAGAAATAATTTGTATTATAATCACCATAAATTTGGGGTTTGCTTCATTATAAAATATTATTTTTTCTTAAAATTGAGTTTAATTAATTTATATTTATGGATATACATATATGCTAAGGTTTAGATTTGTCAGTTTATTCTGTTTTTATAATCTTTAAAAATACTTCATTATAAGGCCTTTCTTCTATCTTTTTTCATTTATTGTTTATCTGATATTTTGGAAGGTTTTTATGTTGGTTACATTACTAATCACAATTTATATATGATATCCTTAAATTTCTATTTTATATTGTACCTTAAATTCCTATTCTTAAGACATATGTATTTGTTTTCTACTGATTACATTCAACAAAATAAGAGATCAAAATTAATAATTGCCAAATAGGTAAAGAAAGTGTTCATAATGAATGACAATAAGAAAAAAGTAAAGAAAGTATTTAAGCCTCCCTGAGGAATTATCAGATACAAAATATGGAACAGTTGCTGTATTAAAAAGTTAAAGTAAAGAAGGGGGAGGGGCTGAGATGGTGAAGTAGGAAGACCCTGACTCACCTCCTTCCACAGGCATACCAAAATTACAAGTATTTAAAGAGCAACTGTTGATAATAAAACCTAGAAGACTAGCAGAAAAGATCCTCTACCACTAAAGATATAAAGAAGGAACTACAACAAGATGGGAAAGAGGGGCAGAGATGCAATGTAGTCAAGAATTATACTCCTGGGCAGATGACCCAAAAAGGAGGATAATTACAATTGCAGAGGCTCTACCCCAGGAGCCAGGGGTCTGAGCCCCACTTTAGGTTATCCAGCCAGGGGGTCCTCCACTGGAAAAATGAGCCTCTAGAATATTTGGATTTGAAGGCCAGAAGAGCTTACTTTTGGGGGAACCAGAGGGCGGGGGGAAATAAAGTCTCTACTCTTAAAAGGTGCACATAAAATCTCACACACTCCAAGACATGGAGCATAAGCAGTAATTTGAAAGAAGCCTGAGTCAGACCCCCTTGCTGATCTTAGAGGACCTCCCAGAGAAGTGAGAGGAAACTGGAGCTCACCCTGGGGACACAGACACTGGTGGCAGCCATTTTTAGGAGCACTTTCTATGATGAGGACACTGGTTCTGACAAGCACCATTTTGGAATCTTCCCTCTAGCTTATTAGCATCAGGACCTGGCTCTGCCTACCAGCCTGTTGGCACCATTACTGGGATGCCTCAGGTCAAGCAACTAGCTGGGGGGAGATACAGCCCCACTCACCTGCAGGCCTGCTGCCTTAAGATCCCCTGACCCCATAGCCTATCCTGACTCAGTCCTGTCCACCAGAGAGCCCAAGACCTTGCTGTGCATAACAGTGTACTTGCACTAGCCCCAGGACCCTGCAGCCAGTGACCCTGAGACCAGTCTTACCTACCAGTGGGTGGTCACCAGCCTCAGAAACCCCTGGGCCCTGACACCAACCACCAGTGGGCTGACATTAGGTGTGAGGCCACCACAGCCCCATAGCCTGCCATTACAGGACACAGACGATCCATCAGCTTGTCAGCACCAGCCCTGGGAACTCTTGGGTTCCAGCCCAGGCCACCAGGAGTCCAACACAAGCTCTGGAACACTTTGGGACCATCAGCCAGCTGCCCCAGGTACCAGCCCTACCCGCCAGTAGGCTAACACCAGCTTCAGGACACCATGAACCCTGCAGCCAGCTGTGACAAGAACCAGCGTGCCCACTAGTAGGCCAACACCAGCTCTAACACCCCCAGGGTTCTGCAGCCAGATACCCCAGGGACCCAGCTCCATCCACCAGTGAGCTAACACTAGACCTAGGATCCCCCAGGGCAGCAGCCCCATCCAGCAGGGGGCCTACACTAGCCCTGAGACACCTTGGACCCCTCAGCTAGCTAGCCCAGGATCCATTCATGAACACCAATGGGCAAACACCAGCTTTGGGACCCCTCACAAACTCCATAGCCAGGCATTTCCGGAACTAGACCTGCCAACAAAGAGGTGGACACTAGATCCAGTGCCCCCAGCCCTGTAGCCACCCAGAATCAGCTCCACATACCAGTGGGCCAGTATTAACCCCAGGGCCCCACAGGGCTTCACAGCCATCAGCCTCCTGAACCAGACCCACCCACCAGTGCCCAGCAGCCTCCACACAATGCAGGGCCTGGCAACCAATCTGAGTGAGGGCAGCCACATCTACCACACTGCCCACAGTAGTCAGCCTGCAACAACAGAAGGACCCATGCAGCCCACATTGGATGCACTCCTAGAGCATATAGCCTGGATATCAGAGAGGAATGAGCTGCTGGAATGCATAGGCTATCTCCTACAAAAGGCCAGTTCTCTAAGATTGGGAAATATAACCACACTACTACATACCTAGGAATAAAAAACAGCAAGTTAGGCAAAATGAGGCAACAGAAGAGTAAGTTGAAAGAACAAGATAAAACTCTAGAAGAAGAACTAAGTGATATGGCAATAGGCACTCTACCTGATAAGAATGCAAGGTAATTATAAAGATGTTTAAAGAACTCAGGAGAAGATTAAATAAATAGAGTGAGAAGTTAGAAAATTTTAACATAGAGTTAGAAAATATAAAGAAGAACCAAAGAGAGATGAAGAATACAATAATAGAAATTTTAAAAATACACTAGAGAGAATCAAGAGATGTTAGAGAAGAACAGATCAGCCATCTGGAAGACAGAATAGTGGAAATCACTGAAGCTGAATGGAAAAAAGAAAAAAAGAATAAGAAGAAATGAGGACAGTTAAGAGACATCTAGGACAACATCATGCATACTAGCACTCACATTACAGAGGTCCCAGAAGGAGAAGAAAGAGAGAAAGAGGTAGAGAACATACTTGAAGACATAATAGATGAAAACTTCCCTAACTTGGCAAAGGAAAAAGACATCCAGGTCCAGGAAGCACACAGAGCTCCCAAAAGGATCAACACAAAGAGGACCACACCAAGACATACTGTAATTAAAATGGGAAAAAAAAAATTAAAGATAAAGATAGAATATTAAAAACAGCAAGGAGAAGCAACAAGTTATGTACAAGGGAACTCCCATAAGGTTATAAGCCGACTTTTCAGTAGAAACTCAGCAGAGAGTGGCACAATATATTTAGAGTGATGAAAAGCAAAAACCTACAACCAAGACTACCCTACCCAGCAAACATTCATTCAGGTTTAATAGAGAGATCAAAAATTTACAGACAAAAAGCTAAAAAAGTTCAGTACCACCAAACCAGCTTTACAAGAAATGTTAACAGGGCTTCTCTAAGAAAAAAAAGAAAAGGCCACAACTACAAACATGAAAATTATGAAAGGAGAACTCTCATCAATAAAGGCATATATACAGTAAAGGTAGTAGATCAACCATGTATAAAGCTAGTAGAATAGATAAAAGACAAAAGTATTAAAACCAGCAATATCTACAATAAGGAGTTAAGGGATACACAAAGCAAAAAGATGTACATTATGATATCAAAAACAGTAAACAGGTTGGGAGTGAGTAATTATGCAAGGTTGTTAAAATGCATTTGAATGTAAGAGATCAGCAAGTTAACATAATCACACAGATATATGAATCACTATATATAAACCTCAGGGTAACCAAAAACTAAAAAAAATATATAATAGATACACACAGGAAAAAAGAAAAGGAATCTAAACATAACAATAAAGGTAGTCATCAAATCACAAGAGAACTAAAGAACAAAAAATAACTACAAAAACAACCTGAAAACAATTAACAAGAAGTGTCTACTTATCAAAAATTACTTTAAAAGTAAATGGACTAAATGTTCCAATCAAAAGACATAGAGTAGCTGATGGATGCAAAAACAAAGAGCCATAAATATACTGCCTACAAGAGACACACTTCAGATCTAAAGACACACAGACTGAAAGTGCGAGGATGGAAAAAGGTGTTCTATGCAAATGGAAATGAAGAGACAGTTGGGGAAGCAACACATATCAGACAAAACAGACTTTAAACTTATATTGTAACAAGATACACTAAAATTATTCTTTGGAATTCTGGGTTTATTTTTAACATACTTAACTCACTCTTTTTGAAATCACTCTAAAAGGTATGTCTTGTTTGTATAGATAATGTACTCTCTTATAGTAAACACTAATATAATACAAATGCAATACAGAAAACAAGTGAAATACGGCAGTGAATTTTTGTAGCAGTTGGGTCCCAAGATGGCTCCCAACGATCCCTGACTTGGGATATTTATGACCTTGTGTAGTCCCCTCCCATGTTATATCAGTCTGATTAGAAATAAAATAGGGCAGAAGTGATGATATCATAGGTTTCTCTCTTTTGGATCACTTTGTCTGAAGGGTGCAAACTGTCATGTGTGAGGAAATGATGATTTGGTGAGTAACTGAGGCCCCCAGTAATCAGCCAGAAAGGATGGAGAATTCTGGCAAACAGCTACAAAAATGACCTTAGAAATGGATCCTTCAGCCTCAGTCAAGGCTTCACATGACTGCAGCCCAACTGACGTCTAGATTCAATCTAAGCCAGAATCACCCAGCTAAACTGCCTCTGAATCCCTGAGCTGCAAAAACTGAGAAAATAACAGTTTGTTTTTAAGCCACTAATGTTTTGGAGTAATTCATTATATGGCAATAAACAACTAAAAAATGTGACTAATACAGTTTTTAAAGTGTCATAGCTCAGGTTGCCACACAAAGCACCACAGGCCGCATGGTTTAAGCAATAAGAATTGATTTTTCACAGTTCTGGAGGATAAGTCCAAGATCAAGGTGCCAATGCATCTGGGTCCCCATTGAGGGTTCTCTTCCTGGCTTGCAGACAAACACCTCCTTTCTGTGTCTTCACATGGCAGAGAGGATGTTCTCTGGTGGCTCTTCTTATAAGGACAATAATTCCATCATGAGAGCTTCACCCGCACTAAGCTCATCGGAACCTAATTGTCTCGCAAAGCAAAGGCCCCACTTCCAAATGCCATCACATTGGAGGGTTAGGGATTCAACATATGCATTTGAGGGGAGGGGCAGCACAATCCAGCCCATAACAATATGAGAAAAATATTAACATTTTTGTGGATATATAAGCAGTAACTATTAATGGCAGAAACTCCTTCAAAGCCACAGACTCATAGATGACATATTTCAAGCTACCTGGGACATCAAACACCAGTGTTCTCTTCCAGAATCTGCTTGATTTCTCCTTCTGGAACTGGCTCTTGTTCCTCTTTTTTTTTTTTTTTTTCTCTCTTACATACACAGATAATTTTAAATAAAAAAGATTATCCCATTGCTCTTCCACTCAAAAATATGTTATGGGAGTTTTTCCAAGTCAATGTAAAAAACAAATATGCATCAGATTTTGTACAGGCTGCAGAGTATTCCATTACTCGAATAACCATCATTTATATAACCTATCCAATATTGATGTACATTTAGCATGTTTCCATTGCTTTGATTAACAAAATGGAGATGAATATCCTTGTACATTCATCTTTGTAGTACTGCTAAATTACTGCCTTAGGAAAATTTCTAAAAAGTGCAATAGCTTTGCCAAAGCAATGGACACCACATTTCAAATGATTTATTTTCCTCTTCTATTTGAAATTACATGCTCATCATTTGCTGAAGTGATATGTTTGTTCCCTGTCAAAAAAAGGGAACCAAGCTAAATCCCTTCCTACTTCACCTTGAACATATCATTCTATTATTTTCTAATTTACTATAATTATTTATTTAGACAAAGTAAGAGTCATATTTGAATTTTTCTTTATGCCATGCTTTTTAAAATGAGTGATAATTTACCATAACATTAGATTGATTTTTTAGTACTATCTTGCTTCTTTCAACTTTATTAAATTTACTTTGAATTACAAAAGTAATACATCCTTTCTGTAATAAGTTTAGCTAACAGAGTATATTAACTTACAGTTAGCTGTTGCAGGGCTGCTGCAAATTGGCCAGTGGTGATGCCTTTTCTCCATCCACTGCCCGGACTCACCATCAAAGGGAAAAACACTCCTTTTTGTGTTTAGTCCCTCTCCTTAATTTTAAAATTTTGTTTGTTTGTTTCAGAGTAAGAATATGTATTTGGTGGGGTAGTCTTATGTTCTGAACATGTAGAGCTGTTGATAGCATTAAACTGTGTTGTCTCAGAAAGGGGAAGATGCATGCAGTTTTAAAAGTGGACTGGCTCAAATATGGGAATACCTGGGGAGTTTCTGAGGAATGACAGTGAGCTAACTGCAGTCAAACACAGTAGATCTAGATGGGGCTGAGGTGACCACTGGATGATTCTGGACACTAGGCTCCAGCACTGAGGCCATGAGAACCTGAGGAGAGTCCCCTGTGGTCAAGCTATAGAAAAGGGATTTGGAAATACCAGCCCCTGAGCCCTAAGGAATCTATTCTCACAGTACAAGCTGTGATCCTTCTTCTTTTCCTGGACCATGTAAATCTAGGGATGGGGAGAAGGCCCTAAACATGTCTTATCTTAGACTTCTTTTCATCCTTGGGTACTGGGGACAAGCAAATTGAATTCTATATATTTTTTTTAATTTTCAAAAATGTGGCACTGTTGCACCATGACTATCATAGAATGACCAATGCTGGTAATACTGATTGCTACATTCATTCATTCATTTATCCCTCCAGCTAACGGATAGTCACAGTCACTGCTCCCACAAAGCTTACAGTTGAATATGGAAGGCAGACTTTAAAATATTACAGAAATGCATGAATTATTACATCCTCCAGAATGAGAAGGCTGCCTGATCAATCCAACTTATTATCAATTTTAGCCAGGGTTTCTCTGCTCAGAACATCATTTCTGAACCGGCTCTTAAATAATTTTTTAAAGCATCTCTTTGGTGATGGTAGAGCAGAAAAGGATCTTGCCAGTTCCTACATAAAATAGTGAGTCCATTAATTCATCTCTTGACTCATTCTTTTCTTTTTTTGCACCTGTAACTGAGTATTTGATTTAAATGCATTTGCCTCTTTGTTTATTGTTCTCTCTTCATAATGGGGGTATCAATACATGATGGCAGGGACTTCACTTTCTTCACTGTATTTGCCATGACTCAGAAAATTTCCAAAGGCACAGTATATACTGGGCAAATGTTTTCTGGATAAGTAAACATCCAGAAGGCATGACCCCTCAGGATGTCAATATCTGAGCTGCCATATAAAAAAATGTGAAAATCTTGAACAAATATAGTATTTTTTTCTACAAAAGCTAAATGTTATGACCTCTGAGATATGTGACATTTGACTTCTCAATTCCTTTTTCTCCTCA
This sequence comes from Stenella coeruleoalba, assembly GCF_951394435.1. Classification (NCBI taxonomy): domain Eukaryota; kingdom Metazoa; phylum Chordata; class Mammalia; order Artiodactyla; family Delphinidae; genus Stenella; species Stenella coeruleoalba. The sequence continues at coordinate 39,242,838 of NC_137149.1, read as the reverse complement.
AATCTAGAAACACTTTAGCCAGTCAGATTGTCCTCAACAGAGACCCTGTCTCAAGATCTCAGACTTGGAGCTCTGTCTCAGAAGCCCCCTTCCCTCTTCTCTGAGCCCAACGCATTTATCCATTCCTCCTTTCCTTTTAGAGGTAAACACTGCAAACAAATACTCCATACATAGAAGTGCAGGGTAGCTTTGCTACAATATCAACGTTCCTATTAAGGCACCTGAGAAACATACCCAAGTTCATGTAGTGAAACTGCCTCTGCTTTCATTTATTAAGAAACCATTTGCCCCTCTTTCCACGTCTTGTGCTTAGAAGGAAAGTTGTCATTACTTGTATTCCTACAGCTTTTGTTATTTGTTTTCTCATGCATTATTTAATGTTTTTGCTGAAATACAGGGATTTCTCCAAGTTTTGCTCTCATCCCCTCACCAAAAAAAAAAAAAAAAAATCAAATACAATTGCCCCAAGGTCTTCTATCTTACTAAACTATTTTGGGGTGACATCTCTTTTTCATGGTGATGCCTCCTAAAAGGAATTCCCCCACTACTTATAGTCAAATTACAACTATTTACGCTATAAACTTCCGTTTCTCACTGCCATTTCAGCATCAGGAATTAAAGCTCTTTCTTTTCTACCTTGCTGAAATTTTGCTGTTTAACCCTTTCATTCCGTTGGGCAGGTATCATCATTGTACACCATCATATATATAATACACACAGTACATATTTACCAAATGAAAGTCGAATGAGAGGACTTCCTTTTTATTCTGAATCCCTCTAATGCTACTGTTTCCTTTCTTAAAAAAAAAAAAAAATCTCTCCCCTTCTTTTCCCAGTAGTTATATTTTCTACTTAACTTCTTACTCCCACTGCAGCAAACACTGGTTGAACATGAACTCTAAGCTGTGTACTTAGATAGGTCTGGATAGAGAGATGCACGTCCTAGTTTCCTTTTTGATCTAATTAGTATGTTTTCCCTCAAACCAAATGTGGGTATTAGCCAAAATTTTGTTTGTTTTTAAAGTAATACAGACTAGCAGTGTATTGGTGGTGAGTTGTAATCCAACAGATATTTACAACACTGAGTTTTTCCTACAAATGACAGAGCATTTGTAGGAAAAACAAAGACAATAACCAGACTTTGGGACTCAGGTATTATCTTCATTGCTGAGTTCTTTCAGACTTTTAAAGTGGTAACTTTCTTTTATGGAAACAAAAAGACTCTGGGACTTTGAACGGTTTGTCTGGTTGCAGAGTAGATACCTGTGTCATGATTTGTATTTCAGCCACATCGGAGCCCGGTGAGATACAGAAATCTGCAGTTGGCTACCATGCCTCTTGACCCTACTAAGAATTATGTCCCCTAATCTCCAAGAACTCCATACTATCAGTTGGTCTCCAGAGAACACCACCAGAGATGCTTAAAATAAATCCATTCAAAGAAACGGCTATTTTAAATAACTTCTTCTCCTTTCCTTTGAGTTTACACACAGTTACTCTACATTATTCAGGCATTGAATATCCATGCTGTGAATTATTCAGTCCTACACTGCCTCGTCTCCCTCTTGATGTCTGACTTTTGCCCTTTTTCAAGTCATTAGAAATTTCAGTGAGGTAGACAAAGAAAGGGAATCAAGATTAAAGAGATGGCTTATCCATGTCCCTTAATAGGAGATCTGTTAGAAAAAGTGCTAATATTTTGGATAACAAATCACAATTTTTACATACATGTAATGGATAAAATGACATAGTAAAACTAATGAAATGAACAATAATAGTGTTTAAGTTTTTCATTCAACACGTAGTTACGTGTTATGTGTCAAGCACTAAAATAGATGCTCTTAATATAGTGTTGACTAATAATAAAAATAATAAATAGTATTTCCCTTCAGAATCTTACATTCTAGTCAAGGAAACCAAGTGCAAACATAAACAAGTAAGTATGAAAATTTTAGATAATTACAAGTGCTGAAACAGAATAGTGGGATAGAGAGTTATGATTAGGGAGTTTCTTTAATACTGGGATAGATGTAGTGTTCTATCTTGAAGTGCAAATGCTCAATAGAAAAATTAAAGAATAAGTGAGACCCAACACAGACGCAGGTCATATAAAAATTAAACATAAACTCATCATATAACTTAGCAATTCCACTCTTAGGTATACACTCAAAATAATTGAAAACATTTATTCACACAAAAATGTGCACACAAATGTTCATAGCACCAACATTCATATCCAAAAAAGTGGAAACAAGTCAAAGTTTCATCAACCAATTAACTGATAACTGATAAACACCATATGGTATATTTACATGATGGAATATTATGCAGCCATGAAAAATGAATGAACTACTTATACATGCTACAACAGGGATGAACACTGAAAATATTATGCTGAATGAAAGAATGCAGACACAAAATGTCACGTATTGCATGATTCCATTTATATTAAATATCAAGAATAGGCGAATCCATAGAGATAGAAATTAGATTAGAGGTTGCCACAGGCTGAGAGGAAGGGGAATGTAGAATGACTGCAAACGAGTGTGGGATTTCTTTTTGTTGCAATGAAAACATTCTGAAATTAGTGATAGTGGTTATGGTTGCACATCTAGTATATGGATATACTAGAACCCACTGAATTATAGATTTTAAAGGGATAAATTTTATGATATGTGACATATCTCAATAAAAGAGAACTTAATGATTTACGTGTCTGCCTGCTAAAAAATAATCTTTTCAAAACCAAATTCCCTTTATGTCACTTACCAGTTTAAAATAACAGCTCCTTGGACCTACAAGATAAAATTCAAACACATGTGGTCAACACATATGTTCTTTATTAACTGGCTTTTTCCTAAGTCCCCAGGCTCATCTCCAGTCATTTCTGTTTACCATTTTCTGAATCATAAAAAAATACTTGCCTCTGCTTTTCTACACCATGAGCTCTTCTGCACTTTACACCTCCTCAACTCATGCTTCTTGGAATAGTTTACCCTCCTCCTTCTTCACCTAGTTAACACACTTGTCCTCCAAAAAAGAATGCAACTATTACCATATTTGAAGTGACTTTCTTTCAGAGCTCCCACACCAATTTGGAAATTCTTGCCTTGTGGTTGGAGTCCTCTGCATATCATAGATCTTTTCCAATCTGTATTATGAGTATCTGATATTTTCATCCGTCTCCTCCTTTTACGCAGTATGGTTTGTGAGAACAGAGGTCATTAATGTTTTCTCCTATGTATCCTCAGCACTTGTCAGAGTGAGTGAGTGTTCAGTAAAATTGCTGTGGCCTGAATATGAATAATGTGTTAGTTTTCAAGCTAAAGTAGTAAATGAAGTCATACATGGAGAGAGTATAGAAACACAAAATCAAATGTAGTTTGACCTTTCATAAAACCCTACATTTATACCAAGGATATGGACGTCTAAGACACCTGGGTAAGAAAATAAGGTTTGTCACAAAAAAAAGAGATCTTCTCGACTTATTACATATGAATTCATCCTATGAGGGAGGTTTATAAAAAGTGGTGCTCATTCCAGGCCATTTATAAAAGGAAAGTAGGATGTTATTATATTTATTCTAGATCAACAGGTGTAAACCACAACTTTCCTGGGCAGACCAAGATGATGTGACCATATTAAGTATTTTACCACTCGCTATTGCTCTGTATTAGAGTAGTTTACAGATTTTGCAATTGTAAATATTTGCCCCCAGATAGCTCAAGGCTTACTTCCTCATTTAATTCAATCTCTGCTCAAGTGATGTCTCATTGGAAAAGTCTCCCCAGATACCTAAAATAACTCTCTCCATAAGACTATATGTTAGCACTAATCACGGTTAGGCTCCTTAGTGAGAATGCAAGGTCTATGAAAGAATGGATGCTTGTCTCCATATCCTAAAATGATGTCCAGCTCATAATAGCTGCTCAATAAATACTTGTTGAGTTAATAAGTAATGTGATTATTATTCTTGAGGATAAATATTTTAGGGATTGATAGAAATCAGATTAACAAATCCAAAGATATTAAGTTTTCAAGATTTTTTTCACATTGCCACTTTTCTAACAAAAGTTTGCACCAATTTTCCAGCGATTGAATTTAATTTTTATTGTAACGCACCCTCACTGGCATCTAGTATACTAAATATGATGGCATTTTTAACATAGTGGTCAATTTTTTAGACATAAATAACAAAAACAATAAAAATGTCCTTTCTAATACACAGAGGTCACACTACTTTAGCCTCAAATAAACAATTTTAATGATTTTCAATGTTGAGACTAATTTCATATACATTAACTTTTGAAATCTACACATGCATATGAAATAACTAGTTCCAGTATATACATCATTTTACAGATAAATGGAAATGACTCTCCACGATGACAATGAGAGGCCAAGGAAAGGTTAAAACAAAATTTATCAAGTGGAAATAAAAAGAATTACATTGGTTTATTCAGTAGATAAATAACAAGGAGTCTACTTACCTACCAGAACAAGGAGTCACAGAAAGAATAAGGTTTTTAATCGATGAGTGAGATAAACCAAAATATATCAGAAAATATCAGCAGAGTTAAGTAACTTTATCAAAACTGCATACACCATCCACAAGTTCCCTAGAAATGGGACCACCATCGTCCTGCACTTATGTTATTATTTTTTAATTATGTGAAAATGGAGTATATGGTAAATACATGGTAGGATCCTGTGGAACAGTGGTTGGGGGAATGGGGAATGTGAAACAAGTAAAGGGTAATGAAGGGGAAAATTTTTTGAATTGTATATACATAAAAGTTGTCTTGAGCTTGTAAGAGAGAGAGCTTATGTCAACTGTCAAGTATATCTTGATACTTCAATTGGACGGTAAGAGCTCACAGGGTACATACTATACTCTGTATTCCTTTGTTACCCAATCCTTTGTTACCCAAATTTCTACCCTCACCTCCAGTGTTGTCTCACCTGTATAGACTACAGATGGCTCTCATGAGATTTCTCAGCCCCATTCAGTCCCTGGAGCCACCAAAATCTCACTTTGCAAAATCAGAGGAGTCCCATTCCTCCTAGTGAATGGCCTGAGAAGACTGGGGTTGTCCACGTCCAGGTCAGTGAGAGAAGCATGCAGAAGATTCTAGGTGCCAAGTGTCAACTGGGCTGCCGCCTTTCTGTCTTAGCCCCATCACAGGGATCAGTCACCATGACCCAACGCTGGCCTTGCCCTCCTTTCTACTTCCCATGGTGGCTTCCTGGTAATACTGGAGCTTGCTCTGTCAACTCATTCCATTATATTTGCTCTCCCCGCCACAGAGGTAGTGTTTACCACATGTTTTATCCTTCAATTCATGAAGCAAACTTCCATCATTGACAGCTCAGTGCCACTGATTAGAAGTCTCGGTTTGGAAATATGTAGCTAGGGCAGCTCAGGTTATGACAGTAAACACACATTATACTAGCAGTAAATAGTAGCACAATGAATGAGTCTAATAAACACACCTGGTTAATTTGCTCCTGTGTCTGTGATGGGGTGTGTGTGTGTGTGTGTGTGTGTGTGTGTGTATGTGTGTGTTTGTACCTGTGTGCATGTGTTTTTTTGCCATCAGTTTTGGAATACAAAGTTTTCTCACTCAGACTGAAGTCACTTCCCTCATTAAGCCAGTAAGCAAAAACAAATAAACAGAAAAACCTTTTACATTAATTCTCCCTTAGTTTTAGAATAAAACTAGAACTTCACAGCTCAGCATTAATTGCCCTTCATGACCTACCTCTCCCCTACCTTCCAGGCTTATCTAATACTATATTCGCCTTCCTTTTTTTTTGTCAGGTATTACAACCAGCTTCTCATCTTCTCTACTCCAGGTACCTTAAATGTGATAATCTGATTTTTTCCACCATCAAGTCTTAAATCATAGTTGTCTCTCCATCTTTCTGCTCCTCACAATCTAAGCATTCTGCAAACCTCAGCTGGTATATCTCTTCTACGGTCCCTTTCCAATTTTCTGACTCAAATTAATCACACACACCTAGGTTTTTAGCCCTGCCCTGCCATGTCTCTCCTTGGAACTTATTTCATCCTCAAGCATGTTTGCATTTTTGTCTCCCCCAGTAGAGGGAAAGCTTGATGAAGTAAGAGATGGTGCCTCATTCATTCCAGTTTCTCCCAGGTGTTATGCACATAGAAAGTTCTCGAAAGCATTGCTGCTCTTGGAGTTAAGCAAATAGAATATGAAGTTCTTTTTATAATAAAAAGAAAACTAATGTTTACCAAACAAATATATGTGTCAGGCATTTTAAAATACATTATTTACCTCCCAGCAGGAGTTTCTATTCCTCATATATATTTGGAAAATATAAATGATTCTTTTGGCATTTAAGTTCAGTTGGGTTAATAGCTAATCCTTTTTCTTCAATTTTGTCTTCTCAGTTTTTCACCATTAACATTTTCCTTGCTAGGATCTGGTTGAGAGAGCACAGTACAATCTCACAGCATTGTTAGAAGTGTCCCTAAATGTCATTTATCACTCTGGTGTGTGGGCTTTCTAGCGCTTTTTGGCAGACAGCACTCTCTTCATAAAGCGCCCATTACTTTGTTACCAGTGACTCGTCGGTTTTACCTCCAGCAAGAGAGGAAAGGGTAAAATCCTTGAGATGTGACAGTGTTATAAGCGCTGGCTCAAATCCAACATGACCAACTAAGCTGAAATTTGAAGCAAGAAGCAGTTACATACAAGTCAGGAGATTGATAGATATACCAGTTGTCTTATCATTACCAACTGAAGGTGCCTTTGTGAGGGAAAGAAAAAGGAGTCCCTAATCCTCCTGGTGAAAAGTCTGCACGTACACCAGAAAACAGCACTGCAGGAAAGCTGTCTTCTCCTGGAGCATCAACTTGGAATTATGTGGGGTCTTCTCAGGATCTAGCCCCCGCCCCAATAAGAATATCCACTGGTATTTCAAATCACAGACGCTATAGTTTACCTAAAATAATGACTGGTGTAGTATATGCTGATGTTTTCCACAGAAACAGGATAGAACAAGGGCACACAGAGCCCCGTGAAGACATGTGAGACTTTGGGTCCCTTTATATGACGGGGTGGTGTGCCAGGTGTAGGTAGGTCAGTGAATGAATCTCCATGAAAAAACAGGAAAATGGAAAGCCAACAGTTTCATTGCCTGATGATGCAAATCATAACGCATTTTCTGTTTTATTAAGGAGGGGTCATGTGGCATTCGTACTTGGTGTTCCTGCCAAAAGAGTCAATCCAGGTGGGAACATTCATTGATTTGACCAGATGTGTGACAATGTCACTCTGTAAGGTGGTTCCAGTATGCTGAACTGACATAGATCATCACAGAAACTGCACTGCTAATAGAATATATCGAATTAGCAGCTCTCTAGTGGGAGTTCAATCATTTTGAAGCATAAATGCAGGATTTCAGAGTTAAAAAAGACTTGAGATCTCATGTAGTCTGAAAGTTTCATTTTATACAAAAGGAAGCTAAGGCTCAGTGACGTAAATTATGTTGCATGAGCTTCTTAAGTGATGTGTGGCAAAACTGGATCCCAGGACCACCTAACCAGACTTCTGTGCTCTATGACCTTAATCTCATTTGCACATATTCCTCCATTTTACCCTATGATTAAGTATGGAGTATCCACTATAGGACAGACCATAGGGGAAGCAGTGGTGAAAAGAGAAGCAAGATCCCTGCTTTTGAAGGTGCTTATCTTCTAGTGGTGAGCATCCAACAGAAACAAAATACATTTGATCAAAAATAAGCACAATGAAGAAAATGCAAGCATTGGAGATAGTGACTGAGGTGAAGCAGTAATTAGAAAAGAAAGGATATGCCATTCCTGTTCATGTTCATAATAACTCTGAAAAGGAGCAAATGGAGTGATGAAAGATGTTTTTTAAGAAGTAGAAATTACAAGTGTGAGGTTCACGTGAGCTTCGAGTGGAAGACAGAAAGAGGCTGATGTAGCTGCACTGAGCAAATGCAGAGTAGAGGTGGCCAGCTCCTGCCAGACCCCTGAGTTGGATTTTATTCTAAGTGCAATTGCAAACCATTGGAGGGATATACACAAAGGAGCAATAGACTGATTGCTAAGCACCTAATTGCACACAGTCTATCCCAGGACATGTAATATTTCAGGCTACAGAGCACTGTAATGTGGGCACTGTAGAGAACACCTCAGACCTAATACTGTATTCAATTAAAATATCACTCAGGTTTCTATTTGAATCAATGGTAAGGTCGAGAAAGCTTTAGAACAAACCTCAGCTAAACAATGAATCCACTTATTTTCTTTTAATTAATAAACTTTATTTTTTGAGCAGTTTTAGATTTACAGAATTGAGCAGATGGTATAAAAAATTCTCATATACTCCCTCCCCTCCCATACGTGTTTTCCCTGTTATTAACATCTTGCATTAGTGTGGTACATTTGTTAGAATTAATAAATCAATATTGATACATTATTTTTAACTAAAGTTCATCATTTACATTAAGGTTCAAACTTTGTTCTGTTCTATGGGTCTGGACAAATGTACAATGTCATGTATTCACCATTACAGTATCATACAGAATAGTTCACTGCCCTAAAATTCCACTGTGCTCCATCTATATATCCTTCCTCCCCTACCCTGAATTCCTGGCAACCTCTAATCTTGCTACTGCTTATGTAGTTTGCCTTTTTCAGAATGCCATGTAAATGGAATCATACAGTATGGAGACTTTTCAGACTGGCTTCTCTAACTAAGTAATATGCATTAGAAGTCCCTCCACGCCTTTTCATGGCTTTATGGCTCATTTCTTTTTTATCACTGAGAAATTATTTCAGTGTATGGATGTATCACAGTTTATCTATTCCTCTTTTGAAGTTAATCTTAGTTGCTTACAGATTTTGCAATTAGCAATAAAGGTGATATAAATATTTGTGTGCAGTGTTCATGTGGACACACAAATTTTAACACATATGTATAAATGCCAAGGAGCATAATTCCTGGATTGTATGGTAAGAGTATGCTTAGCTTTGTAAGGACCTGCCGAACTGCCTTCTACTGTGTCTGTTCCATTTTGCATTCCCACCAGCAGTGGATGAGAATTCCTGTTGCTCCACATTCTCACCAACGTTTGGTATTGTCAGTTTTTTTTTTTTTTTAATTAGCTATTCCAGTATATGTATAGTGGCATCTCATTATTTTAATGTGCAACTCCCTAATGACATATGATATTAGTATTTTTTGATTTGTTTTTACACAGTAATGTATAAATTACTCATAATAATGTCACATGTATACATATATGTGTATATGTGTGTGTGTGTGTGTGTGTGTGTGTGTGTGTGTGTGTGTGTGTGTGTGTGTATAACTATGGGGATGCTCTATACTTCAATTCACCCAGCATATATTTAGTACCTATTGTGTCCTGGAGCCTGAACCAAGCACTAAGGAAACAGGTGATTCAGTCAGCACCTTACTGCCTTCTAGGAGTTCATGGTCTAACAGAGAGAGGACGAACACAGATGGGAATACTGGAACTATGAGAACTCTGAAGAGAAACACCTATCTCTTCCTTAGTGGGATCAGAGAACTTTCTGAAGTAAGAAATCCTAGAACTGAGCTAAAATACAGCAGAAGAGTTTACCAGCCGATGGTAGTAGATTGGAGTCTTGAGTTGTTCAGCCTGGTCTCTGAGGGAAACTACAAGTTAAGCTCAGAGGTGTTGTCATGTCTTATGCACTGAGAGATAAAGTTGGAGTGGTTGACATAGGCCAATATTAAGGAGACCTGAGTGATACGTAAAAACCATTGATGGCTATTCAGCTATGAAAGCAATATCCCTATAGAAGTCAGTTTTTCAATAATAAAAGTTTATTTATTAAGCCTGGCCATTATAAAAGTTTATAATATCTGTAAAATACAAATACTTTTAATGGCAATGCCATATGGTTTTAATAATATAACAAGTACAGCTTGTGTTTTTACTTTTTAATATAAGTTAAAAAATTTCATTACATGATGGAAGCATAACAAAATACAAATATATCAAAAATTAGGTAATAATCTCACACTCATAAATTATAATAATTAATATTCTGGTTTATAATATTTCATGCTTTTATATGTATGTATAGACATGTGTATTAACAAAATTGATCACTGCATGCTATTTCACTTCATTAAGTGGAGGTTTGCAATGTCATTTTTAATGACTTCTGAGTAATCAATCTATGAAATGAACAAAGCATGATTTATTTACCAATTCTCTCTTGAAGGTTAGTTCAGGCACTTCAACTTTTCCATATTATAAATAGTTCTGAGATGAAATTATGGTATGAAACCTTTGGGAATTGATTCAGTTATTTTACTAGGATAATTCTTTATGATGTTAAATTTCTGGTCAAAGTATATGCATCTAGTTAGTAGGGCTTTGATAAATATTGCTAAGTAATTAAATAAGTCTAAAAATATGACAACAGTGTATGTATATATAAATATATATATGCATATATAAATATACACACATATATGAATGTTCATTTTCACACTAACAATACTATTTTAATCTTTGTCAATATTATAGGTAGAAAATATGTCAGTGTTGCTTTATTTTTTCACAGTCATCACTTGCCTGGTCCAAGGTTCTATCTCCTACCTTTTTTTCTTGCTTCAGCTCTTATCATTGACAATCTCTTCTCCACAGAGCAGTTAATGGATTTCTTAATAAAGTGAATCCATCCTATCACCTTCTCCAATTAAAATCCTTCAATAAGGTCTTCTTACTATTAGAGTAAAATCTAATTGATCCTATTAGATAGGGTTCCTTCCTACCTGCCTGATCTAATTTCATACTCTGCTTAACTCCTTCCCACAGCTTTCCCCACCCCGACCCATTCCCACCCTCTTAAGCTTTATCCACACTGCTCTTCTGTTCCTTAAGGAATTACCTTGCTCTTCCCTTGCTTGGAACACTCTGGAACAGCTGTACAACTGTCCGCTTCTCCTGATTCAGGACTCAGCTCACATATCACCAACCCAGAGAGGTCTTCCCTGAGGACTCTAACCAAGGAGGCCCTTGCTCTAATCCAGTGGCTCTCTGTCAGATTACCCTGTTTTGTTGCATTAATAGCATCTACTGTTATCTGAAAGTATCTTGTATTTTTGTTTCCCTTTTGTAAACAGTTGCCTGGAAACTTGCCTGTGTTCTCCATTCTGATTATCCCTAGCATCTTGTTTGTTCCTACCACATCATAGGCAATTAATAAAAACACATGTGTTAAATGATTGAAAGAGTTGAAGGTTCCATTTTTGTTCCTTCTGGAGTAAGTTGCCTTTTAATAACTGTAGCCCATTTTTCTATTGAATGTTCATCTTTCCCCTGCTTATAAGAATTCTCTGGCTTATGAGCAACTCGTTTCCTGACATTAAAAAAAAAATTCCCAAAATAATTATTTGCTGTATAACTGTTGAATTATGATTTCTATGATACATTTTTTTTTACATTTTTAATTGTCAAATGTAATAGTATGTTCATTTTTTTTCTTTCTGACTTTGGAGACGACTTGTGAAGTTCTTCCCTACAAATTAATATCCATACATGTCTAGAATTGTTATACTTATACCTTTCATTAACATATTATTACATGTGTAAAATATCTTGGTATAAAGAGTAAGATACTGATCAAATCTTATTTTTCCAGGGGAACCTTCCAATATTCTTTTTAAATAATCTATTCTTCCATGATCATTTAAATTTTAAACTTTACCATATTCTTAATTTACATACATGGTTCAATCTCTGAGTTTTCTTTTCTATTGAATCATTTTGCTTATTTATGAATTGTTATAATAGCATTTTAATTATTTTAGTTTTGTGTTTTAATAATAGTAAGACAAGGTATTCTATAATTTTTCTTTGCACTTCTGTTCTGTTTACTCTTCCGGAGAAACTTGAAAAAATATTTTTGTCAAACATGTCTCAAAACCCCATTGACATTTAAGATTCTGTTTCTTAAAAAGTGTTATCAGTTTGGATATAATTGAAAACTTCATAATTTAATTCTTCTCATTTAAGTTCATAATCTAAATTCTACCTACATCTCAGCATAACTTTAATGTCCTTCATATAATGTCTCTTCATATTTTTTAAAACTATAATCTTATAGTTGCTGAAGATTTCTTGATCAATTTATTCTTACTTATTTACATTTTTGTTTTCACTATGTCTAGAATCTTTTATTTTTAAGTAGTTATAATGTAATAAAGAAAATATTAGTTTTTGCCTTGAAAATTAACCATTTCACTATTATTACTTATTAGCTCAATTTTTTTTTAACTGGAATCTAGTGTATTTTCCTGGTAAGAGTTTATATGATTACTTCCAAAAGGTAAAGATTATATATATATATATATATATATATATATATATATATTTTTTTTTTTTTTTTTTTTTTTTTTTTTTTTTGCAGTACATGGGCCTCTCACTGCTGTGGCCTCTCCCGTTGTGGAGCATAGGCTCCAGACGCACAGGCTCCAGATGCGCAGGCTCAGCGGCCATGGCTCATGGGCCTAGCCCCTCCGCAGCATGTGGGATCTTCCCGGACCGGGGCACGAACCCATGTCCCCTGCATCGGCAGGCGGACTCTCAACCACTAAATTTGCAGTTTTTTTGCGGACTATAGAGCTCTTTGTTTTTTTACTAAATGTCTCCCAGTTGCTAATCTTGTGTTTTTTTTCTTCCCTGCTTTTAAGAGTTTTTACTCTTTCATCCATCTAATATTATCTGTCACAATCCTATTTTGATCTCTTTATGTTGCTTCTAATCCCTTTCACACACTTCTCTAGGTAAAGATCATTTCCCCTTGATGTAGAACCAAGTGCATGAACATTTGAAAGCTATTTATTGCTATAGTAATGAAACATAAACTTAATTTGCTACTGTGCTCTTGGTGAATATGTTTCTCAGATGTCTGACCATCAGGCAAATGGGCAGGTGATTATATGAGTGGAGATAACTTAGAGGATCCATGTAGATCATGCTTGAGAAACACTGCTTTAAAGGAAGGTCTAGTATCAAGATTCATCCTATAATATAATAACCAGGCTCTGCATCTGCTCTGCTAACTGCTTATTCTTCCTGCTCTGCTTTTTATTATATACTTGATAATTTACCACAAATGAGCTTCCATTTATGGCTTACCAATCAGAGTGTATGGGAAAGAGAAGCTTAAAAAAATGAAGAAATCAATGAACAAATGCATGAACCAATGAACAAAAGAAAGAGAGAGAAAGGAAGAAGGAAAGAGGGAAGGAAGGAAAGAAGGAAGGGAGGGAGGAAAAAAGAGAGAGAAAAAAACATCATATTTTCATGTGCTGCCGAAAATAAAAAGGTCAGTGCCCCTCTATTGAATCACACTGATAAAATTATTCTAAATCAGGGGCTTCCCTGGTGGCTCAGTGGTTGAGAATCCACCTGCCATTGCAGGGGGCATGGGTTAGATCTCTGGTCCGGGAAGATCCCACATGTTGCAGAGCAGCTGAGCCCGTGCACCACAACTGCTGAGCCAGTGCTCTAGAGCCTGTGAGCCACAACTGCTGAGCTGGCAATCTAGAGCCTGTGAGCCACAATTGCTGAGCCGGTGCTCTAGAGCCTATGAACCACAACTGCTGAGCTGGCGCTCTAGAGCCTATGAGCCACAATTACTGAAGCCCGCGCGCCTAGAGCCCCTGCTCCACAATGAGAGAAGCCACTGCAATGAGAAGGCCGCGCACTGCAACGAAGAGTAGCACCAGCTCACCGCAACTAGAGAAAGCCTGCGTAGCAACTAAGACCTAACACAGCCAAAAATAAATAAATAAAATAAATAAATTTATAAAAAAATATTATCCTGAATCATTTTGCATTCATAAAGAATTGAACTAAGACCTTATGAACAAGGAGTTACGATACATATCTGCACGCGTGCACGCACACAAACACAAGCACGCAGAGCAACCATTGGAAGTTCAAACTGTCTTCTTATGGAAGGAGCTTTCTGACTCCACTGCCAACATGTTTTATTAAAAATCTTCACATCAGCATCTCTGTTAACCTTCTATGGGTGGAAGTTTTTTTAAAAACTTACAAAAGAGATCAATGCTAAATAGGACGACTATTGCAACTTTGTACTTCTCTTAGAAATCTAACAAAATGGGTCTCTAAACAATGAATGTACAGTAGAAACAATTCCAACAGATTTAAACAGCCATCTGGAGTAGTTATTCATGCTCCCTAAAAATAGGCTGTTTGAGAACGTGCAAAGTTTTTTTCCCCATATAATTCAGTGGTCTCTCTAACAACAGGCAATCTGGCTGGAGGAGTAAGAGTCAAGATGCTTTCAATGGGCAAGCATAGTTCTTTAATTTCTATTGTCATGTAAAAAAGTACCCGAAACTTAGATCTCAAAATCATGTTGTACATTCCCATCTACTGTCATGAAAATTCTTTTATGGGTACCCTTCCCTTTCCTTGCTATCACTCCTGCTGGTGTAGGGGCTTATTTCCTCCAAATTACACCATAACACACAGATCCCTAATTTATCTCTCACCTCCATCACCTACCCCTTCAATCCCTCACACTGTTTTGCATTCATCCTTTCCTTTTTCATTCATTCAACAACTTACACTGAGACTGTATTAATAATGTCTTTTAAAAATAATAACAATATCCCTTCTTTTACAATTGAGACAATGTAAACATCACAAAGTTATTTGCCCTCAGTTTCTTAGTTACATAATTGTAGAACTCTAAAGAAAAGTGCAGATCTCCTGGCAGCTGTTTATTTCTAAAGTAGCTCTCCAATTATTTACACCTGGAATTCTGTAGCTGTCAGGATCAAAATCACACTCCTTAAACTGGAGAAGCTGGATCCTCTATGAACTGGTTCCAATCTGACTTTCTAATATCCTATTACTCTACTCTTATTCATGCACATTTGTCATCTATTGTTTCCCTTACTTCCTTTCCTATTTTAAATAGTTTAATTGAGGAGACTAAACTCTGTAATAGAAATATAGGCAGCTTTAATTTCTCAGTCAAGGCTAATAAATCTGAGCTCTCTTTCTCTCTCTTTTTTTTCCAGTGAAAGCTTTGAATTTCCTACAGCCTGGAATAGAGGCTGGAATTGATTCTTCTAAAATGGTACTTTTTGGGAAGTTGTAATATGATTGGCTGGATTTATAGCAGGTACTTCTCTGAATCTAGAATGGATTTCCTTTGTTCTGAGATTTGATCTCTAGTTTCCAGTTCTAGGAAATTCTATACTTTCCAAGCAAACCATGGTTAATATTATTTTCTCATGCCAGAATCTTACCCATCTGTGATGGTTAATTCTAACGTGTCAATCTGACTGTGCCATGCGTTGCCCAGAAAGCTAGTTAAACATTATTTTTTTGATGTGTCTGAAAGTTTATTTCTGGAAGAGATTAGCATTTGAATTGGTAGACTGAGTAAATCTGAAGTAAATCAGATGGACCCCTCCCCCCCAAAGTGTGGGTGGGCTTCATCCAATTCTATTGAGGGCCTGAATAGAACAAAAAAGGCAGGGGAAGGTTGAATTAACTCTGCTTGACTGTTTTGAACTGGGACATAGAACTTTTCCCCTTGGTGGTCCTGGTTCTCAGGACTTCAGACCTGAACTAGAATCTCTACCATTGGTTTTCCTGGGTATCCAGCTTGAGGAAGGTAGATTGTAGGACTTTTCAGTCTCCATAATCATATGAGCCAATACCTTATTATAAATCTATTGGTTCTATTCTCGAGAGAACACTGATTACTATACTATCCTTGATCAATGCAGAATTTCTAAACTTTATGTTCCTGGCTTATTTAGAATACATTATCTAGATACATAAATGAACATTTTTAAAAAGTTGTAATTCTAATTTGCCTCATAATGTCTCATAGGGTCTCCGTGTTGTTCATCACATGGAGACATGCAATATTTCATTGTTGAATAAATAAATGAATGAATAAATGAATGAAGAATATGAAGTAAGTTCCCACCTTACTATCCCATTCCTCCTCTTCCTAATGCACACCTTAGTAATGAGGTTACCCTCCCTCCTTTTCCACCTCTCCCTTCATGGACCTTAATTTTTGTGTTCCACATACTTTATTTCTAACAGTTCCTCTTCCTTTCTCCTTGCCTCATTTATCACCTCTACCTGTAGCTCCATATATTTAAAATTTTATATTTATAATTCTATAAACTAATAGAAAATCATACTCACAAAAATACAGTGGATCTCCTCTTTAAAAAATGTTTTTTTCTTTGAAAGAAAGAGAGAAACAGAGGGAAAAAAAGAGAGAGAGAGAAAGAAAGAAAGAGAAAGAAAGAAGGAAAGAAGAAAGAAAAAAAGGAAGACAAAAGAAAGAGCAGTGAGGAGAATAAAAAACAAAGGAAAGGAAAGAAAAGGCAAAAGAAAAAAAGAGAGAATACCCAATGGAAGAGTGATGCAGGCCTCTTGCTTTTAGTTTCCACATTTATATAGTGGACATAATATCATGACATGGACCATATTTTTATGAAAATCAAGAAAAGCAGAGTCTACAAAGCACCTAGCTAAGGCACCCTTTTTAAAAAAATAATCAAAACAAACAAAAAAATTGATTTGTAGTACTTGCTGATGTCTGTGGCTTCCTTCTTGGCAAGTTTTAAGCTATTATATTTGACAATCACCTCCCAAAATTTCTGAATAGTTATCAATTAACTCTCATGACCTAAGACAAGCCGGCTGCAGTATACCACTGGAACTTTGGCGGGGGGTGATATATATTGTAATAAATATATTAAATATATATAATATATGTTATTTGATTAAATCTATTAAGTAAAACACCTCCAACAATAGGGATACTTTTGAAGGAAAAATTGCACCTCCTTATACAAAAAGGCATGGTGAGGATTTTTCTATGCTATAAGAGGATATTTGTATTATTTATTTGGCCTAAGACTAAAGCACAATTGTAAACATATGAACTATTTAGAATCAACGCTTTGGTGCTTTAAATTAGATATGAAATTAGGATTCATGGGAAAGAACTTAATAATTAATTCTAACATCTTCATTTTATAGAAAGGCATATTGAGTATCAGATAGATAAGTGCCTTTGCCTGTAAGCAAATTGCAAGTTTATAGCAAGTTTGTATCTAAACTATAATTTCTAGATATCTGGGTGGCTTTGTTTACTGTATCGACAGCTAAGGTGAGTAAATTTAACTGAGTAATGTTAGAACAATAACATTTACCTTGGTACTTTGTCTGTTTTTATTCTTCAGATAAGTTTTCATAATATGTGCATTCATTCACTTACCGTGATTCTATTCAGCATTATATTTTGTGTAATTACTATGTGTCAGGCTATATAGTTCAAGGTACAGAGCATATACTGGTAAACAAAACAGTTAAGTCCTTTTCGTCAATGGAGCTTACATTCTAATTTGTTTTTTTTTTTTAAGGACCAAAAAAAAAAGGAAAAAAGAGTTATAGTATACATTTTCAGGAGGGCAAAAATGGAAGTAGAAAGATCACTAGGGAGAATGTTGTGAGAGCCCACAGCTGAAATAATGCTGACAACAGTGGAAATGATAAGAAATGGTTGGATGCAGTCTACTTTAGGAAGGTGTAGCTAACAGGACATAGTGGTGTATTGCATAAAGATTTTGAAGGAAAGAAGGAATTTGAAGATGACCACTAGGTTTTGGACCTGAGAAGCTGATTCACTGATGATGCCATTTACTGAGATGAAAAAGATGTTGTGTGAAGGTTTTTGATTGAGACTTCTCTTTTGGATATATTAATTGTGAGATATTTCTTGAACATGCTAGTGATGCATTAGATGTTGAGCTCAGGTAAAAGAGGATGGGTTGAAATTTAATTTGTGAATGTTTGGCATACAGATGCTTTGGAAAGCCATGAAACTCAGTTAGATCAACTAGGAAATGGAGCAGGAGAGACAACAATTTTAAAACATGAGCTCCAAGCTACTGCAAAAGTGCTCACTAGAGTACTTTTAAATAAATCAACTCACACTGAAAAGTAAAAAACAAAACAAAACCAACACACACACATACACACCAGCTCACACACACATTGCATACACTCTCACACACGTCCACATATACTCACACTGTCTCACACACACAAACAGAGGAAGGGGGGATGGAAGAAGAGAACTACTGACAGTATTGTACATTTAGGTAGTTTAGAGACATTATCTTATTTAATTTTCATAAGAACAAGGTGTCTAGGAGAAATAGAAAACCCAACAAAGATGACTGAGGAAGTCCAGCTGGTGAAATATAGGGTAAACTAGGACATACTAAATGAATAAAACATTTTGGATCTGGGGGAGGGTTCAGTTCTCCTCAACACTGCAAACTAGTCAAATACAGTGAGGACTGGAACAGACCACTGGGTCAGCTGTGTTAAGGTCACTAGTAACTTTGACCAAGGTAGTTTCAGTGATATGGTGGAGAAAGAGAAGAATGAGTTCAAGAAAATGTGGTAAGTGAGGATGGGCGGACAGTGATTGGAGCCAAGTGTTTTCTTTAAGTGAACTAGAGAAGTTGGGAAGTAGCTAGAGTGACAGAAGATGAAGGGAGCTATTGAAGTGTATTTTGTAATACACTACAGGGAATATTAGACATGATTCAACAAAGAAAACCTCAAGTTGCAGGAGGGAAAGGGATAATCACAGAAGAGTGCGTAATTGCTTACCTGAGTATATAATTGTTTGTAGGATTTGATGCCTAAATCCAGGATTTGGACTTCTATAGGAGGAAGGACGGTTCATCTATTGTAGTAGGAAAGGAAGTAAGAATAGGCGGGAAGAAGGCAATAAAGGTGGAGGTACAGATAGATGGGTAAATTTGGGGATGTGCAGATTAGAAAGTGCGTTACAGGTTGTTAGTGAGAGGCAATGACTTTCAGAATTCATCAGATGATGAAGAATTTAGGAAGAGTTGAATTTGCTCAGGAGCTGTACATAGCCTTAGGAGAGACAGTGAGCAATGAGAGGTGACTAGCAGACTAGGAGGTAAAGATATACGTTTGTTGGGATTAGTGCTAATTCTCTATCAAGAAAAAAGCAGGTAATCAGTTCTAATTATAGCTTCCTTCATAGCAAGGGCTACTAGGTGCTGTGGGATGGTGAGGTCCCCAGTGTCGTGAAGGGGAGGGAGGCACAGCTGGATAAGATTCAGAGGAGCTCTCTGCATTCAGCATCCATCCTAGATCCAGACTGAGCTCAGTGGGCTTCCTTTAAATCCAGCTATGGGAGGTATCGAAGCTGATTGGGAAAAGTGGTCTAAACTGGAGCCTCTGGATGTCAAATTTAAATATAAAATTTACCTTACATGAGTCATCTAATCTATGGAAAAAAAGTGTAAAAAAAGGCTTACCAGTATCTAAAATAGGGATGTGGATTTCAAGTATTCTCTATTGTTGCAGCCGTGGTCAGCACTGCCAATCAATCAAGTCTTTCTATTACAGATGGGTCTTCTGCAATCCAGGACCCCATGGCACTCTGATCAGCCCCTGCTTACCTATCAGAGTCAACATGAGAGAAGAAACCTTCCCCAAGTGACACTCGGCCTTCAGAAGATCTCTATTCTGCTGTCTAACAGACCTGTTAAATGCAATAAATCCCCAAATGAACCCCTGATCTCCCCTCAACCCTAGCACCCCAACTTGCTTTGATCAACCGAAAAAAAATTCACAACCAAAAAAGTTGAGAATTAGGTTTTATTTGGTGGACTTGGTGAGGACTTAAACCCGGGAAACAGCATCTCAGATAGCTCTGAGGGACTGCTTTGAAAAGGTGAGAGGAGCCAAGATATACAGGAGTTTTGGCAGGAAAAAAAAAAACCCAAAACAGGTAGTCAGAACATCAAAAGATTACTGTTTTAAGATAAAACAGACATCTCAAGTTAAACGAATTTAGCACTTTTCTACATATTAGAAGATGCAAGAGTCTGGGCTCGCTGAAATCATTCTTTTGATATGCACCGTAGCTATCTAGGGCCAGCATCCTGTTTTTCTCCAGCTGGAATCCCCTCAGGGTGCACAATCAGGATGGCTGCAGTGGCTGCTGCTTTGATAGCTACAACACCCTTTGTTTACCGATATGGCGGGCAACATTCTTTGTCCACATTTTCAAAGTCCTTCTAATCTCAGCAAATGACTCCTTGCTTTTTCCTATATACAAAATCTAATAGATCAACCTACCCTTTGGCTCTAAATTTAAAATGGACCCATAGTCTTCCGCCTTTTTACTGCCTCCACCACCACAAATCCTGGGTCCACACCTTGCCACCAGGAGACCAGATCACTGTAGAGGCCTCCGTATACCTGTTCTAAAGTCTCTGGAGACTGTTCTCAGCACAGAAGCCGGAAGGACCCTTTACAGCAGGTTCAGATCACTTCTCTGCTCACAGCCCTCCCGAGGATTCTTATCTCACCACTTATATAAAAACCAACCACCGTCTGATGGCCTACCTGGCCGGCATGACTTGTGCCCACCCAACCCCCCCCCCCGCCTTTTTTTCCTTATTGGCCACGCCATGCGGCATTTGGAACTTCCCTGACCAGGGATTGAATCCGTGCCCCCTGCAGTGGAAGCACGAGTCTTAACCACTGGACTACCAGGGAAGTCCTGGCTTCCCTTTTCTGACCTCAGCTAGGCTTCCCTTCTTTGTTCACCCAGGTCAGATATGCTGGCCTTTCCTGTCCTTTCCTCTTCCAGGAAATGTTTTCCCCAAGACGGCATGGGTTAACCCTCTCCCTGCCTGTCTCAGTTGTTACCTTCATACCCTCTCCACTTACCCTTTGAACCCTCTAATTCTCTTAACCTCCTTTATGCTTTCCCCAGCATTTATAACCATCTGACATACTTTATATTTAGAATATGCTTGTGGAGTTCAGTTTGACCCAGTTTGCAATCATGGGAGTGAAAGAATTTTCTTTTGGAAGCAACTGTAGAAGCCACCAGCTCCCCTGAGGGTGCTTTTATCAGCTCTGAAAGCAAGTTTTACCATTCATCAGCTGTTTGCAGGAGGACTGAGCTGACCTCTCTGTGCTCTGCATTGGCACTCCCTCCCACCTCCCCCTGAGACACTTGCAGTTCCAGGAACATCTCTCGCCTGCTGCAGCATGCCCTGCTAGCAGGCTTTGCCATCTGCGGCAGAAAAGGTTACATTCAGTCACCTGTTATTCCAATATGCATCCACTTCATCTATTTTTCTCTCTCACTTTTTTCTTCGCCCGACCTGAGTTAATCCTCTCATTATCTGCCTCCCACTTGGATCAAATCCCCCTTCAACTTTCGTTCTTATTCTGGCCCTGCATTTGCCAACCTCCAAAGGGACTTTGCAAGAGCCAGGGTTTAAAGACCACTCTTTCAGTCCCAGGCCCAACTGGCAGCCAAAGAACAAAGGAGAGTGAACTACTTTCCAAGGAAACAGCACCACTGAGAGTCCCCCTTCTAAGAATGCCTCTTCGTGTCTGCGGAAATCTAAGCCTAAGTATTAATTAAGAGAAGGAGCCAGGCCAGAACTAATATCTTTGTGTCAGGAATGGGGTCGGGTGCATTTTTTATTGTTTATCTCAAATAACGGTTGCATGCAGCTCACAAATTAAGTAACAATCATCTCCATATAAAATGTCCCGTTTTAAAAAGGAAATAAGAGCATGACATTCTCCTGTTCAAAACTGTTAGGTGGCTTCCCCTCATGCACAGACTAAAACCCCAAGCCTTAGCCACGGCCAACCAGGGCCTGCACACCTGCCTGACTTCCTGCCCCACTCCTCTCCCCACTCCCCAGCACCCTCCAACCCATTCCAGTAATGGGATCTCATGTCTTTTTGCAAAAACTCTAGTGTCTATGCATTTACTGTTTCCTCTGCATGTCCTGCTCTTCTCTTCCCCCTACTATAATCACATGGTTCACAGTCTCTCTTCTTCAAGGCTCTCAGCTGTCATCTTTCCAGAAAGACTTTAGCTGACCACTCTACAGGGTGACCTCCAAATCTGGAAACAGATCTCTAAAATGTATAATCTATGGTTTATTGACATTACATTTCAACACAAGTTGAAATAATATTTGAATTACTGCTGTTTATGATCACCTTGTTTTTAAGTCACATCCCTCCCCTCACTTACTCTCTGCCCTGCTTTATTATTATATGTTCTTTATATTTTCAATGTATTTTTTATTTAAGTTGTGTTCCCTGAGGGTAGGGCATGGTTATGTATACTGTCAGCTCTCTGGTGTCTAGAAAGATGCTGGAACAGAATTTTTACCAGATAAGTATGGTTGAAGGAATGAACGGAGCAAGTGGAAACGCAGAAAACGTAAATAATGTGCGCAAGGTTGCAAAACTACTAAAAGGTTTAGACAAAATTTGAAGCAAGTTTTTATTCCAAAGCCTATACTTCTACTGTTCCAAATTGAACTCACCGTTTTGTTCTGCAGTCATATCAACTGTAGAGGCACCAGGGGATAGTAAGTAGTAGTCAGCACTAAACCCATGACCAGATCATTGGCAAAATACATGAAAACAACCCTGGCAGAAGACTAGGTGTCACTAGGGAGAGAAGAGGCTAGATCTTGGGAGTCCCAGGGAACCATGTCCATTGCTGCCTCTTCCATTTCCCAGTCCTTTTGAACTGGGGTAATTTTGTTGAGCTTCAATTTTCTCAGCCACCCAATGAAAATAAGAGTAATCTGTAAAATGATCATAATCTTCAACCAGGCTCTGAGATTCAGAAAGCATGGAGTCAAATTCTGATATCCCGATTCCATCCCTGACTTTGGTCAAATTATTTACACTTGCTAACATGATAATTCAATTTCCTAACCACCAATGTAAATCGGAGATAAAAAGAATATCTTCATTATAAGGTAACCGTGAGTTTATCCACATAAATTACTTAACCCAGGGCTCAATATCTGCAAGTAATTCCTTGTTACTGCTAATTTTGCTGTCACTTCTCTTTCTTCTTCTTTACATTATTTTTATTATTATTACTAGTAGTAGTAGTAGTAAAAGTAGTAGTCATTGTTTCATCAAGTAGAGATAGAATTGTGGCCCTTTCTCACCATGAAGTCAATGTTTCTTGAAGACAGTGACTATATTATACGTATACCCTTTGTCTAATACTCTACCAGGAGAATACAGAAGCATATGCTTACAAACATTTGTGTGTTGATTAATGGGAAATAATTAAATAATAAAATCAATGTAGCTTTTTAACATGGCTTAATATTAGCTATTATCAGTGTGTACACTGGGAAAACTACAGTTGAGAAGCTCTGGGAATTTTTGATGTTCATAAAAAGTAATGGGGCTTCCCTGATGGCGCAGTGGTTGAGAGTCCGCCTGCCGATGCAGGGGACACGGGTTCGTGCCCCGGTCTCGGAAGATCCCACATGCCACGGAGCGGCTGGGCCCGTGAGCCATGGCTGCTGAGCCTGCACGTGTGGAGCCTGTGCTCCGCAGCGTGAGAGGCCCGCGTACCGCAAAAAAAAAAAAAAAAAAGTAATGACGCTGATTTTTTAAGTCTTAGAATCACTCATTTTCACATTATTGTATTGATTTTTACAAATCAATAAGTTTGGTGATAGACAGGCAGGGGTCATTATTTTCTGTTTGGACCCCGCAGAAGTCTTCATGTGCTTTACATATGGTTTTTAAGTTGGTCTTCCTTATTTCATAATGCTCTATGTACATTTTTTCTTCATCTGCCATATTTTAGTCAACACATATTTACATTTAATAAAACATCAACTGAGTGCTTCTTAAATTCCCAGCATGGGGAATATAAAGATGAATTAGCACAAACTTTAAAGCAGGAAGACTTGGATTCTGGAAAGACAGCTACACAAACAATATAACCCATGATTCTTTAGACTGCCCCTGCCTGTGGGTATAGTTGGATCAATATAATAGTAAGAGCAGAAAAATTTCCCTAACTCAAGCCCCATCTGCAGATTCACTGGAAATGCAGGCCCAGAGATTCTTAGCCCCAGGATAATAGTTGCTATGTACCTGGGTAAGGTGTTTTTGAAAAAGTCTGGGCAAGACATAGATTGGGCACCTCATGACAATCCTTGAAGTTCATGGAAAAGAAAGATAGTTCCTGAAAGCAGCATCTAAGTAAAGTGCAAGGCTGTTATTTGGAAATAAGTTCATCACACCAAATCAGGATAAGAGTACAGGAATAAAAAGGAATTCAAAGCACCATGCTTTCTTTTTTTCTTTTTTCTTTTCCCATCCTTTGGCGTCAATGTTACCTGTTGGTTTAGCTATTCTTTTGGTGGTAATTTGTCCTTTTCTCTATGGCTTTTATTTTATTTTTGAACTTTTGAATTTTATTTTTTTATACAGTAGATTCTTATTAGTCATCCATTTTATACACATCAGTGTATACATGTAAATCCCAGTCACCCAATTCATCACACCACCATACCCACCACCCGCCGCTTTCCCCGCTTGGTGTCCATACGTTTCTTCTCTACATCTGTGTCTCAATTTCTGCCCTGCCTGGTCATCTGTACCATTTTTCTAGGTTCCACATATATGTGTTAATATACGATATTTGTTTTTCTCTTTCTTACTTACTTCATTCTGTATGACAGTCTCTAGATCCATCCACGTCTCTACAAATGTCCTGATTTCATTCATTTTTATAGATGAGTAATATTCCATTGTTTATATGTACCACATCTTCTTTATTCATTCGTCTGTCGATGGGCATTTAAGTTGCTTCCATGACCTGACTATTGTAAATAGTGCTGCAATGAACATTGGGGTGCATGTGTCTTTTTGAATTATGGTTTTCTCAGAGTATATGCCCAGTAGTGGGATTGCTGGTCATATGGTAGTTCTGTTTTTAGTTTTTTAAGGAACCTCCATACTGCTCTCCATAGTCCTGTATCAATTTACATTCCCACCAACAGTGCAACAGGGTTCCCTTTTCTCCACACCCTCTTCAGCATTTATTGTTTGTAGATTTTCTGATGATGCCCATTCTAACTGGTGTGAGGTGATACCTCTTTGTAGTTTTGATTTGCATTTCTCTAATAATTAGTGATGTTGAGCAGCTTTTCATGTGCTTCTTGGCCATCTGTATGTCTTCTTTGGAGAAATGTCTATTTAGATCTTCTGCCCATTTTTGGATTGGGTTGTTTGTTTTTTTAATAATGAGCTGCATGAGCTGTTTATATATTTTGGAGATTAATCCTTTGTCCTTTGATTTGTTTGCAAATATTTTCTCCCATTCTGAGGGTTGTCTTTTCATTTTGTTTATGGTTTCCTTTGCTGTGCAAAAGCTTTTAAGTTTCATTAGGTCCCATTTGTTTATTTTTGTTTTTATTTCCATTACTCTAGGAGGTGGATCAAAAAAGACCTTGCTGTGATTTATGTCAAAGAGTGTTCTTCCTATGTTTTCCTCTAAGAGTTTTATAGTGTCTGGTCTTACATTTAGGTCTCTAATCCATTTTGAGTTTATTTTTGTGTATGGTGTTAGGCAGTGTTCTAATTTCATTCTTTTACTTGTAAGCTGTCCAGTTTTCCCAACACCACTTATTGAAGAGACTATCTTTTCTCCATTGTATATCCTTGCCTCCTTTGTCATAAACTAGTTGACCATAGGTGTGTGGGTTTAGCTCTGGGCTTTCTATCTTGTTCCATTGATCTATATTTCTGTTTTTGTGCCAGAACCATATTGTCTTGATGCCTGTAGCTTTGCAGTATAGTCCGAAGTCAGGGAGTCTGATTCCTCCAGCTCTGCTTTTTTCCCTCAAGACTACAAAGCACTGTGCTTTCAATGATAGAGGAAAGTTAGCTAGAGGCCGAGATATTCTTCAAGGAAAATTACACCTATTGCTAAATCTACCTCATTGCTACATAAAAACTGGATTTCTTCCACACATTTCCCTAACATGTCTTCTCCTAGAGGATGATATGTCTTTACAGACTTAGAGCTAGTAAACATTTCCTTACAGAAATAATGGGATTGTAAGGTCTCCTGGTATGGTGGTACAAGTTGTAAGTTTAAAAAGACATGGTATAGTACAAATTCAGTTGTTTTTCCAAACTTTAGGGATGATTAGAAAATCCACTAGCACCTATGTTTTCAATATACTTGCTTTAAAATTGGGGAATTTATTAGTACTTGGTTATATATGGTGTGTCTTTCCACCAAGCAGTGACCCATCTTAAATGCCTCAGCAGCTAATAGAGATAAGGGTATGGAGATCAAGGGTAGCCACTGAGACAAGACTGAGGAAGATGATGAGGAATAAAGCATTTTAAGGCTTATATAACTCAGAAACCAATATCAAATGGCCAAAAGAGCTTTTTGTCCTCCTTCTCCTGAGGATGCTGATGTGTACATTTTGGAAGCACTTAAGAGATTTCAATAAGCAGAGGACTCTCTTTTGATTGGTGATTGCCTGTGACAACCCTCTGCCATCACTTCATAGCATCTACCTTGAAGATCATCGTTTGATTTTCCCAAAACCCTTGTGAGATTTGTATGATTATACTGTTTTACAAGACAAGAAAACCAAAATTCTAAGAGTTTAAAAAAATGACTCAAGTTCTCAGAAGATACTTTGTGGCCAGATCTGCATTCAAAGTCCAGACATTTTTCATGAATAGCTATAAGGATTGATAGCATGTATTGGCTCTTTGTGGTAGGAAGCCTTCAAGAAAGTCCCAGTGATGCCTGTCTCCTGATATTCTCTCCCTTGTGTAATCCCCCCATGTAAGTAAGTGTTGGCTGGACTTAGTGACTCATCCCTCAAGAACAGAATGGCAAAAGTGATGGGTTCCCATCCCAAATGTTATGTTGCCAAAGGTGATGGCTTCTATATTGGATGCTCTCTTTTAGATCACTTGCTCTGGGGGAAGCCAGCTTCCCTGTCATGAGAGAGCTCTGCAGAGAGGTTTACATGAGTCAACTCAGAAGATCTTCTGAGGCTTTCTACCAGCTGGGTGAGCTGTAAGGATCTCCCAAGGCCTGCCAACAGTTATGGAAACAGAACCTCCTCCAGTCAAGGCTTGAGATGACTATAGCCAAGTCTGCAGTCTTGATTGCTGACTCATGAGAGATTCTGAGCCAAAACCATCCAGCTAAGCCACTCCCAAATTTCTGATCCTTAGGAATTGTGGAACAATAAATACTTATGGTTTTCAGTGGTTCAGTTTGGGGGTAGTTTGTGACATAGAAATAGATAACTCATACAATATTCAATATCACTGTAGAAACCAAACTAGTTTTTTGGTAGCATTGCAGTAAAATTAATAATATGTCATTTTCCAAGAACTTATCACTGTAATGTACAAAAATCCCTGTTTATAGACCAGTTTATAGACAAAATAAATTAACATGTTATAAAACATAGCAGTAATGTGATGTATGTGAATTATGACATACTTTAGCACTGACTTTTTAAATTTTCAAATAAAGGTTGTTTACCAACTCTGATGGTTAATTTTATGTGTCAACCTGACTAGGCTAAAGGAATGCCCTGATAGCTGGTAAAACTTTATTTTTGGATGTGTTTGTGAGGGTATTTAAGGAAGATACTGGCATTTAAATTGGTAGACTGGATAAAGTTTGATGCCTGCACCAGTGTGGGTGGGAATCATCCAAGCCACTGAGGGCGCAAATAGAACAAAAAGGTGAAGGAAGGGTGAATTCACTCTCTCTGCTTGAGAGGGGGCATCCATTTTTTCTTGCCCTCAGACACCAGCTCTCCTGGTTCTTGAGCTCTTGGACTCAGACTGAATTAAACCACTGACTTTCAGAGCTCTCCAGCTTACAGATGGGACTTCTTGGCTTCCATAATCACATGAGCCAATTTTTATAATCAATCTTCTCTCTCATCTTCTTTCTCTCTTTTTCTCTTTCTCTTTCTCAATAGATATAGATAGATAGGTAAATAGATAGATAGACAGATAGATAGGTAGATAGATAGATAAATAGAGATAGAGATAGAGGTATAATCTATACCCATATATCATATCTCATATGTGTATCTGTTTCTCTGGAGAATACTAACATGCCTACCAATATGATAATAAAACTAAAGAGATAGGAGTGGATAGCAGATTCACTTAGAACAATTTAAAAAATACAGACCTTGGAGTAATTAATTTGATGGGATGGTGGGACAGGGTATTCCAAAGAGTAGATTAAGAAGGATGCTCAAATTTTGATCCTATGTTCTTGGAAAAATGGATTTTGGATATAGTTTTTATCTAATTATGATAAAACAAACATAAATAAGATGTAGAAATCAATAGGGTGGGGCTTATTTCTCTTTTATTTCCCAAATTGTGTCTGACTTCTATGGTTTCTCCACTTTCTTATTTTTTAATCTCTAGAAACCTAGATTTTATGTATCATTTTATGGATTTAATAAATATGTCCTTTCCAAGAACTTAGTCATTTCCAATATGCAGTACATCTGATGCCTGTGGGGGAAGTGACTATCTCAACTTTACAGACATTATGAGTTTACACATTAAGAAGAAATAACAGTTGATCATCTGATTTATGTGGTTAAAGACAGATTTATCAGAGACTTTTAAATTTCTAATTAAAGATTATTTATTTCTTATGCATATTTTTAGCATGTAGGATGAATAGTTTATTCATTGACTTCAACCTAGAAATTTGAAGGCCTCCTGAATTATGTTATAACTTATTTCTTTCTTGGAAATCACCACTTTTCTTCCAAGCTGTAAGAGAAGCTGAAGTTTTCAAGTAAATTAGAATTGAATTGCTATCTCCTGGTTCTTGTACAACATTCTCCACATCATGCAAATTTAGTCAACCAAGGGCCAGGTCCCAAACCCTAAAACAATCTACTTGGTAATGATTTTGAAGTAAAGAAAGCCCTGGCTGGGACTATGTCTAGACATGGGTACACAACCAGCCTTGGCTATTTAATTGATTTCTGCCATCTTGATGGTCATCTCAATCAAATCAATTGTGCAATGATCTACTTTAGTTGGCAAGGCAATTTGTATTCTCAGCTCATCCAGACGTCAGATAACATTATTGTTTTAATAGATGCTTTTATTGAGATAAAATTCACATAACACAACAGTAACCATTTTAAAGTGTACAACTCAGCTACATTTAGTATGTTCACCATGTGGTATAACCACCACCTCTATCAATTTGCAGAATCTCTTCTTCATTACAAACAACCTATCCACCCTCTCCAGTCCTCATTACCACCTCAAGGCCCCGAAAATCATCACTATGCTTTCTGTTTTTAGGAATTTACCTATTCTAGATGTTTCATATGAATGAAATCATGCAATACATGGTCTTTTGTACCTGGCTTCTTTCACTTGTAATGTTGTCAGACTTCATCCACGTTGTAGCACATGTTAGTACTTCATTCTTAATCACAGATGAAAAATATTTCATTGTATAGATATACATTTGTTTATCCATTCATTTGTCAATGGACTTTGATTTGTTTCTACATTTTGAATATCCTGAATAGAGCTACTGTGAGAATTTGTGTACAATTATTTGTTTGAGTGTTTGTTTTCAATTCCCTGGAATGTCCCATAGGGTTTAAAAAAAGAGATTGGGGAAGAGGTAACTAGAAATAACTAGAGTGTTTTGCTTGAGTGTACTTTCATATGATCTCTAATTCACTTGTATCTTTATTTACTGTTTTCGGCCCTGCATTATCAGGATCTAGAGAGATACTGACACATAGCAGGTGGTCTGTCAAATATTCTTGGAATAAATATTACTTGCTTTATTTTTCTGTCTTGTGCTGCTAATACAACAGTCAATAACATTCTCCCTGGGATTTCTCTGGCAGTCCAGTGGTTAAGACTCTGCACTCCCATTGCAGCGGGGTGCAGGTTCGATCCCTGGTCTGGGAACTAAGATCCCACGTGCTGCACAGTGTGGCAAAAACAAATAAAAAACACAAGAAAAATAACAAAATCTAATATTAAAAAAAACACATTTTCCCAAATAATTATTTTTCATTTAAAATGAGAAGATGTGATATGTCCAGAAAACTAATTTCCACAATTTGCTTAATCTCTTTTTTCCCTCTCTCTTTTATAACTCCACACACTTTATTAGATCACCTACCACTTACTACTTTATGATTTGAAGTTTGTTTTCCTCAAAATTTGCTGGTGTTATCTCTGAGGGATTCTCTTAACACTAAGTAAAGAAGGGCCTTGACAGGCTTGAGAGAGAGATTTCCATATTTCCTGCTATAGTTAGTGATTCCCCTTGTTATTAGACTGTTTTATATCTCTCTGTCAACTACGTGGCACATGTCCTGAATTATACAAGCAGGATTTCACAGCAGCACGTATAACAATAGAAAAATTAGGACATGCTGTTCTCATTCTGAAACTGATTTGTTACTTACACTGGGCCCCATGGAAAAAAAGAATTTGAATTTTTCTTCTTAGTTTTATATTTTCCTTGCATTCTTATGGCACTAAAAGACTTTTCTGGAAGGTAAGACTATCACTAAAGAAGAAAAGTAGCTATAATATTTAAGTTCTCACAAAAATACTTCATTTCAAACTTGTCTGGCAATAAATAAGTTCTTTCATAATAGTTAAAAATTGTGCTTGGTAATTCACTTGAGACATAGGAAATAATTAATGATCTTTCTTCACATTGTACCCACGGGTCTATTCCTCAGTTTTTTCCCTCTGGTTCAAACGTGAAGTCTAAAATTTGAAAGGGAACGGGACTGAATCTTACGACTTACAGATTCAGAACATGCCTAATTCAAAAAGAGTCATGTACCACAATGTTTATTGAAGCTCTATTTACAATAGCCAGGACATAGAAACAACCTAAGAGTCCACTGACAGATGAATGGATAAGAAGATGTGGCACATATATACAATGGAATATTACTCAGCCATAAAAAGAAACGAAATTGAGTTATTTGTAGTGAGGTGGATGGACCTAGAGTCTATCATACAGAGTTAAGTAAGTCAGTTAGGGAAAAACAAATACTGTATGCTAACACATATATATGGAATCTAAAAATAAAAAATGGTTCTGACGAACCTAGGGGCAGGACAGGAATAAAGATGCAGTTGTAGAGAATGGACTTGAGGACATGGGGAGGGGGAAATGTAATCTGGGACGAAGTGAGAGAATAGCATTGACATATATACACTACCAAATTTAAAATAGCTAGCTAGTGGGAAGCAGCTGCCTAGTAAAGCCAGATCAATTCTGTGCTTTGTGACCACCTAGAGGGGCGGGATAGGGCGGGTGGGAGGGACACTCAAGAGGAAGGGGATATGGGGATATATGTATATGTATAGCTGATTCACTCTGTTATACAGCAGAAACTAACACAACAATGTAAAGCAATTATACTCTAATAAAGATGTTAAAAAAAATTATTGAATGACTTTTCCAAGATCACCAGGTTTCTAAGGAACAGAAAAGGAAAAAAGAAGCTTAATATTTTCACTGCAAAATTCTTTCAGAGATTCATTTGCAGCATTAAGCCTCAATTGTGTCTTAGAAAATGTGATAATTTTTGACTTTCTATTTATACCAGCTTAAAATTTACAGAAAAATTGGGACAATAATACAAATGGTTCCTGCATATCCATATATCCCCCCAAATAGTTTTCCTATTAATATTTACATTAGTATGGGAATTTGTTATAATTAATGAGCCAATATTGATACATTACTATTAGTTGAAATCCATATTTTATTCAGATTTTCTTACTTTTCACTTAATGTCTTTTTCTGTTCCATAATGCCATATTATATTTAGACTCTTGGCTCCTTTTGGTTGTGACACTTTCTCAGAATTCAGCATGACATACTACTATTGCTGTTGACCTTGACCACCTAACTGAAGCAGTATTCGTGAGATTTCTCCAGTATAAACTTATTTATCCCCCTTTTCCACACTGTACTCTTTAGTAAGAAGTCACTTAGAGCAGCTCACACTTAAGGAGTTGGGGGTTATGCTCCAACGCTGAAGTGTGGAATATCTCCATAAATTATTTGAAATTTTTCTGCATTGAGATTTGTCTCATCTCCCTTACATATTTGTTCATTTATTTACATCAGTGTGGACTCACAGATATTTATTTTATACTTTGGGAAGTAATTCAATGTTACTTTAATTTGTTGCTCAATTTATTCCACATTTGGGCATTAGTCTTGATTTCTTTTAAAATCAAATTCAAATTTAATTTAATTTCAAAATCACTCTTTGCTGGTATATGGGCAATCAACTGGTTTTAACTGTGTATTTTTGAATTTTGTTGTATTCCCCTACTAGTTCTAGGAGTGTTTTGTCCATTTCTTGTAATTTCCTACATAGATAAGCATGTCACCTGTGAATAAGTTACTTTTTTGCTTCTTCCTTTTAAGTCTATATATTTTATTTTCTCATCTTATTTCACTAGCAAGGACTTCCAGCATAGAATAGAAGTGATGAGAGAGGCTATCCTTACCTGGTTTCCAATCTTTGAAAGGATCTAATTTACCAACATTAAATAAGGTATTAGCTGTAGAACTTTTGTGTATGTTCTTAGTCAAGTTGAGGAAGTTCCCCTCTATTCTTAGTTTACTGGAATTTGTTTTATTTTGTTCTTTTGTTTAACCATAAATGAGTGCTGGATTTTGTCAATGCTTTTGATGTGTCCATGTCAATTGATAGGACCATTTGATTGTTCTTCTTTAGCCTGTTGATGTAGTTAATTGCATTTACTGATTTCCAAATGTTGAAACAACTTCACATACCTGGAATAAAGCTGACTTGGTCATAGCATCTTTTATATATTATTGGATTCTAGTTGCTAACATTGTGGGGGGACTTGTGCATCTGTTCATGAGAGATATTGGCCTGCTCCATAATTTTCCTTTCTTGTAATATCTTTATCTTGTCTTTATATGAATATAATAGGGGCCTCATAAAAAGAATTCAAAAGTGTTCCCCCCTAATTTTCTGGAATAAAGTATGGAGAATATTTTCCTTAAATATTGGGTATAATTTACTAATGAAATCATAGGAGTCTGATGCTTTTTTTGTTGAAGGTTATTATCACTGACTTAATTTCATTAATATATGTAGGCTTTTTCAGATAGTCTGTATCCCATTTTATGAATTTTGGTAGTTTGTGTCTTAAGGAATTGGTCCATATCATGTAAGTTATCACACTTGTGGACATAGAGTTGTTTGTAGTATTCTTTTCTTTTAATGTCTATTAGATGAGTAGTGATAAGCCCCTATTTTGCCTCTGATATAGGCAATTAGTGTCTCCTCTTTTATTCTCCCTCCAGTTACCCCTAGTAGAATTTATAAATTTCACTGATCTTTTCAAAGAAACAGCTTTGATTATGTTGATTTCCTCTATTGTTTTCCTACTTTCACTTTTATTGGTTTATGTTCTATTTTTCAATTTCTTATATTTGCTTTAAACTTAAATTGCTTTTTGTATGATTTTTTTTATGCTTTGCTCTTGAATTTTATTTTATTTATTAATTAATTTTTTAAAAATTATTATTATTTTTTCTTGCGGTACATGGGCCTCTCACTGTTGTGGCCTCTCCTGTTGTGGAGCACAGGCTCCGGACGCACAGGCTCAGCGGCCATGGCTCACAGGCCCAGCCGCTCCGCAGCATGTGGGATCTTCCCAGACCGGGGCACGAACCCGTGTCCCCTGCATCGGCAGGCGGACTCTCAACCACTGTGCCACCAGGGAAGCCCCTATTTTTATTTTTAATTTTTTTTAATTTTTAATTTTTTTTATACAGCAGGTTTTTATTAGTTATCCACTTTGTACACATTAGTGTATATATGTCAATCCCAATCTTCCAATTCATCACACCACCACCACCACCACCACCCACCACGTTACCCTCTTGGTGTCCATACATCTATTCTCCACATCTGTGTCTCAATTTCTGCCCTGCAAATCGATTCATCTGTACAGTTTTTCTAGGTTCCACATATATGCGTTAAGATACGATATTTGTTTTTCTCTTTCTGACTTACTTCACTCTGTATGACAGTCTTTAGATTCACACATATCTCTGCACATAACCTAATTTCATTCCTTTTTATGGCTGAGTAATATTCCATTGTTTATATGTACCATATATTCTTTATCCATTCGTCTGTCAATGGGCATTTAGGTTTCTCCATGAGCTGGCTATTGTAAATAGTGCTGCAATGAATATTGGGGTGCATGTGTCTTTTGGAATTATGGTTTTCTCTGGGTATAGGACCAGTAGTGGGATTGCTGAGTCATATGTTAATTCTATTTTTAGTTTTTTAAGGAACCTCTATACTGTTCTCCATAGTGGCTGTATCACTTTACATTCCCACCAACAGTGCAAGAGGGTTCCCTTTTCTCCACACCCTCTACAGCATTTGTTGTTTGTACATTTTCTGATGATGCCCATTCTAACTGGTGTGAGGTGATAACCTCTTTGTAGTTTTGATTTGCATTTCTCTAATAATTAGTGATGTTGAGAAGCTTTTCATGTGCTTCTTGGCCATCTCTATGTCTTCTTTGGAGAAATGTCTATTTACATCTTCTGCCCATTTCTGCATTGGGTTGTTTGTTTTTTTAATATTGAGCTGTGTGTGCTGTTTATATATTTTGGAGATTAATCCTTTGTCCTTTGATTTGCTTGCAAATATTTTCTATTATGAGGGTTGACTTTTTGTTTTATTTATGGTTTCCTTTGCTGTGCAAAAGTTATTAAGTTTCATTAGGCCCCATTTCTTTATTTTTGTTTTTATTTCCATTACTCTAGAAGGTGGATCAAAAAAGACCTTGCTGTAATTTATGTCAAAGAGTGTTCTTCCTATGTTTTCCTCAAATAGTTTATAGTGTCCGGTCTTACATTGAGGTCTCTAATCAATTTTGACTTTATTTTAATGTATGGTGTTAGGGAGTGTTCTAATTTCATTCTTATACATGTAGTTGTCCAGTTTTCCCAGCACCATTTATTGAAGAGACTGTCTTTTTTCCATTGTATATCCTTGCCTCCTTTGTCATAGATTAGTTGACCATATGTTCGTGGGTTTATCTCTGGGCTTTCTACCCTGTTCCATTGATCTATATTTCTGTTTTTGTTTCAGTACCATATTGTCTTGATTACTGTAGCTTTGTAGTATAGTCTGAAGTCAGGGAACCTAATTCCTCCAGCTCCGTTTTTTTCCCTCAAGATTGCTTTGGCTATTCGGGATCTTCTGTGTCTCCATACAAATTTTAAGGCTTTTTGTTCTAGTTCTGTAAAAAATGTCATTGTTAACTTGATAGGGATTGCACTGAATCTATCGATTGCTTTGGGTAGTATAGTCATTTTCACAATATTGATTCTTTCAATCCAAGAACATGGTATATCTCTCCATCTGTTTGTATCATCTTTAATTTCTTTCATCAGTGTATTATAGTTTTCTGCATACAGGTATTTTGTCTCCTAAGTAGGTTTATACTTAGGCATTTTATTATTTTTGTTGCAATGGTAAATGGGAGTGTTTCCTTAATTTCTCTTTCAGGTGTTTCTTCATTAGTGTATAGGAATGCAAGAGATATCTATGCATTAATTTTGTATCCTGCAACTTTACCAAATTCATTGATTAGCTCTAGTAATTTTCTGGTGGCATCTTTAGGATTCTCTAGTTATATTATCATGTCATCTGCAAACAGTGACAGTTTTACTTCTTCTTTTCCAATTTGTATTCCTTTTATTTCTTTTCCTTCTCTGATTGCTGTGGCTAGGACTTCCAAAACTATGTTGAATAATAGTGGTGAGAGTGGACATCCTTGTCTTGTTCCTGATCTTAGAGGAAATGGTTTCAGATTTTCACCACTGAGAACAATGTTGGCTGTGGGTTTGACATATATGGCCTTTATTATGTTGAGGTAGGTTCCCTCTATGCCCACTTTCTGGAGAGTTTTTATCATAAATGGGTGCTGAATTTTGTCAAAAGCTTTTTCTGCATCTATTGAGATGATCATATGGTTTTTCTTCTTCAATTTGTTAATACGGTGTATCACATTGATTGATTTGCATATATTGAAGAATCCTTGCAGCCCTGGGATAAATTCCACTTGATCATGGTGTATGATCCTTTTAATGTGTTGTTGGATTCTGTTTGCTAGTATCTTGCTGAGGATTTTTGCATCTATGTTCAACAGTGATATTGGTCTGTAATTTTCTTCTTTTGTAGTATCTTTGTCTGGTTTTGGTATCAGGGTGATGGTAGCCTCATAGAATGAGTTTGGGAGTATTCCTTCCTCTGAAATATTTTGGAAGTGTTTGAGAAAGGTGGGTGTTAGCTCTTCTCTAAATGTTTGATAGAATTCAAATGTGAAGCCCTCCGGTGCTGGACTTTTATTTGTTGGAAGATTTTTAATCCCAGTTTCAATTTCATTACTTGTGATTGGTCTGTTCATATTTTCTACTTCTTCCTGGTTCAGTCTTGGAAGGTTATACCTTTCGAAGAATTTGTCCATTTCTTCCAGGTTTTCCATTTTATTGGCATAGAGTTGCTTGTAGTAGCCTCTTAGGATGCTTTCTATTTCTGCAGTGTCTATTGTAACTTCTCCTTTTTCATTTCTGAATTTATTGATTTGAGTCCTCTCCCTCTTTTTCCCGATCAGTCTGGCTAATGGTTTATCAATTTGGTTTATCTTCTCAAAGAACCACCTTTTACTTTTATTGTTCTTTGCTATTGTTTTCTTTGTTTCTATTTCATTTATTTTTGCTCTGATCTTTATGATTTCTTTCCTGCTGCTAACTTTGGGTTTTGTTTGTTCTTCTTTCTCTAGTTCCTTTAGGTGTAAAGTTAGATTGTTTATTTGAGAATTTTCTTGTTTCTTGAGGTAGGCTTGTATTGCTACAAACTTCCCTCTTAGAACTGCTTTTGCTGCATTCCATAGATTTTGGATCATCGTGTTTTCAGTGTCATTTGTCTCTCGGTATTTTTTGATTTCCTCTTTGATTTCTTCAGTGATCTCTTGGATATTTAGTAACGTATTGTTTAGCTTCCATGTGTTTTTGTTTTTATGGTTTTTTTCCCTGTAATTTTTTCTCTGTAAATTTCCCTGACATTTCTAATCTCATAGCATTGTGGTCAGAACAGATGCTTGATATGATTTCAATTTTCTTAAAAATTTACTGAGGTTTGATTAGTGACCCAAGATGTGATCTACCCTGGAGAATGTTCCTTGTGCACTTGAGAAGAAAGTATAATCTGCTGTTTTGGGATGGAATGTCCTATAAATATCAATTAAATCTATCTGGTCAATTGTGTCATTTAAAGCTTGTGTTTCCTTATTAATTTTCTGTCTGGATGATCTCCATTGGTGTAAGTGAGGTGTTAAAGTTCCCCACTATTACTGTTACTGTTGATGTCCTCTTTTATAGCTATTAGCAAATGCCTTATGAACTGAGGTACTCCTCTGCTAGGTGTATATATATTTACAATTGTTATATCTTCTTCTTGGATTGATCCCTTGATCATTATGTAGTGTCCTTCCTTGTCTCTTATAACATTCTTTATTTTAAAGTCTACTTTATCTGATATGAGTATTGCTACTCCAGCTTTCTTTTGATTTCCATTTGCATGGAATATCTTTTTCCATCCCATCACTTTCAGTTTGTCTGTGTCCCTAGGTCTGAAGGGGTCTCTTTTAGACAGCATATATATGCATTTTGTTTTTTTATCCATTCAGTGAGCCTGTGTCTTTTGGTTGGAGCATTTAATCCATTCATGTTTAAGGTAATTATCGATATGTATGTTCCTATCCCCATTTTCTTAATTGTTTTGGGTTTGTTTTTGTAGGTCCTTTTCTTCTCTTGTGTTTCCCACTTAGAGAAGTTCCTTCAGCATTTGTTATAGAGCTGGTTTGGTGGTACTGAATTCTCTTAGCTTTTGCTTATCTCTAAAGCTTTTGATTTCTCTATCAAATCTGAGTGAGATCCTTGCTGGGTAGAGTAACCTTGGTTGTAGGTTCTTCCCTTTCATCACTTTAAATATGTCATGCCACTCCCTTCTGGCTCTTAGAGTTTCTGCTGAGAATCAGCTGCTAACCTTACGGGAGTTCCCTTTTATGTTATTTGTCATTTTTCCCTTGCTGCTTTCAATAATCTTCCTTTGTCTCTAATTTTTGCCAATTTGATTACTATGCGTCTTGGTGTGTTTCTCCTTGGCTTTATCCTGTATGCACTCTCTGCATCTCATGGACTTGGGTGGTTATTTCCAAGTAAGTTTTCGACTATAATCTCTTCCAGTATTTTCTCAGGTTCCTTCTCCCTCTCTTCTCCTTCTGGGACCCCTATAATGTGAATGTTGTTGCGTTTAATGTTGTCCCAGAGGTCTCTTAGGCTGTCTTCATTTCTTTTCATTCATTTTTCCTTATTCTGTTCTGCAGCAGTGAATTCCACCATTCTGTCTTCCAGGTCACTTATCCGTTCTTCTGCCTCAGTTATTCTGCTATTGCTTCCTTCTAGTGTATTTTTCATTTCAGTTACTGTATTGTTCATCTCTGTTTGTTTGTTCTTTAATTCTTCAAGGTCTTTGTTAAACATTTCTTGCATTTTTTCAATCTTTGCCTCCATTCTTTTTCCGAGGTCCTGGATCACCTTCACTATCATTATTCTGAATTCTTTTTCTGGAAGGTTGAGGATCTCCACTTCATTTAGTTGTTTTTCTGGGGTTTTATCTTGTTCCTTCATCTGGTACATAGCACCCTGCCTTTTCATCTTGTCTATCTTTCTGTGAATGTGGTTTTTGTTCCACAGGCTGCAGGACTGTAGTTCTTGCCTCTGCTGTCTGCCCTCTGGTGGATGAGGCTATCTAAGAGGCTTGTACAAGTTTCCTAATGGGAGGACCTGGTGATGGGTAGAGCTGGTTGTTGCTATGGTGAGCAGAGCTCAGTAAAACTTTAATCCACTTGTCTGCTGATGGGTCGGGCTGGGTTCTCTCCCTGTTGGTTGTTTGGCCTGATGTGACCCAACCCTGGAGCCTACCGGGCTCTTTGTTGGGGCTAATGGCAGACTCTGGGAGGGCTCATGCCAAGGAGTGCTTCCCAGAACTTCTGCTGCCAGTTTCATTGTCCTCATGGTGAGACACAGCCACTCCCTGCCTCTGCAGGAGACCCTCTAACACTAGCAGGTAGGTCTGGCTCAGTCTCCTATGGTGTCTGTCACTGCTCCTTCCCCTGTATCCTGATGTGCACACTACTTTGTGCGTGCCCTCCAAGAGTAGAGCCTCTGTTTCCCCCAGTCTTGTCGAAGTCCTATAATCAAATCCCACTAACCTTCAAAGTCTGATTCTCTAGGAATTCTTCCTCCCGTTGCCAGACCCTCAGGTTGGGAAGCCTGATGTGGGTCTGAGAACCTTCACTCCAGTGGGTGGACTGCTGTGGTATAAGTGTTCTCCAGTTTGTGAGTCACCCACCCAGCAGTTATGGGATTTGATTTTATTGTGATTGCGCCCCTCCTACCATCTCATTGTGGCTTCTCCCTTGTCTTTGGATGTGGGGTATCTGTTTTGGTGAGTTCCAGTGTCTTCCTGTTGATGATTGTTCTGCAGTTAGTTGTGATTCTGGTACTCTTGAAGAGGGAGTGAGAGCACGTCCTTCTACTCTGCCATCTTGCCCCAGCAGTGTATGATTTTGTTTTTAAATTTCCACTGTGGAGAAATGATATGTGGCATCCTCAGACTTGATTAGATTGCAAGTCAATGTTTAGTACTCAACTAAAATACTCTGTCCTGTAATCAGTGAGGACCACAACCCAAGTGATCAAAACCTCTTTAAATTTCTAGAGAATATGTTATCTATTTTTTCTTGTACATAGATTACATATCAAATTTGATTGCAGTTTTTTGAAAATGTGTAGTGTCACTTCTACAAGATTGATAATTTCTTGACTATAAGAAATTTGGTACCAAAAGTTGCTGTTTCAGCCACACCTAACATTGTGTTTAAAATAAAGATACTCAATAAATATTTAATCAGTGATTCTGGGTTATGTACTGTGGTGACCTCAATGTACAGTAAATCAAACAGTAATCTTCTCAAAGTAGAAGTAGCCTGTTTGGTCAGAGTCATAGGAAACCTCTAATAGGGTGATAAAGCCACCACTCATTTACCCCAGTCAGAAAGCAATAATTATTTTGATGTGTAACCAGGAGGTTGTTATGTTTCTTCTCCCAAGGTAAGACCAACCCTTATATGGTTATCTGGAGTGAATGTGGATTCAAAGTTCACATCTGTTTCCTTTGAGTATAAAAGAGACAAACAGAACAAAACAAAACAAAAAGCAAAAAACTCAGCAAAGGGAAAACTGGGCCACACACAAAATCAGTGGCTTTGGAGGCCAGCATAACCTGTTATTTTTGTTTTTGTTTTGTTTTTAATTAGCACTCTCCTACTTGAATGGAAAAATAAGATTAAGTGAATTATTGATAATATCCACATTTGGGAGTAGATAACTGATCTGCATTCACTCAAGGCATTGCCTATTCTAAGTGGAAAACAGCACTTATTTAATTTAAATTTTTATTTAGTCTCTATTGCTTTTCTTTTTATTTTTCTGAAAGGAAATAAAATAATGCAGTAATACAACTTTGCTTTCCTTGTAAATGTGTGAGATTAACACCAGATGATGTGCCTCATCGGACTGGGCTTATCAAGATATCATGATAAGTCATGCAATTGGTAAGTCAGAGTTCATGAAATCTTTCATTCAATAATCAGTAATTTTGAAGTATTTATTCTGTGTCAGTCATGGGGTATGTGTTTTACATTGGTTATACTGTTTAGCAAACAAACAAACAAACATAATGTAACGATAGGAAAGTTCTCCAAAGTAAAGGATGCTAGAACATGGCAGTCAAAATTGTACTCATCTTTTTAACCCCAAAGTTTATCCTTATTGAGTTCCGGGTATTATAATTTTTTGTTCTTGTGCTATATTCAAGGAATATTAGATGGATTGAGTGTCTGCTCAGGCATACTTGGTAAATATTTCTTTCATGAAGAAACACATGAAAGAAGTAAATTTCAGGGATGTTACAGTATATTAAAATTATAAATACAATTAAGTAAGAATCTCTACTGTAAAGAAACACTAGTCTATTGCTGCAATTCTCATGTAATCAGGCATGTACTATCATAGAGATTAGCATAAAGATTGAGGGAACCCAGAAGAGATAACCATTAAGTAAGCTTAGAGGTAGTGAGATACAGTTATGAAGAAAAGTTGATACATGAATTGGTCCTTAAAGATGAATAAGAGTTCACCAAATGGAAACTAGGTTATGATATTCTCAGCATATGAATTAGAATGTGCAAAGACATTGAGGTAAGACAGAGTTCAGCACACACAGGGACCAGTCAATATTCCTGTGTAAATAGACAATATGATCAATACATATCTGAGACTGTCAAGAAATATAATTGAAAAAATATGCTATGAAAGTTTGTTTTTTGCAGCAGTGTACAGTGCCTGGCATGTAACAGGTGGTTAATAAATAATTTGTAAATTAATCTACTATATTTTCATGTAATGCAACCCAGTAGAGAGTTTAATTAAAGCTCTGAATCCTGCAAAGATCACACTAGTTACTGAATAACAGGAAAAGACAAGCACAATAGGAAAAGAAAAGACAAGAGGAAGCCCTGGGGCTTCTCTGGTGGCGCAGTGGTTGAGAGTCCATCTGCCAATGCAGGGGACGCAGGTTCGTGCCCTGGTCTGGGAGGATCCCACATGCCACGGAGCGGCTGGGCCCATGAGCCATGGCCGCTGAGCCTGTGCATCCAGAGCCTGTGCTCCACAACGGGAGAGGCCACAACAGTGAGAGGCCCGCGTATCGCAAAAAAAAAAAAAAAAAAAAAAGAGGAAGCCCTGGGAGTGAGTATGGGAACAAGGTACTAAACCCAAGAAGTATGTCATAGGCCAAACCATGAGGATTGTCTTTTATTTAGGGGAAGGAGAATGGTGAAATCACACACAGTCCAGAGTGCTATTTTCAAAGGATAAAATTAGCAGGAGGTCCGTGTCTGAAGCAGATATATACTGATTTCTAACTATACTACAAAGCTACAGTAATCAAAATGGTATGGTGCTGGCACAGAAACAGACACATAGATCAATGGTACAGAACAGAAAGCCCAGAAATAAATCACACACTTATGGTCAATTAATCTACAACAAAGGAGGCAAGAATATACAATGAGGAAAACACAGTCTCTTCAGTAAGTGGTACTGGAAAACTGAGCAGCTACATGTAAAAGAATTAAATTAGAACATTCTCCCACACCATATACAAAAATAAACTCAAAGTGGATTGAAGACCTAAATGTAAGACCAGAAACCATAAAACTCCTAGAAGAAAACATAGGCAGAACACTTTTTGACATAAATCATAACAATTATTTTGGATCTGTCTCCTAAGGCAAAGGAAATAAAACAAAAATAAACAAATGGAACCTAAGTAAACTTAAAAGCTTTGGCACAGCAAAGGAAACCACTGACAAAACGAGAAGAAAACCTACAGAATGGGAGAAAATATTTGTGAATGATATGACCGATAAGAGGTTAATATCTAAATATATTTTTAAATATATTCACATATGTAACATAAACAGCTCATATAATTCAATATCAAAAAGACAAACAACTTGATTAAAAAATGGGTAGAAGACCTGAATAGACATTTTTCTAAAGAAGACATACAGATGACTAACAGGCATAGGAAAAGATG
The DNA here is from genome assembly GCF_951394435.1 of Stenella coeruleoalba. NCBI lineage: Eukaryota > Metazoa > Chordata > Mammalia > Artiodactyla > Delphinidae > Stenella > Stenella coeruleoalba. The sequence continues at coordinate 39,199,999 of NC_137149.1, read as the reverse complement.
CTCATCATTAATCTTCAGAGAAACACAAATTGAAACAACAATGAGATATCACCTCTCACCTGTCAGAATTACTATTATCAATAAGACCACAAATAACAGATGTGGATCTGGAGACAAAGGAACCCTGTTGGTGGGAATGTAAATTTGTGCAGCCACTGTGGAAAACAGTGTGGAGGTTCCTAGAAAACTAAAAATAGAACTACCATATGATTCAGAAATTCCACTTCTGGGTATATATTGGAATACAATGAACACATTAATTGGAAAAGATACATGCACCCCAATGTTCATAGCAGCATTATTTACAGTAGCCTAGATATGGAAGCAACCTAAGTGTCCATCAACAGATGAATGGATAAAGATGTGACATGTGTATATATATACACACTGTACTACCATAAAAAAATGAAATTTTGCCATTTGCAAGAACATGGATGGAGGGAATTATGCTTAGTGAAACAAGTCAGGCAGAGAAAGACAAATACTGTATGTTAACACATATATGGAATCTAAAAAATAGATGAAGGAATGAATATAACAAAACAGAAACTGACTCACAGATATAGAGAGCAAACTAGTGGTTATCAATGGGGAAAGGGAAGGGAGGAGGAGCAAGATGGGGTAGGGGATTAAGAGGTACAAACTACTATGTATAAAATATATAAACTACAAGAATATGTTATACACCCCAGGGAATACAGACACTATTTCATAACTTTAAATGGAGTATAAGCTAAAAAATTTTGCATCATTATGCTTTATACCTGAAACTAATATAATCTGTAAATCAACTATACCTCAGTAAAAAAAAACTGATGATTATTAAAACCAAATGTATCCCCAAGTGTGTGCAAATAAAACCAAGGACTTCAGAGAAATCACAAATATTCATTGAGTGATTTTACAAATAATTTATTTTTTTACTTAGTGCTGCTTCTAGTTAAGTAAGAGCTAAATTGGAAAATTTGCTTTGTCTTTCTATTTGGCTTTCTCTTTATAATTAAAATTTGATTTTGAAAATCACTGCCTCTGGTTGCTCTCACTTGATAGCAATTATAAACATCAGCAGTTGTCACACTGCAAAGATGTCCTGCCTCCTGCAGAGAGTTTTTCCCATATTTTAGAAGATCAAACATTTCCACATCAGTCCTTGCAATCATGCTCATTTGAGTCCTCATTTTCTCTCAATGTTTGAGGAATTCCATTAATAATATACAAGGTAGTGTAGAATATGGAACTGAGTTGGGCTCAGGGGTTAAAACACACAATAATTGATCTTTTGTTTTTTCCTGTTGTTGGATTTTTTTCCTGAAACTCCTAGATATCAAGGCATGGAAGCTAGATGTCCTGATAAGCATATGTACTTTAGACCATATGGTAAGCAAAGACTTCAGAGTGTCTCTACTCACTATGCCTTCCCTGAGACACCTAGTAAACACTGCAAACCCTTGCCATGCCAAGTACTGCACTGGACATTCAGGATACAGATGAAAGACACAGCCCTGTCCTTAAGGAACTAATGGGCTGATGAGAAACAAGTTACATTAGTGAATGACAGGAACTGTGAAAGAAGTAGAAGCACAGAAGATGGACAATTACATACCTGAGGGCCTCTGACCCTCTTAACAATTACTGAATAATATCAAATCAACAGAAATCTGCACCTAGAGATTTCTTCACGTGAAAAGGCAATTCTTTCCGACCATTAATTCAGGAGGGAAAAGAAAGATTTACTTCAGTTGCTAAATGGTAAGATAGAACAGATACATTACATGTATTAATATATTATGAATATACATATATATTTATATTAATATAACAATTTATTTCTTCATTCTGACTTTGGTCCCGTATAAAAGAAGGTCAGGGCACTCTTCCCATTTACCCACTGTTAAAAGTTTTCAAAAGTGACCTGCCGAAAAGTAGGCTATTGAATGGAACGGCTCAGTTGTTTAGAATTTATAAATGTATTGAAATAAACTTCAAGCTTTTGTTGTAGCAAACTACAGATATAGAAACTTAGAATTGTAAAGAGTAGAAATGTGGCACTCAGAGAGCTTTTTCAGATTATCTGAGGCAATTTTTAAAAATTATTTTAAAGAAGTGGAAACTACTCATAACAGCACTGATAAGGGGCCCAAGAACTAGAGAAACAGAATAGGCTTAGATCCAGTCTTGGGGTGCATGGCAGGGATGAGAGTATTCTCCCCCACATTTGCTATTTTCTTTCAAGTGGAAGAGCTCCATTAGCATAAAACATCTGTCCCCTCTTTGACTCCTCACCTTCCTTCCTTGGGAGATGGATTGCTTGTCTGCTTGGTGCACGCAGAAGTGAGAACAAGGCATATATAGAAAAGATGTCCTTCTTTTTCTCTGGAGCTGGCCTGCCTGTGTAGAGCATGAGTGTTGACAGCCCTTGGCTGTGCAGTGAATTCGTTAGAGACCCCAGCCACTGTGGAAATGGACTTCACAGCTCCATTGTTGCCTGGATGGGAATGGGAAGTCTGTATCCAAAGTTAAGCATCAGGTAGCCCATTTCACCAATGCTGGCTTTATCAGTAATAACAGTAATATTTTGATCTCTGAACAGGGGTGTGCTGGTAAATGTCCTACAACTAACTATACAAGGGAAACAAACAAACAAACAAAAAACCCAGATCTGTAGCATCTGCAAAGTTCTGTGCTATACATAACCACACCTGGGCTTATTTCAACCTACTACACTAAACATAGTTGAAGAAGGAATTGGGAAGACATGGATATAATCGACTCGTAAACCTGCACAAGATGGATTCTGCTCAGAACTCTCTACTATTAACTTTATTATTTTACCTTATTTCTCAGTGGGTTCAGACCCTGGTTATACAAGAAGCATCTATTTAACAACCACCCTCAAACACCAGTTTTCAGGTTTCCTGATTTCCAGTTGAATGTGTTTCATACTACATCACCATGTCATTTGTAAACTAGAGTTTCACTACTCATTACATAACCAAATACATGTGCAATTTATATATATATATATATATGTATATAAATGTGTGTGTACTGAGCATATTTATATATGTATGTATGTAGTGTGAGGGTTATAGTAGTGTTTGTACAGGTATATACATTATCAAAACTTATGGAAAATTTAAAATAAGTGAATTTGATTTTATGTAAATTTTACCTCAATAAAGTTAATTTTTAAAAAGTCAACTTATTCACTTGTAAAAAACATAATAAAAATATTAGTAGTAGTTTATATCAGACACAGAAAACCGATGAGATGATAGTAGTGAATTGTTTTACTTACAAATCTTCACCCTTGCTAATTCCATATTTTTGCTCTGTGATTTGCTGTTCCTTCACTGATGTCAAGTACCTATTTAAATTTAAAATAAAGAAAATAAATGAAAAAAATCATAGTACATTGCCATAAAATTGCTATCAAAACATAAACCAAACAGCCAAATTTTCTCCTATCTATAAGCAGCAATCTTCTTTGAGCTATAACCTACTCCTCTGATTCCTGAACTGGTATGTTTTAATGGGACAAAATTATATGCAGCTTGTCCTTAGCAGCAAATGTTAAACAGATGAAAGTTGCATGAGGCTTATAATTAAGATATTACTTTGACATTGAATGCTCTTAGTGGACTGGATATCAATTAACTTCTTGAACTTCTGGCACTTTAATTGATCATCTCACTTTGCTATTTTAAATAGGAGTTTTAAAATACTTTTCCCCAGAGTTATAGCTTCTGTTTATCTTTTTCCCTTGGGCTACAGTGTGAAATTAATATATTTCCATTGCTCAAATTATAGAAATTATATGCATTTGGCTTCTAAATACACACACGGACACATACACACACTCACACATTTCAGGTTTTCAGCCTAACACATGGTATGTTATAAGATACTTTTATATAATTTAACATATTGATATAGACCTATCTATCACTGAATATTATCACCTGATATTAAATTATATTTTAATGACATAAATGTAAGCTCCAGAAATAAACACATAATAGACACATTTACTCAGACACAGGCACATGTGATTTAAGAAAGTAATATAAGTGATATTTTCAGCATCTACATGCAAAAGGATGTGACTAGTTTCTTAATTGCCCTATAAGGGGCTATGCATTCCTACCAGCAGGGGAGCCATCACTGAAAACATTTTTGAAGCTGTTTTGAAAATTGTCTTTGGTGCTAACCCTTCCCTGTACTAACCAGTGTTGACTCTTGGCAAAGTCTTGGTCATTGACTTAATATCTCGAAACTGCCAAAGGCATATGGAACCAAGACTAATGAAGATAGCTGGTGGAGAAGGTGAGGACACAGCTTGGAATCAATAACTCAGTGTGACCATGACATAATGAGGCTGTATTTTTCTCTGTATCTTCTAACCTATATCTTAAGCCAGACCAGACTCAAATGCAGAGTTCACAACATGCTTTGAACAAATGTGTATGAAATCTATTCTTAATTGCTTACTTGAGCTACACAAAATAATATATAAATATTGGCAGCACATTCATTCTTCTTATTTTATTCCTATCCTGGAAAGTCCCTATTTGACACCAATGGAATGTGATAATTCCCTCATCTTGGAAAAATGTGGTCTAAACTTCCTATAATACTTTCATAGAATTGCAGGTTTAAGATTTCAACTTATCTGTGAAGTGGGCACATAACTCTTAGGTCATGAGTGCTTTGTGAGGATTAAACAATAATGCATGTAAAGTCTATTACGGCATCTGGGTAAAATAGATGTACAAGAAATGTTAATTATCTTTTTCTCACTCTTTGCTTCTCTTCCCAACTAATAAAATATTCAGGATATTCTAACTTGTTAAATTATGCTGTTAATCCAGCAAATCATAAATGCTATAAAATCCACCCCACACCCCCCAAAAAATATGCAGCCAACTTCAACCCAGCAAAGCAGAAATGCCATGAGTTTTAGGGATATTCATATACCACACATGTCACTCTTTTGTTCCAGTACAGGAAACTCTTTGGTCTTGTGTGATGAATTCCAACAAAACATCTCAACTTGAAGCAAAACATCTTTTTTATTGAGGTACAATTGACATAAAACATTATATTAGTTTCAGATGTACAATGTAGTGATTCGACATTGGTGTACATTTCCAAATGACCACCACATAAGTCTAGCTGCCACCTGTCACCATACATGGTTAGTACAATATTATTGACTACATTTCCATGCTGTACTTGACATTTCCATGACTTTTTTATTTTATAACTGCAAGTTTGTACTTCTTGATCCCTTTCACCCATTCCCTCCCCCAACAACCTCACTCCTCTCTGGCAACTACCAATCTGTTCTCTGTATCTGTGAGTCTGGGTTTTGTCTTGCTTTGTTTGTTTTGTTTTTTAGATTGCCCATGTAAGTGAGACAGAGAAAGACAAACATGGCATGATTTCACCTTATGCAGCAAACGATTTTTGTCACATTTTCATCATTTGGCAATTTCTATAGGTGATGATAAAGCACTGAAGAGGATGGGGCATTTTAGACAAACACATTTACACAGACATATTTTGGATTGATTGGTTGCAAGGAGATAGTATCTGTTTTCTTTTTTCTTTTCTAATTTTGGAAAAAACAAAAAACATTGGAACAGAAATATATGCAAAAGCTTTTCAAATAGTATCTATTTGGGGCTCCCAGAGAGCTTAGCTGTAAAGGAAGGTGCTGAAATGTTGATGATGCCGAGTTTGAAATGAACATGTGCCTGAGCCAAGGTTACAGCCCTGAGGAGCCCCCTGCTTCAGCAGTCCCCCACGTAGAGGCAACGTGGGTTCACTCCACACTGTGAAATGGCTACACACTGTGAACACAAAAGTGGAATGACAGCATTTGGATGAACCTGCCAGTCTAATCTGCATTTTCTCACACAGGACCCATAATAGCCGTGGAAAAATTCTCCAATCAGACTATTCTACAGATAACAGATGACACCCCTCCTCTGGAGATGCAGATCTCTTGAATGAATCATTTAATTATATAGTGTTCCTTTCTTCTTTTCTTTTTAAGTGGGAGGTGTGGTTTTGAGTTGTCTTTTGAAGAAAGTGGACTTGAACCTGTCATTAACTAGAAAACATTCAGAGAATTCCTCGGCAAATGCAATGGTTTTACACTATGATTTGAATTTTCAGGGAGAGCTTAGAATGGCCTCATTAGGCTCCTGCAAAGGAGACCTCTCCCATTTATTTTTAATTTTGTATCCTTGTTCCTGGGTGTGATAGGAGTGCCTGCTGTGTCCAGCTGCCACATCTCTCCTACCTTTTTGGTGGAAAAGTCTATCCCATTATCTTAGTTGACATTGTACATTATGGTTCCTAGAATTATTTCTGAGACAGTTGAAAAGTTTGCTGGGGGTGAAATGTGGGAGGGAGAGATGGGTTAAGAGCCAACTGCAGCAAAATTCCTCAGAGATAATATAGTGGTGTCTTAGCAAAACTCTTGATGAACAAAGAGTGTCTTCAGGCTAAGAGCCAGATGGTCTGGGCTTAAGATAAGGAAAACTTAATTGCTTTGCATAAAAACATAGGTTTTCTATAGGCAGAACAGGAGGGAAGAGGGTAAAGATTCTCAGAAATAAAGAGATGCAAAAATTTGTGATAGAAAGAAATGACCACGTTTAAGATAAGAGGCAGGGGCTCTGGAAGATAAGTCATCCAAGAGATAGATCTTTGGGCTGACTTTAAAGCTACTTAATAATTATTACAACAATGTTCATTGAAGCACTATTTACAATAGCCAGGACAAGGAAGCAACTTAAGTGTCCATCAACGGATGAATGGATAAAGAAGATGTGGCACATATATACAATGCAATATTACTCAGCCATAAAAAGAAATGAAATTGATTTATTGGTAGCGAGGTGGATGGACCTAGAGACTGTCATACAGAGTGAAGTAAGAGAAAAACTATTTAAAAAAAAATTATTTTTCTCAGAAAGAGAAAAATAAATACTGTATGCTAACACATATATATGGAATCTAAAAAAAAAAAAAAGGTTCTGATGAACCTAGGAGCAGGACAGGAATAAAGACACAGACGTAGAGAATGGACTTGAGGATACAGGGAGGGGGAAGGGTAAGCTGGGATGAAGTGAGAGAGTAGCATTCACATATATACACTACCAAATGTAAATAGATAGCTAGTGGGAAGCAGTTGCATAGCACAGGGAGATTCAGCTTTGTCCTTTGTGACCATCTATAGGGGTGAGATAGGGAGGGTGGGAGGGAGAAGCAAGAGGGAGAGGATGTGGGGATATATGTATATGTATAGCTGATTCACTTTATTATACAGCAGAAGCTAACACAACATTGTAAAGCAATTATACTCCAATAAAGATGTTTAAAACAGTAATTATTACAAATTACTTGTTGATTGGCTCTTTACTATTTCTTTGTTGGCATGAACCTCCAAATTCAGTTAATTTCTGCTTGGAAAAATGACCATGTCAGAGCAGTGCCTTGAGGAAATAAAGGCCAAGGGTTTTTGTTTATTTGTTTGTTTGTTTTATTCTCATTATTATTTGGTACAGAAAAGGGAACAACTAAATGAAACAAGATAGGAGATTTGAGTGGAAACAGAATATTAGATTAATAAGGGATTATGAGAAATGCAACCTCCTGGAAGAATGTCCCAAAACACTGGGAAGTGGACAAATAACCCAGGTTGTCCATAATTTGTATATGAACATTTAATTCATTTTTATTTAGATGTCATCATTCAGCATAAACCTAAAGTCTTAAAGGCTTGGGGATTACTTGGATAGCAATCTCAATATTTTCACTCTAGATTTTTAGAGATATTTTGTTTAGTTAGCTATAAGTAATTTCTTTGCATGTAGACATGGATCTTCAGAATCTACACATAAAATCTAAACTCCTAAGGATTGTATATGTGACTTGTGGGCCCAAACTACTTCCCACCCACATTTCTTGCCTTTCCCTATAAGACTTTTCAACAAACCTGTTTGCAGAAGAAAAATTTTCCCAAATTTAACCTGGAATAGAAACGATTTACAGGAGTGGGTCATGACACCTTCTCTCTAGAAGAGAAAGAACACATGCTGGAGAAGAGAAATAATCTTCTAGAGTGGTAGAGTTCATAGAACCCTCCTTCTCAGGAGCAATTTGTATTCCTGGCAAAATGCTAAGTGATATTCTGCTGAACTCAAACAGGATTAATTCTTATTCTGGGAACTTCACCCTCCCAGTTGAAGGTCAGCTAATTGTCAAAGAATCCAATGGCCTTTAAGGAGATTTTCTTTTCTTTCTGTATCTAACATGATTATCTGTAATTAATAGATAATCCAACAAGTTTACTTATTCTTTCTCTTGTTCTACAAAATACCTACTAAGAGTAAACCCTTGAATTGGCCCATTCGGCCTTTTATAAAAGTATCTCATGCAAGACTGTAATACAACTTTGACTCATACTTACAACCACGCTGTCTGAAGTTTTCTTTAATACACATGGTAAAATATTTTGGCTGCTTCAAAGCAGCCAAATACAAATTTGAGACCTACATAGTACAGGCAGCCTGGAGGCTAGAATTACATGAAATAAAAACAAACAAATCAAATCAAATATTTATTTGTGATTTGAGTAAATACATATATCTTAGAATTCCCTGTTGGAGTGTACTATAGATCTGTACCGTCTTATAGGTTAGCTATTGGGAACAGTGGCTATTGAGGATTTGAAATGTTACTTGTTCAACTGAGATTTTCTGTAAGGGTAAAATACACATCTGATTTTTAATACTCTATTTAAAAACAGTATGCAAAATATCTAATAATATTTACATTGATTACATGTAGAATACTATATTGGATAAAATTATATATATTAGTAAAATTAATTTTACCTGGCTTCCTTTTTTTTTTTTTTATGTGACTTTAACTATGCACATGTAGCTTGTATTTGCAACACACATTGTATTTACATTGGTTGGCACTATTATAGATAATGAGAGAAATTTTTATTGGGTTTTTTTTCTTTTTTCTTTTTTTAATTTTGTTCATTTGGTTTTCAGTATGATTTCTAAGAGGGCTAGCTGTAAAAATTATGGAAAGAATTTTGACTTAACTTGGTATGGGATAATAATGAATGAAGCCCTCCATCTGATTGCAGACTAAAAAAGTAAATAGATCCTAGATTAAAGCACAACAGTAATTCTGTGTTTCCTTTTGTTTAACAAATATTTACTAAATTTCAAATATACACTGAGCATGGTACTATATCCTGGGGTTGCAGTGATAAACAAAGCAGGTGTTTTTCTTTTCCTCTCCTTTTTGCAGAGTAAGTGGGTATCAGCCATCACACCTGTAACTACAAGCATGGGGAATATCATAAAAAGGATTTTAAGTGGTGCTACTCGTAAATAACCAATAACCATTGATGAATAACCATTACTAACCTGGAGAGTTTTGAAGTGGACTCTGATTTAATATTTTTAAACCTGATACCTGAATGATCAATATATATTAGCTAAGTAAAGCGGGATCTTCGGTAAGGAAACTCTTCATTTAGGGCCATTCCTAGAGAGGAATTCTGCCAAGAGCCATCAGGTGCTGAGGGATGACTGTCCTGGTCCTAAAGGGAAAATCTGAGCAGCACAACACAGTGTTCACTACAGAATTTGTTAGGTTTGAGTTGCTCCAAAATATCCAACTGTGGCTGCTTATTGTATCCAGAAGTAGATTAACTGTAAACTAATGAATCTCAGGCTTCAGGAGCTTTCTCTGGCAGGGGTCCCTACTAAGGCTCTGGGAAGGACACTGGCAGTGAGTTGGTAGGATCCTATATGTTTGTGAGTTTGCAAAAGTAGATATTTTAACCACTATTTCTTCCCTCTACATCTCTAACTTTCCTCTGAATTCATTGGCAAGTTCACAGGTATTTAGGGATCTGGCCATGGGGAAGATAAAGTAGGGATTCATCACGTTTCATAAACATAAACTTAGAAGGTTATATTTTTAAAATTTAGACTCACTTTCAAGACTAGTTACTGTTAGCTATTCCAGCATGGGAAGGTCTTTCAGGAATAAGACTGGTGTACATTATGACACAAAAGTGCAGGGGTCATACAATGACATAAACATGTCCTTTGAAGCCTAGTGTCAGAAGCATGTGAATAATGGAGGAGCAATAAAGTTTAACATGTAAGGAACAAACATCTAATCTCTAGAAAATTATTCTAATCATTTGATGTACTGAATTGTAAACAGAAGAATCAGTTCTCATCAACACCTACTTAAAACAGAAGGTCTCTCCTGTCAAGGATATACTTGAGGTGGAAATGGTTCAGAAGAGAGGATTGTTCTGAAGAACATATGGGTGTTCTATGTGTCCATCAAGGATCTCACCTAAGGGAAATGGAGGTTATAAGGAAAACTTCCAGAGAGCTTGACACAGGTTCTCAGGAGTTGGCAGAACATAGAGTAGCCCTTTGGTTCTGGCTAAGAAAGTCTGTGAGCAAAAGCTCAGGAGTTGTCCTTTTCTGATATCAGAGCAAAAAGTAGAATGATGCAATCAATATATACTTCCCCTATGTACTGTCAGCATAAAGAGCTAGAAAAGAAGTATTGATCAAATCAAGGACACTGAAGTTGAGGTCCTAAGCAGAGAATCTCTCAGAAATCCACAAAAGTACTCAATGAAAGAACCATCAAAATGACATCCAATACCATAGGGGCACTGATGCTGGCTCACAACACTGCCAGCCATTTCCCTCAAATTACCTCTTCTGCTGAAACTATCAGGGATAGCAGTTGAATAATATGGGGTGGAAGAAAAAGAAAGAAGCCAACTTTCACCCACTGCCCACTGCAAACTCCCAAGGTTAAATCAGATCTAGGGCTTTAAATTGGCTAAGAGTTTTGAATGTTTATTATTGCATTAGCCTAAACCAGAGTTATTTGATGATTCAACCAGAGCAGATTTTTAACGTCAAAAAAGCGTAGAAGGGTGGGAAGCATCAGCAAAGTTGTGGAATAATTCTAAAATTTCAAACAGAAATAGAGAAAGTGCCATCCCAGAGAGTGGAATTGAGGGGACAGTGGAAGAAAGAATAAAGCTAGTTATTATATACCTTCTCAAGCCCAGTTTGACAATAAAACAAGTTACACATATTTGAGTTCATTCAGATTGTAATTTTTCATTTTTGTGTATTGAAAAATTAGTTCAATGTTGGATATATACTGGTCACAGAATACATTTTTAATAAATAAATGCTTCGTGTGTGTGTGTGTGTGTACGTTATGTAATGTAGTATTTGGGGGAGAGAGGTACTGAAAAGAAGTATCCTGTTTGACTTTGGAACTGGCTAAAGACATGACCTTACCAGTTGGGAAGTCGGGAAGGTAATTTTTCACAGCTATAGGCACCGATGAAGTGCTAAACCCAGTAGGGTTCAGAGGTCTAAGAGGATGAATTTCTTATACTTTATCAGCACTCATGAGTGGATATTTAACTACCAAGCTAATCACAAAAGGTTTACATCATCGGAATTAATGAGGAATTAAAACACTTGACTGAATCAAGGGAAATTTTTCAAAGTTATCTGCCATAGGCTATTGATCTCTCAGCAGTTCATTAAACACCTGAAGCAAACATTGCCCTGAGCTGGAAGGGCAATGGGTGGGAGCACAAGAGATTTACAGATGGAACAGGGATGTGATCCATCAGTATCTTCTTTGTCTCTCCTTGTCCACCCCCACTCTTATCCCAGATCTCTTTTCTGTTGATGTGTTGACCTTCTTAGAAGGTCTCCTGTGATTAATGAAGTCAGATAAATATAAGAATGTCCAACACAGAGGTTTAGAAATCATGTAACCTGATGGTCCTTTTTCCTAAAGCTGTATTTGACCAGAGCAAATCCTGACTAAGGAATCAAACTGTGCTTTCCATAAACCAGATATTTACTATTTTTACTACTTTTCTAGTTTGACTTCCACACTCCCCCCTCTTTAAATTCCAGAGTAAATCATGCCTCATGTGGAAAATCCCTCACAGGCACCCTGTCTCATAGCCATATATTAACTGTTGCTAATTGCATAATATAGGAGCTTCTTTAAAATATGTGGAAATATAGAAGGAAAGGGAAAGTGATACTTAAGCAGGAATAGAAGCTGAGTGTTATCTTGAAAGTTGATTTAAAAAATCAAAGTCATTTAATAATTTTTCAAGTATAGAAGAACCAACAGATATCAAATCTCCTAATGAAATAATAGTAGATAACTAGTGCATGGAAGATCAATAGATAGATCCATAGATAGATATATAGTTAAATTTATACTTATACTTTAATGAATGTATTTAAATTAATTTTATTCCTTTCTCCTGGATCATTGACCAGTTTAACATATATTTATTAGCCACCTATATTGTTAGGAAGTGTGCTACATAATTAAGGAGAGAAGACAAGTAGGAGGTAGCCATGACTTGAGGGATCACAGTCTTTAAGAGACAACAAGTGAACAGAGAATCATAAGACAGGTAAACTGAGCTCTGATAGAGGCACTCTGCTTTCCAGGAATCTCAGCAAAAGGGTCGCCAGTGTTGGAGGGTGTTATGGACTGAATTGTGTCACCCTCCCCAAATCCATATGTTGAAATCCTAATTCTCAGGGCCTCAGAATGTGACTGTGTTTGAGATAGGGTCTTTTAAGAGGTAATTAAGGTAAAACGGGGTCATTAGGGTGGCTCTAATCCAGTACAATTTAGAGGAGATTAGGACACAGACACACACAGAGGGAAGACCAGGTAAGGACACAGGGAGAAGAGGCCATCTAGAGCCCAAGAAAAGAAGCCTCAGAAGAGACCAAACCTACTGATACCTTATTTTTTTACTTTTAGCTTACAGGACTGTGAGACAGTAAGTTTCTGTTGCTTAAGCCACCCAGTCTGTGTTAATTTGTTACAGCAGCCCTAGCAAACCAATACAGAGGGCAAGTGTCTGTGAAGGGTATCCTAACTTTATCAGGTTCTGACATTATCAATGGAGGCAGATTTAGGGGAAATTATAGTGTCTGTCTCCAAACAGAGAGAACAATACATGCAAAATTCAGGCAATGAGAGAGAGCAGGGAACATTAAAAGACTCAAAGTGTGAAATGCAAATCAAAACCACAATGAGGTATCACTTCACACGAGTCAGAATGGTTGTCATCGAAAAGTCTACAAGTAATAAATGCTGGCGAGGGTATGGAGAAAAGGGAACCCTCCTACACTGTCAGTGGGAATATAAACTAGTGAAGTCACTATGGAGAACAGTGTGGAGTTTCCTTAAAAAATTAAAAATAGAACTGCCATATGACTCAGCAATCCCACTCTTGGGCATATATTCAGAAAAGACAAAAACTCTACTTGAAAAGATACATGCACCCCAGTGTTCATAGCAGCACTATTTACAATAGCCAATACATGAAAGCAACCCAAATATCCATTGACAGATGAATGGATAAAAAAGATGTGAGATACACATAGATAGATAGATAGATAGATAGTTAGATAGATAGACAGATAGATAGATAGATAGATAGATATAATGGAATATTACTCAGCCATAAAAAAATGAAATAATTCCATTTACAGCAACATGGATGGACCTAGAGATTATCATACTAAGTGAAGTAAGACAGAGAAAGGCAAATGTCACATGATATCACATATGTGGAATCTAAAAAATGATACAAATGAACTTATTTACAAAACATAAGAAATAGGCTCACAGCCATAGAAAACAAATTTATGGTTACCAAAGGGAGAAGGGCAGAGAGGGAGAGGTAAATTAGGAGTCTGGGATTAACAGATACACACTACTATATATAAGATAAACAACAAGGACCTACTGTATAGCACAGGGAACTATATTCAATATCTTGTAATAACCTATTCTGGAAAAGATTCTGAAAAAGAATATATATATATACACATATATATCTGAATTACTTTACTGTACACCCGAAACTAAAACAACATTGTAAATCAACTACACTTCGATAAAACAAAGCAAAACAAAACCCTAATTGTATCTGACTAGAGGACAAAATGGGAATATGCATGGCAAGTTGAATCTGGGCTCTCAGCAGGGTTCAGATCTCAGAGGGTAGCAAGTGGCTGGTTAACAGGAGCCACTGACTTCCTAGCAAGAAAATAAAAAGAGTCCTACAGTGTTGAGGATGATACATTGGCAATGTTGAATTTCACACTCTGCTTCATCTTTGGACATTTTGAACATTCTCTGCTTTGTGACTATTTGCTAACCTCACCTGTAATGGGGAAAGCCATATGATAGAACCCACAAAAAAGCCACCTTTACAAAAGGACATTAATTTATTGGCAGAGATTCTGAGGGGTGCTAGAATGGACTGATCACAACAGATGGTGACAGGTTGCTTGAGAAAGTGAACAGCTTCATGTCTGTGTTTCTTTTTCATGATTTCAAATTTATAACAAAATTAATACAACTTATCACCAGAGATTGACGGTATTTCAAAAGCAATGAGTAACCACAGGCGTGAAGCATTTTACTATATATCTGAACACAGTCATTAGTTAAAACAAGAAATGTCCTTTAAACTATGAGATGGATGACTGGATAAGTGAATAGAATTCAGCCGCTGGCTAATATTATTTGATAATACAACTGAGATTATGTTTTATAAAGCAAGATTTGACCATATTAAGGAAGAAGCCCAAGTCATACTATATTGAAAGAAGAAGCCTTGAATAATGGTTAAATGCATTGATTACGGAACCACAGGCTCTCAGTTCAAATCCTACCTCTACCACGTATTAGCTGTTTAATCTCAGGAAAGTAACACAGCCACTCTGTGCTTCATTTTTCTCATATTAAAGTCATTTTAAGAATGATGACAGCATGCATTATGGGATGTGCCCACTGCTATAATAAATGTTTTATATATACATATATGTATTATCTTCTTTAATCCTCAGAACAACCTGTAAATATAAGCATTATCATTAACCCCATTTTATTCATCAAGAAACTGGGACAGAGAGTGGTTAATTAACCAGCCCAAAGTCACACAGCTAGTAGTGACAAAGTTGAGATGTGAACCCAGATGATCTCTCTCCAGGGTCTATGCTTTCTTTATAATCTACTAGTTCCATAAGATTATTAGAACTATTATTGTTATTATTATAAATACTTACTATAGGCACACACTCTCCATTCAATTAACTTACTCCATACCTAGGTGTTTTTGCACATATCTGATCTCACCTTATCCTGAGCCTTAAGCAGATTGTCTCGAACTAGACCTCAGTTCCCGTCTTCCTATCCAGCACTCTGGCTGGCACCTTCCTCCCGAAGGGTCTCAGTTCTCCAGAATTGCCTTCAGTTGTATGCTCACTGGTACCTGGATTTCGCTGTTGGATCAATGCTTCCTTGCTCAGTTCTTTGGTTTTGGTTCCAGGATATCTTCAACTTTTTCATTCTCTTCCCTTAAAGCTCCTTCACATCGGACCCATTTCACCCTCAACTCTGGGCCTGCTTCTTGCTCACTGGCACCAACTGACTTCTCCAACAACAAATGACTTTCTTCCCCCTCCTCTCTTGATGTAAAACTTCATGTTTTCCAACAAAATAAGGGAGTCCAGAATGTATAAATTCAGGTGGAATGTAGTTTGTGAGAGCCTGAGCTTTGGAGAAGGAAACCTTCAATTTGAACTTGACCCTATCATTTGTTAATCGTGTGACCTCAGATGAAGTTCTTGATGTCCCTGAAACCAGGTAACTTTTCGTACCATGTAGATGACATCAGCCCCGCCCTCAGAGAGTTGCCTTAAGGATTAAAAGAGGCAACATGTGCAAATGCCTGGGTGCAGGTCACAGTACTCAGTAAGTCCTCAGTAAAGTGATACGTTTATTATTTTTAATTTTGCTTAAGGTAATGTAATTTACATTGCCAGAACTATTAGATACACAAGCAACAAATGACAAGGCACATGGGATCATAAATTTTCCCCGCTTAAAACCTGCAAAATCTTCTAATTACCTCCTAAATGAGTTTCCTAAGTTGATATCTGCTTCTCTCTTTTACCTCATAGCCATCTATCCTGCCATGCTTTATATTCCAATAACAACAAATTATATTCTTCCTCAAAAATCACCATATGTCTTTGCATTTACAGAGTGCGTTCCTTAATACTAAGAATCTCCATTCATTCATTTCCCAACCTGGAAAGGTCCTACTAAACCTTAAGAATCCAACTCAAGTAAAGATCCCTCTTCTACCCTCTTTGAGAAACCAGGCTCACAATCTCCAACTGAAGCTGAACCAATGTTCCTCTCTGTGCAACCCGTGGGCCTTGAAAGTGCATCCAGTAGCATGCTCGTTCTGATAAATTTATACATTTTTAGTGATAGCCCTATCATTCTAGGTCTCACCTAGATTCTGAGTTCTTTATCCCATCACTGGTATGTCCTCAAGACTTAGTAAAGATTCCTGATACTTACCAGGAGTCCAAGTTTTGAATGAATGAATCGACGCATGAGAACGTTTATGAATAGTAGTAAATTAGACTATTTTTAAGGAACTTTCTGCCAAGTTCCAGTAGCTGCAACCAGAGATCACAGATAGAGGGGTTTCTCTATATATTTTCAAGAATTTGATGTAAAGTTTCTGTGTTACCTAGTTTGCAAGTTGATATATATTACATCTTAAGCATATGTTTGATCTTTACATAGTTGGCGCCAATTTCCCTCTATAAATTGTGACAATTGGCATAAATAATACTCTGGGTTTTTTTCCTAACACTCTATACCCATGTTGAGGCAGCACTGTGGAAGAGAAGGAATATGTGCTTTAGATCCATACTGCTTATTAGCTGGATAGACTCTAGCTACTTATTTTTGCTTAGGCAGTTTCTCTCCATCTTTAAAGAGGGTTTATAATCCCAATTTGCAAGGCTTTGTTAAAAATCATAATATTATACATTAATGTGCAGGATTTAAAAAGCACTAAATAGAAAATATCACTATTAATTATTGATTACTATTGACATACTATTTCATTTTTAACATCTTTATTGGAGTATAATTGCTTTACAAGGGTGTGTTAGTTTCTGCTTTATAACAAAGTGAATCAGCTATACATATACATATATCCCCATATCTCCTCCCTCTTGCGTCTCCTTCCCACCCTCCCTATCCCACCCCTCTAGGTGGTCACAAAGCACCGAGCTGATCTCCCTGTGCTATGCAGCTGCTTCCCACTAGCTATCTATTTTACATTTGGTAGTGTATATATATCCATGCCACTCTTTCACTTCGCCCCAGCTTACCCTTTTCTACGTCTGCATCTTTATTCCTGTCCTGCCCGTAGGTTCTTCAGAACCAATTTTTTTTTTTTAGATTCCATATTTATGTGTTAGCATACAGTATTTGTTTTTCTCTTTCTGACTTCACTCTATATGATAGACTCTAGGTGCATCCACCTCACTACAAATAACTCAATTTTGTTACTTTTTATGGCTGAGCAATATTCCACTGTATATATGTGCCATATCTTCTTTATCCACTCATCTGTCCATGGACACTTAGGTTGCTTTCATGTCCTGGCTATTGTAAATAGAGCTGCAATGAACACTGTGGTACATGACTCTTTTTGAATTATGTTTTTCTCAGGGTATATGCCCAGTAGTGGAATCGCTGGGTCATATGGTAGTTCTATTTTTAGTTTTTGAAAGAACCTCCATACTGTTTTCCATAGTGGCTGTACCAGTTTACATTCCCACTAACAGTGCAGGAGGGTTCCCTTTTCTCCACACCCTCTCCAGCATTTATTCTTTGTAGATTTTTTCATGATAGCCAATCTGACTGGTGTGAGGTGATACTTCACTGTAGTTTTGATTTGCATTTCTCTAATGATTAGTGATGTTGAGTATCATTTCATGTGTTTGCTGGCAATCTCTATATTGTCTTTAGAGTAATGTCTATTTAGGCCTTCTGCCTATTTTTGGATTGGGTTGTTTGTTTATATGATATTGAGCTGCATGAGGTGCTTGTATATTTTGGAGGTTAATTCTTTATCAGTTGCTTCATTTGCAAATATTTTCTCCCATTCTGAGGGTTGTCTTTTGGTCTTGTTTATGGTTTCCTTTGCTGTGCAAAAGCTTTTAAGTTTCATTAGGTCCCATTTGTTTATTTTTGTTTTTATTTCCATTTCTCTATTTCCTGTTTCCTCCAGCTACGTTTTTCCTTCTCAAGATCGCTTTGGCTATTCGGGGTCTTTTGTGTTTCCATACAAATTGTGAAATTTTTTGTTCCAGTTCTGGGAAAAATGCCAGTGGTAGTTTGATAGGAATTGCATTGAATCTGTATATTGCCTTGGGTAGTATAGTCATTTTCACAATGTTGATTCTTCCAGTCCAAGAACATGGTATATCTCTCCATCTGTTTGTATCATCTTTAATTTGTTTCATCAGTGTCTTATAATTTTCTGCACACAGGTCTCTTGTCTCCTTAAGTAGGTTTATTCCTAGATATTTTATTCTTTTTGTTGCAATGGTGAATGAGAGTGTTTTCTTAATTCCACTTTCAGATTTTTCATCATTAGTGTATAGGAATGCAAGAGATTTCTGTACATTAATTTTGAATCCTGCTACTTTACCAAATTCATTGATTAGCTCTAGGCCATTTGTTTATTTTTGTTTTTATTTCCATTTCTCTAGGAGGTGGGTCAAAAAGGATCTTGCTGTGATTTATGTCATACAGTATTCTGCCTATGTTTTCCTCTAAGAGTTTGATAGTGTCTGGCCTTATATTTAGGTTTTTAATCCATTTTGAGTTTATTTTTGTGTATGGTGTTAAGGAGTGTTCTAATTTCATTCTTAACATGCAGTTGTCCAGTTTTCCCAGCAACACTTATTGAAGAGGCTGTCTTTTCTCCATTGTATACCCTTGCCTCCTTTATCAAAGATAAGGTGACCATATGTGTGTGGGTTTATCTCTGGGCTTTCTATCCTGTTCCATTGATATATATTTCTGTTATTGTCCCAGTTCCATACTGTCTTGACTACTGTAGCTTTGTAGTATAGTCTCAATTCCGGGAACCTAATTCCTCCAGCTCCATTTTTCTTTCTCAAGATTGCTTTGGCTATTTGGAGATGTTTGTGTTTCCAAACAAATTGTGCAATATTTTGTTCTAGTTCCGTGAAAAATGCCATTGGTCGTTTGATAGGGATTGCAGTGAATCTGTCAATTGTTTTGGATAGTATAGTCATTTTCACAGTGTTGATTCTTTCAATCCAAGAACATGGTATATCTCTCCATCTGTTTGTATCATCTTTAATTTCTTTCATCATTGTATTATAGTTTTCTGCATACATGTGTTTTGTATCATTAGGTAGGTTTATTCCTAGGTATTTTATTCTTTTTGTTGCAGTGGTAAATGGGAGTGTTTCCTTAATTTCTCCTTCAGATTTTTTCATCATTAATGTATAGGAATGCAAGAGATTTCTGTGCATTGATTTTGTATCCTGCTACTTTACCAAATTCATTGATTAGCTCTAGTACTTTTATGGTAGCATCTTTAGGATTCTTTCTGTATAGTATCATGTCATCTGCAAACAGTGACAGCTTTACTTCTTCTTTTCCAATTTTGATTCATTAATTTTTTTTTCTCTGATTGCTGTGGCTACAACTTCCAAAACTATGTTAAATAATAGTTTAAGAGTGGACATCACCTTGTCTTGTTCCTGATCTTAGAGGAAATGGTTTCAATTTTTCACCATTGAGAATGATGTTGTCTGTGGGTTTCTCATATATGGCCTTTATTATGTTGATGTAAGTTCCCTCTATGCCTACTTTCTGGAGGGTTTTTATCATAAATGGGTGTTGAATGTTGTCAAAAGCTTTTTCTGCATCTATTGAGATTATCATATGGTTTTTGTCATTCAAATTGTTAATATGGTGTATCACATTGATTGATTTGCATATATTAAAGAATCCTTGCATTCCTGGGATAAAACTGACTTGATCATGGTGTATGATTTTAATGTGCTTCTGGATTCTGTTTGCTAGTATTTTGTTGAGGATTTTTGCTTCTTTCTTCATCAGTGATATTGGCCTGTAGTTTTCTTTCTTTGTGACATCTTTGTCTGGTTTTGGTATCATGGTGATGGTGACCTTGTAGAATGAGTTGGGGAGTATTCCTTCCTCTGCTATATTTTGGAAGAGTAGGATAGGTGTTAGCTCTTCTCTAAATGTTTGATAAAATTCGCCTGTGAAGCCGTCTGCTCCTGGGCTTTTGTTTGTTGGAATATTTTTAATCACAGCATCAATTTCACTGCTTGTGACTGGACTGTTTACGTTTTCTATTTCTTCTTGTTTCAGTCTCAGGAGGTTGTGCTTTTCTAAGAATTTTTCCATTTCTTCAGGTTGTCCGTTTTATTGGCATATACTTGCTTGTAGTAATCTCTCATGATCCATTGTATTTCCATAGTGTCAGTTGTTACTCCTCCTTTTTCATTTCTAATTCTATTGATTTGTGCCTTCTCCCTTTTTTTCTTGATGAATCTGGCTAATGGGTTATCAATTTTGTTTATCTTCTCAAAGAACCAGCTTTTAGTTTTATTGAGCTTTGCAATTGTTTTCTTCATTTCTTTTTCATTTCTTTCTGATCTGATCTTTATTATGATTTATTTCTGTCTGCTAACTTTGCGGCTTTTTTGTTCTTCTTTCTCTAATTGCTTTAGGTGTAAGGTTAGGTTGTTTATTTGAGATGTTTCTTGTTTCTTGAGGTAGGATTTTATTGCTATAAACTTCCCTCTTAGAATTGCTTTTGCTGCATCCCATGAGTTTTGGGTTTTCATGTTTTCATTGTCATTTGTTTCTAGGTATTTTTTGATTTCCTCTTTGATTTCTTCAGTGACCTCTTGGTTGTTTAGTAGTGTATTGTTTAGCCTCCATGCGTTTGTATTTTTTACACATTTTTTTCCTGTAATTGATATCTAGTCTCATAGTGTTGTGGTCGGAAAAGGTACTTGATACGATTTCAATTTTCTTAAATTACCAAGGCTTGATTTGTGACTCAAGATATGATCTATCTTGGAAAATGTTCCATGAGCACTTGAGAAGAAAGTGTATTCTGCTGTTTTTGGATGGAATGTCCTATAAATATCAATTAAGTCCATCTTGTTTAATGTATCATTTAAAGCTTGTGTTTCCTTATTTATTTTCATTTTGGATGATCTGTCCATTGGTGAAAGTAGGGTATTAAAGTCCCCTACTATGAGTGTGTTACTGTCGATTTCCCCTTTTATGGCTGTTAGCATTTGCCTTACGTACAGAGGTGGTACTATGTTGGGTGCATAAATATTTACAATTGTCATATCTTCTTCTTGGATTGATCCCTTGATCATTGTGTAGTGTCCTTCTTTGTCTCTTGGAATAGTCTTTATTTTAAAGTCTATTATGTCTGTTATGAGAATTGCTACTCCAGCTTTCTTTTGATTTCCATTTGCATGGAATATCTTTTTCCATCCCCTCACTTTCAGTCTGTATGTGTCCCTAGGTCTGAAGTGGGTCTCTTGTAGACAGCATATACACACTTCTTATTTTTGTATCCATTCAGCCAGTCTATCTCTTTTGGTTGGAGCATTTAATCCATTTACATTTAAGGTAGTTATCGATATGTATGTTCCTATTCCCATTTTCTTAATTGTTTTGGGTTTGTTATTGTAGGTATTTTCCTTCTCTTGTGTTTCCTGCCTAGAGAAGTTCCTTTAGCATTTGTTGTAAAGCTGGTTTGGTGGTACTGAATTCTCTTAGCTTTTGCTTGTCTGTAAAGGTTTTGATTTCTCCATCGAATCTGAATCAGATCCTTGCTGGGTAGAGTAATCTTAGTTGTAGTTTTTTTTCCCTTTCATCACTTTAAATATGTCCTGCCACTCCCTTCTGGCTTGCAGAATTTCTGCTGGAAGATCAGCTCTCAACCTTATGGGGATTCCCTTGTATGTTATTTGTTGCGTTTCCCTTTCTGCTTTTAATATTTTTCTTTGTATTTAATTTTTGATAGTTTGATTAATATGTGTCTTGGCATGTTTCTCCTTGGATTTATCTGTATGTGACTCTCTGTACTTCCTGGACTTCACTATTTCCTTTCCCATATTAGGGAAGATCTCAACTATAATCTCTTCAAATATTTTCTCAGTCCCTTTCTTTTTCTCTTCTTCTTCTGGGACCCCTACAATTCGAATGTTCATGCATTTAATGTTGTCCCAGAGTTCTCTGAGACTGTCCTCAATTCTTTTCATTCTTTTTTCTTTATTCAGCTCTGTGGTAGTTACTTCCACTATTTTATATTCTGGCTCACTTAACCATTCTTCTGCCTCAGTTATTCTGCTATTGATTCCTTATAGAGAATTTTAATTTTAATTTCATTTATTGTGTTATCATTATTTGTTTGCTCCTTAGTTCTCCTAGGTCCTTGTTAAACGTTTCTTGTATTTTCTCCATCCTACTTCCAAGATTTTGGATCATCTTTACTATCATTATTCTGAATTCTTTTTTAGGTAGATTGCCTATTTCCTCTTCATTTGTTTGGTCTGGGGGGGGTTTACCTTTCCCCTTCATCTGCTGTATGCTTCTCTGTCTTCTCATTTTGCTTACTTTACTGTGTTTGGGGTCTCCTTTTCGCAGGTTCATAGTTCCTTTTGTTTTTGGTGTTTGCCCCCAGTAGCTAAGGTTGGTTCAGTGGGTTGTGTAGGCTTCCTGTTGGAGGAGACTGGTGCCTGTGTTCTGGTGGATGAGGCTGGATCTTGTCTTTCTGCTGAGCAGGACCATATCCAGTGGTATGTTTTGGAGTGTCTGTGACCTTATGATTTTAGGCAGCCTCTCTGCTAATGGGTGTGGTTGTGTTCCTGTCTTGCTAGTTGTTTGGTGTAGGGGGTCCAGCACTGTAGCTTGCTGGTTGTTGAGTGGAGCTGGGTGTTCGCATTAAGATGGACATCTCTGGGAGAGCTTTCACCGTTTGATATTACGTGGAGCCAGGAGGTCTCTGGTGGACCAATGTCCTGAACTAGGCTCTCCCACCTCAGAGGCGTAGGCCTGACACTCAGCTGGAGCACCAATACCCTGTCAGCCACACAGCTCAATTTTGGGATGACTCATTGTCTATTCAGGTATTCCAGAGAGGCAGAGTACATCAAGTTGATTGTGGAGATTTAATCTGCTGCTCCTGAGGCTGCTGGGAGAGATTTCCCTTTCTCTTCTTTGTTCATGGCTCCTGTGGTTCCGTTTTGGATTTGGCCCCACCTCTGCATGTAGGTCGCCTGAGGGCATCTGTTCTTCCCTCAGACAGGATGTGGTTAAAGTAGCAGCTGATTAGGGGGCTCTGCCTCACTCAGGCCGTGGGAAGGGAGGGGTACGGAATGTGGGGCAAGCCTGTGGCGGCAGAGGCTGGCATGACATTGCACCAGCCTGAGGCATGCAGTGAGTTCTCCCTGGGAAGTTGTCCCTGGATCATGGGACCCTGGCAGTGGGGGGCTGCACAGTCTCTGGGGAGGGGAGGGGAGGATAGTGACCTGTGCTTGCACACAGGCTTCTTGGTGGCTGCAGCAGCAGCCTTAGCGTTTCATGCCCGTCTCTCATGTCTGCGCTGATAGCCGCGGCTCATGCCCATCTCTGGAGCTTGTTTAGGTGGCGCTCTGAATCCCCTCTCCTTGCGCATCCCAAAACAATGGTCTCTTCCCTCTTAGGCAATTCCAGAGTTTTTCGCGGACTTCCTCTCAGCTAGCTGTGGCGCACTAGCCCCCTTCAGGCTGTGTTCACGCAGCCAACCCCAGTCCTCTCCCTGGGATCTGACCTCCGAAGCCAGAGCCTCAGCCCCCAACCCCCACCTGTCCTGGTGGGTGAGCAGACAAGACTGTTAGGCTGGTGAGTGCTGGTCAGCACCAATCCTCTGTGCGGGAATCTCTCTGCTTAGCCCTCTGCACCCCTGTTGCTGCGCTCTCCCCCGTGGCTCTGAAGCTTCCCCATTGCCACCCCCCATCTCTGCCAGTGAAGGGGCTTCCTAGTGTTTGGAAACTTTTCCTCCTTCACAGCTCCCTCCCAGTGGTGCAGGTCCCATCCCTACTCTTTTGTCTCTCTTTTTTCTTTCTTCTTTTGCCCTACCTATGTATGTGGGGAGTTTCTTGCCTTTTGGGAAGTCTGAGGTCTTCTGCCAGCATTCAGTAGGTGTTCTGTAGGAGTTGTTCCACTTGTACATGTATTTCTGATGTATTTGTGAAAAGGAAAGTGATCTCCATGTCTTAGTCCTCCACCATCTTGAAGGTCTCTCCTGACATAATATTGTGATCTATCTATCTATCATCAAGAGAGAGAGAAAGAGAAAAATAAGTTGAGAGAGAAAGAAAACCAGGAAGAGTTACTGGAGACTGAAAATGTACCAGTAATATTTGTTATAGAGTCAGATAAGTTCGCAAACTTAGGGAACATAGATCAATAGGCATATATAAGAAACAGAAAAAATAATGAGCAGGGATTGCTTAATATTGAATTTCATTCATGATAAGAGTGAGGTGACAAAGAACAGAGTTAAAGTTCAATGAAATAGTCTGATTCAGTTGTTCTGGCTGAAGTCCAACATCTTCATGATAATGAGAATACAATAAGAAAAGTCACAAATAAATTAGGAAATAAACTAAGTAGAAGTGAATCAACATATAGTCTACTTTTCTCTTGAACAGACGCATGGAAAGGAATAAAGGAACAGTTTGTATACTGAACCAAGAATGAGAATTTTGTATTCAGTAATTTCTTAGGCACTTCATGTTGGCAAAAATATTTCTTCCCTACTCCTGTATTTCCTTCCTTTTGAAGAAAGCTCAAATAATTTAATGTCCTGGCTTCTTTCAGCCTCTTTACCAGTGCACTAAGTGTGGTTGTTCATCTTGTGCACTGTACAAATCTATGGATACCATTCACATTGTATTCTACTTAAATAGGCCCAGTGGAATAATTCAGTATACAACTTGTACAGATGTACTCAGATGCCTGCCTTAAACTCTCTCTATACTTGGGCTGAGGAAATAACTTTTCTCACTGAAACTTGGCCTGCTTGGCTTTGTTCCTCTTCTTAGCCTCTTGAGAAGGAGCTGCCTCCAAAGAACACATTTTTCCTTGTTCCTCCATGCTGTAACTGTACAGAGTCTGCTTCCTTGTAGGGTGACCAGTAAGTGTGGCTAATTCTGATGTTTAGTGTTAGGATATTCAATTTCTCACACACGTAAATTGTGTCCTCCCACCAACTCTTTATTATTAATGAAGGGAATACTTTGGCTCCTATTTGCTATTTATTTCTCAGTTAGTTCATGACCCAGGCATAGCAAAGAGTAATGTTGTTTATTTAGCTCTTTTCAAGTAAGTCTAATGTGTGCCTTATGGACCTTGAGAAATGAACAAGGTGTAAAATTTTGTAGAATAAATTATGCATGGAATGATTTGGGCTTTGGGCATGGTTTGAACAGATGGCTATAAGCTTTGTTAGTAATTTCCTAAGCATAGACCATGTTGATTTTTCATTTAAATCCTAGTGATTTGCAGCCAGCATTGCACAACAGCTGATTTTTCAGTTGTAGAACTGGCTTTATGAATGTCTGGCTTGGGTATGTGGTATTGAACCTTTGTTGTATTTTGACTTTAGCAGGTTACTGCAGTGAATGGAGGCAGTGACTAGAATGACCCAACTCACGTGCAGCGTCTTCGCAAACCCCAACAAATGTGTGGACTGCCTCAGCAAGCAGGTTAGAGCACCTCAACCTTGCCCTTTACTTAGTTTATGTGTGTAAAGAGCGGGGACCATGGTTACTAGGGGCTGCCCTCATAGGTTTTGGTAATAAAAAGGAAGGAGAGGCAAGAATTTGATTGGAGAGAACAGATTGTCACTACAGAACTTTCCAGCATCAGTAGCTGAAGAATATGTGCTGTGTTTAGTCTGAAATGAGTGAATTGTGGATTGTTACAGAGCACAAAGGACGTTCTGCCTTAAATCGTTAGCACCAGCCCTAGGTAGGAGACTGCATTGGTCTCCCCCAATTTCAATAAGGATTCAATGCCAAGGAGGGAAATTTCAGGGCTGGAACCAGCTCAGGCTTCTCCATAGGGTCAAGCATCAAGCCACTTAACCCTTCCAGTTCTCACAATGTGGTGTCAAGCTAGTACCGTATTGCTTAATTACTTATATGGAAGGAAATACTCTCTAAGAAGTATAATTATTTTAAGTCTTAAAACTTCCAAAAATACATGAAGGAGAAGCAGCCTTAGTACTGAAGGACTGAAAATGCCTTCTCATAAGAGTGGGTGGTAGATCCCACATTACTTTGTAGAGCCCCGATTCAATTAAGCACTATTTGCCTGAATCAGGAGGCAAGGCAAACACTCTTCTGATCTACCAGGCAGTATTCATAAGTGGATTTTATTGATACCATAAATAGTGCCAAAATTAACCTCTTGCTGAGAGAGTTGCCCAACTGAGTTTTAATTCCAAGTCTTAGGTAGCAGGAAATTGACATAAACTGCCTGGTATCCCAGCAAGACCCCACCAAGACATACATCTTCTTTCAGGATAATCATAAGTCTCTGCTATGGTCTTTAGCAACACAAAAGATTGGCTTGAAAACAATTTTGTCTGAGATAACTCTTTTAAGAGCAGGGATTACATTGTTTTTCTAATTCTGGGGATATGATGCCAGTGCTGTGATAATCTTGTTTTTCATAATAACTCCTGGGAATCTTTAAAATAATGAGGAACACCAGTGACTCGGTGTTGAACAAATACAACTCTGAGGCCATGAAGGAGGAGATATATTTTAGTGAGAAAGAAGGCAATATTCAAGTTAAAAGGACACTGTTTCTACCAACATGCTGAGAACTCTTCCAACTGAGACTGAATGGACTAAAAATTAAGTACTTTATAATCTTTGGAATTTTAAATCACTAGCATAAGGAAAATTAATTAATTTATGGACATTTAATTCTTAATTCTATGGAAATTTAATATATTTGGACTTTTACTTGCAAAAGAATTTAATCTCCCTCTTTTACTATTTCCCCAGTAATAGTATATTAGCAGAGTGTTTATATTCAAATTTGGGCAATCTCTTTATTGAAATTTTGTTATTGGAGTATAATTATGTCATCAACCATGCTCTCAAAACAGATCTCATAACAGACTATGCTGAGCAATGTTGGGAAAAAATGTAGACTGGAAAATCAACTAGAGATTAAATTTTCAGCCTTGTGGTTGATTTAAGTAAAGTGCTCTTCTGACCCATTTTAGAGTCTTTGGGCAGGAGATGTTGGGGGAAGTCAGCTCTGATCACAGTCCTCCTGAATGTTACTCCAAGGTGTAGTGTCGGCATTGGCAGAGGGGCCCACACAGGTCTGGAAAGAACTGACTTGTTAAACTTTCACTCTCCTCCCTGGTCAGGGAAAACACAGTGTTAACAGAGCAAAATGTAGAGGAAGGCAAAAGGGAAATACTTCTCCCCTGTTCCTCATATTTCCTTCCTTGTGGAGCGAGATCAATTAGTGAAACACTCCTAGCTTTTCTCTGTTCCATTATTCACTACGTTATGGAGAAATTGACTAATCTTGGATTAATTTGGGAAATAATAAACTGTACATCCTTGGCACCATTCCTCCTTCTCCTTTTGGAAGAGTCTGAGTTCTCTTCTGTTCCTTTCAGTCATATATAGTACAGTTTTCTCTCCCCAGGAGCAGAGGTTTGTAGGGGTCTAGTGATACCTGTGCATGGAAGAGTAAGTCTTTCTAATTTGGGGAGGGGGCCAATCCTGGGGAGTCTACCTGGCAGGACAAATGAACTACATCCTCCAAACTATGATGTGTCACTAATAAAGATGATATTTTACTTTCATCTAATGATTAGTTTATTTTCAAGGATTGTTTCTTCTGGGCCAGCCTACATAGATAGAGGGTGGGGGAATTTCAGGGTCTTGCAGGAAAAGGGTCCAAAATAAGTGGAGTCTTGTCATCTGGAATGGGTACACCCCATGGATGGGACAATGAGGAGAGAGACTGGAGTGGGATTAGGCCAGGATTATGTGGGATGTGATAATTTAGAAAGCTCTTTCCATCTGGAAATAGCTCTGAGTCAGCACTGTCTCTGTGTCAAGCTCAATGGAAACAATGCTGATAATGGAACTGAATTGGTCTAATTTATATGTGTGACATCACCTCAAGCTGACTTCTAGCGAGAAATAAATCCTGAGTCCGTTTTACTGATCATTCTTAGCACTGAATTAATTTCACAATAGATCAAGTCCTGGGGAAGGTAAAGCCAGTCTCCCTAAGGCAGTTCATGGTGAGATATTTTGTGACTGTACAATCTCATACACCATGCTTAATAGAAGAACATAAAGATAGCTGAGCCATCCTCATCAATCAATGTCTTTTTGCCCAAATTTGAACTCACCTGGAGCAATAACAAACTACTTCTACCTTTGAATACATTAACTTCAAGCCCAGGCTGATGTATGTGGAGAGCAAGACAAACGACAGTTAACTGTCTCACTTCTCTCTGCTGGTCTGACCAGTACAAAAGCAAACAGCATTATTATCTCTTATAGTGTAACCGTATTTCTCTTAATTCAGCCAAGTATGTCCCCAAAATCTTCTTGTATATTACCATACTAATGCACCTTCTATGTGAAGCAGAAGGAGCAATGGGTCTGCAGTCTTGTGGAGTCTAGTCTAGGCTCTGATACACACTATTGTATCTTCCAATGAGTTTCCTAGCATCTTTAAACCTTGTTTTACTATTTTCATATATGAAAAGCCTTATGTTAGCCACATATTTGTAACCATAAATGATAAGGCTATAGACTCTGAAGCCAGACTGCCTGGGCGCAAATCCTGACCCTGTCTCTTATTAGCTCTGAATCCTTTGCCAAGTTAAATGACTACTCCATGACTCAGTCTCATCAGTAAAATGGAGATAACAAATGCGTCTTTATATTGCAAGATTATTCCAATAATTAACAAACAGTGAATAAATGTAAAGTTCTCAGAATAGTGCCTGGCATGTTATTAGTCTCAAAAACGTGTTGTTATTAGTAGCGACAAGATAAAACTCAAACTCCTTTGTGTGTCACTGAAGACTTCACAATAATGAATTAAACTTCTATTGATGTCTGCTGCATCCATACCCCAAGGACCATTACCATCTCTAAATAACATGAGAGCAGACCATGTCAAATCCCTTGCTGTATTTCTAGTATCTAATCATGGTATCTGTATATATGTATATTGAGTTAGTGAATTAATTCATACCACACTCAAATCTACCTTGTTCTTGATCCTTGTCAGTGACATCCAGATTCCATGTTTATAGGTTCATGAAAAACACTCTCTGGTGGTCCTCTCCCACTTCTTTTCCAAAATAAATTTTACCTGTTCTTCAAGGTCTATTTCAAAGGTCATCTGTTTAATGAAACTGATAAGGTAACACGATGCTTTAGCTGGAAAAGGCATCACTGTTCTGAAATGAGAAAGAAATGAGGATCGGAGATAGAGCAACTCTTTCTAGAAGTTTAAAAAAAACCAAAAACTTCTAGATGGAGCCCAGAAATTTGGAGCAGTAGCTGCAGGGGTATATATAGTTCATGGTCGTCCTGAGGAAGGCTTTGGGGCTTTAGCCATTCCATGTTCCTCAAATGTCCTTTAGCCCATCCAGAAAGTCCCCTTGGTGTATTTATAGTCTGATAAGAAGAAGTAACAATTTATTATGAGTGGAGTTCACAGAGAAATAATTTGAATACTTTGTGTTTTTTTATTGTTGTTGTTTTTTTTGATCTGTAACTCACACTCTGAGGTACACCAATATGCTTGATATACAAATAGAGCGTCAAGACAAGTTCCCCAAATCTTGGTCTTACCATACGCCTCCTCTTAGATCCAATCAATAAATTTTGGTACCACCGCTGCTTAAGGGTGGAAAAAAATGTCTTTTAACACAAAAGACCTGGCGCTATGCTTATATACACATTAAAACAGAAGAAAATATAAATTGCTGTCCCATTATTCCTTTGACTTATGTAGGAAAAGTATTAAAGCCCTCATAGTATGGATAAGAACATGAAAGCACAGAGGTTCAACAACAAGAAAGAGAAAATGTAACAAGTTGAATGCAGGGCAAAAATGAGAAGCCTGTTCTAATTATTACAAACTTTGTCTTTTATTCACAGTATTTTAATGTTAATGGAAAGTAATCTGTAAATTTTAATTCCATAGCCATGAAAATTTAAACCAAAGCATTGCCAAGTCTTTGTTATTAATAACTGCTCATGAATATTATAGCAAGAATTAGTTTCTTGCCCTGTAGTTATAGTTGTGTTTCCACATCCAAGCTGGCCTTTAATTTCTTAAACTTTATTTTGGCTATGGAGAAAAATATTAGAAAAAAATGTTTACTAGTTACAGTATTAACCCAGCAGAAAGATTTGGGCTATTAATCAGAGATTGGACCTTTAGCCCACATATATAAATACTTTATATATGGATGAAAAGTTCAAGGAGCTGAAGTCTGGAAAAGTCAATTGTTCTTAAGGATCCTTTAAAGGAGAGAGGACCCAGTGTTTGCACCAACTGGGAACTACTCTATGTGTCTGAAATGGGAACGTTTTTCACTGTTTAATGCTCTAGAGGGTATCAATGTGATAATGTCTCTTTTGAATTCTTTTCTATACTGAGTATATATTATGTGCCAGCTACTGTTTTAAATACATAGTGTAGAACTGCTCCCCCCCAACAGCCATGTCTTTTCTTTATGATTCAAACTTCACTGGCCATACTTGTTGGCACAGGGGTGGACATCTGATCAACTGACCCAACAGATATCTCAGGGATTTTCAAAGTGGAACCAAAGACAGAGAATGAAGCTCTTTTCAATAATTCCAGCTACATGGCGAGTGGCTTTGGTGTCAGTAGTAGTCATAAGTTTCAGCGTGTCAGGGAAAAAAGAACCAGACATGCAAAGACATGCAAGAGATACATAGAGAGATCTCTGGGGCTCTTTTTTTTGTGTTTAAATTTATTTATTTTTGGCTGTGTTTGGTCTTTGGTGCTGCGCGCGGGTTTCCTCTACTTGTGACGAGTGGGGGCCACTCTTTGTTGTGGTGTGCGGGCTTCTCACTGAGCCGGCCTCTCCCGTTGCAGAGCATGGGCTCTAGGCACACAGGCCTCAGTCATTGTGTCTCGCGGGCTCTAGAGCGCAAGCTCAGTAGTTGTGGTGCAAGGGCTTAGCTGCTGCGTGGCATGTGGGATCTTCCCGGACCAGGGCTCGAACCCATGTCCCCTGCATTGGCAGGTGGATTCTTAACCACTGCGCCACCAGGGAAGTCCGAGTTTTTAATATCTTTGGAATCCAATATGTTTTCCTTTTTTAATAAAATACTTCAAGTTCAGTTTCTGCCACTCTCAATCAAAATATCCCTTATTTATTCAAGAGTCTAATAGGTTCAGGGAAGAAAATGTACTGCACAGTGTGGTAAGTGTAAAAACAGAGGAAATTCTAGGGTAGTGTGAGCGCTTAGAAGATAATTTTCTATTTCTACTCCAGCTTAGAAGATAATTTTCTATTCCTACTCCAGCACTCCAGCACTGGGGAAAATAACATATCCAGAGAGATGTGCTAGTTATTATATTTTGTTTGGTTTTAATTTGTTGTTTTAATTTTTTTTTATGGAGGAAAGCTGGTGATGTGGGTGGAGAAGGATACAGGATAGGTATAAGTCGTAGGAGATAAGACTTCAAAACACTGTATCATAGCTTTTATTTGTAAGCAATATAGTGCAATTTATATTGGATTAACCATAATGGTTCACTTACTTGAAGATTTATTATTATAAGAATAAATCTATATTAACCTCTGTTAATGACTGATTTGTCTGGCTTCATATCATTTTTTTTTTCTACAGGGTGGATGGGTCATCCTGATCTAGACTATCATGGAATATGGTCAACACAACCCAAGTGATTGCTTTGGGGATTGACATGTATCCTAAATCAGGTCAATCCAAATTCACCCTGGGATGGTTCTGATAGCAGTTCCAAAAGCCTCCCATGTTGGTGATCATGGGATGAGAAGCTGGGGAAGCATTTGGCCATATTCTCTAACATGTGAAAAATTATCAATCTGCAGCAGGTGGGTAAGAGCCCAGCACAGAGAAAAAGGGAAGAGCTATGAGAAGGCAGAGCGTGGAATCTACGTACCCACCTAAGCCTGAGGTGAGATCCACCACATCTTTCTTAGTGATAAAGCTAATAAAATCCTATTCTTTGATTAATCTTGTTGAATGTCAATGAAAGAATATCAATTACACACTGGGTACTGAAGAGTGCATCAATGTGTTTCTCCTGTTGAGTATATATGTCTTTACTTTGCAAATCATGTTATAAAATGAATTTAATAACTGAGAAACAGCATAGATGTCATGTGTCCCAGCTGCCACTGTTTTACATATAAGAAAATTGAGGAATAAACCAGGCATGTTGCTTGCCCAAAATCAAAATGTGAATTGCTGGTAGAGCAATCACCTCTTTAGCAATTAGTAAGCTAGTCTATTTCAAAATTTGTACTATACATGTTATAATTAATTGTGTATGATTGCATATACACACACACACATATATACACACACACACATATCAAATTGAATGCAATTCGTGCTGTTGATGACAGCTCCACTTGACTTTAGAGTGGTTACTTTGCACAGTGAGAACAGAATACGTGAGGACTTTGTAGGTTATTTTTCATTTAACATTTTTAATTAAAACCATTCAAAAATATCCAAAATAGACAAAATAGTGTAATAAAAAATGTAGTTATCATCCAGATTCAGTAATAATCATCTCATTAAAAATCTTGCCTCATTTGTATTTCTATCCATCCTCTGTATGAGGACTTTGGAGTCAACTCGTAGCTCCTTGGTCTGACCTCACTGAGAACAGAGAAGGGCTCAGTTCAGGAGCAGAAGACCCAAAATATGTACCTCCTATCATTTTGTCTATAGCTTTTTTCAACAATTTAAGTTTTTATTTTTTTTCTCTTGAAGATGACTCATCAAGGTCCAGGTGATTGCTGAAGCTCATTATCTGGGGCATGGTATCACTGCTGGGTAGAACATTTCTTTGAGAAGTGTCACTACTGTGTCTTCTCACTTTAGATAGTAGATTTGGTTCAGATTTGAAAACACTAGGGTCCACCCCTCCTTCATTTAAGCTGATTATGATTAAGCAGGCTGAGAAGAATTTAACACTGATAAGCCTCTGGTAGTGAGGACAGGCCTCCTTAACGTTTAGCAGTTAACACCAAAAACATCAGCACTTAACAACAGGATCACACTTTCCTTTGACACCAAGAGGTTATGATGATAACCTAATTGTTTTCTCTCTCCCAAAGATTTAAGGAGCTGCTGCTCTTACCCAGCGGCATGAAGCACATGGAAAGAACTTCAAAATCTGACCATGTTCCATGTTCCTATTAGGAAATATATTTAAAAGGAAACACGAAAAACTTAAAATCTCAAAATCAAACTTAAAGAATTTAGAAAAGTTGCATTTTCTCTAAAAGTCACAAAGACGATGATGCAGGAGAAAGAGTTGTAATTTTAGAAAAAAATTGTCCTAGAATTTTTTTAAAAAGTAAATAAAATCTGCTTTACTACTTTTTAAAACTAATTCCTGGAATGTTACTTAAGTTTTTGAGCACAATTCTCCTCATTTATCTTAGTTTAGGATACCCAGAAATCAAAACTGAGGCAAAAGTTGATAGCAATTATTTTATGAAGGCATGCAATATCAGAGAAACAGATGTCAAGTAAAGAGAGAGTCCGGTAGGGAAGGAGGGAGTGTTATCGATGTCAACCAATTGCTTGCATGTGGGGCCGCCTTCCAAGAGGTCATATGAACTGCCTTTTCTTAGAACAGTACATCTGAAGAGAGCTAGAAGACATTAGTCATAGAAGAAGGAATATCCACAGACTCCAGCTTCCCACTGGTCAAGTTCATGCTGCAGGCCATTAACCCATGGGTTGCACATGTGTGGACACAGAGCAGCGCCTGTCACACCTCAGTGACAACATGGAAGAGGCATGTGACACCAGCAAAGGGTGACGCCTCTTGGGTTGGGTCCATGGAATCTGCATTTCAGCTCATAGAGTTTGATGTTTAAGTAGTAACTGGGATGAAACAAGTAGTTAAATGGCCAAGGAGACAGATGAAGGCACAAATATCTGAGATGGTGGGAGAGAGTTATCGATCTGATCTTAAAGAGTTGTTCTAAGAATTAAGTAGGATAACATGCTAAGGACTCCATCTATAGTAGGTATTTTATATGTATCATGTAACCAGAATGTTCTGCCTCTTAGAAAATCACTTATGAAGTATTCCTGAAAAAATGTTTAACATAATCAAAAGGAAACAATTGGAAAAATTCAGAATGTGGGATAGTCTACAAGTCAACTGGCCTAGAGTCTTCTAAAAAGTCATTATGAAAAAGTAAAATTAAAACAATACAAAACATCTAGATTAAATTCTAGAATTAGTTTATACATTAAAAGAACCCAAAAAGACATAACCATCACATGCAATATGTGAAACTTGATTGGATCCAGAAATTAAAAAGTGAAAATAACTGTAAGAGAAATGGTTAACTGGCGATTTGAATATCAATTGTATATTAGGGTTACTAGAGTTAGCAAATAAAAATATAGGACATCTAATTAAATTTGAGTTACATAAAACAATGTAGTTTAGTATTGTATTTTAATATAAGTGTGTGCCATTCAATATTCAGGATATACTTATACTAAAAAGTTATTTGTTATTAATCTGAAATTCAACTTTAACACAGTGCTGTGTATTTTATCTGGCAACCTTACTGTATACTCAATGATATACAATTGTTATTTTCTTAGATCTGTTAATGCTACTTAGGGGTGAAATATCACAGTGTCTGAAACTTTGTTTCAAATTATTCTGAAAAAAGTATGTTTAATATTAACACTATATAAATCAAGGTTAAGGATATACTGATTTTAAATTTACTTTTTACAATGTCATATGTAAATTTATTTTAAATGAAAAATTGTTTAAAAAGTTAATCAACTCGTGACCCACTCCACATAATCTATTTCATTTAAAATTAGCAAGCAAAATGAGTATTTCAAGTCTTTCTTCTTTACCATGTAGTTAATCAAACTATGTTTCAGGTTAGTTTGAAAGGCAAGGATCAACTTAGGAGAAATCAATTACATTTGAGAGAAAATGAAAAAAGTAATAAAATAAAAGATTTTTCAAAAGATATTTAATAATTTTGATCTAATTATCAAAGGTAGAGTTGATGGATACATTATGTTCAATCACCCATAAAACAATAACAAAGTGTGATTAGATTTCTTTGTCATAAAGCAATCATCAACAAGAAACTGATTCTCACACATTATGATTTCTGATGACCAATAATAGCAACACCATATTCTTCTAAATAGCTAGTGTACCACAATTTTAAAAGAAATTAGAAAATGTATAATGGAATAATAAAGAAAATATTTGAGAGCAAAATTTGTGAAACACAACCAAAGTGAATTAAACTAAATCAAGAACAAGGAGGAGAATAACAAAAATAGAAGCTAAAACCAATGAAATAAAACAGTAAATAATCAAAAGAGGGTGATAAAGCCAATATCTGGCTCTTAAAAAAGAACAAAAAAATGGTAAATCACTGTCAAGAGTAATAAATAAAAATAGAAAGGTGTAAAATAAAAATACTAATAAAAAGAAAATAAAACTATAGATATTTTAGTGATCAATGGGATATTATGAAAATTATATGCCAATCAATTAAAAACCTAGATAATATTTATAGAAAACTCAACTTATTGCAACTACTTCTATTTTTAAAAAATGGACTAGTTTAATAGCCAAAAAGAAAACTGAGTCAATAGTTAAATCCTCTGCCACAAATAAAACACTATACCTAGATGTCATTACAAAGAATTTTAACCATACAATTGAGGGCAAGATGATCACTTTGGTGGTAACCTGCATTCCTCTTTCAAAGGCTCCTGTTGGATGACCCTTTCCTACATGGAACAGTCTTCCTGGTTTCTAATACCCACCCCCTTGCCCCTGCAGCTATAAGTGCTTCCTCCTATTGGAAGGCCCGAGGGTAATCCGTCATCCATTGTTGATTTCCTTTACCCTGTCCACACATTTATAAAAAGTCCCTTCATTATTCTTATTTCTGTAGTCCTTCACTCCTTTTTTTTTTTTCTTCTAGGACCCTGACCAGTCAAGGTGCCAAATGACCAAATTGAGGAAAAAGATAGGAACCAAGACAGGGGCTAATTAGTTTTTGTTTGTTTGTTTTTTAAGCTTTGTACTTTCTAGCTCATATGGTAGCTCTATTTTTTTTCTATCTTTTTAAAACATTTTTATTGGAGTATAATTGCTTTACAATGGTGTGTTAGTTTCTGCTTTATAACAAAGTGAATCAGCTATACATATACATACATCCCCATATCTCCTCCCTCTGTGTCTCCCTCCTACCCTCCCTATCCCACCCCTCGAGGTGGTCACAAAGCACCAAGCTGATCTCCCTGTACTATGCAGCTGCTTCCCACTAGCTATCTATTTTACATTTGGTAGTGTATATATGTCCATGCCACTCTCTCACTTCGTCCTAGCTTACCCTTACCACTCCCTGTGTCCTCAAGTCCATTCTCTATGTCTGTGACTTTATTCCTGTCCTGCTCCTAGGTTCTTCAGAACCAGTTTTTTTTTTTTTTTTTTTTTTAGATTCCATTTATATGTGTTACCATATGGTATTTTTCTCTTTCTGAATTACTTCACTCTGTATTTAGTACAGAAAACTCAATTTCGTTTCTTTTTATGACTGAGTAATATTCCATTGTATATATGTGCCACATCTTCTTTATCCATTCATCTGTCGATGGACACTTAGGTTGCTTCCACTTCCTGCCTATTGTAAACAGAGCTGCAATGAACATTGTGGTATATGACTTTTTGAATTATGGTTTTCTCAGGGTATATGCCCAGTAGTGGGATTGCTGGGTCATATGGTAGTTCTATTTTTAGTTTCTTAAGGAACCTCCATACTGTTTTCCATAGTGGCTATATCAATTTACATTCCCACCAACAGTGCAAGACGGTTCCCTTTTCTCCACACCCTCTCCAGCATTTATTGTTTGTAGATTTTTTGCTGATGGCCATTCTGACTGGTATGAAGTGATACCTCATTGTAGTTTTGATTTGCATTTCTCTAATGATTAGTGATGTTGAGCATCCTTTCATGTGTTTGTTGTCAATCTGTATATCTTCTTTGGAGAAATGTCTATTTAGGTCTTCTGCCCAGTTTTGGATTGAGTTGTTTGTTTTTGTGATATTGAGCTGCATGAGCTGCTTGTAAATTTTGGAGATTAATCCTTTGTCAGTTGTTTCATTTGCAAATATTTTCTCCCATTCTGAGGGTTGTCCTTTCACCTTGTTTATGGTTTCCTTTGCTGTGCAAAACCTTTTAAGTTTCATTAGGTCCCATCTGTTTATTTTTGTTTTTATTTCCATTTTTCTAGGAGGTGGTTCACAAAGGATCCTGCTGTGATTTATGTCATAGAGTGTTCTGCCTATGTTTTCTTTTTTTTTTTTTTTTTTGCGATACACGGGCCTCTCACTGTTGTGGCCTCTCCCGTTGCAAAGCACAGGCTCCGGACGCGCAGGCTCAGCGGCCATGGCTCATGGGCCCAGCCACTCCGCAGCATGTGGGATCTTCCCGGACTGGGGCACAAACCTGTGTCCCCTGCATCGGCAGGCAGATGCTCAACCACTGCGCCACCAGGGAAGCCCTCTGCCTATGTTTTAAGGAATCTTCTTAATGTTCTCCATAGTGGCTGTACCAATTTACATTCCCAACAATAGTGTAGGAGGTTTCCCTTTACTCCACACCCTCTCCAGCATTTATTGTTTGCAGAGTTTTTTATGATGGTCATTCTGATTGGTGTGAGGTGATATCTCATTGTAGTTTTAACTTGCATTTTTCTAACAATTAGTTATGTTGAGCAGCTTTTCATGTGCCTCTTGGCCATCTGTATGTCTTCTTTGGAGAAATGTTTATTTAGATCTTCTGCCCATTCTTTGATTGGGTTGTTTGATTTTTTGATATTGAGCCACATGAGCTTTTTGAAAATTTTTGAGACTAATCCTTTATCAGCTGAGTTCTTTGCAAATATTTTCTCCCATTCTGTGGGTTGTCTTTTTGTTATGTTTATGGTTTCCTTTGCTTTGTAAAAGCTTTTGAGTTTAATTAGGTCCCATTTGTTTATTTTTGTTTTTATTTCTATTACTGTGGGATTTATGTCAGAGAGTGTTCTGCCTATATTTTCGTCTAAGAGTTTTATACTAGCTGGTCTTACATTTAGGCCTTCAATCCATTTTGAGTTTATTTTTGTGTATGGTATTAAAGAATGTTCTAATTTCATTTTTTTACTTGTAGCTGTCCAGTTTTCTCAGCACCATTTATTGAAGAGAATATCTTTACTCTATTTCATAGTCTTGCCTCATTTGTCATAGATTAATTGGCATTAAGTGTGTGGGTTTATTTCTGGGCTTTCTCTCCTGTTCCATTGATCTATACTTCTGTTTCTGTGTCAGTACCATACTGTTTTCATGACTGTAGCTTTGTAGTATAGTCTGAAGTCTACTATATTAGCCAGCAATCCCACTCCTGGGCATATATCCAGAGAAAAACATGGTTTGAAAGGATGTATGCACCCCAATATTCATTGCAGTACAGTAGCCAAGGCATGGAAGCAACCTAAATGTCCATTGATAGATGAATAGGTAAGGAAGATGTGGTACATATATACAATGGAATATCACTCAGCCATTAAAAAGAATGAAATAACGCCATTTGCAGCAACATGGATGGACATGGAGATTACCATACTAAGTGAAGTAAGTCAGACAGAAAAAGACAAATATCATATGATATTGCTTATATGCAAAATCTAAAAAAATGATACAAATGAACTTTTTACAAAATAGAAACAGACTCACAGACTTAGAGAATAAACTAATAGTTACCAGGTTGGGGCGGGGAGAGGGATAGATTGGGAGTTTGGGATTGACATGTACACACTGCTATATTTAAAACAGATAACCAACAAGGACCTAAGGTATAGCAGCAGGAAACTCTGCTCAGTATTCTGTAATAACTGAAATGGGAAAAGAATTTGAAAAAGAGTAGATACATTTTTATGTATAACTGAATCACTTTGCTGTACACCTAAATCTAACACAACACTGTTAATCAACTATACTCCAATATAAAATAAAAATAAATAAGTAAAATAAAATCCTCCCCCAAAAAAGCTTTGTACTTTCTGAAAGCTACTCTTGAGGATGTGTTCCTAACCCAATATCATTTGTGTCCTTATAAGACGGGACACACATATGGGGAGAATGCCATGTGGAAATGAAGGCAGAGATTGAAGTGATGTTTCTGCATATCAAGGATTACAAAAGGTAGCCATCAAAGTACCAGAAGCTAGGGGAGAGGCATGGAACATATTATTTCATAGTCCTCAGAAGGAACTGACCCTGTCAACACCTTAATCTTGGACTTTAACCTCCAGACTGTGAGATAATACATTTCTGTGGTTTAAGCCACTCAGTGTGTGGTACTCTGTTATGTCAGCTCTAGCAAAATAATACCTTACTGACCACATGTGCCATTCATTGGAAAGTCCTTCATTTCTCTCGCTTTAATAATTTATCCACTTCAAGTTTCAAGTTTCAAGCCTCACCTTGAAACTTCTATAACCATCATTCTTTTGTAGACTTCACCGATGCACAAAATTCCTGGCAAGCAACTCCAGAATCCATTTCTTGAACTCCTACATTATAGGTTTACAAACTCCTCAAAATACAGGATAAATAAATGAATCTTATGGGCAAATAATGTATCTGTCTGGCCTAAGCAAACCAATGTATACCGGTTAAATTATACATATAGAATAGCATCTCAATACACCAGAACATGTTGATTTTGTTTGCAGATATTTATGGTGGCTTTTTAAGAGTGTGGTATCAAACTGAATGCAGACCATAGGTTATCGAAAGGATGAACCATAAACAAATATTTGTTATTTGGATATTAAGGGGTTTGTAAGGCAACAAACTCATATAAGTTAAGAAACAAAATACTCTTACTTCATAATATATACATATTGAAAGATGACAATTATATGTTATGATTTTTTAAATTGTATAGTAATTTGAATTACAATTTTAAATGAACAATTGGGATGGATAATTATATCTCATTATGTCAACTGGGTTACTCTGATGAGTTCTATTACTGGATACTGGTGAAAGTAAAATGGGTCCCCAAATATGATTTATTTAGCAAAATGGTATGTTCACTTTATGTTCCTAAGCTGTTTCTATAGAAAATAATACTTAAATGTTTGGTAGTGATCAGGTTAAGTTTGGGAGATTCATCTGAAAAAACTGAAAAGGAGGACAAATTGGGAGATTGGGATTGCCATATATACACTGATATGTATAAAATAGATAATTAATGAGAACCTACTGGTATAGCACAGGGAATTCTACTCAGTGCTCTGTGGTGATCTAAATTGGAAGGAAATCTAAAAAAGAGGGGATATATATATATATATATATATATATATATATATATATATATATATATATAATATAAAACTGATTCACTTTGCTGTACAGCAGAAACTAACACAATATTGTAAAGCAACTATACTCCAATAAAAATTAATTAAAAAAAAAGCCTGAAAGGGAATATTTATTTTGCAGCCAGTAATATTTGCAAATGATATGACAACAAAGGGGTTAATACCCAAAGTATATAAACAACTCATACAGCTCAATATAAAAAAAAAAAAACTTTATTAAAATTGGGTAGAAGGCCTGGATATACATTTTTTCAAAGAAGACATAAGAGATGACCAACAGGCATGTGAAAAGATGCTCAATACTATTAATCATTAGGTAAAGCAAATCGAAACCACAATGAGATAATCCTCACACCTGTCAGAATGGCTATCATCAAAAAGACCACAAATAACAAATGTTGGGGAGTGTGTGGAGAAAAGGGAACACTTACACACTGCTGGTGGGAATGTAAGTTGGTGTAGCCACTGTGGAAAGCAGTATGAAAGTTCCTCAAAACACTAAAAATAGAGCTATCATATGATCCAGGAATCCACACCTGGGTACATATCCAAAGAAAAAGAAAACACTAATTTGAAAGAAATACATGCACTCTGATGTTTATAACAGCATTATTTATAATAGCCAAGATATAGAAACAACCTGAGTGTCCATCAATAGATAATGGATAGAGAAGATGTGGGATATATATTTACATACATTGTATGTATGTATGTATGCATACATACAATGGAATACTACTCAGCTATAAAAAAGAATGAAATTTTGCCATTTGCAACAACATAAATGGACCTGGAGGGTATTACGCTTAGTGAAATAAGTCACACAGAGAAAGACAGATACTCTATTTTATCACTTATATGTGGAATCTAAAAAAGTAAAACAAACTAGTGAATATAACAAAAAAGAAACAGACTCACAGATATAGAGAACAAACTAGTAGCTTCCAGCGGGAAGAAGGAAGGGGAGATGGGTAACCTAGGGGTAGGGGACTAAGAGACACAAGCTACTGTGTCTAAAATAAATAAGCTACAAAGATACATTGTATAGCACTGGGAATATAGCCAATACTTTAGAACAAGTATAAGTAGAGTATAATCTATTAAAAAATTTAAATCATTGTGTTATACACCTGAAACTAATATAGTATTGTAAATCAACTATATCTCAATAAAATAAAAATAAAATTATTGTCAGTAATAATTAGAGTCTTAATAAAAATGTTAAAAAGCATCAAATATAAATAAAGAAAATAAGCATGGGTATATCTATTTGTATCTTTGTTTAGGAGACAGGTCATTGAGCATGAAACTACAAAATCATTAAGTGGATGTAAGCACAGTGTACATAACTTTTTTGACCCTAGTTTTCTCATCTCTAAATGTGTACAATAACATTTTCCTCTCAAGTTTGTTTCGATGGTTAGAGGAATTCATACATGAAATGTGGCTGACACTAGGTGAGCAATC
Source organism: Stenella coeruleoalba (assembly GCF_951394435.1). Taxonomy (NCBI): domain Eukaryota; kingdom Metazoa; phylum Chordata; class Mammalia; order Artiodactyla; family Delphinidae; genus Stenella; species Stenella coeruleoalba. The sequence goes on along the minus strand of NC_137149.1, from coordinate 39,157,709 downwards.
AGATGTTGTTAGCTTCTTCCTGTCAGTTTTGAAAAGAAAAGATAGTTCTGATTTTTTATGTGATTCTTGAGGACATAGAAATAATTCACATTTCACTTTTTTGGTGAATTACCCCCAACTTGATAAAATAAGTTCAGAATATGTTGAAGAGTGAGCTTACAGTGTGTCTCAGTTATGAGATGGGCAACAGGAGTGTCCACATTGAAATGCTCCCTAGAGGACACCCATCCTCCCAGGAGGGGGCTTGGAAGGGTTCCTCTCCTCTCCGGGTCTCTTTGACAAGATTTTGCAAGTTGTTAAAAAAAGAAACCACTTATTTTCAGGATAGTCATTATTTCATAGTTGCTTTTTTAAGTCTACCAGCTTTCTGCAGTCTGTGTCCTCCTCTATGAAACTATCTATTTTTGGGACTAAAACACAGACCGTTAACCTACACATCTGAATTTTATTACTGATTCCAAAAGTGACCTTGGACAAAATTTGACTCCTTCATATTCTGTTCCTCTACCTGAAAATTAGGGGTCAAAACACCTGTCATCAACTAATCTCACTAGAGAAATATCAACTCTTTATCTAATCTTATTACATATGATTGTAAAGTGAAAAAATAAGAATTTCCTTCTGTAACATTTACCTAGTTCCCTCATGCACATGGTATTTCAACAAGCAGAAAGTATAAGCAGACTACGTATTAAATAGTCTAATTCACAAATTCTGATTTGAAGGTAAGACTCCACTCTTTATATAGTGTTTTCTTTGATCTTTCAGAGGAAGAACAGTAAAGGATCAAGAATCAATTTTCACCCTGGAGAGTCTCTGGTAAAGTTTCAGTTGCCCCACTTCTGATGAGTCTGATGATTAATCTTGAAAAACTTTAAAAAAGAAACGTATGTGAAGATAGTTTTGAAAAATAAAAAGATAGAAAAAGATAAAGGTGATGAAGTATTATAACTACATCCAGAGGGCTACAATTTGTCTTTTAGAGTATATAAAAAGATATTTCTGAGTTTGGAAGAAAATAGTAGAATTCTCATTTATGTATTTCTCATTCTTATTATTTCTGTTTTCCTTTCCTTTTTAATTTTCTATTCCTTATTGAAGTATAGTTGCTGCACAATATTGTATAAGTTACAGGCGTACAATACAGTGATTCACAATTTTTAAAGGTTATACTCCATTTATAGTTATCATAAAATATGGGCTATATCCCCACAGTTGTACAATATATCCTTGTAACTTATTTTATACCTAATAGTTTGTACCTCCTACTACCCTACCCCTATATTGTCCCTCCCCTCTTCCCTTTGCTTTTATATTATATCATACATATTATATAGGTATAATAGAACATGCATTTAATTTATAAACAAGTAAACAAATACAAAGTAAGAATATATGGGGATACATGTTCTAATTTGATAATTAATCACAATCAGTGAAAGTTTGGAGACAACTGGGTTAAATTCAAAACATTGCAGTAGAAAAAAGAGATATTAACTTTACTGATTGTTATTGTCAGAGAGAGGTGGTCATCAAAATCCTACTTCAAGGTCTCCATACTTGCTGCTCCAACCACGTGAAATGGTCTTTCTCCTCAAATCCATCTACCTCCTTCCCAAAGTCCTCCAGGCCTATTCAAATATTATATTGCTAATAATTCTTCCCTGCATACCCTATCTAAAATTTAATACCCCATGTTCCAATGTTTCAAATAGCCTATTACTCTATTTTTCTTATTAGTACTTAGCCCTACCTACTGACCTATTATCTATTTTATTTATTTTCTATACTACACTATAGGTTGTATACTTTCTGCCTCCCCACAAGAAAGTGAGCTCATGAGAGCAGAAAATCTGTACATTCTGTTCACCTTTAAATCCCCATTTGCTAGACTAATGCCTGGCACACAAAGGCGCTAATATTTGTTGAATGGTATATATCATTTTATTTATTCCTCACAACCAAGAAAAGCAGATATTATTATCCATACTTTTATCTGAATAAACCGAATGCCCAAAGATAGTAAATAACTTGTTTCAAATCTCAGCAAGTAATAGCCTTCCTTTGAGAGAAGAAAAGGTGAAAGAGGGCAGCAGGCCAGCTGGATGATAACAGCTAAGGGCTGGCATCCAAAGACAGATCAGACTTGTTATATGGGTACCCGAGGAGTCAGGATGGAGTTAATGAAGAGAAACTAGGGGAGGGAAATTTCAGATCTTAGCAGAGATGAATAGACTTAAAATGCAACTCTTTCTATGGAAAGAGAAGAGTTCCTGGAAAACAGAGATGTTCAAAAAAAGTGTGTAAAATCAGATTGCAGGGCTCTGGCAATGATGATTAAAGTACTAGAAGGAACATGGAATTAGATGTTTCTAAGGATCTTGCATGATTTTTAAATATAAATTTTTAAGAAAGTGGCTGCCAATGACACCAATTATTAAGCTTCTATGGAAAAAGAAATGCTAGGATTTCCAATAAAAGCAATGAAAAATCATTGTTCTGTTTTGAGTAGATAAATCATAGTTCCAAGGAGGAGAAGGCTTGGGGGTGATGGAAATAACCTTCATAGTGCATCTACTGTACCAAACAATGTGTGAGGCACTTTACTTACATTTTCCATTTTTTCTGCACATCACATTTTCAAATGAGGACATTAAGGTTCAGAGAAGTCTTGCTTGCTCAGGGTGAACACACTAAGGAAGTCACAGATCTAGGACATGAGGCCAGGCTTTCAGATTCCTTTCTAGCCCCATACTTTGCCAACTCTAATACAGTTTGATTTTTTTTAAGTTAGGAAATAAATTAGTTGAAAAATATACCTAAATTAATAGAGAAGGGCCTAAAATTATTTTTATGGCCCAACCTTTGTCATTTAGCTTTGCTATTTTAGAATAACAATTTAAAAGTATTAAAAAATGTCAAAATCACTGTGACTATGAGTTCCTAAATTCAGGTAAGTATATTTAAGAAAAACCTGCCCAAATGAGGCTGGACTGACCATTTTTTTCCACCTCGAAAAGTCTAAAGAATAATGGCCAAATGTTTTAGAATAAAACAATTCAGTATGTTCACAACTTAGTGTATTTAAGCAGGACAGGTAACTTGATTAATCATTCATTCCTCATAATTGTGTTTAAATATATCACCATGCTTTATAAAATTAAATTATTTTATGATTATTAAAAAAATCCCCTTTATGGACTTTGGAAAATAGAGAAAATCTTTCTTAGATTACTATTGTTAAAATTCTTTCTCTTCAGTCATAAAGTATGTGATCTCAGGAAGGTTTGTATGAATTCGTCGATCAGCTAATATAATAACAACGACAAACAGTTCTACAGTACTTATTCTATGGCTACACCTCACCTATATAACTCATTTAATCTTTACTACAAATACAGTATGCTGTTGCATTTCCATTTAATAACAGTGAAAACTGGAGCAAAGGGATCTTAAGTAACTTGACCAAATTTACACAACTAGTGTGTGTCCTTAGCACTACACTAGAAAACTTTGGATATTAAAAATTATTTTCCAGGTGATTTGCCTGTCCTTCAAACATAAAAACCCTGAAATATCTGATTATTACATGAATTAATATATTCATGAATTAACTAATCAATTGAATAACTAATAAAAGAGCTAACAAACAATGCATACTATATGATCAAATGCTATCTTTGTGGTTAATGAGTTGAAGTGCTTTGAAATCTGCAGGGAAAAAAGTATAGAATAGAATCAGTATTTGAGGAAAATGAGGTTATGCCAAACTTTAGGAAAGAGAAAGCTATCTCATTAATTCAACATATATACATTATTCACATAATGCTTAAGAGCCATTGGACTCTAGGGATATAGAAACAAATGTGATATGTTTGCTGTCCTCAGTATCTTTCTAGTAGGAGAGAAAGATTTATAAACACATAATTGTAAAAGGGTTTGGTTTAGGCAATAATAGAATACAAAGTGTTTTTCCAAATGTTGATAGAAACTGTATGTAGATATCATTTGTAATTTAATATAAATTGTTATTTAGAGCAAGAGCCCTTGTGCCAGTGTCTTCACTTCCCATTTGTTTGAATTCTTTTTTTAAACTTCAGTGAACACTGCAACTGAATGCTGTATATTACATCCCATTAATAGGAAATGGACCTTAGCTCAGTTGTCTGTTTTTGTGATGCCAAGTGATGTATCATTAGAGTAAATTAGTGCTCTAGGATTATTTCTTTAAATAGAAAAATATGCAGATGCCAAATTTTCCCATGGACATTATCAACAAAAACTGTCAATCTCTTTTCACAATACGGATTCATTTCAGAGAGTCTACAGCAACTGCACAAACAGGATCTCTGTTCTAAAATAGGCATTTTTGTAACTGCATTTCCCCTTGCAGATCTGCTTATATATATTTGAATATTATTCATCCTCTAAAACAATGGGAGATTATTTCAAATTTAACATAGAGTTGTGATGTGTCTTGTGTAAAACAAGTCTAACAGCACAATTACCTTCTTAATTACTCAGAATTTGTGTGCATCAATGCATGCTGTGATGCATGAAGGTGTTAAACACTTACAGCGTAGTTTTCAGATGACACCATCACAATAAAAAGTATTTAGACAGGACCAGAAATCAAAAGTATTTTTACATGTTATCAAAAATTGAAATGAATATTGCTGAATTGAGGACTCGAAAAGTTCAGGAATTGAAATTAAGAATTCCAAACATTCTCAGACAATATAGTTGCCAGGAACAAGCCTAAAGCGGTACAGAAAATAATTATCCCTGATATTCTATCGTGTCAAGTGCTGTGCTCAGATTACTCTTCTGCTATTAAACTAATATGGTCCTTCTTTGAATCTATGGTGCTCATTTGGAAATCAGTTTTGTAGTCTTTAGGAGAGGTGAAAATAGAAGAGAATGACATTTTTGAGCTGCTAATAAATAGCAGACAAAATTCTAAGCTCTTCATAATACAAAGAGTAAAATGTGGACACTGCTTTCAAGAGAAAACACACATTTGAAGTATTGTTATTTTGTACACATACAGTAACTACATACAATATTACCT